>NC_084460.1:229793191-230398941 GCF_027409185.1 Cynocephalus volans
ATTTTTTACCACCTCATTTATAGAGAATTACAAGAATGAACTATTAATCCTGTTGATATTAGAAAGTGTATAAGGACTAGATTACTGTACTGTGTGTGCTCACATACAAAATTATTGATGACCTTAAACATCTCACAGCAATTGCAATTTCATAAATTTATAAATCTAAAAGAAATATATTTTAGGTAATGAACATTTGTTTTCTACCATTTATAAATTGTGAATCTCTGAGAGGGGGTCCAGTAATTTCTATTTTATCCTAATATCTAAACAACTTTTCTGGGTTTCTCAGTTTAGAAAGAAAATGTCTGTGAGACTCATTGTTTTGCTTGGTGGTTCTCATTTACCTCAAACAGGAGAAATCCCAGGACACAGATCAAAATAAAAGGGTTATTTGGCAATAAACTAAATGTATTGCTACCTTGGCCACTAAAAGAGAAAGTAGAATGTATAATACCTGAAACAGATTCTTCTATTGTGAGATGTTTCATTCATTGATGAAATTCTGTCAAATTGCAGAGAGTTTTTTTAATGGAAACTTAGATAGTTCACCTTGTATCCTGTAGAAAGTATCATGGATTTTTAAAATGAGACTTACTAAGCTGTACATAATGGATTAGACAGGAAAAAATTGAAGGATGAGTAAATCTGCAGAAATAAAATGTGCACTATCATCTTCCTTAACTAATGGTGTTGAATCGGCTCCGAGGCTGCCCTGTTTATCTAACTTGGTATCAGGTAGGAATCTCAGATCCTTCTGCCCCTTCCTGTGCAGGTTGTGAGTCAGGTAATTGAAAGAAGATTTTGGCAGCTTTATGCAAGGTAGAAATACTTTATTCTCAGACATGAGCTTCATTCACAGACATGCTTTATTCCTCCAAAACAAGCTCAATCTCTGCCCCACTGACCCTCCATGCTCTGCCAACCAGCAGTTCAGATCAGTTGCCTTTATATTCTTAGTACACAATGGTGGCCACAAGCCAAGCATTACATAATTACAACAATCATGCTGAATAAGTAAATGGGCACACATGTGCAGTTACACTACTTTATTATAACTTTTTTCTAATGAATGTGCTGAATCTTGCCCATTTGTAACAGATGTGAGGCCAGAGATCCTGACTAATCTCTTTCTACTTTCCTCACACTTGGCATCTGAGAAGAGGCAGTAAGTCTAATTTGGTCCTCCACTTCTCAACAAAAACACCCATTCTGCATCATCTTATTTTCCCTTCCCATCCTCTTGCTGTCCTTGATTATACTATTCTGGCACACCCATCCTAATACCAAACAGGTAGCAGGGATTGGCAATGATGTATTCTCAATTGACTAACTTCATGTCATGTTGGACTGACCTAACGTACTGACTGATTTAAGCCAGTTCTGGCCCATCTATGTACAAAGGTAGAGTTTGCTTCTCAAACAGTACATAGACTGTAACAGGAAAGAGGAAAAGGCAACACAGATGTTGCTTCAAAAAACTAGTTGTAAGAAGGAGTTCAGAGTGGTAGAGAAAACATCTGAATTTCTTTTCACTTCCCCTAAAATTCCATGCTATCAATGAATGAGAAAATCTGCACTACATAAAGTGCACTATAGTGGACATCCAAGCAGCATTATAGTAAAGAAGTTAAGTGTATGGACACTGAAGATGGAGGCCTGGGTTTCCACTTACTAGCTATATGTACTTAGTCAAGTTAGTTAACTTCTTTATGCCTCTTAATTTTTTTTTAACTATAAAAGAGCATCTCCTTCATAGAGTACTTATAAGGATTAAATGAAATGATACATGCAAAGTACTTAGAATTGTGCCAAGACCATAGTAAATGCAATATAGGTATTAGTCATTATTACCTCATTGGAGATTTTAATCCCTTTTCAACATTCCCATGCACCTGGTACATATCCCTGCTTTCGACTTTGTCAATGGGCAGAGTAAAATGTTGTTGCATGTCTGTCTCTTCCTTAAAGCCACGAGCTCCTCAAGGGCAAAAAAAAAAAATCATTTTAATAACTCTTGCACCCAGCATGCATGGAGCCTAACACATAATAAACAATAAATGTTTATTAAATAAATAATTGAGCAAGCATGCTAACTGCATGTCCTTACTGATAAAAGGCCAGTCATTAACTTATGTTACAGCTAGGAGTAAGGACATTTTTCCTACCCTGCCCCTCTCCCTACTTCCACCAAATCCCCTTTATCCATTCCCTGTGGCCAGAAATTCCATTAAATAGGGCACTTTAATTCTACAACGAAGACATAAAATGCCAGTATTCCCACTTGAGAAGCAATATTTGACATAAATTTATGTTAAGTTGCAAGCTAGTAATACCAGCTACTTTCCCTGGTACAGTTTATAGATATAGTAGAAAAGCAGTATCCATCATCCCTGCAGTGCCCAACCCTCCATTTACGTGAGATCTTACATTTTAGGGTCAGCCCTGCTGTGGCCATGGGCCAATAAAATCCTGGAGCATTGGCTCATTAGCAAGTAGAGTCTAGAAAATTCTACTGCTCCTACAGATACCATGCCTGGATCATGGATTCATCCTGCAGGTGCCCATGTGAACATCTGAACCAAGTTTCTCAATCAAACACCCACCCCAGGCAGCCTGGCTGCCTACCTAGCTTCTTGGCCAGCATCACAGGCACCTGGGTGTCTCCCCTGAAGGAAGTGACCTATCACTAAATCCCAGCCAGCAATTAAGAGACCTGGCTTCCTTGCCCTCCACTTTTTCCAGGGAAGACTTTGCTTTCCAGGATTATTCTTAGGGAAGCCTTTCACCCAGACCCTCCCTGAGAATCCTGTTGTCCTATAGTGGTGATGTCCTCATTCTTTGATTAGCAACCCCCTTGGCCATTTATCTTTGCCTGAATGGGAACCTGACTTTTGCCTCCCACCCTCTAGCTTGAGCTTGGAGCCCCTCATCCTCCCACCCTCATCATTGTACTCTCACCCTTGTCAATCCTGGCTTGGTGCCAGTTTGCTCCTTCCTCCCCTACAGGAATTTCTGCATTTCTATCTGCCCTGGTCACATGGTTTATGACTCTAAGAGGAAAAAAAGACAGGGTGAGAAGGTGGGGGAATAAGGGGGGAAAAAAAAGCACTAGAGACAACAAAAATTAAAACTTCCATCTGCCTCACATATTTTACCTAGAGCCAGAACTGTTTGGTGGCATAGGTTTTAAATTTCATGCACTTGGACAAAATTCCTTCAAAAAGCACCTCTAACTATAGCTTCTCTGTCTTGGCCTCAGGACCCTCTCTCAAGCAACGCCCCACCAGGTTGAAACCAACATACCCAGGACTAGCCAGTTCTGCAGGAGCTTGGGTGTCAGCCAAGCTCAAATGCCAAAGTAAGCAGACGAGGGAGGGGCCACAGGATGAAAGACCAAAGAAAGGGGCATTTCCCAGTTAAGACAGGAGCACAGCTTTTTTGAAATAATAAATGTTTATTGAATAAATAATTGAGCAAGCATGCCAACTGCATATCCCTACTGATAAAAGTTCAGTCATTAATTTAGGTTACAGCTTAAGCATAAGAATGTAAGGAGTAAGGACAGTGTTTTTAAAACTCTGCTCATTCAAAAATATAAATTCTTTTGAGAAGTAAGGTTTCCTTTCACCAGTGACTATCTCAGTTTTCTGTGCTTTTGTTTTGCTGTATTTACAGCATTAGATAGATGTTATTTTTCCATGGCACACAAGACTGGTTAATGTTTGATATTTTATCAGTAAGATAATTATAAAGCACAAAGTGCTAAAGGAAATTTAATACTTCATTATATGTTAGGTAAGTAAATGGAATGTTTTTAATCATAAGCTTATTCAGCATTTTAGATACTTTCAAAATTTCATGTATAGAATAATTTCATCACAAGTAGCAATATCTCAGATTTATTTATCATATAATTTGAGAGAGAAGTGTTTTAAAGTAGAAAAGAAACTAGACTAAGAACCGGATAAATTCTAGTCCTTTTATGAACCATGGAACTTTGAGTAAGGCTCAGACTTCTTCTCTGTAAAGTGCAGGAACTGAACAAGGAGACCACTCAAATGCGACAGTCTTTTTTTCAGTTCAGTAATTTGATACACCAAGAACGTAGTACAGTAAAAAAAGGAAATACACCTGGATTCAAGACTCAGACTTTAATCTAAGTGCTGCTTCTAACTTTATTTGTGATATTGAGCATTTACCATCTACTTTTTCCTCGTATATAATAAAAAGAAAATGGAACAAATGTCTAAGGATGTTTCCAGCTCTAAAATTTTATAACAAAGAAAAATGTCTTTGGTGCATATGCTGCCTTCTATTTGCATGTAAAACTTGATGTTTGGCTTCAAGTAGCCTGAGAGAAACACATGCATTTGTAAAGCATTTCCCCAGTGTGCTGGAACATACACTCGTTCACATGAACAGTGAACCTTACTTCTCAGAGCAGAAAAGCTGTCTTAAGAGACTTCTTTGCTTTGTCCCTCTTCTGAGTACTTGAGGTCAGGCTCTTGGAATCCAGCATAAACCTTATTATTCCTAGGCTTCATCACAGTAACCTCTGTAGATCATGAAACAAAGACAACTAGAGTCAAATTTGGTCTTTGCCTACTATTTATAAATATATTGCTTAGGTTAAAAAGTGACTTCTTAAAAGCCAAAAAGCCATTTACCAAATAAACTTACTTTTAAATTTTCTTAGATGAACTTATGCTTAATCCAAAGATATTTTTATGTTTATCATTTCTGGCTTTTTGTTAAAATGCCTTAACTATTCAAGTAAAGAATCTTTGCTTCAAAAGGAAGTCAGAGCTACAGTCACGGGTGGTTTACAGAATATCTTCTGGTAGTCTTTGCTTCATTTCAATATCTTGCCATGATTGGCTGTTGATAGCTACAAATAAGGAAGTCTTCAAGTCAGGGGATTTCTCAGTGGAAGTTCCCAGTTCAACAGAAGGGAGAGCTCAGGACAGTTTGGGCGGCACTGGTAGAGCCTGTGGAAAAAACTTCCAGACTATATAACTTCCTACATCTTTAAAGAGAAATAACCTGTGAAGGAAGACTTGTAACCTGAAGAAGAGGTAATTAAGTTTTAACAGTTCCCACCAATTCTCAACCTAGCAAGGTGGCTTGGATGTCTTAAGCTGAAGTGCTGCAGATTTGTTCCACTCCTTCTTTTGCTAAGTGAGTAATTAATAACATGATTCAATAATGCCTTTTATTCATTGTCGTAGTTAGAAATGAGCCTTTAAAAAATGGGTCCTAGCCAAGACCCAAGGGAAATTTAAAATACCATATCTTTTCAATTTTTCCTAACTTTTAAGATAGAATTTATGTCTCTACTTGAAATGATTTTTTTTTGTTTGTAGCTAGAAAATAAGCCTTCTCCAATGAGTGAATTTTATAACATAATATAAGACTGAAAGATAGTTGGCCTAAGTTTAGTTGTATATAGCATTCTAGATTGAAAAGTAAATTAATACTGTATGTATTTATACTTTTTTTGGTTATACTTTAAAAAATCAATTCTATCCTGATCCAGCATGTCTATTCAAACATTAACTCACGTTTAGTATTTTTCCATCTCATAAGAAGCACATAATAATGAATATTTCTTTACACTAAAGTATTAACCTTATAGACAACTCTGCATTTCCTATCTTAGAACATTTATACTTACACAAGTATACTGATCTAGTTCTGTTACCAACTGGCCCTTTTATTTTCACAATCAAAAATGAGTATTAAAGATCGTGTAGTATTTTCTTGTTATTTTCTTAAGAATAACCCTGGAAAAGTTGATAGTTCAAAAAGATTAAACATCAAGAACCATTATCACTATAGTTATATTAACAGCTGTCATTTCTTGAGTGCCTGCCGGAAGAAAATGGTCGCAGGATCTTCCAGGTTGTAAGTGGCAGAGCCAGGGCTTATATGTAAGTTTGTGTCACTTCTTTTTTCACGACTTTCTGTTACCACTGCCCTGATTTCTTACAATATTAAAATAGTTATTTGGAAAATGTCTTATCCAAACTGCAATATGATGGAGGGAAGAGGAAGATGACTTGGCCAAGGTCACAAAGCAGCCAGGTCACTCCTGGAAGCTAGGTCTCACTTCTCACCCACCCCCACCTCCTCAGTCCTTCCAGGGTACACTTCAACATGTGCATACGTGGACACCTAGTCTGCCTCCGTGCAGTCAGCTTCAGAGCTGGGGGTGAACATGGGGCTGTATACCTAGCCCAACCTGCCCAGCAGCTAGTCGGGGCCCTAGAGCAGTGCCCAGTTATTTCTCTTAAACACTCATGACCATGAAAGAGATGGCTAACTAGAGATTCAAAATAAATCTATTAAATTCCCCTGAAAAAGCTCTGGTTGGAATTTCCCAAAACTTATGCACTAATTTGAGGGAAATGATCATCCTTATAGAACCTTCTGTCTGTGAACATTTTATGTCTCTCTATGCATTACTAAGACCTCAGTAAACATAAAAAGGTTCTTTATTTACTGTAAAATGTAGTCCAATATATTTTGTTTTGTCTTCTCGTGTGCATAGTAGGGTGTCATATGGATAGGAATATTCTTTCGACTATATTTTCTGACTAATTACTGCTGGCACCTTAATTTCATAACTTTATCTTTCATCCAGCCATTTTATTGATCCTCATTTGTTCTGCATTATTTTAGATAATTCACATGTGATGCCTAGATACAAAAAATATAATTATGTCTCCTCCCTTTTTCTTCTCACCACATTGGCCAGAATTTCTGGAATAATATTTAATAACAGAGGAGAGAGCAGTCAACCTTGTCTTGTTGCTGATCACAGTGGGAATTTCCCTAAGTGATTAACATTAAGAATGACATTGGCTGTTGGTTTGAGATAAATGCATTTATCATAAAACCAAATAACTACCAAACATCCTAGTTTACTAAGGGTATATTTCAGAAAAAAAAAATCAAGACTTCATGTTAAACTATATTCAGTGTCTTTTTTGGTATCATTAGAGACAACTGTGTGGTTTTTCTGTTTCAAACTTTATAGTGCTCTGCTGTTACACAATTCGGTAGCTGCATTTTTAAAAAAATTCCATGTTATCAAAAATCATATTATTAATATGATTGCTTCTGTAATAAAGGTAGATTCATACTTAAAAACTATATTTTGTTATTGTTGTATTTAAAATAATAAATTGGTTGATCAAAATGAACCAAACCCAACCTACACATTTCCTTTTCTTCTCTTCAATCCACATGCTTAGACGCCTCTCCTCTATTATTTTGGCTTCACAATTCAGTTCACAACTCAAACTAACAGAAAAGAACAAAAACAATGTGGCAACAGCCAAGAAACCCTATCCAGGCAGAGCAACCAGATACTCAAACAAAGCAGCTGTTCCTACGTGTTGTGCAAAAAGCTTTCGTCCTACTATGACAATGCTAGCTGCAGACCACGATTCAGTTACAAACAACAGTGGTATGCAAAATATGTGTCCACACTGATTAGGCTTATATCCAATTTATAGTAAGAAAATGTATGCTGGAAAAAAGAGCTTGTAATTTACTGAGAATTTTTGCATTTGTATTTATGTTAATCTGTACTTTTTGGAACGCATCATTGATAGGTTTCAATATTAGAGTTAGGCTACCTTTATTAAGTAAAATTATAAAAATACTGAAATTTTTTATGTTCTAAAAAATATTTAATAGGAATTATCTGTTCCTTGAAATGTTTAAGGAACGAAACTATAACACTGTTTGGCCTTAGCACCCCTTTTTGGAAGAATTCTTTAAAAGCTTTTCCAATGTCTTCTGTTGTTACTGATTTAATCAGGTTTTATGCTGCTTTTTTCTTGTAGGTTAGGTTATTTGTTTTTGCTTAAAAATTATTCCTTTTATCAAATTTTTCAAATGTATTAGCATACATGGTTATCTCTTATACTTTTTTTTTTATCATTTCCATTACTATGTGGATAACCTTTTTCATTACTCGTTTTGTCCATTTGTTTTCTTGCTTGCTCTCTTTCTTTCTTTTCTTTTCTTTTCTTTTTTTTTTTTCTTTCTGATTGGAAATATCACAGAGCCAATCTCCTGGATGTATCACTTTTAAAATTAGCTACTTTTTAAATAATTAGCTTTTGCTTCTATGTTTATTTATATTTTCTTAATGCCTATTTTAGACAATTTTATTTTTACTTTTCTCAGTTTGTGAGTTGAATACTTAGTTCATTTATTTTTATTATATCTCATTTTATAATGAAAATATTTGAGGCTAGAAATTTTTTAGTACCATTTTCACTATATCTTACACTTTTGATATGTCACTTTCACATTATCATTATTTTACAATTTTTAATTGCAGTTTTATTTCCTCTTTGATCAAAGAGTTATTTAGGACAGGAAAATTTTTTTCATTATTAGCCTTTATTTTTTAAAAGTTTTTGATTCAGAGGAAAATGGAGCAAACCTTACAAAGAGTTCCCATATGCCACCCTGCCTCCCCTCACCACTCTGTGTCTCCAATTATTAACATCTTGCACTAGTGTGATACATTTGTCACAATTAATGAAACCAGTACTGGTACATTATTTTCAACTCAAGTCAATAGTTTATTCAGATATTTTTATTTTTTTCCTTTTTTCTCTTTTTAAAAACTGAGGTTAAATTCACATAACATAAAACTAATAATTTTAAAATGAACAGTTTAGTGCCATTTAGTACACAATGTTGTGCAACCACCACCTCTATTTTCAAAACATTTTTATCCCTGATAAAGGAAACACTGTACCATTGAATGTTGCTCTGTATTTCCTTCTCCCCTCAGCTCCTGGCAACCACCAATTTGCATTCTGTCTCTATGGATGTAACTATTCCAGATATTTCTTTTTTTTTTTTTTTTTTTTTTTGTCTTTTTCGTGACCGGCACTCAGCCAGTGAGTGCACCGGACATTCCTATATAGGATCCGAACCTGCAGCGGGAGCGTCACTGCACTCTCCTGAGTGCGCCACAGGGCCGGCCCGATATTTCTTTTTTTTGACCGGTATGGTGTGGTCTGTACCACGCTCAGTCAGTGAGCGCACCAGCCATCCCTATATAAGATCCGAACCCATGGCCTCCGCGCTACCAGCGCTGCAGGCTCCAGAGTGAGCCACAGAGTAGGACCGGGCTGGCCCCCAGGTATTTCATATAAGTGAAATCATACAATATGTGACCTTTTCTATCTGGCTTCTTTAACTTAACATAATGTTTTTGAGGTTAATCTATATTGTAGCATGTATCAGAACTTAATTCCTTTTTATACCTAAATAATGTTTCTATTACATGCATAAGGGTACTTCAAAAACTTCATGGAAAGATTTGCATTATCTTTTCATTCTGTTTTTCCATGAACTTTTTGAAGTATCTTTATATATGCCACAATTTGTTTATCCATTCATCCATTGATACACAGGATATTTGGTCTGTTTTAATTTTTTGGCTATAGTAAAAAGTGCTGCTATGAACATGAATTTAAATGCATTTGTTTGATTACCTGTTGTCGATTTATATGTGTACATACTTAGCAGTGGAATTGTGGGGTCATATGGTAGTTCCATGTTTAACATTTTAAAAAACAACCAGTGGCTGAACCATTTTAAATTCTCACGAGCAATGTACAAGGTTTCCAACGTCTCCACATCCTGGCTAACACTTGTTATTTTCTGTTTGTTCTTTTATAATGGCCATCCTAGTGAATGTGAAGTGGTACCTCACTGTGGTCTTGATATACGTTTCCCCAAAGGCTAATGATGTCAAGCATCTTTTCATGACTTTCTGGCCATTTGTGCATTCTCTTTGGAAAAATACCTATTCAAGTTCATTACCCATGCTTTAACTGGGTTGTCTTTTTGTTGTTGAGTTGTAAGAGTTCTTTATATATTCTAAATACCAGACCCTTATTAAATATATGATTTTCAAATATTTTCTCCCATTCTGTAGGTTGTCTTTTTAGTTTTTTGATAATGTCTTTCAATGCACAAAGGTGTTTTTCATATTTAGGAAGTCCAACTTGTTTTTTCTTTTCTTGTTTGTGATTTTGGTATTATATCTAAAAATTCATTGTCAAATCCAAGGTCATGATAATTTACCCCCATGTTTTTATCTAAGCATGTGATGGTTTTAGCTCTAATATTTATGTCTATTTTGGATTAATTTTTGTATATCGTGTGTGGTAGGGGTCCAGTTTTATTCTTTCGAATGTGGTTATCAGTTGTCCCAGCATCATTTGTTGAAAAGACTATTCTTTCTCCATTGGATATTCTTGACACCCTTGTAAGGTTTTATTTCTGGGCTCTCAATTCTATTTTTTTGGTCTAAATGTCTATCTTTATTCCAGTTCCATACTGTTTTGATTACTGTAGTTTTGTAGCAAATTTTGAAGTTGGGAAGTGTGAGTCCTCCAACTTTGTTTTTCCTTTTCAATATTCTTTTGGCTACACTTGCAATTTCATATGAGTTTGAGGATCCTTGCAATTCCATATGAATTTGAGGATCAGCTTTTCCATTTCTGAAAAAAATAAAAAGGCTGTTGAAATTTTGATAGGGATTACATTAAATCAGTAGATCAATTTGGGGAATATTGCAATCACAACAATATTAAGTCTCCCAATCCATGAACACAGGATGTTTTTCCACTTACTTAGGTCTTCTGTAATTTCTTTCAGCAACGCTTCGTAGTTTTCAATGTACGAGTCCTTTGCCTTTTTGGTTAAATTTGTTCCTAGGTATTTTATTCATTTAGATGCTGTTGTAAATGAAAATTTTTTTTTTTTAATTTCATTTTAGGAGTGTTCATTGCTGGTATATAAAAACACAACTGATTTTTGAGTGTTTATCTTGTACCCTGAAACTTTGCTAAATTCATTTATTAGCTCTAGTAGTTTTCTTGTGGATTTTTTGGGTTTTTCTACATGCAGGATAAAGTCATCTGAGAATAGAGATAGTTTCACTTATTTTCCCATTTGGATGCCTTTTGTTTCTTTTTCTTGTCTAATTGCTCTGGCTATAACTTTCTAGATGATACTGAATAGCAGTGGTGAAAGAAACACCCTTGTCTTATTCCTGATCTTAGGGAGAAAGCTTTCAGTCTCTCACCATTCATATGATGTTACCCGTGGGTTTCTCATAAATGCTATTTATAGTGTTGAGGAAGTTCTTTGATGCATTGGTTGTTTAAGAATGTGTTGCTTAATTTTCTTATGTTTATCCACCCTTGCATTCCAGGGATAAATTACACTTGGTCATGATGTATAATCCATTTAATATGCTGTTGTATTTGGTTTACTAGTGTTTTGCGGGGAATTTTTGCATCTATATTCATAAGAAATATTGGTTTTAAGTTTTCCTTTCTTATGGTACCAATGTCTGGCTTTGGCATTAAGGTAATACTGGCCTCATAGAAGGAGTTAGGAAGTATTCTCTCATCCTCTATTTTTTTAAAAAGAGTTTGAGAAGGATTTGGTGTTAATTCTTCATTAAGAGCTTAGTAGAATTCATCAGTAAAGCCACCTGGTCCTGGACATTTCTTTGTTGGGAGATTTCTGATTATTGATTTAACCTCTTTATTTGTTACAGGTTTGTTCAGATTTTCTATTTCTTCTTTGTCTAGGTTATCTAATTTGTATTGGTGTAGCACACTGTTCCATAGTATTCTCTTATAATACTTTTTACTTCTATTTGATTGGTGGTAATGTCCCCACTTTCATTTCTAATTTTAGTTCTATGTCTCTTCTCTCTCTTTCTCTTACCAGTTTAGCTAAAGTTTTGTTGATTTTCTTGATCTTTTCAAAGAACCAACGTTTGGTTTCATTGATTGTCTATATTGTTTTTCTATTCTCTATTTCATTTATCTCTGCTATAATTTTCATTAGTTCCTACTTTCTGCTAGCTTTGGATTTAGTTTGTTCATTTACTAGTTCTTTGAGGTATAAATTTGGGTTACTGATTTCAGATCTTTCATCTTTTTTAATGTGGATATTTACTGCTATTAATTTCCCTGTGAGCACTGCTTTCACCACATCTCATAAATCTCGGTATGTTGAAATTTTGTTTTCATTTATCTCTAAGTAAATCTAATTTCCCTTGTGATTTCTTCTTTGACCTATTCTTTGTTTAAGAATGAGTTGCTTAACTGGCACATATTTATAAATTTTCCAGTTGTCCTTGTGTTGTTAATTTCTAGCTTCGTTCCATTTTGGTTGGAGAAGATACTTTGTATGATTTCAGTCTTTTTAAATACACTGAGACTTTTTTGTGGCCCAACATTTAGTCTGTTCCAGAGAAGGTTCCATGTGCACTTGAAAGGAAAGTGTATTCTGCTTTTGCTGGTATGCTCTATATATGACTGTTAGGACTAGTTCGTTTATGGTGTTGTTCAAGTTGTCTATTTCTTTTTGATTTTCTGAGTTTTTTATTTATTATTAAAAGTGGCATAATGAAGGCTTCAATGATTATTGTAGTACTGTCTATTCTTCCCCTCAGTTATTTCAGTGTTTGCTTCATATATTTTGGGGCCCTGCTGTTTGGTGGGTATACGTGAGTAATTGCTATATCTTCTTGATGAATGATCATTTGTTAATATATAATGTCCTTTGTCTCTTGTAACAAGTTTCAACTTAAAGTTTATTTTGTCTATTAGTATAGGCACCTCCCATCTCTTTTGGTTACTAGTTGCATGGAAAATCTTTGTTTCATCCTTTCACTTTCATCTATTTGTGTCTTTGCATCTAAAGTAAGTCTCTTGTAGACAGCATATAGTTTGATCATTTGATTATGTTGCATTATCCATTCTGCCAAGCTCTGACTTTTGAAGATGTTAATCCATCTACATTTAACATAATTGCGATAAGAAAGGATTTACTTCTGCCATTTTGCTGTTTAATTTCTGTATGTTTTATACCACTTTTCTGTTCCTCACTTCCTCCATTATTTCCTTCATTTGTGTTTGATTCTTTGCAGTGTACCATTTTATTTCCTTCTTGTTTTCTTGTGTGTGTGTCTGTGTGTGTCTTTTTTTTCTTTCAGATATTTTCTTGTGGTTACCACAAGGATTACAATTAAAAATCTAAATTTGTAACAAGCTAATTTGAATTGATACCAACTTAGTTTCAGTAACATACAGAAATTCTACTCCTATAGAGCTTAATCTCCCCCTTATGTGTTGTTGTCACAAATCATATCTTTATACATTGCATGCACATCAACAGATTTCTAATTATTTTTAAAGCATTTTTCTTTTAAATCGTATAGGAAATGAAAAGAGGAGTTACAAACCAAAAATACAATCATAATGCCTTTTATATTTATCTATGTAGTTGCCTTTACTGAAGTTCTTTATTTCTTTTTATGGCTTCAAATTATTGTCTAATGGTTTTTTTTTTTCAACTTGAAGTACTCCCTTTATCATTTCTTTAGAGTAAGTCTACTAGCAACAAACTCCCTCAGCTTTTATTTATCTCAAAATGTCTTAATTTCTCCTTTATATTTGAGGGATAGTTTTGCCAGATATAGAATTCTTAGTTGACTCTTTTTTCCCAGTGCTTTAACTATCTCATCCCACTATTTTTGGGCCTCCATGGTTTCAAAGCAAAGTTAGCTATTGATCTTATTGAGGATTCCTTGCACATAATGTGTCACTTCTCTCTCTCTGCTTTCAAGATTCTCCCTTTGTCTTTGGCTCTCGACAGTGTATTAGTCCACTTCGTGTTGCTATAACAGAACTACCTGAGACTGGATGATTTATAAAGAGAGGTTTATTTGGCTTACAATTCTGGGACAGCTGCATCTGGCATGGGCTTCAGGCTGCTTCTACTCATGGTGAAAAGTGGCAGGCAGCCAGCAGGTACAAGCAGATCACATGGTGAGAGGAGAAACAAGAAAGAGAGAGAAGGTGCCAGAGTCTTTTTACGCAACAAGCTCTCGCAGGAACTAATAGAGCGAGAACTCACTCATTAATCATTAATCCCCCCTCCCCCAGGGAAACATTAATCCATTCATGAGGGATCCGCCCACATGAGTCAATCAGTTTCCAACACTGCCACATTGGAGATCAAATTTCCACATGAGTTTTGGAGGGGACAACACATCCAAACTCCATCAGATAGTTTGATTATAATGTACCTCAGTGTGTATCTCTTTGAATTTATCCTACTTGGAATTCATTGAGTTTCTTGAATGCACAGATTCAGTCTTTTACAAATTGGGAAGTTTTCAGCCATTACTTCTTCAAATATTTTTTCTGTTCCTTTTCTCTCACTTCTCCTGCAAGACTCTCATAATGCATATGGTGGTCAGCTTGATGGTATCCTACAGGTCACTTGAATTCTGTTCTTTTTTTTTTTTTTTCAAATTTTTTTTTCTCCTCTTCCAACTGGATGATTTCAATTGTCCTATCATCACATTCTCTGGCTTTTTTTTCTGCTTGCTCAAATCTGCTGTTAAGCCCCTCTAATAAATTTTTCATTTGTTATTGTACTGTTCAGCTCCAGAACTTCTATTTGGTTCCTTTTCATAATTTCTATCTCTATTGATAGTCTCATTTTGTTCATACATTGTTTTCTTGATGTCCTTTAGTTTTTTTTGTCCATGGTTTCCTTTAGCCCTTTGGGCATATTTAAGATGGTTAGATGTCTTTCTCTAGTAAGTCCAATATCTGAGCTTTCTCAGTGTAAACATTCAAAGATATGTTAAGTGATAATTATGACTACTAATTTACATTAAAAATCAACTGCCTGTAGAACCACCAACTAAGTTACAAAAATTTTTTATGTTAGCCAATATTTATTGAGTTCCTCCTGTAGGCCAGGCCCTGTTCATATATTATTTTATCGTACAAATACACACAATCTTTGAGTCAAGTATTATTATTATCATCACATTTGACAGATAAAGAACCTGAAGCATATGGTTAGTAAAGTCATGTGGTTAGTAAATGGCAATACATGCACAGTTCATAGCTAACTTTTTGGCTTGAAGAAGACATTTACTAACTTTGTCACTGTGGGCATTGGGCTGAGATGAGATCCCTTATCCTTGCTGCCTAGTTATTTTACTATGAAGAAGAGAATTCCTGATTAATCATAAACAGTTTTTGGTCTTTTCCTTGATAGGAATCATCTATGAAAAGTTAAACCCTAGAGAGAGTTATATGCCCAGCTCTGTGTGCCCAGCCCCCTTCATTATTGGCTTCACTTGCTTGGATGCAGAGCATCACATCTATCCACTCCCATTGGGGTATTATTGGTATTCTTCAAACCATAGCTTCAAAATGGGTAATAGTGAAAGGTACTAATGGAACATTGAGACAAAGAGGTGAAAAATACTACTTATAGGTCACACATAGTAGTGGAGTTGCCATCTAATTCACTAGTAGGTGCCAGGAGACAAGTAGCTTCCTTACTATCCTTCAGGCCAGCAGGTTGGTGCATGCTCATTTCAACGCCACAGTTCGTACAGGTGCAAAATCCTATCAAATTCTAGCACTAAGCTGCTTATCAGTAAGTTTACAACTACTCTTATGGTGCCTTTGTGTGAATTAAAAAAAGGTACGACACTGGAAAGACTCAGGCTGAAAGGGACAAGGCTTGGCAAGTGAGTCCAGCTCGCTCTTTCATAAACAGTGGCATCATCAGCAGTTCTACCTTCCAATGCTATAATGAGTTCTCATATTTTCCTGACTTTTCATAGGCATTTTAGTTGGAGACCCTGAGACACAGACAACTAGTCCAGATGTCATCTTAAGTAAGTCAACCAAATTCTTTTAGTAGTGATCTTTCACATCAAGATTTGACTGAGATCATTTCTGATGTTCCAAGTTGTAGTAAGTGTTTATACTGACAGGTTTTCTTGTCCCTCAATTTATATTTAGAACTCTCAATAAAATATTAAGCAGTTTAAAAACAGGTCCCAAAATATTTTTAATGCACCTGCAGTTCCGCATTTTCATCCCACCCTACTCCACCACCAATGCCACATCACTGCTTGATAGCCTGTGGTATATAATAACATGAGTGAAGGAAAACTGGAGTAAAATTATGTTGTTCTTTTAAAAGATTATTCTTCAAATAAATGTTTCAACTCAATTCCTAACCTTCATAAAACATACTGCATGGCAAGTCTAAAAAATTTATCATCATTATAGGAAAAGAAAAATGTTTGACACCATTTTAGCACAAAACTCATTCATCTAAAATAATTCTGCCAGTATTCATGCATGTTTTGCACATAGGGGAATTATGTAGCCACTTCTCTTCGTGACTACAACATCCTAAGAGTGGAAGAGAGTAAACATATTTAAGAAATGTATAAATATATTTCGTTTTTTATTTCCTTATTCAAAGTTTTTAGCACCTCCATATTTCAAAATGCTTATGCATTCAGCTTTATATTCTGAGTGTCTTATGAAGTGCCACTATTTCAACCATAAATCTTCAAAGCAGCACCTTCAATTGGCTCAAAAGCCATGCTGGGTAAGCTGAACTTCATCAAATTTAAAATTTCTGCTCTGCAAAAGACACTGTAAAAAAAATTTAAAGACACCCATAGGCTAGGAGAAAATATTTGCTAAAGACATATCTAATAAAGGACTGTTATCCAAACTATACAGAGAACACTTAAAATTCAACAATAAGAAAGCAAACAACCCAGCTAAAAAATGGATCAAAGACCTTTACAGATACCTCCCCAAAGAAGATATACAGATGGCAAATAAGCATATAAAAATATGCTCCACATCATGTGTCATCAGGGAAATACAAATTAAAAACAATGTAATACCACTACATACCTATCAGAATGGCCAAAATCCAGAACATTGACAATACCAAATGCTAGCAAGGACGTGGAGCAACAGAAACTTTCATTCATTGCTGGTGGGAATGTAAATGTAAAATAGTACAGCTACTTTGGAAGACAGTTTGGCGGTTTCTTACAAAACCATACTCTTATCATACAATCCAGCAATCACACTCCTTGGTATTTACCCAAAGATCTTGAAAACGTATGTCCCCACAAAAACCTGCACACAGATGTTTATAGCAGCTTTTTCATCACTACTCTGGTGAAGGATATTGGTAATGGGGGAAGACTACACATGTGTAGGGAAAAAATCTCTGGACCTTCCTCTCAAAGGGAGGTTTTTGCTGTAAACTTAAAACTACTCTAGAAAAACCAAAGTGTTTATAAATAACTTTTTTAAAGAAGTTCTGTATTAGCATGTTTAACTCAATTACTTCTTACAGGAAAACTTCAACTGGTCAAAATGTTATATCTGAGAAATTTCTGTTTGTTAAAATATTTTTTTAATTATGTTTTTGCTTTAATTTTTAAAAGTAAGCCCAATATTCAAGAAAACCAACTAGAATGCACTACAACTTGGCACGTTTTTAAATCTTAGTGGCCCAATGAGAGAAATGTCCATAGCTCGGAAGTATGGGGAGAAATTCATTAGCCAGAAACTAATCCTCTTGGTGTAACAGGGAAATATACTTTTCTGGCAGAATTCTGTCTAAAATTTCTATCTTGGAGAATATTCAATCATGGCTAAGAAATGGAATATTGGGGAAGTTTTAATTTATGAGAAATTTTCTAATAAAGTTCTACTTGCATTTACCAACCATTCAACTTTAGGAAGTACATTTAGTAAAAAGTATTACTAGATGGGGAAAAAACCAATGGGTGTGTGTGTGTATGTACTGTTTTCTTAGACTGTGAACTTTGACCACCTTAATCACATTCATATGAGGATCTGTTGAAAAGTGCATTTTCCTGGACTTCACTCCAGTTGCTGTGTACTGGAATCTGTAGGGGTTAGTTGGTGAAACGACATCTTAGCAAGCTTCGCAGGTGATTCTTGTGTACTCTAACTTATACACAGGGTGATATTAGACCTAGGTATTTGCTGTTTGGCAAAAAATCTAGCCAAGGCCCTCAAGCGACCTTAAACTTGACACTGGATTCCATTCCGCTGCTGATGTTTTCCGTGGGCGGCGGGGAGGGGTCGAGGGGCGGGGCGGGACGAAGGGGGGCTGGGCTGGGCGGGACGAGTCGGGGCAGGGCGGGACGAGTCGGGGCGGGGCAGGACGAGGCGGGACGAAGCGGGGCGGGACGAGGCGGGGCGGGGCGGGAGGCGGGCCGGCCTGGCCTTGCGAAGTGGAGGGCGAAAAGTTAATGGCTCCGAGCGCAGGCGCTGCCCCCTGAACTGGAACGGAAAACAACTTCCGGTTGGAGTCAGTCGTCCAGGCGCGCCGGCGACCTGAGACGTGAGGGGCTGTGGCCCGAGTCCCCGAACTGTGAGTAAGAAACTTCGTGAACGAATTGCTGTGTCTGAATCTGTCGAGCACGGCGACGGGAGGACTTTTGCGTGTGAGCGAAAGGGACGCGCTGGCAGTAGGGTCGCCGCAAGGAGAGAAGCCGAAGAGCTGCGGAAAAAACCAGTTCGTAGAATGGGAAAGGGTTTTGTGCGAGAGAAACCTGGCGGGTCTTTATCCCGGAGCGGACCCGGGAGGGGCTTTCCGGGCCTGCGACCTTGGTGCGGCCCCGGCGGCCCCGGCCCCGACGGCTGGGGTAGAGACCCTGCTATGCTCCGCGTCGTCCGATCTCGGTGACTTGACTCCTTGGCCCGGGAAACGGGGATGACAGGGTCTGCGGTGTCGGGGTGAGCAGTAGACTCCGTCAGGAGTGACCCCGACTTACAAGGGCTATCGTGGTTACTCTTTAGAAAACTTAATAGGTTCTTTCTGTTGTTTTTCCCAAGATGGTTACACAATTCCGCTCTCTGTCTTCCTGAGAGGTGTCATCATAGCCTTGTCAATGAGAAGTTGGGTAACTCCCCAGAGGAACACGGAGAGAATGGGTGGCCGAGGCTGAAAGAGGAGAAGCAAACCCCATTCTCAGTGGGAACCCAGGCGTTAGGTAGAGTCTCCACCCCTATGTAAACTGACTAGCAACGAGTTACAGGAGTAAAAATCTGTTTGTCAACAAGCAGGAAGAAGGGGGAATATACTCGAAGGGGAGTTTGTGCTGTCATTGGTAGGCTGTAACAAGCAAAAGTAAAGCAACCTTGAGATGTAAAGTGTCATTTATCTGACAGGAGATGCTTTTGACAACTTGTCATAAGGGAGAAAGGGTAGTAGAGGAAGTGAAGTGATGTGAAATTGAAGGAAAAGAAGATGATCTGCCTCCCAACCATGGTTGGAATACACATTTAAATGAGAGAGGTAGCAGAGAAGCAAGCAATGTATTCTGTTGCAACATTATTTTGACCCCTTCATTTGACAGTGGGGAAAACCTCCAAATGATAAAACTATAATAGAGAGCAGAAAGTGAAACTCTTCTCAGTTCTCTCCCCAACTACTTGTAGTACAAGGTCTTCTACATCTCCCTTATATGTTCATAATCATGTTATTTTGCTTTCTTATGAAAATGAGTTTATCCGTGCATACTGTTCTGTGATCTCTTGTTTCAGATTTTAAATATATATATGGTGGGAGTCTTTCCGTATGTAGCTCTATTTTATTGCAATGTCAGCGTGGTATTCCTTTGTCTAGATGTACCATAATGTAGTTAACCACTACTTTATATGCCCTGTCCATATATTTTGCTCATTATTTTTCAAAATTATTTATCTGTTTCTCATTAGGATAGAGATGTATTATTAATCATTTGTGAAATATATGGTAAATACTTTAAAGAACTATCATTTAAACCCAACTAGTCGTTTGCTTTAAAATGCCCAGGTTTTGTATCTCATATAAGAAGGTGGTCCTCACTTAAAAATTATTAAAATCTTCTTTGTTGATTCTTTTCTTTTTATGTTGTACTCATTGAAATATCTGAAAATTCTTTTTGTACATTGTATAAGATATTTAATTTTTTTCTTAGTTTTTATGAATAGGTACCCATTTTTTCTGAAATCATTTGTTGAAATCGTTCTTTCTCAACCGATTGGAAATACCTCCTTAATATAGTAAATTCTCATGTGTACATGCATCTTTTTTTAGATTCATCTGTTGCCTTGATCTGTTTGTCTCTTCCTTTACAAACACCAATCTAGTTTGATTGTGGCATTTTTAGTAATTCATAGGGCAAGTCCTTTCTCATTTTTTTTCCCAAAATTTTCTTGAATATTATTGAATTGTTTTCCAGACAAAATAAACTGTTTATGTTCCATTAAAATAATCCTTTTGGGATTTTAACCATTATATTCTCTAACATTTTGTGACTGGTATGTATATGAGTATTTATATATCTGGCCAACTTTCTAAATTTATTACTTTTAATCTTTTCTCTTGAATTTTCTAGGAAAACAACTATTTAAATATAATAGTCTTATCTCTTCCTTTATACTGCTTTCTTTCTTTAATGAATTACTAGCTTCTCCAGAACAGTGATAAATAATAACAATGATTCTGGTCATGCTTATCTCGTTTCTTAGTTTGGGGATGCTTTTACCATGTCATCATTAAATATGATATTTACGATTAGTTTCTAATAAATTTGATTTATCAAGGAAGTTTCCTTTAATGTTTCTAGCATATTAGAATTTTTACAGAGAATGGATTGTGTCCAAAGTCTTTTTTGGGGCAGGGAGGCAGGGGAGGGGGGAGTCCTGTTTGCATTGGCTAGCACTTTGAGAACAATTTTGGGTGTTTTTAATTTTTAAATTTTTTCTATTTTACCTTCTTTTTTTTTTTAAATTTGTATTTATTTTTCCTTGTACATGTTTGTGGGGTACAGTTTGTTGTTTCAGTACATGTATATATTGTGTAATGATCTAATCAGAACAGTTAGCATATCTTTCACCTAAATATTTATCATCTATTTGTGGTTATAACATTCAAGATCCTCTTTTCTGGCTATCTTGAAATATACAATACAATATTATTAGCTATTGTCACCCTGGGGCACCAGAACTTATTCTTCCTATCTAACCATGACTTTGTGCCAGTTTACCAACCTTTCCTGGCTGTTCCGCTCCCCTTTCCCCACTCTGGCAACCACTATTCTATTCTCTATTTCTCTCTTTTTTTCCCTCTTTTTAATTTATTTTTCTTAATGGACCCATGATAATTGTATATATTTATGGAGTACAGTATGATATTTGGGTACATTCATACAGTGTGCAGTGATCATATCAGGGTGCTTAGTATATTCATCACCTCAAACATTTGTCACTTCTTTGTGTTAGGAACATTCAATATCATCCTGACTAGCTATTCAAGGATACACAGTACTTTGTTATTAACTGTCGTCCCCCTATATTATTATAGAACACTAGATCCCATTCTTATCTCTAATATTTTGTATCAACCGATCACCCTCTCTCCCTTCCTCTCCCCTTCTCTCTTCTCCTGAGATCAACTTTTTTAGCTTCCACATATGAGTGAGAACAAGCAGTATTTCTCTTTCTGCCTGGCTTATTTCACTTAACATAATTTTCTCCAGGCTCATCCATGTTGCTGCAAATGGCAGAATTTTATTCTTTTTTATGGCCGAGTAGTATTCTTGGGGGGAGGGGCGTGTTTCATGTTTTCTTTGTCCTATCATCCGTGGAAGGACATTTAGGTTGGTTCCAACTCTTGGCTATTGTGAGTAGAGCCACAATAAACATGTTAGTGCCAGTGTCCTTTTGACTTGTTGATTTCCATTCCTTTGGATATATACACGGTAGTGGGATTGCTTGATCATATGGTAGTTCTGTCTGTAGTTGTTTGAGAAATCTCCGTACTGTTTTCCATAGTGGCTGTGCTAATTTACATTTCCACCAGAGATGTATAAGAGTTCCCTTTTCTCCACATACTCATTAGCTGTATTAGTTCGTTTCTGTTTCTTATAACAAAACGTATGGAACTGAATATTTTATAAAGAAACTGAAATTTATTGCTTACAGTTTTGGAGGCTGGGAAGTCCAAAGTCCAAGGAACACTTGTGGTGAGGGCTTTCTTTGGTGGTGGCTTTGCAGCAACACAGAAGTCTCACATGGTAGAAAAATGGTGGAGCAGAGAAAGTGAACTTCTCTTGTTCCCTTCTTTTAAAACCCTCAGAACCATACCCCTGACCACAATTATTAATCCATTCATTATGGCATGGTCCTACAATCTAATCACCTCTTCAAGGCCCCACCTTTCAATTACCATAATAGGATTTCCCACCCTCAACAGTTAAAGTGGGAGTTAAGTTGTAGGGAGCATACAACCCAAAGCACTAGCATTTGTTATTTTGTCTTTTTGATAGTAGCCATTCTTACTAAGATGATATTGCGGTTTAGATTTGCATTTCTCTGATGAATAGTAATGTTGAGCATTTTTCATTATGCCTGTTGGCCATTTGTATGTCATCTTTTGAAAAATGTCTGTTCAGTTCCTTTGCCCATTTTTTAAGCAGGTTATTTGTTTTTCTTAAGATTGAGTTGAGTTCTCTGTATATTCTGGTTATTAATCCCTGGTCAGATGCATAGTTTGCAAATATTTTCTCCCATTCTGCAGGTTGTCTTTTTATTCTGCTGATTATTTCCTTTGCTGTGCAGAATCTTTTTAGTTTGATATAATCCCATTTGTTAATTTTTGCTTTTTTGCCCTGTGCCTCTGAAGTATAAAGTCTTTGCCCAGACCTGGTCCTGAAGTGTTTCCCCTATGTTTTCATCTAGAAGTTTTATAGTTTGGGGTCTTACATTTAAGTCTTTAATTCACTTTGAGTTGATTTTGGTATATGGTGAGAGACAGAGGTCTAGTTTCATTCTTCTGCATATGGATCTCCAATTTTCCCAGCACTGTTTATTGAAGAGACTGTCCTATCCCCAGTATATGGAGAACGATTTTAAATGATAGGTATTTGGTATTCATTTGGTGTATATATTTCTTGTTGGGTTAAGACAATGTCTTTTCATTACTACTTAATTAAACATTTTTATCAGGAACAGAAGTTGAATTTTGTTAAATGGCTCTTTGGCATCTATCATAACTTATCACATGTGTTTTTCTTCTTTAATGTCAAATACTGCAAAGAATTGCTCTGCTGATCCTGGTCATTCTCCTCCCCCCACCCCCCACTCTCCACAACTGTTTTATTCTTGGCCAAGGAAAAATGCTGTGGGTAGGCTGAGGCTGATAAGTATAATACATTTCTATTCTTTGTTTTCTCTTCTTCAGTTATGTTATAAAAGGGTGTTACTTCTACATGGACAAGTTGTTTTATGTCCTGAAAGAAACTAAGAGTGAAATTCAATTGGGAAAGCATTAGTTTCACTTTGTTGTCACTAACTTCCCAGTTTTGCCGGGAAATTTCTTACTTTAAAGTTAATAACCAAGCTGACCTTCTACTGTAACCAAATCACACAGGGCGTTTCAAAATGAGTGGGTGAGAAAGTACACAAGCTGAACATGCTTATATTTATTTACTATGAAGTGAAAATCATTAGCACATTTCAGGTACGTGTGTGATGTATGCTGCACATGGAGCTCCACATGTTCTAAAGAATACAAGTCAACCATAAAGAAAGCCCACATTTTCACTTGACTAATAGTTTATTGTCAATACATTGCTAATAGTGTTAAGTAATTTTTGATAGAATTATTAACTTTTATAAATGATTATTTCAAACACTTTTTGATCACTTTCAAGAATATGACCTTAAACAGGTAATGTAATTTAGCAATATACATCTGTGAACTATGGAGGATACCTCAAGACATTCACAAGTGTTATTTATAGTTGGGGGTAGGCCTTATGTGAATTCTTGGATATTTGTTCAAGTATTTTAGCTTATGGTCTATTAATATAGCAAAATAATTATTGACATGATTGGGGGCTTGCCCTGAAATGAAGAAAAACTGCATGTTTTTAAAAATCATACCAATTATCCAGAAGTAAATGGTAAATAAAATAGCCTGTTGATATAAAACTTCACTGTTCTGATACCATGCATTAGCTGAATTAGTTGTTAATACTATTTATCCTTTTTGTTTTCTAACACCTTGTAAGCATAAATATTAGTTTAATTTCAACTCATTTGTGTTCAATTATGTCAAGCCAAGTTTTAGTTTCTATTTCTTGTAGCATTTATGCTGTGTCTGCTATTTCCCACCTGTTGTTTCCTATGCTTGATGCCATGCTTTTGAATCACGACTAAAGGGTTCTTTCCTTTTAGTCTGTTATCTAGAATAGGTATCAAAAATCTCTGTATAGTTCAGAACCAAAATTATGAATTATCTTCAGGAAGGGATAACAGAGAATACGAAATGAACTACCTTTTACGTGAGTAGTTAATTAGAGTCTTTTGTGCAGAGTCTTTTGAACTAGGTGCAGTATTTGACAACTGTTCAAATAAATTGAGGGATGTTATAACAGCAATGGTACCAGGTCCTATGCAACTGAAAACAAGCCTTTGGGACCTATGTAGTACGTGTGTCATGTTTTTTAATCATGTCTTGGGCTTGAAAAATATTTAGTAAAACCAGTCAGCACATAGACTGTTATTATGGGATATTTAAGTGGTTTTACTGTTCATAGTATTTCTTCCATAAGCTGGTTGGCTAAATACATTAGCATAAACAATGTAAGATGACCTCACTGATCAAACCCAAACCCAAACCCAAAATATATAACCATATATTACGTGTCATTTACTCTTATGTAAGCTCATGACCTCATGTATGTGGTATCCCTAGACTAGAAATGCCTTTCCCTCGTTATTGATGTTTCTTAACCTCTTTAAGTCCATGTTTTCTTTCTGATGAACATTAAAATCTCATAAATCCTAGGAGATTATAATATGTGCTCTTCCTTCCTACATAGTCCTTCTGCTTCTCTACATCTGCTCACAGTGAATACAAACTTTCTCTTCTAGTTCTTTCACCCATGAATAGTCTGCAGAGCCCTATTTTATATGATTTATGAAAACCATTTTTTAGTATTAGCCATTTTAAAATTGTATATGCCCCCTCTCCATCTCCAGCTTTTGACATGGGCTCTACTCAGAGAAAAGCATACCCCGGAGAGATCATTCACATGCCTGAGCACAGCAAACTGAGCAGCGCCATGTGTATGTTTACCTCAGATGGGTAGAATATTACATGCCCAGTTTCCCTTCTGGTGTTATACTGTTTAGTTATGCACTGGAACCCATAGCATTTGATAAACAGTCTGAGAGGAAGAAGTAATACTGGAGGAAAAAAAGGAAGTAAGGCAAATCTGAGACTCAAGGGTGTGGTCTTTGATGATGCAATCTTTTAACTGTTGGGAGATAGCATAGAAAGTTTCATCAAGTTCTGACATCCAGCAAAATGGAGAACCTGGACTGGGGAGCTTTGGGTTTGACCAGTGAGGTTGTCCTACCTTGTTTATACTGGTGCATTTAGCCAACCAGCTTATGGAAGAAATACAAAATCCAAATTCTGGCACATCTTTGATACTTAACTTTCTATTGTATCAGCTGCCTGATTGGAACACAGAAACAGTGTGGTGCAATGTACTGTGGGTATATCCATAACCAAAGTTTACAACCTGGAAAGTGAGAATAGAAATACAAGCTGTCATTTGGAGAATTGGCTGCTTGTGTTATATAACGCTCTTAAAAGTGAAAAATGATCATAAGTAAATGTTAGGAATGACAGTTGTCTTCCATTTACTTTCTTCAAGTAAGGAAAACACACTTATATTTTTGAGTGTCTTTAAAGGGCTGCCTTAACTATCCAAGACAGAGGATGTCTTATTTATATGTGTATACTGTTATTGACTGATTTTCTGCTTTTTGCTTCTGGTGCTTTTCATGGGTGAGAAGGCAAAAACATAGCTAGATGCAGAAAAGACAGGATGTGTCTCTCACTTATTCACCTCTTCATCTGCTAAAGTGGCAACTTTTTCTAAAACAGAATGTGAACTCTTGTTATTAGTCATACCCCCAAGAGGTTGGGAAAAGCTAGTGGCTTTCTTTTCTAGGGCAAAGGGGAAGGGGTAGCAGTTACTCAAGGTGATTTCCTTTCCCCATCCTGAAACTGCTTTAGATTTGAATTGGCCTCTTACCACAAGTGTGAGCCCTGGCAGAACATTTGCCCAGAAGGAGAATAGGCTCAGCAGTGGGGAAAACCCAGAAAAGGGGCCTTTCCTACCTCCCCAGTCACCCATACTTTTCTCTACCACCGCACAAAAGAATTACAAACTGTCCTGGGGAGGAGATGATGGAAATCCTACATTTAAGCCTCTCATTCTCTTCAAACTTAAAATCACAATATATAGAACTGACCAAAGTTCAGCTCTTCTGATTGAACTGGGCAATTGGGAATGGAACATTGTTTGGCTCATACACCCTAAGCCTCAGTGGAGGTCCAGAATCACCACTACTTACCCTTGATTATTATTTTCTATATCCAGGATTGGTTGACTATCATTTGGCATAATATTGGCTGCCAAAGACAACAGACTTAGGACATTGTATCTGTGAAATAAGGAGAGAAGTTCATTTTAAAAGGGGAGGTGGAGTAGAGATAATTAGAGTACCAGTTAATAGTCAGTATCCAGATAGTAGGAGTCCCAGAAAGGGATATGAAAGGAAGGAAATTGCCCAAAAAATACTTCAAGAAAATTTCCAAGAACTGAAGGATGAACTTCCTGATTGAAAGAGCCCACCATGCACCTATTGCAATGAATATAAACAGTCCATAATAGATTTGGTCCTGAAATTTCAGAATACTGAGGACAAAGAAAAAAAATTCTAATAGTTTCCAAAGAGGAAAAAAAAATAAGGTAAGTACAGATCAGTAATCATAAAGGGTCTGGGCTTCAACAAAACAAATGGATGCTAAAAGACAGCATAGCAAAGCTTTCAAAATTCTGAGGAAAAATTACTCTCAACCTAGAACTCTTAATCTGGGCAAACTTGCAAGTTAAGTCTGAATATAAAGATATTTTCAATTATGCAAGATCTCAAAAAATTTACTTCCCAAACAATCTTTCTCAGGAAGCTGCTGGAGGATTTCCTCCATCAGGTAGGAATGTCAAACTAGATTTGGCATACTGAAAATAAGGGAGTCAGTTAGAAAGATGGACAAAGGGGAGTCCCCAAATTCACCTTGAAATGTCCGGAGAGGAAGGCATAGAGAGCAACCAGTCTAGACTGGAGCAAGTCAGAAAGCTTAAGGAGAGATTCCTCTAAGAAGGGGATGTTGACAGAATACCTGAAGTGTCTGAAGTTGTTGAGGAGGTTTATTAGTGATAATAGGAAATAAAGCAAACAAAAAATTTTTTCAGGGAAAAAGTTTTTCTAGAGAGGAAAAGCAACCAAAGGTATATTATATGGCTCAGTAGTGAATAGCATTACATAGTAATAAAGTAAAAGCTGAATGTGCTCATCTAACCAAAAATAGGATGTAACTATATTGGGAAAATGGGGAGAATAGGAAGGAAGAAGTGTTTAAAGAGTGCTGAATCCTTATTTTGCATAGTGAGAAGATAAGTAAAACTGAAAAATCAATAGTGGCAATATTACATGTTACAGAGATACAGAGATAAATACAAAAAAAAAAAAAATCAGCCAAAGGAGTTATATAGCTAAGATGAAGTAGGAAAGGGGGAGGGGAGGGCAGAGGACTACTGTTTTTTTTAAAGCCTTATAGAGCTATTTGACTCATTAAGATATTGGTATGTATAGCTTTGAGAAAAATGAAACAAAAGCTAAATTAGGGGAAAAAGAGCTAGAGATTGTGCTTTCACGTTAGAGAGACCTGGATTTATCTGGTTCTTACATTTTCTAATTCTGTGACCTTAGCAACTTATTTACCCTTTTGAAGCTGTTTTCTCATCTGTAAAGAGAAGACAATATATGCTCCTGCAGAGGGAAGATTAGGAATGAGGTAATTTATGTAAAGCACCTGGCAAATAGGTCAGTTCCTACCTCTCTGTCCCCAGTGTTTTACTGTAAAGAAATAGGGGACTACCTCCTTCATTGTTGGGACGCTTGCTATTCAAACAGAAGACTGAGATTGTCCTTCTGGTCCATGGCTGTGTGCCTCTTTGGACTGAAGACATGTCATTGGGATCTATGTCCTCCCTTAAATATGTATAGATAGTTTCAGAATTTAAATAGATTTGGGATGATTCGAGTATTGATAGGAACATCGAGTTAAAGCTGTCATTGCTGCTTGGTGAGAGAAGGGCTGTGGTCACACTCAAATTTCTCAACAAGAACGTCAGTGAAAATGTCATTAATAGAATTTAAAACATTTTTCATATAGACCTACAAGTTATGGAAATTTCATGAAACCAAGATCAATAAAGTTCTGTTGCTCTGGGCCATCTGCCAAAGCATCAAAATACCTTTTTTTCCCCCAAGGGAAAGTCTTCTACCTTACTTAGCAACTGCTATTTTTGTTTCCAAGTTCTGTACACTTCTGAAACAATTCAGAAAGCAGATCAGTGTGGAAAAGAAGGCCACCTTATGAAAGCCTGTTTCTCTGCCTTGGTCCATACAAATGTTTTACATTGCCTTCCTAGTTATGACTCAACCTCCTATGGCAGTGAATTAAAATCTATCTCACATCTTCTCCTACACAAAATTATGATCCAGGATGTCTTGGAAAAGCTTTGCTATCCTTTTTTTTTTTTTTTTTTTAAGGCTGTGACTGGTTGTGATCAATTAGTTATAAACACCACTGCACTCAGACCTGCCTACTAATCTGTTTTTTAAAACCGCTCTGGATAATTCTAGTGTCCTGACAGATTGAGAACCAATATCCTGTAGCATGACTCTACCCCAAACATTCTAAAGTGGGGCAGATGAGGGAACTGAAGTCCATGGAAAGATTAAATGACTTGTTCACTTTAATGTATCGCCAAGCGTGTCTAGACTGGACATGTGTTCTGCGCTCCAACTCTGATTTTATCTTTGGTTGGCTAGGCTTTTTAATTTAGATTCCTTAATCTATAAGTTGTCATATTTGAGAAATTAGTACATTTCACACAGAATGTGGTCTAGTTAAAAATTAAGTTTGGAGTCTTTATTTTATAGCATCTTTTAATTTTTTTCCAGAGAAAAAAGGAAGTAAAACAATAAGTCAAAGTTTTTAATCAACTCTTGCTTCCCCACAATAGGATGGCACAGCAAGTGTTAGGATTTACTATTTCTGAATATTGACATTTGAGAAAAACTGGTGTGGCCCTGAAAAGAGTGGAAAGTTGGATAATTTTGGCACAGATGTAGATTTGAAAGGTTAGTTTGTCAGGCTACCCAGAGAATTTTGGGGTTCTATCTTCAGGAATATTCAACAGTTGGAGTCAAAGAGTACATTGCATGGTGTAGAAATATCGGATCTGGTTTTAAACTTATATTGTACATTTAAAGTCACACCCTAAACATCTTGGGAATGACTGGAAATGGAGATCTGGAAATCTCTGAAACCTTTTTTATTTTCTCATTGGACTTCTCACAATTACTTCTAATAAAACAAGTTGTGACTTGCAAGCATTTGCCCAACAGCCTCTAGGTGTCCTCAGGGAAATTAAAAGTAGGAGTATGAAGAGCTGTAGAGTCCTATGCCAGTAGTAAAGAACGCAGGGTACAGCTTTGTAATTATGTAGGCTTTGACTGTTCCTATTTATCATTGGTAATATTCTCAAGGCTAAGTGGCTGTTCAGCAATTTTAAACTGTGATTTAAAGAGAAGGTAGGCCTTTTTGTGAAAAGTTCTCTATCTCACTCCTGAAATTTCACTCTCTTTTCATGGAAGAGCTCTCTCCTTTCATAGTGGTTTTGTTCTGATACAGTAAATGAGTCAGGGGTACTGGAGGGCAGCTAATCTTACCTTACAAAATTTTAACTACTTCTGGGTCAAAAATTCTTTTGCCCTTTATGAATCTTGTGTACCCTGTGACATCTCATACATTATTGATCACTAGATCAATAGTGATCTAGTTTGGAGGGACCTTTTTAAGATTACTGAAAAAAAATTTTTTGCAAACTTTTTTGGTTAAGACCAGAAGATAGATACAAATTCTTCTATTCTTTTGAAAAATCATTAGTAATACTACTTTATTGTCATAAATTTGGTGGAGTAGAAGAGAGTTAAGAAAAACCACACATTCAAATACCCTGCCAGTGAGCTACTTTTCTTCTTATTTAACAGTATATAAAGGTTAACAGAACCGAGCATTAGACAACATTTCTATTTATTTGGTTATTGTTTCTTTACATAAAATGACAGATTTGTACTAAAATGTCAGACTATTTTATGCATTTCCTAGTTTTCCTTCTGACATCTTCCAGATAAACAGTAAGTGGGCCTATCCTCTTTTTTCAGTTTATATTTGGGAGGAAAAAAAGTATTCATTTTGTGATACATAGTGGTACAGTAATGAGTATTGCTTCTCTCTCTCTCTCTCTCTCTCCACTGTTTCCTTTTCCAAAATGTAGTTTCTTCTGCATTTTCTTAGTAAAATGATTTTGGCCTGGTTGACTATCTGAGGATGTGTGTATCAGAGGACATTCAAAACAGGACTTCAAGAATACAAAGAATAGGGAAGGCATATTTAGCTTTCATTTCTTCCTACAGATTATCACTCAGTTGGTTCTTTCTTCCGTATTATTATATCTCTTTTAGCACTTTTGTCCAAATTTGAATTCAATATCTTTCCCCTGCAAAATTTTCTTCCTGTTTCTCTGTGTCTGGCTATCACCATTGTCTGCATAGTGTTTTGAAAAATATGGCTGGTGAACCATCTGTGACAAAATTACCTGGGGCACTTTGCTAATTAAAATGCAGATTCCAAGGCCCCATTCCGGGCCAAGTGATTCAGAATCACAGGTACTTGATTCTTCTATCCTTCAAAGTGTCTATTGTGCAGAACTAGTTGGCCACCAAATCCTCTTACTTCTACCTTTGTAATGTTTCTTGAATCTACTCATCTTTCATTTCCCCTGCCTTAGTTCAAGCCCTCATCTTTCACACAGAATACAACAGTAGTTTCCTGTGGGCTATCCCTGCTTTGTCTCCCATACAAGTGTGTGCTCTATGCTGGCATCTAGTCTACCTTTCTAAAACATGTCCATCTCCTGCCTGAAAATCCTTCAATACCCCCAGTCAGCAGGTTAAAGTCTAAATTTTTCAAGAGTGACATTCAAAGTGTACTACAGTCTGGCCATAACTGAGTCTGCTGCATGCAGTTTATGCACTTTGTGCACTCTAAATTCTAGGGGGTGTCATCCCAATCATGGTCTTTGTGAATGGTGTCCTACACTTATTATTCCTTTCTTCCTTTTTGCAGTGCAGCGCATGGTGACCCTGACCATAGCCTGCATTGCCACCCTCTCCTCTCCATCCTCTCTGCACACATGCCAGACTTGCAGAAATACTCCAGTCACTAAATGCACCATATTAGGGTCTTCTCAGTGCCTCTACTTTTTCGAATGAACATTTTTCCCCTCTTATTCTCTACTTGTTATAATCCTCATCTGTCAGATCCTCTATGAAGCCTTCCACAATCCCTCTCGTTTTAATTGTACCTCCTGTTGAGACTTTATCTTGCTTACACCTTTTATTTATCAGTTTTCTCATCCTTCTCCTTCTCCACAATGAAAAGCATAACTCTTGAGCAAATCATTGAGTGAGGTCCTATAGATGTTTATACCTGTAGCACCCAGGCCCCTAACAAGATATGCTATACTTTTTTTACACACTTATAATTGACCTCCTAGATGGATTACTTATTTTCATGTGTGTCTGTCTGACAAAATTATGAGCTCTAATTTGAGAAAATGGCAAAGACCATGACTATTTATCTCTTGCCCAGGGATGAAAGGAGTATCTACCGTGTATTAGCACTTAATGAATCTTGAGTATTGTACCAGGTAGTATACAGCTCAACTTCTCTTTTAGAGACCAACAAAGCAGTGGTTAAATAAGACAGAAATTGTTTTTCTCTTGCATATTACAATTCAAAGTATAAGATGTCCAAAGCTGATCTGGCAGCTCCACAGCATCAAGGACCTAGGCTTCTTCATTCTTATTGTTCCACCATCCCTGAAGTGTTGCCATCACCACAGTGTTCCAGGTGGCTCACCACTACAGCATTCTGTCCAGCTGGGAGAGGGAAAAGGGTGAAAAGGGAGAGCTTGTTTTGGAAGTTACATCCATTTGTCAATGACCAGAGCATAGTCACATGGCCATACCAGCTAAAAATGAGGAGTACTAGTACTATAAGAGAAGGGGAGAATGTATATTGAGAACCAATAACATGTGCTTCATATATGGTCTCACTTAATTTTCATAACCCTACAAACTGTGTGATAAAGCTAGAAAATTGCAGACCTGGGATCTGAATTTAAACTCTTTTTAAATTTACAGTACCATTTCTGAGGAAAAAAAAGTCACCATATTTGCTAAGCAAAAGCTTCTATGCTCAGTATTTGTTTGGTAATGCTATATAATCATGAAGTTGAAGGAGATTATATCATCCAACCCCTTCATTTTAAAAGCGAAGAATACTGAGAATGCAGAATTTGTCCTTTTTTTTCATTTCTACCCCTACTTGCTTTCAAGCATCATGGAAAAAGCTCTATAGCCCAATCTGTCATTGCTGTCATAACCACCATTGTTATATTTAAGAAATGTATCAGGTTTGCATGGTTGTCCTGATCAGGAAAACCAATCACAAGAAATGCCTATAATCCTGGCCTGTTTTGGTAAAGATTGGATATTATCTAACACTGAAAACATCTTTATAGCAATAGGAAACCTCTTTCAGAAAGGATGACTGCCATTTGATAATCAAATAAAAGGAATGGGTGAGGTCATTCCTATCCATACTTCAAAACCCTATTCAAATACCATTACATCTCAAAGCCTTCCTAAACTTCATAAATAGGTCTGACCACTTTCCACTCCAAACTCTAGCCTTTTGGATATTTTAAGATACTTATGTACAGTATAAGTATATGTAGCCAAAAGGCTACAGAGTTTCAAGTTACAAGCTAATGGTGTTTCAAGTTACAGCTAAGGTGACTTCATGTGGTAGGTTTCATGTCTGGTTTGTTCTCACTGCATCAGTGGTGCCCAGTACACTTTCACTTATAATTGGCACTCAGTAAATGTTTTATTGAATGAACATACACATCATAGCACCTGGAGAGAATGCTCTGCAACTGGCTTTAATGAACTATCCTTGAACTGAGAATTTTGAAGATGTAGTCCAATTCATAACACAGCTATGTAGCTATGGGTAAGCCTTCTGAGCCTTATCAGTCAAATGGAAATATTAGTAATAGAAAATGAAGAATTTGTGAAAATACTTAGTGAAAGAAACATAACTTGAAGGTGGTATTATCTCTGAGTCCCTTGCTATACCTTACACAATGGTTTATACGTAGTAAGCAATCAAATACTTTTTTGTAATTGAATTGAGTAGTAATGGGATATATTTTATTAAAATCAAACTTTGGCTTTAGCAGTTGACAAACCTTTGTTGGGTCTGGGAAGCTTTACCAAAGGAAGGTAAAAACATCTCCCTTGCCTAAGCTGCCTCTCCTACCCAGGCCTGTCTTATTATTTAACCCAGGGATCAATGAAAGAAGAAGCAGCCTGCTGCCCAGGGATTTTCTTAGTACTTCCTCCTGGACAGGCACACATAGACACTCGCTGGGCTGTATAGATGCAACAGGAATCTGCTGCCTTTCGTTTTGCCTTCTTGCCAGAAGCACCAATCCTGGGTGAGATAAAAAGAATTACTACCAGAGGGACCAGGGTGGGTGAGGGAGTATCCAGGCTTCCAGGAGAATTGCAGGAGGCAGGATGGGATGGGGGGATTTGCATTCAGCTAGCCCAGCTACCCTGCTTAATCTTTTCCTCCTATGGTAGAAGGAAGCCAGCAAACCAAACCCAGAAATAAAGTTAAACCCTAACTAGAACAGTGTTTCCAAGGCAGAAATTGCTCTAGCTTCGATTTCCTGGGTTTGGGAATGAGACTGGCCGTGAGATTTGGGTTTGAGCATGTTTTCTATAAATAAAAAGCATTCCCCTGGAGCCGGGTGAATTTTGCAGAAGGCTTACCAAAATGTAATTGAAATGTGACTGCCTCTTAAATTGTGAAATTAATTTTATACTTAACAAATTCTTAAAACAAACAAACAACAACAACAACAACAACAACAACAACAACAACAAAAACAGGAACAAATGCCTTTAAAGTTCAGGGTGTTAAGATTTGATATCCATCCAATTTAATTAGCTGGGTCCCAAAGATTTTTCTTTTTCTCTGGTCAGTATTGCTGATGTAACACCCAATTTTCTTTCTGGTTATAAATAGAAATTAAATGTATCATTTATGTATTTGTATCAATCTGAAACATATTACTCAGCATACATTCTTATTTCAGGAATAGGATTCATCCATGTGGAACTTACTCAGTAGCTCCTCTTAGTGACATTTGTGTGGTCTAATTCAAGGACCTGAAGTGAGGGCTCCAAATGATTTACTTGCATATGTTGCAGCTATTTTTAGTGCTTCATTTACATTTTTAAAAACAAGAGTGTGCCTTCTTGATAGAACAGACATGCATTTTTAACTCATAGACTTAAGAACTGTAGAACAAGGAAGTTCCTTAGAAATTGAGTCCAAACATTTTTTTTTTGCACTGGAGAGAAAGAAACTTGGGTCCCAGAAGATTTAGTGGCCTATAACTGATAGAACAAAGCAAAAAACTAGATGGATTCCCAGTTCAAGGCTCTTATTTGACCCAGATTTAAAAAATACACATGTGATTTACATTGATAATTTGTCAGGATATGTTCAGCTTTTTTAAACAGTTATAGATAATTTAGCTACTAAGTTACTTAAAACCTCTAATTTCTGCATTAATGTATTACAGTATATTATAGTCCTAGTGACTACGTACGCATATTTTCCCTTCTTTCCTTGAATACTTCTTTTTAATCTCTTATGTACTTTTTGAAAGTGGCCTAAACTTTTTTGAATGAGATAATATCTATATAAATAAAATACTCAAAAGTGACACTTCCTATTAATGCTAATTGTTTATGTTTCCGTTGTGTCTATGGCTAGGCAGAGATCCTAGCAACATTAATGATCCTAACAAGATTTCAACTTTTTCATGTATCTGGAGTAGCAGTAGAAACATTTCCTAAGTGGAATGCCTGAAGAATTTCTGTTCCTTTAGTTCTTCAGAAAGTAATGAGTGACACTGTGATCCCTGTAATAAAAAACCTTGGAATTGTTTTTATTAAGCCTGGTAAACTACTTAGGTGTATTTATTATCTTAAAATGAAAGACCTTGGCGGCTAGGATTGAAAAATGACTTCTACCTGGATATTTAAAAGAACATTGTGATTTATGGTCAGTTGATTTTCAACAAGAGCGTCAAGGCCATTTTCAGTGGGAAAAGAATAGCCCTTTCGACAAAGGTGCCAGGACAACTGGATAGCCTCCTGAAAAAGAATGAATCTGGACCCTTACCTCATATATATACACAATTAACTCAATGTGGATCAAAGACCTAAATGTAAATGCTGAAATTATAAAACTCTTAGAAGGAAACACAGACAGAAAATCTGTATAACCTTGTGTTAGGCAACAGTTTCTTAGATATGGCACCAAAAGCACAAGCAACAAAAGAAAAAATATAGGTAAATTGGACTTTATCAAAATTGAAAACGTTGTGCATCAAAGGACACTATCAAGAAAGTGAAAAGACATCTACAGAATGGGAGAAAATACTTGCAAATCATATATCTGATAAGGGTCTAGTTTCTAGAATATGTAAAGAACTCTTACAACTTAATAAAAAGACAGAAAGTGGGAAAAGGATTTTAATAGACATTTCTCCAAAGATATGCAAGTGGCTAATAAGCACATGGAAAGATGCTCAACATCATTAATCACTAGGGAGGAGAAATGCAAATTAAAACCATGATGAAGGTACCACTAGGATGGGTATAATTTTTAAATGGACTATAAGAAGTGGTGGTGAGGATGTGGAGAAGTTAGAACCCTTACACATTGCTAGTGGAAATGTAAAATGGTACAACTTCTATGGAAACTGTTTGTCAGTTCCTCAAAAAGTTAGACATTGAATTACCATCTGACCCAGCTATTCTACTCCTAGGCACATATCTAAGAGAATTGAAAAACATATGTACACATAAAAATGTGTACACAAATGTTCATCGTGCCTTCATTCATAATAGCCAAAAAGTAGAAACAGTCCAAATGTCCATCAGCTGAGGAATGGATAAACAAAATGTTGTGTATCCATACAGTGTAATATTATTCAGCAATAAAAAGGAAGTAGTTACATACTACAACATGGATGAACCTCAGAAATGATATGTAAAAGAAGTCAGACACAAAGAGCATGTATTGTGTGATTCCATTTATATGAAATGTTAAAAATTGGCAAATCCATAGAGACAGAAAACAGATCAGTTGTTGCCAGGAGATGTGGGGAGAGGATTTGGGACTAATTTTTAAGAGGTGTGGAGTTTCTTTTTGGGATGATAAAAGTGTTCTGGAATTAAGTAATGGTGATGGTTGTACAACATAGTGAATATACCAAAAAATACTGAAGTGTACATTTTTAAATGGTGGATTTTATGTTATATGAATTATATCTTGATTGAAAATGCTAAAAAAAAATTTTTTAAAAGCATTGCACACCTGAAGATAAAATGAAAAATGCTATGACAGATTAGAGACTGAGATTATGAAGGATTTCAAAAAAAGTGAAATAATTTGGTGCTCCCTTTTACCAGTAGAGAACTTTGTCTATTCTGTGACTTTCAGAGGATTAAGAGAATGGTAGGTCCTACGTTGTGGTTTTTATAGCTGGACAGGAAAAATCAGAGTCGTTAGCTAGCTTTCTGCTCAGGACCAAGGAATATGGTTAGAGATGTTATGCAAGATGAGATGATAAAACCAAATTACCTCTGCTGAGCAAATCACCTGTAGTTCAGAAATGGCAAAGAAGTTGGAAAACTAATAGGTAGTGGGGGGTAGGACTGAAGGGATGCGATTTTTCTTTTAAATTTTATTCATTTATTTATTATTAACTTAATTTTATTTTATTTTTTTAATTAAATTTATTAATATTGCTTTTTTTTTTTAACATTCTATAATGTTGCAGAGTAGTTGGGGGGTGGGGGAGAAAGGGGAAGGAAATAGGAGAAAGGGGAAAGAAATAGGGTGGGAGAAGGGGAGGGGTTGAGGCCTGTGGCTCCCCCTGCATTCCTGCATGGGAGACCAGGGGGCTTCCAGTGGTGGCTTGGTCATTGCTGGGTTGGGTGCAGATGTCAGAGGGGTGTGGTTGAGGCCCTTGACCCTCCTCCCTCGGGTTGCAGGTATCTGGGGACATGGCTGAGACTCCCATCCCTCCCCCCTCCCTGGTGCGGTAGCCCAGGGGAGCTTCCAGTCCTTCTAGGTTTTATAGGTGTTTTTTGGTGATGAGAGACCTTTTCTGGTTAATATCAAACTGTCTCTGGTCTGTGGGTGTTCTGTTTTTTCTTTCAGTTCTGTGTTGGGTTATTTGCTGTCCCTGCCACTTAAACTCTGCACTGGAACTAATTTGTTGTCCTTTGCTTACTTCTCAAATGAGGGAACTTCTTGTGGGAACCAGACTTGAGCTCTGTGGTTGAGCTAAATTGTTGCTTTGTTGCTAATTCCCTAGGGAAGGCTTTTTCAGCTCAGGTTTTAATGGTTGACGTTATAGGTGCTTCCGGGATTTACAGGATCCAGTCACCTGGGTTGTATAGAAACTCTGGTCTGGGCCTGAGTCTTTTCAGCAAATGGCACCCCCTGCAGTTCTATATTCCTGACCAGTCTCCACTGAGTGGTCCTACGCTGATTGGGGGGCAGGTCAGCTCTCCTTGCTGTGCCCCAGTGTTCACCCAGTAGGCCTGTCTCCCGTACCGACCTTGCTCCAAACACTTCCCATGGGACAGGCCGTACACAGGTCCCTTGAGGTGACTGACCCACCAGCTTCTGAGTGGCTTCTATTTTTCAGTTGTGGCTCCTCGCTCCTGTGTGGGTCCACAGGAACCCTTAGTAGTCTTGCTATCCTGGGGGCCACTAAGGCCCTCTTCTCCTCTGCAGCCTCCAAGCAACTCCCTCCGAAGGGCACAGCTGTGGACTTTACCAGCTCCTGCTCCTTGCGCTCAGTGGCTCCATCCTGGAAGCAGCCAGTGCCCTAAATGGTTGGAGCAGTTCTTTCTTTCATCATGGCTTCTCCCACATTCATGCGCTCCATCGGTCTGCTTCTCTTCCCCTGCGCTCTAGTGGTCCCAGCTTGGCTGTTGTTGCTTTTTAATAGTTGTAAATTGGTTGATTGTGGGAAAGAGTGACTCTGGGGACTGTCTATTCCGCCATCTTGACCAGAAGCTCGATTTTTCCTTTTCAATGTACAGTCCAACAGAGCTCTCCCTAAATCTTGGGCTAAAAATAAGAGCATTTTCACAAATTTTAATTGCTCTGCAATAACAAGAGCATGAACTCCATCCACAAACATTTATTAATTATTTAATTTTGCTCTAATTTCAGTGTAGGAAGAATTCACCTTGTAAGTGGGAGTGACTGTCCATTTAGTAGGATATTCCTTCCCACATTGCTAATCCTGTTGTATGTTTCTATAATAAAGTATGGCCTTTTATATTTTTCCATTTTTAGGTTACATTTATAGATTACTATATTCAAAGTAGCATATTTATGAACTAGAACTCCACTTGCTTTTTGCATCTTAGTAAAGAATATTAAAAAATTGTGGAAGTTAAGTTTTCATAATATTTCTGGTTAGGATTTTGGATGACACTTTTATGACTTTATAAACCTTTATAGTACTTGTTGCCATAACGTTTGTGGTAAACCTTACAGACTTATCTTTAAGATGAATTTTTAAAATGAGATTTATATGATGTAATAACTGCCTAAATTCTTCTGATTATTTTCCAGACCTGTCATTTACTCCAACCTTTATAGTGATGCTACAGGACAAAGGGGAATGGATAAAAACATTGGCGAGCAACTCAATAAAGCATATGAAGCTTTCCGACAGGCATGCATGGATAGAGACTCTGCAGTAAAAGAACTACAGCAAAAGGTGTGTGGTTCTGGTTTTTAAACTTGTTCTTTATCCTGGTGAATGGAATGTAAGAGCCTTTTGCAACTGAAAAATGTTATATTGTTAGAAACTGTCTTAAAGAACATAATTACTGAGACACAGATATATATTAATGGATGAAACTTGAGATTTTTATTTGTTATCTTTTAAAAAATCTTGTAACCTGTAGGAAGGGTTGATTTGATAGGTTCATTTTAAAGTGATTGTGTTTAGGAAAGATGTGGAATGTTGTCTTCCATAAATAATTTTTAAATATCAACATTTGCTTTGTATATAAGGTGGAAATAAATCTAAAAACAATGGTTTTACAACATACTGAAAGTTAGAAGTAGTTAGAAGTATCATTGTCTCTCGGGTAGCTTATTTTTTCTTTTTTTTGGCAGCATGGGGATCTGAACCCTTGACCTTGGTGCTACCAGCACCATGCTGTCCCATGTCTCAGCTAGTTTTGTTTTTGTGTTTTTTTACATTGTTATTTGGCTGGCAGGAAGAAATATCCTGTAACTAAATTTGTTATTAATTTATAAAAGTCTTCCATTTTTTGACAGTTAAAAATAGACTATGTCAGTGAAGTCTTTAATGACTTACTAAAAATTTCAGCTTTTTAAAGTTATCCCTGTACACATAACATTTTAGTACTTTCCGTTTTAAAAGAAAGTAAATTGGAGAAAAGGTATGTCCAGGCAAAAATTACCTAACCTAGTATTTGCTAAGCATGTATCTGTTACTGGTCCAAATGAGGTTTTCTCTGATCTACAGCCAGATGAGAAAAATAAGGATAATGTAATGAATTTCTTGTAATACTAAATTTATTCCATTTAAAATTCTGCCCTCTATTCTAGTAGTATGGTCCATGTTTTCATACTGTCAGAGTAAAGGGCAGAATTTATTAACATACACTTTGTGAAATGATGATGATAAGAGTTATTTGTTTCCTTGTTTAATGTCATTATTTAGTAGTGTTTCAGAGGTCTCCAATTCTGCTCACACACTCTATGATTCTCTAGAAGAACTCATAGGACTCAGCAGTCATACTTGTAGCTAAGATTTATTACAGCAACATGGTAAAGATACATAGCCAGATCATTAATGGGAAAAGACATCATCAGGAAGAATGTGGAGGAATCTATCTTCAGTCTTCTATGCACCTTCCCTCCAGCTTGAAAAATTCAGTCACATGTGCAGTATATAAGGAACTCCATTTGAAATTCAGAGTTCAGGGTTTGTTTGATTTGTTTTGTTTTGTTTTTTTGATTGAGAGCTGGTTACATAGGCATCCTCTGTCAACCAACATTCCAAGCTCTCAGAAGCAAAGTAGGTATTAACCATAAATGTCATTGCACAGTCTAAGTAGGCTGGCACAACAATCACAACCTTGTAATTTAGGAAATGTTTTCAAAAGCCAAGTTCCCAGATGCCAGACAAAGGCCAACCTTACAAATAGGCCTTTCTGAAGGTAACAGCCTGAGGCCTGCCATGTTAAATTATTCCTGCACAGGCAGTTGAAAGTGTGCGATCTTATGTTGGAGGAAGAGTTTTTTACTAACCTGTGAAATTCTGAATCTAAGAAATATGCTAGCCATGCAGTTCTTAGTTTCTTCCATAAATATAAGAACTATACAATTTCCTTCCTCCTTTCTAGTTGATACCTCTACTATAAAACTAGCTGTTGTACACACCTCCCTACATTCCTCAGAAACCATCATTATTCTTTGTGATTCTTCTCTTGGTTTACAAATGAATGCGCCATTGTATAAGTAGACTTATGGACTATAAGTCTTCATTAGGGGTTGATGGGGGGGGCATTATATGACATGGCTTTCTAAAATTATTGAGATGAAGTTTAGGATTTGGATTTCTTTTTCTTTCCAGTTGAGGTTTAAGGCACAATCACTTTTATAAAAACTAAACAAAAAATTCACAGCTTTTATTATTCTTGTTTTGTGACAAGGTTCATTAAGAATCCTTGACAATCCTGTATTCTAGGAAAGTTAGGAAATACAGAATTAGGGAATAGGAGTAGTGAGATATTTTTAGGTTAAGACAGAAACAAGAATTTCTCCTAACTCCTACTCTTCTTGCTCTGGCCAATGGAAGAAGCCTTTGCTCACATTAGCATATATCCCAAAGAAGGAAAAGTGACATTTTTTTTATATGTTCGTTTTTTCACTTATTTTTCAAAAGTGATGTTTGTCAAATACTCAAGAATGGATGCGGAAAAAATGTATATTACATATTCTTAAACTCAAATATTCTGATAGATTTATGTAAGAAACATTAATTGAGTGCCTACTATGTACTGGGCCCTTGATGAAGTTTTGAGACTATTGAAATAAACAAAACATCATTTAAACCCTTAAGGAAATATAAAGTTCAAATACATAATAAATAAAGTAGATATCTTATTATATAATGTAACTTAAAAATAGAAAATAGGATCAGTAATTATTACCATGATGTACTAAGTGCTACAGCAGACATCAGTGCAGGATGAGCACGGAGAAGAGAAACCTAATTCAGTCTGTGAGGATCAGGTCTCATAAGCTCAATATAAGTCAACACTTTGGGCTAACTTGAAGAAGAATTTGGCAAACTGGGGAAGAAGGGTCCTGCAAGCAGAGGGAGCAGTATATATAAAAAACTCAGAAGTGAGGGAATGAATGGTACATTCCATGTACCACAAGGCGATTATATGGCTGCAAAAAGAACGACAAGGATTGCAGGAAAATAAGCTGTAAAGATAGGTTATGACCTGATCATGATGAGTGTGGCTAAGTAGTTTGTATTGTATCCTTATTCAATGAAAAGTTACTTAAGGATTAATATGTGCTTTAGAAAAGTTTTCCTGACAGTGGAATAGAGATAGATAGGATACAGAAGAATGTGGAATTCAACTCAACCAATATATATCAAGAATATATTTCATGCTAAGTAATGTTCCTTGAGCAAGGAATGTAAAAATAAGTGACAACCATCCAGTTACACTTTATGCCCTTCAATATAAGTATTAATATAAAATTATAAATATTAAGATGTAATTATGTAATATATAAAATGTCTACTAATATACATATATGTTAAGTATATGTGTGTGTGTGTGTATATATATATATATATATATGTTACTTCTTGATTTAAATAAAGACAAACTGAATGGAAATCATTTCAAGCAATCAAAATGAGGAGCTAAAATAAGCATCAGGGATGAATTGGGGTAGAGGCCAAGATTTATTTAAGAGATGAAATGGAAAGCAAGTGACACCTGAATGCAGGACACTTCTGAGGGTGATGGCATAGACTGTAGGATGATACCCAAGTATCTAAAATAAATGACTGGATTGATGGTGGTGCTGGTGACTTAAACCTAGAATGGGGAGGTAGGTGCACATTTGGAGATAGGAAAGTAAACTATGTAATAAGGTTTTAGGTAATAGATTTAGTTACCTGTGGGACGTAACAGGTAAAAATGTTCAATGGATATTGTAAATATGGGTCTGGAAGACTAGAAAGTTCTGAATTGGGTATTATAGGTAAGAGGTAGTAGATTTTGTTGTAGCCTTGAATATGGATAACATTTCCCAGTTAGCATGTATAAGTTGAAGGAATATTTGAAGGAAGGGAGAGACAGTAAGAGAACAGGAAGAAGACCAACCAGTTGGCCTCTGGAGATTCATAGATTAAGCGTAGATTAAGCAATCGAGAGGCATGGGAAGAGAAACCTGGAGAACACCAATATTTTTTAAAATAGGATAAAAACCACTCTACAAGGTAGGAAACAAATAAGAAAATGGTATCATAGAAGCCATTAGAAAAGGGTTTCAAAGAGGATGCAGTAGTCAGCAGTACTAGATATCTAAGAAATTTAGTAAGATGATGACTGAGAAGCATACATTGCATATGGAGGTTAATAGCTTTTATGAGGGCAGTTAGGTGGAGTGGGGAAGGCTGAGGAAAATTAGGGAATGAAGAAGTAAAGATAGTATTAAACCACATAGTTCAAAAGCTTGACTGTGTGAAGAAAAGAAATAGGGTGATGACTAGAGAGGTTTTTCTGCTTTTTTGTTTTTTTTTCAGGATGAGTGAAGTGTAGAGAAAGAGGAGAGAGTTTGAAGATAGAAGAGTGAAAAGCAGTAATTGATGCCCTTCTACAGTCAATTCTCTATACAACAACCAGTGTGATCCTTTTAAAAAGAATTATTTAAATTAAAATTCTGCAATGATTTCTAGAAAATAAAATCCAAAATCCCTACTGTGGCCTACCAGGGGAGGCCCTAATCCGGTCCTTGCCAGACACTGTCTTTTTTTCCTGCTACTCTATTCTCTCACAGCCTTCCTACCACATAGGCTTCCTGCTGTTTTTCAAATACATTCCTCCTTCAGGGCCTTTGTACTTGCTGTACTTGCATTTGCTTGGAGTGGTTTTCCTTTGGATATTTGTATGGTTTCCTCCCTTATTGCCTTCATGTTTCTCCTCAGATGTCACCTTCTCAGAGAGATCCTTCCTGACCATCCTAAATATTAGAGCAGACTCTTATTATTCTCTGTCCTCTAACCCCACTTTTTTTTTTCTTCAGAGCACATACTGCTTTTACATTATATCTTTTTTTTTTTTTTTTTTTAATTTGTTTGCCTCCTGAATAAGAAAGTAAGTTTCTGTGAGGGCTGGGGCCTTGTCTTGTTTACTGTTGTGTCCTTAGCACCTAGCACATAGTTAGGTGCTCATATATTTTAAGGACAGAAGGGATAGTAAGAGGAAGTAAAGAAGGCCAGGCAGTTGACCTCTGTAGATTCAGAACATAAGTTAAGCTATTGATCGTGAATATGAGGAAAAACACATTATTCCTCTTAGGACCAGAGAGAACAAGAGAAAAAGAGGGAACAAGAGAAAAAAATAGCTGCAAATGAAGAAGCTTGTAGATAAGAGGTGGTGGTGACAGTAGAAAGTTAGAGGAGTTATCGTGTAAGAGTGTATTTTTTCTGTGAAATACAAAGTGACATCATCTACTGAGAGGTGATTTGTAGGATATTCTGAGGGTGTAATAAAGAATAGCTTCAGCTAAGAAATAGAAGAAAATTGTTGCATCCAGCCTTTACCATGAATTTTTGGTAATATCAATCCATATGTTTGTTGGTCATTTTTCAGCAGCTGTCTTGGTATAGAAATGGGCAGATGAATAGCCAAGTCCAAGATTAGGAGATTGTAGAGTTGAGAGTAGAAGAACAATAAGGGATCCATAAAGTGCATTCAAAAGTGATTGAAATTATGTACTTTGAGATACAAGCTGAAATCGGAAAGAAGCTAATCTAGAAGTTTAATAGATTAAGTTCAAAAGGAGGGTTTATGGCTGAGGTCTTCATAAAGTGAGAGAACAGGTACAGAAGGAGTAGAGGAATGTGAGAGTTAAAAGGATTTATTGTCAGTGAGTAAGTACTGATGTTTAGGATCTTCTCTATTCATGATGAGTCATGTAAGTAGGTAGCTAGAATGGGGTTGAAGTCAAGAAACTCTATGACTACAGCACTTCTCCTAGAAAGATGGTAGGACTGGGGACATTTAGGGAGATTGTAACAGGAAGAGCCAAAATTCTTGAAAGTGAGGGAATAACTAGCATGTTAAAAGAACAGTTTTGAGGAGAGACAGTGATATCATTGAATGCCTTGTGGATGGCTTTTTCCATAAGTTTGAAGGAATAATGGCCAAAAAATGGCAATGATGAGCCAAAATATTGCTTATCTTTTTGTTCTTTCACATCCTATTTCATCATCCAACCCCTATGGTGTGGCAGGACCATTATATTGGTTCATGAGAGGAGATTGCAGAGGCATCTGTATCCTTGAAGGACAACATCATTATTCCTATTTTTGAAGTGAGTTAGGAATAAATAAATAAACGTCATTTATTTCTATTATTCAGGCTTGATGAAATTCAGACTTATTGGCCTCTACATTATCTATAGTATAATGAAACAGGACTAGCTACAGCTACCATTCAGGCAGCCTGCCAGACACTCGATGACACCGACATAAGGAGAGTCACCAGCAGAGCCTGGAAAAAGAAGAGGACGTCTCTCTCCTCGAAGCCCACTCTGGAGTAATAGAAGAAGTAACTGCTCTACCAGATGACTAGACATCAATGTAGACAGACTAGAAATACTGAAACCAAAGAAAATATGACACCACCAAAATAACATAGTAATTCTGAAATACCAGACCGTTTAGAGCAAGGAAACCTTGAAATGACTGAAAAGGAATTTCAAGTAACAATCTTAAGGAGACATACTAAGATATAAGAGGACTCAGACAACATAATAAATGAGGAGAAAAAAAAATCTAGGATATGAAGGAGGAAATTTACAAAGAGATTAATATCTTAAAAAAATATGTAGCAAAATGCATGGAACTGAAAGATTCACTCAAAAAAATAAAAAACACAACTGATATCTTAAGCAGCAGGCTAGAACAAGCAGAAGAAAGAATTTCTGATCTTGAAGATAGTCTTTTTGAAAACACAGGTGGACAAAAAAAAAGGAAAAAGAACTTTAAAAAATGAAGAAAATCTAAGAGAGCTAGTAGAAATCCTTAAGCTCACAAACATTCAAATCATGGGTGTTCCAGAAAGGGAGGAGAAAGGAAAAGGCATGAAAAACCTATTCAACGAAATAATAGCAGAAAACTTCGCAATTATAAGGAGAAATACAGACCTTCAAATCCAGGAGGCTCAAAGATCCCCAAACAGATTCAACCGAAAAAGATCCTCTCCAAGACATAGTCAAACTGGCAAAGCTCAAAGACAAAGAGAGAATCTTAAAAGAAACAAGAGAAAAGTGTCAAGTCACCTATAAGGGAGCCCCTATCAGCAGATTAACAGCAGACTTCTCAATAGAAATTCTCCCAGCCAGAAGAGAAGAAATCACAAGCAAAATTAGAAAATATCTTGAGACAAATGAAAATGTAAACACAACCTACCAAAACTTCTGTGATGTGGTAGCAGTGCTAACAGAGAAATGTATAGCTGTAAATGTATACATTAACTATAAAACCTTTAGAAGAAATCATAGTGGGAAAGCTTCATGACATTGGATTTGGCAATGCATTTAACAACAGTGTCAGTTTATTTAATGCCATAGAACTGTACACTTAAAAATGGTTAAAAATGGTAAATTTTATGTTATGGATATTTTATCACAATTTTTAAAAATCTATTAAAAAAAGAATTGATGTAGCCTAGATTCTTTTATTGGCCATGCTTTATTGATATCATTTGTCATTCATCAGTTTGTACAAATTAACCAGCCTTTTACTCCTTAGCTGTTCATACTCCAAGCCAGCTCTTCTCTCAGTGTTTCTCCTAGTTCACTGCAATTTAAGACTCATAAATTTCTTTTTGAGAAGTCAGTGTGCTATATCCATTAAAGAGTATTATATCATTGGCTTAAATTACGAAAGCAGCACATCCTTATTTTTTAAAAAGTAAATAATTCAAGATGTACAGAATATAAAGTGATACTCCTCTCCCTCACTCTCCAGGGCTAGCCATTGTTAGCAATTTGGTATACATCCTTTCAGAGTATATAAATCTTTTTTTTTTTTTCCAAAATGGAATCATGCTAATCTGAAAAAGTTTTTAAGTTTTTAAGTGTCATTATCATCACTAAGATTTATTGAAGCTTCTACATGCCAAAGAGCTTTACAGTCATCTAATTTAATCTTATACCAATCTTATGAAGAAGTATTATTTTCATTTTTCGGATGAGGAAAGAAGTACAGAGAGGTGAAATAACTTGCCCATGTTCACATTGCTAGTAAGTAGTAGAACTAGTAGAACTAGAATTTGAAAAATCTGTTTGACCACAAATTTCATGTTTATAAATTCTTTGCCAAAAATCATCAGTAGTCTTTCAGGTTTGCACACATAGAACTACCTCATTCCATTAATGGCTGACAATGTTTCTTGTACTACTCTCCCTTCTTAAAATAGTATTTTTCTTTAACATTCAGGATACTGTATATGATTTTCTTCTTCCCTCTTGAGCCCCACTTTCTTAATCTCCTTTGCAGGTTCGTTCTTTACTACCAGGCTGCTAAGTGTTAGACTTCTTCAAGGCTTTCTTTTCTTCCTACTTTATATTCTTATATGAGCCTTCTCATCTGCTGTGGCTTCAGATATCTATGATAGTGACTTCTAAATTTATCTCCCTAATTCAGACCTGCCCTCTGAACTCTAAATCCATATGTCTCACTGCCACTTGGAAGGTACATTAAACTGAATATTCATACTTGAACTTATATATCCACTGTTTTTTCTCACCTGTACCATTTCAAGGGAGAATGAGTTTTATAAGCTGCTGTATGGAATAATACTGCCTTCTATTTATCCTAAATTTACTGCACATAAATTTTGAAGGATGACTTCTTATACTACTTCTGGTGTCCTACTGTTTACTTTCAAGTAGTGTATATACTTATAAATATATTTACTTTCCCTGACCTCTAAGAAGTGTTTTTCTCTTTCAGTTCTATGCCAGATTTTCCATTATTATGCCTAGGCTCTCCTGCCACCATGCCATTAAATCGTTCTCTTAGAACCTCTAGTCTTTGAGAAAACGTGACTGTTTTTAGCTTAGCCTTCTGGTAAAAGCTTCATTCTAGACCATACTAAAATATCATATACATGGAACCAGTGTACCAGTCTCAGATAAACTGAACCAGTCATCTTCTCTCCTTTAATCCTTAAATTCATATTACTTCATAAAGCAGGAAGGAGAGTTAACATTTAATGAATGAGCATATTTTTCACATGTAAATCCTCACAGCCCCACAAAGTAGGTGTTGTTACCCCTACTTTCAAATTAAGAGACTGAGACTAAGAAATGTTACTTAGGTAACCTAGGTGGTAGAATCTATACTGAAACTAGATTTATCGGAGCCCAAAGTCTGTAATTATTACACTAACCTAGCTAAATCATACTTCATTCCAGGTTTTCAAACTGTTTTCTTCTCCTTGCTATGAATAACCTTATGTAGTCTTCTTTCTTCTTGGATGAATCCTTCATGATTTATATATCTTATGAAAAGAGGCTAGTATATAAAGCTTGCTATTAATATTTCATTCATTCATTCTACAATTTATGATTAGCCAGATACATCATAAATGCTAGATATTTAAAGATAGATAAAATGTGCAGTGTATAATTAAAGAGTTCACAGTCTAATATTGATTATTCTATTTCTTGCCCTGTGTAAACATTTATATGTAACCACACTAAGCGATCTTCTGTCCATTCCAAAGTAGAGGGATCTTTTAATCACAGTAGCTTCTGACGTAGACAACTTTTAATATATTTACAGAATAAGAAAAGATTGTTATTTAGTGTATAGTATATAGGGTGGTAGTGTTGGCTCGGCCCCTGAATTTAGTTATTTTATAGGATAAGCTGCTGTTAAAAAGACATCAAGAAATACAGTACTTAAATAATGTAGAAATTAACTTCTCTCATATGTAATAGTCCAGAGGTGAGTAGAACAGTGCTAACAAGGCAGCTCTCTACCATCCTTAAAGTATGGTTTTCCTCTCTAGAATCACAGTGGCTGCTCCACTTGTTATCATTTCCCTGCCGGTGAGAAGGGGGAGAGAAGTGAAGATCAGACGGGTTTTTTTTAATGATAATGTCCAGAATTTGTACAAATCGCTTTTGTTCACACCCTATTAGCCAGAACCTAGTCACATGGTCACACTTAGTAGTGAGAAAGGCTGGTAAATATATCCATTCTCTAGCTGGGTGACCATATGCCCAGCTAAAACTCCATATTACTAAGAGAAATATGGGATAATAGTCCTTGCCACACCTTTTGGCTGAGTAAGGTAAAGTTACCTGGAGAGTTTGAAATACCTTAAGATTCCATGACGTGGAATTAAATACTTAAAATTCTTTTACTCATACCCAGTGCTTATCATTAATTTCTGACACTGTTCTGTTAGAGAAACTAAATATATTTAACAAAGACTTAAGTAACCACTATTGCTTCTTTGACCATCTTTCCCAGAGAAGAATCAGTAGTAAAATAATAAAAACATCTGAAAGTTTTAAAACTTTCTCATTTCCAAGTCAGTTTACCATATTCATAAGTGATCAGGTTATAGAAAACTTCCTGCAGCTGGCCTGTCCTGCTTATCCCATGATCCTTTGCATTTTATAACCAGAAAATATAAACCTCCTTGTTAAGAAAAATATGAAATACAACTTATTTGTCTCTTCTTGCCCAGTCTAATTAAAGATAAAAATTGTCAGTCCTATAGAAAAGAAGCAATCTCCTTAATTTTAAAATAATTCAAGTTATGCTATAAATTGCTCTTTCTTTGTACTGATAAAGACAAAAGATACATAATGTTTAAAACCATCCAAATTGCTAAGCAAAGAGCTTTATTGACTAACCAATGAAGCTGAGGTGAAGGCCTCAAATAAGTCTCAATTTGACTGTACTCTCTTTTTATCATAAATAATAGATCCTCTCTAACATCTGACAATAAATGCAAAATGATAAGGACTGTTTTGTTGTCTGATTACGTTATTCAAAAGCTTGTTTTGACCTATATAAAATGTAAAGCCTTAGCCTCAGGCTTATGTTACCTCTAAAATTGTGTTTTAAAAGTTTGCATGAAGACATAACATACTTTATTGTAGGTAATACTTTTTTTTAAAAAGTACCTTCACTTTCACTTAAGATGGAAATGGCCTCATTATTATTTACCACCCTTCTTTCATTCCTTTGTTGCCCAACAACATGTATACTCTGTGTAAAGTGTCAGTGGGGATAAAGCAGTTCATTCTGGTTTTTTTCTATTGAAGTTACTGGTATTAGAGTGAAGGTGCTTCTAGTCATTTCTGACTAAAGCCTTATTTCTTCTTATAGTACATTGTCAGTACTTTGCCATAGACTTTTTTCCTTCCATCAGAATTTAAAATATTTGTGTCTTTTCCTCCAGGTTTTTATTTTTAATATGCCCTATTAAAAGTTTGTCACAGGTATGTAGGATATATGATCAAGGAGATCTGTTAATAATGAGTGTTTAAATTATGATATTCATTCAAAAACATATTGAGCTTGTACTATGTATCAGGATTTGCACTAAGTACTGGATCTACTATGAATAGCAAACAGACATGCTCCATGCTTCGTGGAATGGTGGCACAGTCTAGCAAAGCAGAGACTGATCAAATAGTCTCACAAATGTAGTTTTAAACTCTAAGTATCAAAAAGAAAGGGAAACTGCTGTTAGAAAATCTACTGGGGACTTGACAATCTAGGCGGTCAGAGAAGATGATTTTATGAAGTGATTTTTGAAAGGACAAGGTTGGGGGGCTTTCAAAGTACAAGGACCAGCATTATAAACACCCATTGGCCTAAAATAACTGAAAGTAAAAGGGAGGTAGTGCAATGAGAATAGTCAGATGCGAGACTATGTAGAGACTTAGAGGCCATATTACGGACTTTTGGTTGGTTCTTTATTCTAAGAGCAATAAGAAGCCATTTAAGGTTTTTTTTGTTTTTTTCGTTTTGTCTTTGGAGGGAGGGGGTGAGGAGTAGGAGGAAAGAATGGGGTGATATGATTAGATTTGCATTTTGGAAAGAACAGTGGCTATAGTACAGAGAATGGATTGGCTGATAAAGTTAGGAAGAACAGTTAGGCTGTTGTAGTCTATTGAGATTGTGATGGCTTAAACTGTGATGGATGCATTGGATATGGAAAAAAATGATATATTTGAGAGATATTTAAGGTTAAAGTTGACACTTGGTAATGGATTGGCTGTATAACAAGTAGATGTCAAGGATTTTTATGGCTTTCTGGATAGACAGTGGTGCCATACACTGAGAAAAGGAATACTAGAATAGGACCAGATTTGCAGGGTGGGCGGGGGAGAGGTGTGAGAGGGAGTGGCAGTTGGAGGGATAACATCAGTTTTGAGTATGTAAAATTGGAAGTGCTTTCCCAGTAGCAATTGGCCACATTGATCCAGAGTTCAGAGAAGAGGTCTGATCTAGAAGAGAAATTTGAGTTACTGGCATGCACATAGGCTGACACTGACATGGATTAGGAAGAGAGTACATAGCAAAAAAAGGGCTTTGAGAGAGCTAGATATATTCACATAATATGGCATAGTGTTTATTATTAGGGGCTTGGGTTTTATGGTCAGGCAAACCATAGCTGTACTACCTACTGGGAAACCTTGAGAAAATTATTTTGTACTTCTTTGAGTTTCAGTTTTCTCATCTGTAAAATGTGCAAATAATGTCTTCAGAAGGTTAGTTTAAGGAGAAATGAGATAAAGAAAATAAAGCTGTCTGATTTTGATACATATTAAGTATTCAATGAAATGATCACATGATGGTAATGTGTTTCTGAGTTGAAAAATTTGGTTGCAGAACAGTTCTCATTCTTAAAAAAATAAGATACACATGCATACATGTATACAGAAGACCTGAAAAGGTATATACCAAAATATCAATAGTAGTTACCCCTGAGGGTAATGGAAGATAAAGAGAGGAGATACATGTATGTTACATGTATCAGCTTTAAAATCTTAAGTCCAAAGTCTCATCTAAGTATCATCTAAATCTATTATGGATGAGACTCAAGGTACAGTTCATCCTGAGGCAAATTGCTCTCCAGTCGTGAACATGTGAAATCAAACAGGTTATGTGCTTCCAAAATACAGTGGAAGGACAGGCGTAGGATAGGTATTCCCGTTCCAAAAGGGAGCAAAAAGAAAAAAGAAAGGGATTACAGCTTCCAACCAAATTCAAAACCCAGCAGGACAAACACTAAATCTTGAGGCTTAAGAATAACCTTTGACTCCATGTCCTGTCTTTTGGACACACTGGGGTGGGGATTGGACTCTGAAGGCTTCAGGCAACCCAGCAACCATGGCTTTGCTGCCTGCAGCTCTCATGTGCTGGAGTCACATGCATTTGGCTCTCCCAGGCTGGTATTGCATACTGGTGGCTGTCTGGGGCCTTGTGGGCAGCCCTGTCCCCATAACTCCACTAGGCATTGCCTTTGTGGGGGCTCTCTCTGGTGGCCCCAACCCCATGGTTCTGCTGGGCATTGCCCTAGTGGGGAATCTGCAGTGGCCCTGACCCCAAGACTCCACTAGGCATTACCCTGATGGGGACACTGCAGTGATCTGCTTCAATGGCTGCAGATATTTATGTAGATACCTTGCTCATTATTAAAGGAAAGGAACTACATTTTCAAAGAGCTTATTGTGGGACAAATACATATGCTGTCTCCTTAAGTCCTTCAGGTAAATATTATTTTCATTTCAAAGAGAAAGAAACCAAAGTCTAAAACAGGCAAGTAAACTGGTCAGGACCAAAATACAGGACCGTAAAATAAAAATAGTTTGTCAAAGTTTAACATTTGGCATGCTGAGAAATTGGTTGCAGCACTGTTACCTAATATGAGGGGTCTTCAAAAAGTTCATGGATTAACGTTATCTTTTGATTCTATTTTTCCATTAGCTTTTTGAAGTACCCTTGTAGATAATTAGATTGGTAATCTAATCTGTCAAACTACAGATCTCCTAGATAAATTTTTGTATCTGGAGGGTGGGGGTGTGAGGGGCTTATAACCTAGTAGTCAGAGAATGGTTGAAGAAAGAGTTGTGTAAGCTAGGGTCTCTGAATTGCTAGTCCTATTACCTCATACTTTTTCTTTAAAACTTAAAACTGAGGTTGATGGTTAGCTCACCAGAATTTCAGAATGAACTTTAACTAGATTGTGTCTAAATCAATAAGTTTGTGTCTAAAGTGCTATGTATTGGGATAGTTAATATTTAATTCTTTCTTCTTGAACTGTGGAGCTCCTTATTGAGAGCATTTGTGGTAGCCAAGCAAAGGCTTCAATAAAGCTTTTGTTCTCTTTGTTAATCTTGGAACAGTTTGAAATGTTTTTAAATTGAGATTATTTTTTTAATCCATTCAACGTTTATTAAATTTCTTAATAAATTGTTGGAGGAAAGTAATGGTATTTTTCAGAATGTTGAGATTAGTTCTTGAGGATGAGAAGAAATAATGTTTGAACTGTTTAGAGTATTATAGATGACTTAAGGACACGTAACCTTTTTTTCCATGTGTAGGAAATAAGAGAATGTTCATTGTCAGTAAAAGGAAAAACATTCAATTTATGGAGCTCTATTTTAATATTTATGAAATTCATGAAAACTTGAACAGTTATATGTCTAAAATTATAGGAAATGTGCTGCCTTGGTTTTGAAGAAGAAGGATTGAAATTTTGTCTGGATAAAAGGGCAATTCTTAAGATAAGATTTTGCTTCATTTATGATAGTCAAGAGTATGTATGGACAACCGTTTTTAATAAATTGAAGATGTGTACTATATTTGATCACCATTGTATAAGTTTTGCTTTTGCACATTGAGAAAGAATACAAAGTACCTTATATCACAAGTATCTGAGTACCTGTTTATCTCTTTAGATACTGGTAGATCACTTGTTTTGCTAGTCTTTGGTATTGGAAGGAGTGTCAAATACACAGAAGCCAGAGTCATCTTGGCCAGATGGTGTTTGATACAGATGGATGGTTAGTTGTCATGCAGATCTCCTAGTTGGTAACTTGTTGCTGCCATCTGACTCAAAAGAATCATTCACACACACTGGCTGTCAAAAGCATCTTCTCTTCTGTCTGTTTTAGCTGTCATGTCTGTGCTCTGTACAGAAGTGTTGACAAGACATTGCTGTTGTACATTTTCAATGTGGTTGTTAGTGATTTTTCTGTTTTGTGGGGTCTTTGATAGTGCTGGAATGCACTTGGTTTGTAATTGTATTTTTTTTTTAAGAAAAATCCTGTGACCATGCAACAATTATCTGACCTTTCAAAAGGACTTTCCAGGTTATAAATTCATTAAGATCTGTTCAGTGAACAAAAAAAATTAATAAAAAGAAAAAAAAAACTTGTTCATTTAGTTTCCAAACATTGCAAATAAACTAAATTCTACTGGTTATTTCTTAACTTGATATAAAATCCTTTTCTGGACTTTCTGTCTCTATAGCCTATGATCAAACTCTTTATACTCTTTTCTAAATATGTATTTTCTCTTCTCAAATTACAACCCTTTTTTAAAATTTTTTTTTTGTCTTTTTCGTGACCGGCACTCAGCCAGTGAGTGCACCGGCCATTCCTATATAGGATCCGAACCCGCAGCGGGAGCATTGCTGCGCTCCCAGCGCCGCACTCTCCCAAGTGCGCCACGGGCTCGGCCCAAATTACAACCCTTTTTTTAAACAGTATAAGCTTTCATTTTTTTTCCAAAAAAAACTTCAAATGTTGCTATCTTTTGCATCCATTTTCCCAACCTTAATTTCCCTTTGTCTTGTTCACCTGCTGACCTTGTTTCCAGTTTTTCTGTTTCCCTTACAGAAATATAGACAAAGCCATTTCTTAATTCCTTCAGTTCACTTCTGAAGGCATGTCTATTTTTCTGATATTTCTTTATCAACTTTATTAGTTTATTTATTCAACTAATATTTACTGAGCATCTCAATGTGTGTCAGGCACTCTGTGATATTCTGGAGATATCAGGAGGAAATAGTCTCTGCCCTTGAGTTCATAATCAAGAGGGCAATCAGACTTATAGAAAATTAGGCTATAGTTCTATAACTGGTGTAATCTAAGTATGTGAAAAGTGTGGTGGGAGAATGTGGACCAGTGCTATTCTATTTCTCCTGCTGTACTTCCAGAGGATCAGTTTTTAAAATTATTACAGAATTTGAGCTTTATAATACTTTATTAAGTGGTTTGAGAAATAGTTCAAAACTTCAACTTGAAATAGTCATTGATCTATTAATTTTTCCAGCTATTGAATATATTTTCAGCATTATTCATTTATTGTAATATGTTATATGTGGATATGCTAATGTATGTTCTTAAGCCAGAGAGTAGAAGATGAAAATTAACTGGCAGAAATTTTCTGAGTTTGTTTTAAAAGAAAATATATGGTCATTTGTCTTCTTAATTAAGGTGGGGGGAGGGGCGGGGACCATGGTAGATGAAGAATGGGCTGAGGCTTGAATAACTTAGACATTTATTCTGGGCCTATCTCCAACTTGCTAAGATTTTTGTACTGTTTACTTAATATCTGGACAGTAGAATGTATATGCTTATCAAAATATAGTGAAAGAATAGGTAATTACTGATTGCTGTTTATAAAGAACTTTGAATTCTCTGTAGAAAATTCTAAATATACAGAAGTAAACATAGAAGGCTGTAAAATGTTTGCTGATTCTTTAGCCTTGGTAGCTCAGGATAGCCCAGATAAATCTAAAGTATTAAGAATTTGCTATAGATGGTTGGATCCTTCTTTCAGTCAACTTATCCACTCTTTCTGGGGCTCTTGGATTCGAATTTATATGGGAATAAGATGTCTTGATCTAGGAAACCCGGCCCTGAACTAGACTTGTGTATCTAATGACCAGTTCTGACACTCATATTTATTAGACATATGGTCCAGAGAGACTCACAAGGTTTATTCTTCTGTTCATAATAATAAAATCTACTTGGATTCTTTATTTCCTTTATTTTTTTTCAATAAGCATATAGTGAACATCTGTGACTATGTTACTTCACTGAGTTCTACAGGGAATGTCAGGTTGTGTAAGACTGCCCTCAGGCAGCGTGCAAAGGCAGCACACCTGTCAGTTATTCATGTTTGAAGTATATTACTTATTAAAATTCATCATTTATTTGGGAAAAATGTGGTATTTTGTTTTAATTTGTTAAGGTCAGTTACATTTGAGAATCAAGGAATAACTTTGTAATTAATAAAGGACTTTAGGCTTATTAGACTCTGAAAATAATAGCGCTTCACTAATTTTGAACTTTGATTAAGAGACAATTTAAAATCAAATATCTAGTATCTACTGAAGGACTTTCTGATATTACTATGACCCCATTTCATATTTCAAGGAATTTACAGTTTAGTCATTTCTTCATTTGTTCCTCCAGAGATAGATACTGGTAAAGAATTCTCTATTATATTTTGGTGATATATTTTTAAGACTATACTAACTTGATAATTGTGATATGACATTTTCAGATTTGCTTGGAGATTTGCAGCATCTTTATTCACTAATATAGACTTATGTCTTTTTTCATTACTTAATTCTCACGACTATTGCAATAAAATGGAAAAATGAGTGGATTAAAAATAAAGGAAATTATAGTATTTAAAATAATACACTAAAGATTAAGCATGATGTTCTCTTGACTTCTTAAAACTTAGAAGTTTCTTGTCAGTATAATTTTATAATTTGTGTTTGTCTCTCTGATTTTCATATTGTCTTAATTATATCTCTGTGTTTTTGTACTCTAAAGATCAATTCAGAAGTGTGTTTATTTGAAAGACATGAAATCTTAATTTTTTTAAGTTTTATTTTTAAAGAATAACTTCACTGTATAATCTGTTTTATTATTCATTCTTTTTTCTTTGTTATCATTAATAATTAAATTACAACTGTTATCCTAACTGAGAGACCAAGAACTCATATGTTTGAACTCTTGTCTGAAATTTCTTTAAATAAGATGATTTTTTAAAAATTTTACAGTGCTTTAAATGTTTTAAATCACTTCTGTTTGTAGTAATTACAAATATATTCCTGGAGCCAGTTTGTATTTCATAAACAAATACTCAATACCTGGGAAATGGCAATATAGACAACTCATATTTATTTATCATTATTAATGGGCAATAAATGTATGTTCATGTCTGTCAGTAAATATCAGGCTAACTGGTTTTTATGTCAGCAGACTGAGAACTATGAGCAGAGAATACGTGAGCAAGAGGAACAGCTGTCACTTCAACAAAGTATTATTGATGAGCTAAAATCACAGTTACTTCTTGTGAATTCCAGTCGAGGTATGTTTATATTAATTTTTTATGTATTTCTTGAACCCCTTGGAGAAGAGAAAGGTGGAAGTTGAGTTTTTCTATTTTATTTCTTCGTTTCTCAATAGTTCTGATATTATTAGTAATAACTATGGTGTGCAGTTGTACATTATGTTATATATATGAACACTTGTGGGATATGGGAAAATGGACTCTCACATATGCTATATGGTGAAACTCTAAGTTGATAAAACTTTCAAGAAGGCAATTTGCCAATAAAAATCAAAAGCTTTTTAAAATGTGTTTGCCTTTTGAACCAATAATTTAAGTCTTAAGAAAATAGTTGTTTAAGTACTCAAAGGTATATATGCAAGGATGTGCATCACAGTATAATTTCTAATAATGAAAAACTAGAAACAAAGAAATATCCACAGTTAAGTTACAGTGATCTGTATGAACATCTATGTAGCAAAGGAAGTGGTGATAATAGATGTTAACTTACAAGAAATATGTTCATGATATTTAGCCAAGTGACCAGAGTAGGATAGAAAAATATATAAAATGTTACTTCATTTCTGCAGGGGAAAAAATGATTCTTTTGTAAAATTATATGTATAGAAAAGAAAAACTCTGATAGAATATAAACAAAAATATTAACAGGAATGATTCACAGGTGACAAAAGTTGTTGGTAGCTTTTATTTTTTATTCTTTTTTGGCATGTATCCATTTTCCTGTAATAAGCATGGAGTATTTATGTAAATAACTATCTTAAATAAGAAATGCATACATGAAAATATAACTTATATAAAAGCTTAATTGTTGCTGACATTAAGATGCAACAGGCATATTTCTAGTTTTGTAAATTCTACATATTTTACTTACCATGACTTTGGGAGTATAGAGGTTTTGTGTGTTTAGTGGAAAGGAAAAAATCTAAATGGGCAACTTGTCAAAGTAACTATTATCTAAAGAATTTTTTAAAGCTTATAGCTTAAAATCTATTCTTTTAAAATTATGATTTTGGTTTGTATTGCTTCTACTTTTTGAGATGGAACCAAAAATAAAAGGTTCCTACTGATGTACAAGAGATTTTTGTCTTGCAGATAACAGTTATGCCTGTGTTCCTCTACTTGAAGACGGTGAAACATGGAAGAATAATTTGACCATTGATCAGCTACATGATAAAGTGAAATCAGGAATACTGAGAGAAAAACAACCAAAGGTAGACTGTACTGTCAGATTTATTACATAAAGGAAATAAGGAATGACAAATCAGGTCCCACAGCCTTCCTGAATTATTTTGTTAATATTCTATCGCAATTTGGGTGGGCAGGACACTGGGAGAAAGTGGACAAGATTCTTTTTAACCCCTAACAATGCTTCTGCAAAAAGCAACATTCAGATGCTGATACTTAACACATTTTCCTCATTTTATTTTCCTGAAATGATCTACCACTGGAATTCTAAACAGAAATTCCATACAAATATATGACTTAGATGTTCCTAAATAGAAGAACTATTTCCAAGTAAAATAAAGGCTCAGGTTGCACATTTCTTAGTATTCTTTTTTCTGTAGCACAAGCATTTAACAAAGAAATAAAGCAAAGGGATGAAACTAAGGTAGGTAGGAAGACACAGATGATTCTAGATTAGAAAATAGCTTTCTAGCTTTTTCTTCAATTGCCTTGCTTAGTTTAGAAAAAAAAATGCAGCTAACCAGCTTAAACAAAAGTCTTTATGGAAGCAATATAGAAAGGATTAGTATATATCTGCAAGGAGACATATAGGAGGAAGTTCATGCCACATTTATTAGAAACATCCTAAGCATCCATTAGTAGCAGAATAGTACATCTTTAGAAACACTGTAGGAAAATTAAAATAAACTATATTTTTTATATCAGTATACTTATATTTCAAAAGCAATGTTGAGTAAAAACTGGAAATTACAAAATGATAAAATGGGAATAATTTATGTAATTTTTCAAACATATAAAATATAACTCCATTAATGTTTGTGAAAACACAAATATGTAGTAAAAGTATAAAAACATGGACAGAAAAGGTATACATCTTTAGAAAAATGATGGCCTCTAGAGTTGGAGAGAGAGGAGACTGTGATCGGGGAAGGGAATAAAGGAGCCTTCAGTTTTATCTGCAACTTTTATATATATATATATATATAAAAGATCTGAAGCAAGTATGGCAAAATGTTAACACTTGTTAAATCAGGGTAGTGGGCATATAGATGTATATTATATTATTCTCTGTGTTTTCCTGAATCACTGAAACTTTATAAATTTGAAAAAGATTTTTTAAATGAGTTGAGTTTTAGTGGGATGATATATCTTTTGAATAAAATAGGAACTCATAACAAGGAAAGACTCTTAGTATCAATAAGATCAATTAAGTCGAGAGTACTATATTTCTTTCTTTCCTGCTAAATAAGGTAGGCAATTTCAGCTTTGTTTGTCAGGGTTATTCAATTATTAATCCTGTAACTGTCTTAACTTATTATTTAACATCAAGTCTGAGAAATCCAACTTTGAGAACTTTTCCTATAAATACGAATTTTAGAATGAGAAGTTGTGTATAGTATTATAGAGAAATCGCTATAGTTCATATTTTTTTATTCAAAACCATTATTTATTTGAATCATTGCTTTCTTTACCCTATTTCAATTTCCACTTATCTAAAAATACTGACTAATAAACACAAGAAGCCATGACATTGGAATATGTTTAGGTTTATTCTGCAACAGAGGAATTTCAGAAAAAGTGATTTTGACTTTTGGAATACAGTTTTATTATTAGGCCTTTTATGGTACATTATAAAATCACTGAATTATTATAAATGCTGATTTATATGCCATTACTATTAATTTTTATAATCAAAATTTTTATATTCCATTTATAGCATTTCTTTGAAGGTCATAGGATATCTTTGGTTCAACATATATAGAAGGTATTTTTGAAAATAACGTTGGTTAGAATAAAAGGAATGAGGCTGGCCAGTTAGCTCAGTTGGTTAGAGCACAGCCTTATAACCCCAAAGTTACAGGTTTGGATCCCCATACTGGCCAGCCAGAAAAAAAGAAGAAAGGATAACGTGAAAAGCTCTGACATATATTAATAATTAAAAAAAAAAATTTTAGGTTTTTTTTGTTCTTTATTTTAAATTTGGGTAATTTGTATTTATGGAAGTTTTAGAGTTTATTTGTCAGTCAATAAGTTTTCAGAGGGAGACCTTTAACAGAAATCTTTTAAAAATTATATTCGTTTTAATTTTGTTAGATAAGTTTTTTTGTTTTGTTTTGTTTTTTGGTGGCTGGCTGGGACGGGGATCCAAACCCTTTACCTTGGTATTATCAGCACCACATTCTGACAAGTGAGCTAACTGGCCAGCCTGTAAGATAAGTTTTCATCTGTAAAATATATATCTGGATATGTGGGATGAAATTAAGTTTAAGTAGCAGAAATCATGTCAGAGATACTTATTTCCAAAGAATTAATAATGTTGCATTAATTGTAACCATATTTGTGGCTAGACGGTAAGAGGAAAAGCTCCAAGTAAGGAAGAAAGCCCTAAGTAAGGAGTAAGTCTAAGTTCAGTGAGTTCTCTTAATTATCTTTACTACTAGGGGAAAGGTTTATGTGATAGGCACATTTTAATACTTTGAATAGATCATCAATTGAGTCTTTTTATACTGTAACCACTTAATAAAAGTAAAAATTAACTCTTATATTTTAGCTTTTTCTTCTTTCTTTATATATCTCTAGCCAAAGTGCTAATAAGGGATTAAAGAGAAGAAGAAATATATTCTAAAAGAATGGATAAATTAGATTTATTGAATATTTGACAGCTAGCTGTATATTCAATGTAAAAAAACTAGGCCTAATTTAGAAAATAAACTGGCCAGTCAAGCAATTGAAATTGAAATCTTTTCCATTGGCATATGTGTTAGTCATATTGGCATATACATAGTGAGTTATAATTAACTCCATTGTAATATAACTCCATTATAAATAACTTCCATTGGCATATACTTAGTGAGTTATAATTAAATTTACTTTTAGCTAATACAGGTGAAATCTTTTCCTAAAGAACTTTGAATGATTTGGTTATATTAAGTTTTGTCCAAAATTTTAAAAAATCCATGTTGGTTGGTTGCAGTTTCGTAAAAGTATTGATCCACATGGATGAGAAGTAGAAAGCATTACAGAGAAATGGTTAAAGTGATGGTATGATTTTTTTTTTCTATTTTCTATATATTTTAATATTATGAGTCTTCTGAGAAACTCGTCTCTCTCTAGAAATCACATTCATTACAGTTGGCCTAGCTTCTGCAATGAATTAGTAAGTTAATAGAAATGCTTTGAACAAGTAACAGAAGGGAGCTACTACTAACCACCTACAGTTCTTTCCTCCTTCTGTTTGGTGGGTGGTTTGAGGATTTGTTTTCCTTAGACTATTTGTTATGTTTAGGACTTTGTTTTGTTAGGTTATTTGAGAGGGGAAAGACTCGTGGACATTTTGGCAAATGGCAGCCAGCTGCCTTGGAAAATGAGACATATAGTGGAGGAAAGAGGGATACGTGAAGAGGAAAGAGGCCCTTTTTAAAAATTTTACATAAAAAACAAATTTATAGTTAGCCTCTGTTCATGTTATTTTTACACAAATAGCTTGCCAGAGTCTTAACTTCTAAGAGACATAAAATGGTCAAAATGATACAATCTGTATCATTAGATGACCCTTGTTACCATGTGTATAGTTCGGAGACATTAGGAAAGGAAGTACTCAATTTAATGGAAAACCTGAGTTTCACCTCTTGCATACCACTGTAGTTTGCACAGTCTTTCACATTATCTGTTATATAACAAATTACTCCAAACTTACCCCAAAACTTAACAGCTTAAAACAACAAATATTTATTATCTCAGTTTCTGTAAGTCAGAAATTCAGGAATGCCTTAGCTGGGTGGTTCTGGCTCTGGATCTCTCGTGTGTTTGCTGTCAGGATGTCTGGCTCACTCACGTGACTGTTGGCAGGAGGTCTTGTTATGTGGGCCTCTCCTTGAGACCTGGCAGCTAACTTCCCTCAAAGTAAGGGATCCAAGAGAGAGAGAGTAAGGACCTTTCTATGATCTATCTACCCTGCAGTGACCGGTAAGGGGATCGCAACCCTCAGCACTGTGTGGTCACTATATAGGATCCAAACCCGCGGCCTCGGCGCTACCAGCGCCGCACTCTCCCGAGTGAGCCACAGGGCCGGCCCGTATATACCTTCATTTCTACTTTATTCTGTTTATTAGAAGCCAGTCACTAAATATTCCATAGGCAAACAGTTAAGCTCTACCTCTTGAAGGGAGGAATATGAAAGTTTTCTAAATACATTTTAAAAGGCTTTATAGATTATCTTTTGCACACAGAAGACGGTGCCAAAGATCAAGGGCTGAGAGTGGAGTAGGGGGTTAATTTGCCATATGATAAATATTGATGAAAGGTAAAGGAACTTGCCAGAATTTAGTAGTGAATTCAACTTCCTGAGTTCTGTCATTATTAATCTCAGAGAAAGAAATATCATAGCTTATCATTTTAAGAACAATTTCAAAAATTCTAATATGAATATAGATGTTCCAGAGGAGAATAATAGCTGAGTGATGCTTAGAGAACCAAGAAATTGTTGCATATTATTACTAATTCTTTTTTTATAACCAGTTTTAGAAATTGAAAATATTCGAAGATAGGAAATCAAATAACACAAAAATGCATACATTTATTCTTAACAAAGACTATTCATCTCTTGTTTGCAGAACACCATTGTCAGACATAGTAACCTATGTCCATGATAGCAGTTATTATTTAAATAACAGTTTGCATTTAAATGTAATTATAATTATCATTGTTTAACTCACTTTTTACAAAACCAGGATTGTAGTATACTGCGTCATTTTTAATCTCAGAAATGAGATTTTTTACAATATTTGCTTCTGGGAGGTGGTTCAGTTGCTAAACTAAAACTAAATACTGATTACATTTCTGGGGTTTGACAGAAATTGTTTGCCCTTTCTATCCCACTTTTTGTTTTTGTGGGGAGTTATACAAAATTCTAGAGTGTTTTGGTGCAAGAGAATATATACAGAGCAGTTATATAGAATACAAAATAGTTTGATATTGGTAAATTATTTTTCTTCATTCATGCAATAATTCTGAATTCCTGCTGTATACCTGACACTGCCAACCACTGGAGAACAAAAACATATTGTCCCTGTCTTCTGGCTTAAAGTCTCAATTGAATAATAAAATTGATATTATTGAATATTGTAAAGTTATTTCAGATTTTAGGACATAAAATATGAAGTAAAACATAATATAAGTTTATTTGAACTTATAACTATTTAAATAGACTTGATGTGTTCTCATGCCCATATAGCTGATTTTATGTCTCATTTCTGGTTTTCTATATATATTTCTAATTTATTCTTTATACATATCTTTGTTTTTTCATCTGAGTTAATCAGAAGTTTAAAAACACGAGGAGAGCAATTGTTACTGAAAGATGCCAGTTAGACAGTTTACAAATTTGTAATGTAGTTATCATTGTGATTAGAACATCAGATATGAGTAGCTTTGAGGAGCTGGAAAGATTTTATAGGTTTATAATAGTAAACAGTGATGTAGCTGTGGAGCTGCCATCAGTGCTCACATTAAGGAAACAAGATGTGCTGTACCTGGCAATCGCAAGTAAATATAGAAGCTCTGACATGTTTGAAGAAAGCTGATGTCTAAAAATTCACTTGTCAATCACTCAGACAAGAGGTATTTATTGAACTTTTTATATTTGCCCAGACTTGCTAGTCATTGACAGAAACAAAAAAAGAGTAAGACAACATCCATGCCCTTTAAGGAGCTATAGTCTGCTTAGGAAAACAAAGATTTGGAGACCCAAAGCAATTAACATGCATTGTAAAACGATGTGAAGTTCCTACTTAAAATTTTATGGCACAGATAAAACATATAGGACTTAATTTAAGAATCACAATTCCCAGTGAGCTGAAGGTAGGCTTGAGCAGAGGCTCAAGATTTAGTTCAAGTAGGGAAAAAGAAGACAAGTTCTTATTCGTCTCTATCTTGGTTATATGTACATAGATATGTGTAAACTTAAATTTTTTACAAGATTTTGATGGAAAAAGGATAGTTCTAGACAAGAACCAAAATTATTCCAGGCCACATTGAAGAGCACTATATTAACCAAAAACTAAAACAGGGCTTTGAATGAGCAATTTCATTTGCTGTAACCACTTTTAAATAACATAATCATGGCTTTAGAGGAGAGAGTGCTCCCTACTTTTTTTGTTACTTTTTTCTATAGACAGTCCTTCAGTGAGCAGCATTTACCCATGGTGTGTTTCTTTAGTTATCTTGTAGGGCAGTTTTGACAGGCAGTGTATGAACTTGAGCCCTGTTCTGCAATACAAGCCTTCTGTAGCTTATAAAATCCTAGTCTCATAGGTCTAGGTTTTGGATGGCATCACCATCCTTGCCCTTTTCATATTTCATATACTTGGACTTCAGGTGTAGCTCCCACTTAGGGATATCCATCTGGATTTTGGGCCTCCGTAGATTCTCTGAACATGACAAACACTTTCTGTTGCAAGTCTCTTAAACTATGTTTGTTTGTTTAAGTTGCTGTATATTGTCCAGGTACCTGGTTTTATACACATTGTAAAAGCTTTAAATTAGAGTATAGGATACAGGTATATGATAAATATGTTTTTCATCATTTGAGCAAAAGTTAAAAATTAGGCCTTTGGTCAAAATATGTAACTATCAAGTGATTTCCATGGGAAAGTCAAATCTGGTTTACATCATCTAAATACACAGTGCCTTTTCTAAGAGAAGAACTTGAAATAAATTTGACTGTTTATGTTCAAAACTCAACATCTTCAGAAATTATCCCTGTGTTTCTTCAATGCTTGATTCTTTCTTTTTACCTTTCATTAGACAGAAATGGTGATTGTGCACATTATACAATGTGAAATATTGTGTACATGCCAACCTAGTCTGAGGCTTACAGAGAACTGGAGAAAAGTGTGTGTTTGTGTGTAGCACCTCAGGGAATTATTGTCTCCTCAGACAAAGCAAATGTCCAGTTCCCCTTGGTTTTGTTTCCAGAGACTGGATCAGACATATCCTATTTTTATATATAACATCTCTTTATTTGTAGATTAATCTATTTATAGACTGGTAGAATAATAATAAAAAGAAAAACATTGTCTTCAACCAGTTCATTCATTAGCATTCAGAGTTTTTTCCAAAATGTCATAATTAAGATGATCATAAACTCTTAAGAAAAAAATACATCAATATCCAAAGCATTTTAATATTTACATTGAAATTTCTATTGCATAAATTTTATTTTTTTCCATATCTGAATTATTAATTCATTCTAATCCTTTCCTGTTCTGGGTCTTTGTTTTTTAATTCGGTAGTACATCATTTCAGGGTTTTTACATTGTTATAATACTGGAAATAATTTGGGGGAAGAGAAGAAAATGAGAAATGGCATATCACTTTTTAAATTCTCTTTCCTAAATTCTAAGCAAATTTAAATATTTCTAGTGTAGCTTTTCTCCCTTTTCCCCCCTATTATCCCCTTTTTCACACCCCTGCCTTTTTTTTTTTTTTTTTTAACTCTTCTCCAAAGCCTCAAAATAGCGTTGATATATTCTATCCGGCCTTGATTTCTCTTTACCAAGGCATGAAAGGCTATTCTTTCAACCTCAGTAGGTAAGGAATAACTACCCGCCCCTCCCCAAACAATCTAGTTCCTCTTATTATTGTGTTATAATCTTTCATCTGTCATCCTAAAAATTCTTAAAATCTGTTTTGAAGATATTTGGGTGTTTTTTTAGTGTTATGAAATGCTTTAACATTCAGTTTGTTGTAAATTTTTTTGGTTAAATCATATGGTGAAAATCCAGCCTCACAGATAGTGTAGTTGGGAAGGGGAAGAATATTTTAATAGCTTTTTAGCAACTGTAGATATTCTTCTTTGATACTACACCAAAACTTGATAAGTGGTAGTTTTTTAAATGTTAGCAACAGTATCAGATCTAAAACTAAATCAGTGAGCTTTTTGCTGCATTAAATGCCATTGGTCTGTCTTGTACTTTGAATGTATCTTTTACTTATATATGATTTTATAACATCATGAATTGGCCATTTGGGAAATACTGATCCACTGAGTTAAGTAGATCTTCCAGATGTTGACTGATTTCATTGTATATCTAAGAATCACATTTAGCATCATCACTGATCTCATCAGAAAAGTCTTTTAAGTTTTGGGCAGCTGTCAAGCTTACTGTGACAGGTACAAGTTTTCCAAAATTTTAATTTTCACTTGAAAGTTCAAGTTTTATCATTGGCAACAAATCTTGTCAGTTGTTTTTCTTAACTGACTAACTTCATTTGCTTTTGAAAAAATATCTGAATAACTGTAGCTTGCATGTCAGTGATTCTTTCAAGTGAAAATGGCATTCCATTAAAAAAGTTGACTGGTTCAGCTTGCAATTCAAACAGTTGCATGGGTGCTTTTCCCTAAAACAACCACTTTACATCAGTATGCAGCAGAAGTCCTCTGTGTGTTATTCCATTTTGTCACAGAGAATATTAAAAAGATGTTAACTTGGGATCAAAATTCATAAAATTAATAATTTGTACTGTTTTATTAAGGACATTCTTAAGTGAAACTTCCTTTTAAAAAAAAAAAAAACTGAATGTGTGGCATTAACGAATACAGTGACTACAGTTTGGCACCGTGGCCTTAGTTATGCTCAAACACCAGCAGTTTTACTTACCATTACTTTTGCATCATCAGTGTAAATGCCAACACAGTAAGAAATACAAGTAGCATTTTAATAGTATTGTGACAATAGTTGACCTCATGGATGTCAGTATCTGGGATTTGATTTTACCCTATTTACAAACTGATAAGTTAGCTAGTTACTATTTCATGGATGCTGGAAGAAAATAAGACTGGATCAGAAAAAAAGGACTTTATTATTCACAGCCCAGCAAGCAGCAAGAACGTATTTGCATTGGTCCTGCCTTGGTAGCTCAGATAGACCCTGACAGATGCCTACACATGCAATTGGTTGCGTTAAAGGAGAGGAATATTGAGCTTGCAGAACCCACCATTTTACAGCAAGTGTAAGCAAGCCTGTTCTTTGTCCAAGATGGAGATATTACCTCATCTTTCAAGTTTCCTCTCTGCAAACACAACCCTGGGGGAATGTCCTAGGTAAAGAACTGTCAGAGTCTTGTATTTGTGGCATGCACAGCAAAAGTGGATAGGGATGCTAGGGGTCCATGGCAAGATTCCGTCTCCCAACAGTGGATGTCTTGAAAGGATCTTGAGACCCCCAGGGATCCCAGACCAAATTTTGAGAACCAGAGGTTTAACCAGATTATAATTTCCTGTTCAAAAAATCATGTTGCCTTTTTGTCAATAAATTACTTATTTTTCATCCTACTGAAAAATTTCATGCTCTAAGTATACTATAACATCTCCTCAGGGACCTTTATTTGTGCATGAAGGTCATAGTGCTTGCTCATCAGTCATTTTCACATTTATTGGTTAGTAAATTGTTTTACAACCTCATACTTTAAATCATGACACTTGTAAAATACTCCCAGTTACTTATCAATATCTAGCATACGAAGTCTAGAGCAGACTCTGAATTTTGACTCTAATCTGTAAAAAGACAGTGTGGTATCAGGGATTCGTCTGATGCGTTTCCTAGTATGTTCAACAAAACCCTAGATCTATGAAATGCTGCATACTATGTACTCGGTGTGGTAATTTTTAAAGGCACATGAATATATGCAGTATCTGAAATCAACAGAAAGAAAACCACTTACCTTCGTTTAACCACACTTTTCCTAATGTTGTATTTTAACATTTTCTTATTGGATTTGTAGTCACCTCTAAGATATTGCTAGGATTTGGGGTAGAGAAGGGGAAGGCTCACCTAATTTTTCACTTGCATCTAATATGTTGAACTCTCTGAACTTCTCTGGTGCTTGCTTATGCAGTTTTGCTATGTTATGAAAGCTGAGATTTTCCCTGAAAGATTTTTTTTCTTTGCCAGTGAGTCATGTTTCCATATACTTTGCTCTAAGATATACAAGGGTACTTCAAAAAATTAATGAAAAAATAGAATTAAAAGATGATGTGAATCTTTCCATGAACTTTTTAAACACCCCTCATATATCCTAGAATCTTAATAAAACTGAAGTGTTTCCCACACATTCTATGTCCATTAACCTGTGGGTTTTTTTTTTTTTTTTCCCTTCCCTGATAAAAGTCCCATTTAGAAACAATAATTCCGAGATGGATATCTTTTGTCTTCTCTCTCTCATTGTGTTTATCAATAATGGTGTGATTTTTTCATTCCAACTCAGTTTCATCTAAGTTACTCCATATCTGATGGATTTATCCACTGTTATTTCTACTCCTAATTGTTCTTCACTATTTAACATTAAGGACAGCATGTTTCCCTCTACATGTCATCCCAGTAATACTACAGGGAGCCACTGTCATATCTATATTCCCTAGAGCTAGCATCTGGACAGTATTCCTGCTGGATGGTCAAATGGCCACAGTAACTCTCATTGTTTTCCTTCTTGCTGCTGTTAATTGAACATTCTCTCCTCCCTCCTCTTTACCTATGCTGTATCCTAAGGATCCTCATTTCTTTTTTTTTTTTTTTTTTTTTTGATGTGTACATTTGTTTATTTTTATTATTGTGATAAAATATATATATAACATAAGATTTGCCATTTTAACCATTTTTAAACATACAATTCTGTGGTGGAATTAATTACATTCACAATGCTGTGTAACCATCACCTCTATTTCCAAAACTTTTTGTCATACTAAACATAAAATTTTTTTTCCTCTGTCCAGTATGGGGATCTGAACCCTTGTTAAACATAAACTCTGTACCCATAAAACAATAACTTTCTGTTATTCCTTCCCCCCAGTTTCTGGTAACCTCTAATCTATTTCTGTCTCTGGATTTTTTTCTTTTTTATTTTTTAAATAAAAATTTAACATAGGGTAATTAACATATCTATCACCTCAAACATTTATCATTTCTTTGTATTGGGAAATTCAAAATCCTCTGTACTAGCTATTTGAAATTACACAATGAACTGTTGTTAACTGGTTTCCCTTCAGTGCTATAGAACACCAGATATTATCCCTCCTGTCTAGCTACAATTTTGTATACATTGACCACTCTCTCCCTATCCCCCCAGTCCCCTACACTTAGCAGTCTCTAGTAACCACTATTCTACTCTCTAATTCTATGGAATCAACTTTTCTACTCTCTACTTCTATGAAATCAACTTTTTTAGCTTCCACATATGAGTGAGAATATGTAGTAGTTCTCTTTCTGTGCCGGGCTTATTTCACTTAAAATAATTTTCACCAAGCTCATCTATGTTGCTTCAAATGGCAGAATTTTATTCTTTTTTATGGCCGAGTAGTATTTCATTGTATATGTATACCCCATTTTCTGTATCCAGTCATCTGTTGGTGGACATTTAGGTTTGTTCCATATCTTGGCTGTTGTGAATAGACCCGTGATGAACATAGGAGCACAGGTATCCCTTCTGAGAATCCTCATTTCTTTCCCCAGTTCTTTTCTCTCATCTTCCTAAGAACAAAGTGATAATTATCTTATAAAACTGAATCTAAAACTCTCCTTTCTTTTTTGGTAAATGTTCATTCATTTTAACATGAAGAAGATACTAGATCATGGTAGTTTGTGGTTTTTACTAAATTCTTTCTTGACCATAAAAAAAGCTGGTGAGACCCCAATTTTGTTTTGAATTTTACTACTCCAGGAAAAGCTAATCTCAGTTTCTTTAGGGTTTCTCCTGCCCTGAGATTTTTTGCTGCTATGAAGAATGGCTTTACATCAAAAAAGGGAAATGGAAATTAGAAGTGTAAACCAGATTTGAGAAAAAGGTGGTTATGTGTATTTTAGTACTTGATGATCTAAAGTAGACACCAGAACAAGTGAAAATCTATTAGACAGATTGAAACTTGAGAATGTCTGTTAAGAGAGAGGCTGGCCCTGAAGATAAGAAACCTTAGGAGATGAATACTCAGTATGGTAGAAATGACAATGAATGATGTAACTAAAGAAAGGTATGTTGTGAGGGAAAGGCGGTATAACCAGGTCTGAACCTTAGAGACTGTTTACGTTTGTAATATAGGAAGAAGAGGGACCAATGAAAATACCGAAACTCAAGAAGAAATGTCATATTATACTAGTAATCAAAAAAAAGTTTCAGGGAGTAGCTAGTCGGTGGTGTGAAATGCTACTGAATTAAGCATAATGAGAGCTTTAGAAAAAGTCATTGAATTAGTGATAAGACATCTCTGGAAAATCATGGTGAAATCTCAAGAATGGAAAGGTAAAAAACCAGAGTTTAGGAGCTAAGCTTCCATTGTGGAGGAGAAAGCACCTAACAAACGAATCTTCTACTAATAAGTTATAAACTCTGGACAACATACAAAAAAACAGCTTTAGAGACCAAACTTTGCTTATTTTGGAGGGAAGTAAAAAATGTGGAACAAGTAATTGGCTCAAAGTACATTCACAGTTTCCTGATGCTGGCCACAGTTATAGTGAAGGCACAGTGGCTGAAATTCCAATAAAGAGCCTACTGTCATTCTAACTGAAAGAACCAGGAAGAAGAATGAGCCCATAGTGACCATGGTCACCAGAGAGAGGAGGTGCCCCAGAAAAAGGAGAACCCTGAATTCTATATTTAAATTCAAGTCTATGGCTGTCTCCAAGTTAGCAGGGCTCACTGAAAGCAGTTTGCAGCTAAGGCTTAAAGGACTGAGCTGCTGTTCTCCAGAAGAGTAACAGTTTAGAGTCTGAGCTAACCAAGTTGATTGCCTGTAAAAACTAAAACATCAGCACCCTTCAGCATCATGTAACATAATGTCTCCACAACGTAAAATTCACAATATTTGGGATATAGTCCAAAATAAATCAACATATGAAGAGCCCAGAAAAGACCCAGTTAGAGAATAGATACCAACTCAGAGATGACCCAGATATTGAAATTATGGGACAAGGACTTTATCAGCTATTATAACTATGCCCAGTCTTCTATTAAAAGATAGTTGGAGAAGCAGGAAGAGGGTTAAGGTTTTGAGAGAGGATAGAATTAACAATAAGGTACTCCATTGTCATGATTTGTCAAATGCTTAACTTCTGTACCAGGTTTGAGAAGTACTTAAACTATGAAATTCTGGCTAAGAAACTATTGCCAAGTTGTCTGTGTCAACAAGTGACTGGCTTGGCAGAACTTGAGTAAATCTAAGTGATTTTTGGATGTAAATTTCTCTTTGTACATTCTTGAGCACACACACACACAAAAAATCATACCAATGGTTTTTCACTCCAGGCAATATGTAAATGTCAAAACTTGGCCTACAACTTCTCAGTGAGAAATCGTATATTTTTCATTGTATGACAGGCAGATTTTAGGATCTTAAAAAATTAGTTTGCCTTGGTGCAATATGTAAATGTTACCATTCTCTGTCTCCCTCCCCATGATGGATAACTGTACTGCTTTGCTTTTCTAGCAGCCAAGAACTATGGCTAAGTAGTTGAAGGATGAGGCAGAAAGTCTTGTGTTTCAGTCACAGATTCTCCACCTACTGGACTATAAGCAAATTATTTGATCTCTCCAAAGCAAACTTAAGTTTTAAAGCAAACTTTAAAATCATAATTTAGTACTTAATTCACACGATTGTATGAATTAAGGTAAATAATATATGCAAATTGCTTTTAAGCTATTTTCAAGCAGATATCTTGTGTTCATTATATTAACAGTATAACATTAAATTTGTAGTTAAAGAAAAGGATTTTCCCAAATCAGTTCATTTTAAATGCAGGGTATATGAGAAACCTTACTTATTATAAATTGGTCACTTAAGTTATGCACTTTACATTTTGCATGAAAAAGCATCCCTACAATTAATTATTTCTTCCCTTTAAGAAAATAAATTCAGAAAAATATATGCAAAAGGTACCTAATACAAAGTGAAAGACTTAAAAGACAGACAGTAGGAAAGTATTAACCGCACTCTACTTCAAGTTAACCTCAGTAGAATTGAAATTACAGTAATTGTGGCAGTACTGGTTTTTACTTTTTCTAAAAAAAAATACATGTTTTATTGTAGCATTGAATTCACAGAAGTTTTTTTGTTTTTATTTTTTCTTTTTCTTTTTTTGGATTTACATTAACCAGAACCCTAAAGAACTTGGAAGTAATTGGGGTATTTAACTTTACTGTTATATTGTTTCTTTTCTTGCCACTTCCTTCAGAACTTTGAGATGGATTCCGTTTTGCCCTGGAGCTGCTCCCATACTGGCAGTGGGTTTGCCTAGCACACTGTCATGCAGAATAGACAAGGATCCTAGGATTTGTGTTCCTCTTGCTTTGCAAGATTTTCAGAAATGTTAATGAGGGTGAGAAAACCATTGATTTCACATGGCTGTAAATTTTTATAGGTTAAATACAATTTTCATAGCATCTTTTGTCTCACTATATTATATTCACTTTACCAATCCGTTCCATCTCACCTTGGCTTATTTCTTAGTTTACGTTGTTCCAAGTAAGAGCATAGTTTTCTTTTCTGTTTTAAAAGCATAATTCTATTGAGCCTCATCCAGAAACTAAATAAATTATTGACTATTCTCAGTTGCCTGAGTCACCTAAAATTAATATTCTTTTTGCATGCAAGTATCCCATTTAAAGTTTAGAGGAAGTATTTGATGTAAACACTGTAATAAAATGATAGACATTGCTATAGTTCAGATATATATCATTGAAAACTTACCTCCTCTATTTAATAGTAGCCTTTTTATAGGAGCATAAATGAGACCACGAACATATTCATACACATACCCCTTGTGGGCACACATGTAAGGAGTAGGAAATTTGCCAGATTTAAATGGAATGTGGCTAATTTTTGATAAACAATAAATTAGGTAATTAATAGAGGAGAAGTTTACAATTCCTTACATATGAGAATATGTATTTTATTAGTGAGTTTAGTCAGCATCATCTTTAAGAGTTCCACAACTCAGTTTAATTTACTAGCTTTAATTGCTTAAAATTTTTAAGAAAAAATGATTTGAATGAAAGTTTTACATTTTTTTTATTTTTCAAATTATTTTGTAAGAGTAGTAAAATCCTTTCACTTTTACTACCAACTATAACAAAGGAGGTATTGGATAAAATGTACATTTCTTCCTTCGAGAGGCTGATATCTAACAGATCCTGGAACACAGCACAAAAGAACATTTTTCGTTATCTTTGCATTAAGAATAAACCTGATTTTTAACTAATGAAATATTCCCCACTATTTTCTTTTTTCTCCTCCTTAAATATCATTGCATATTCAACTTGCCCTTGAACATATTTTCTTTATATAATACTCATCTATTATATTATATATAATATAATATCTATATTATTCTTTATATAATACTCATCTATAAGAGCTTAAACTGATTTACGCTAAATCAAAATTCTCCCAATTCATTTAAGAGAAAATTTCAGGAAACATTTCACAATATCTTCCAACTGTTTCAGGTGGGTTTATCTTAATGGATTTAGTTGAATGACTTACCCAGTGCCGTACTGGAAGAGCGTATGCAAAGTATGATGTGTAAAACTCTTATTTCAGCATTCATTCCACAAGTTCAGCATTTCCAAACTTGGAACAATTTGTGATGTTAAGTATTTTAAGTTTTAGTACCTTAAAGTAAATTCATTTGTTGAATGATTTAATGCTTAAAATCTCCTAAAATATAATGTTCAAAATTTCCTTGCTTTCTTATTTGGAGTTACAATACTAATGTTTACTTATTCTCTCAGATGTTCAGCAAACTGAGTAATCTTCATTAAGAAGATACTTAGCATTGAAAAGAAAAGTCTGATTTTCTGGGAAAAGTGTTGAAGATGCCATTGACTATACTAATCCTAAATCCTTTGAAAAATAAGTGATTGTTTTCAGAAAGTTGTGTCAGGTCGCTACAATGGAAAATAGCATTAACATGCTGTACCCATTCTAAATAAACTTCTTCAAAACATCTGCCAGAAAACTGCCCTTTTTTTCCTTAAACTAACATATTAAGAGGTTCCTTTTTGAAAATTTTTTCTTGAATGCTTGGGACTTGAAGTTTTCAACTGAAATATATGAACAGTTTTATTTGGTTGTGAATGATAGAAGGGACGGTGTATTACTTAACACAACCAGTAATACTTTTCTTCAATAATGAGGATAAAAATAGTAGTAGGCAAAGCTGTGTTCCTAACCCCAAAGAAGCTGAAGACATTCATAGAATAGAAATTTCTTAATAAGTGAGTCCTCGAGGCCTTTACCCCCCACCAATGCACCCAGGAAGATTTTCCTGATAAATTTACCCACACTAGTTATCAGATCTAAATATCACAGAAGTAAGTTTGCACCAATTATTTACCAAGCCAGACAAAAACTTACTATTCCTGCCTTTTCCTTCACCCCTTCCCAACCCTATCAGTTTTTAATGCTTCTTTAAACTCAGAAGCAATCATTCCTAGTTTATGTTAAAATGAAAACTTTGGAAACCTGGATATCATCTGTACCACTTTATGTAACTATCTTCATTTTTAGGCTAAAATTACAGAGTACTTTTTTTGGTCCTTTCTATCTCTTAATAAAATAATTTTTTTATATTGAGAATTTCTAGTAGTAATTTTTAAAAGGAGGTCATTCTATTTCATATAATTGCTTATTTTATTATGATTTAACACATTAAATTGTCAAATGTTTTTATTCTCTTAATATAACTCTTCTCTGATCTTGTGATATAGATTTAATAATATAATCTTCTAAAAGTTTGTTTTCATCCTTGTAGTGTCCTGAATGGTTGGCTGGCTTTAAAATGTTGCCTTTCTTCCTAGTCCACACTAAAATTCATTGAATGTTCTAATTGCACATAACACCAAAGAAAAACATTGTCTGCCACTTTTAAAAACAAATTGCAAATGTGAAAATGTCTTCTGATGTGACTGCTTTTATGAAACTCTATAAAGTAGTTTTAATCCAGAATAAGACATGGCCTAAATGTCAGACAAACATTATGTAGCAACAAAATGATCTATATTTTACCTCAATCTGATGATATAATATGTAAATTCACAAATTATTGGAATTGACAAGATTTTATTTTATTAATTTCCAGCTCCCGTGAAATAATATTCTGTATATTTGGAGTATTTACTTAGAACAAGCTGGGAAATTAGAGCAATAAATTAAAACAAATTGGAGAAGATGTAAATTTTAAGAAAAACAAACTGAAATCAAGTTTTTGTCTTAAAAAACAAGACTCAAGAATTGAATGAAATTTTTTGAAAAGCAAGATTAAAGAGAAACATACTCAGCTGATAAGAAACAATGAAGTAAAATCTTCCATTTTAATAATAGCTACAATGACCTTAATCGAATAAGATCTAAAAGTCACTAAAGATAAAAGTCCACTAGTTTGGATTTGAATTTAAATAAGAATTATACAGTTTTGGCTGAATTATAATTTATGATTATATAATATTAAGACTTCTTCAAATCTCTGATCTCTGAATTCGTTAGTTTATAGCTTCAGAAATTCCACAAAGCTTTCTAGTTATGATTAAATATGTTTTAAAAATCTAAACTATAGAATAAATTATTACAACCTACTCTTTAATTTTCTTTTTTAAAATATAAGAATAAATGTAATACCAGTGTAAGCCACAGGGTGGGAGTGAAAGGCAAGGACTTGTGTTGAAGCAGCTTAAATACATAATTGTACTATTTTTATAAACCTTTAAAGTGCTAGTTAAATGATAGGAAGTTGTAGCTTGGTTTCTTTATCCCTCTAATACAGCCACATCCCTCAGCAAAGAATGTATAACAGAAAACAAAGACATTGATTTAAATATATAGGCCATTATTAGTGACTATCAGGGGAAGTAAAAACACACATACATTTTTTGTCCTAAAGATTATGGTCATATGAGGTGCTTGATGATCAGAGTAGCAATTTTGATTAATGTTTGAATTTGAGAAATTCCTTGAATTCCCTGTAATGGAAATAGTAATTGAAGAAGTTACCAGAAATCTTTCATGTCTTCACACTTTCTATTTTCCTTTTCCTTTTTCCTTTATTATTGTCTTTTAAAGAACAAAAATCTATTGTACATTATATATATATCTGTAAGCTGCTTCAACTTATTTTCAGTAAATAAGATAAATAAATTTTACATTGTGTTTTCTGCTAACCCAATCTCATTTGAGTTGGAAGCAATTTAAAATGTTAATCATTTTGTATCTTTAAGGTAAGAAGACAAGAGCTTTCTTCTTTTAGAAAAGAAACTTCACCAAGGAGTCTTGGCATTCCTTTATTCCATGAAAGGTAGTTCTTACATTCTTTTTTGCCAACTCTTAAAAATGAATATTGAAATATATTTTATATTTATATATTTTAACGTTTTAACAATTGTAAGAAAATAGTAACCTTTTAGAGCTAGAAGAGACCAATGCAAGGCTTCTATGTGTTAAAACGACCTAAATAAGACATATAGTTAATAACAGAACTAGGTCTAAAAACTGAATTCTCTAAAGCTCTACTGTTTCAATAGACCAAGTATTATGGCCATATCGTTTTATATGGATAGATCCTAATGTCAGCCTTACCAAAATGAGGAATATTTAGTATTCTATTTAAGATGAGTAAGAGAACAAAAGTCAATGCATTAAAATTTCTAAGACAGCCAGCATCAATGTGACATATGAATGAATAGATATGCTAGTTTGCACTACATTTATGTGTTGGAACTTTTATCACTCACTTTGTGCCTGGTTCTCCAAACACTAAATATGTTTTTCAGGACATTTTCTAAGAATTTTAAATAATTGTTTTTTTTTTTTTCACTTTTAACTTTTCAGTAATTTTTTTGTGGTACGTAAAATGGTGCTATGTAAGTTTAATTATGATAAAAATGTTTGAAGTTATAGCCTTACATGTTAAAATATTGATTTGTTTTTAGGGGAAATATAGAGAAGACTTTCTGGGATCTGAAAGAAGAATTCCATAGAATATGTATTCTAGCAAAAGCACAAAAAGACCACTTAAGCAAACTTAATATACTGGACACTGCAACTGGTAAGGTTTGATTTAACTTGCCAGTAATATTAATTTTATTGGTCAAAATTGATTTCTTTTTGAATGTGAAAATATTTTTAAATGCTTATTAAGTGCTAACGATCTGCAACTTATTCATCACCCACTTACATTTCAACAGGGTAAGTGCTGTTTGAGTTCTATAATGTATTTTATGAGTATTAAGTAATTATTGGTTTTTTCTTTCTGTCTTCATTGTATGTGATACTACATAGATTGAATTGAATGACATAATTACTAATCATCTTAATGAGAAGTCCACCTTAAGAAAATAGAAAATAAATATAGGATATATCAAAGTTTTCATTTGTTATTTGGGGGTCTTATTAAAAATTAACTCATATGTTAGTAAGCGTCCTTGAAGCCACACTACCATATATGAGCTAAGTAAAATTATAACATGTTTGTTTTTAACTTCTGCCTGAAGGTTCATTGAACACTATGGATAGATTCTTATAATTTGTTCGAGAATAAAAATGTGGCACTCACATTTCCTGAGTGTCAGTTCTGTTGGAGACACAAAATACAAATTTAGTATAAAATATAACTTAAAAGGAACATCTGTTTTATACATATGTTACAGTATGTTTTTTTAAAAGCTCCACCCTTCCCTAAAACCCCAGACTGGCTTCCTGGTGTTTGCTTCAGTAGTTCAAAATAAATAGCAAAATACTAGGGATTGAGTCTGGCAACCAAGCACTTCTGTAAACAAAAGGAAGGTAAACTGATCATTTATAATGATAAATTCTCCTTACTCTTGTGATTTAAGATATTCCGTGGACAGTTCCCAAGAGATGTGATTTACAGTTTTCACTCTCAGAGATGTTGCAACAGTGCTGACTAGCACCCCTTTAATTAAAGATCACTTACCATTTCTTACAGCTCTTACATCTAGGCTGTTTAAAAATCATTTTATAGTGTAAATTCACTTTTTGATACTACTTCTATTTTATTTTCAGAAAAGTTATGCAATGTGGTATTGGAAAAACAAAACAATTTTTGTAAAACATAATTTATTCTTCCCCTCCCTTCCCCCTCATCCCCCCAAATAACTCTTAATTTCTTCACCTTAATTTTTGTCGTTTTCATGGAAATTGATCTTTTGTGCAGACTGAAGATACTAGATACATCTGAAGTAAATGAATTGTTTTTATTTAAAATATGCTAGCTATAGAGATGTAGTACCTAGAATTCATAAACATGCTTTTTTGAACATCAACATCTTATCAAAACATTGTAATGGTGATATATTCTTTGCTACACAGAGAACTTACCCCATTATCAATGGCTTAATACTTTGACCATTTTTAAATTGCACAGGTCTAAATCTGAGTATGTATCTGTCAACTAGAACACTGAGTGTTTAACTTCAGTTTCTTCCTCAGTAAAACTGCTTCCTAACATTATTGCTATGCTTTGTATTAACGATGTCACAAATAATAAATAGAACATTATTATTGAAATGTTTTAGATCTGTTGTACTGCAGACTCCAGTAAAGTTTTTCTGGGTCCAAACAGGAACCAAAATATCAAATATTATGCTCTGACAGTAGTAGATCAAAAGGAGAAAGAAAGAAAAAAATATTTTGTAAAAAGATTCCTATTGAGGGTTTTCAACTATATAGTCTACACGTAATAAAAATATAGAGAAAGTATTTTAAATATGATTTGCATAACATATCTGGAAAAAGTATATTTAACATTATTGTCCCTATGCTGTTTTTTCATTGAAATTTGATTTTTGCTTTTAAATAATCAGATATAATTTATGAAAAAATGCTGAATTAGTAGAATTGTACATTTCCTTTTTATTACTTTGTTTTTTCTATTCATCCATATATGGCAATAGCCTTGAGAAAGGATAAAGATAAAATATATGTTTAAGCAAATGTGTCTTCAAAAAAAAGTACTATTTGATCCATAAAGTAGGGTCCTATTTCAATGGAGGTTAGAAGAGAAGAATGTATGATGGTACTTCAAAAAGTTCATCAAAAGATTCATATTATTATGCAATTCTACTTTTCCATGAACTTTTTGAAGTGCCCTTGTAAGATTAGGTATTACAAATAACCATCAGGTCTTTTTTCTTTTGTCAGTATACAAGGTAATTATACTGAGAAGTAGTCTGAACAGATAGCCTGTACTTAAAATTTGGAAATCTAAAAATATTTCTCATTTTACTTTTCTTTCTTGCAAAAATAAGTATTTTTGAAATGATCAACACAGAGAAGCTATTTGCTCACCTGATTGTGTTTCTCAGTATGGTGTCAGAATGACAAATGCTTTCATACACCTTGTTTGAATTTTAAGTTTTCTAAGCTTGAATTTCTATTAGCCTTAGGAATCTTATGTTTGAATCTTTTCTTTATAGATGTTAACTGTCACTGCTTAAGCATATTAACTCAGATTATTTTAATGCAGCTAAGGTTGTATGCCAGTTAGCTATGTTCAAAGAAAATGTCTGCTTTATTACAGCTGCTTGATTTCCCCATGTTTTGTTCACAAGGGGGATAGGTCAACTGCTAGAAAAGTAATTCAAAGCACATTTCTGTCAATTTGAGGACTCTTCTTTATATATAGAAACCAACATGTTCAATGTAGCATAATGGTTCAGAGCATAGACTCTAGAGTTAGACTGCTGGGATTCCAGTGCCAGATCTACCACTCACTAGCTGGGTAGCCGTTGAATTAACCTCTCTATGTCCCAGTTTCTTCACATGTAATGTGGGGATAATAATAGTGCCTATCTTGGGATTATTTTGAGTATTAAATGAATTAATACACATACATACAGTGATTATAACAGTGTGTGGCACATGGAAGTGCTCCCTCCACCCCCCCAACACCTGGCTGGCCAGTGCGGGGATCTTAACCCGTTACTTTGGTGTTATAAGGCTGTGCTATATAACCAACTGAGCTAACCAGTTAGCCTGGAAGTGCTATTAATACTAGCAGTTGTTGCCATTTACAGCAGCAGCAGATTCTTTAGCATTCACCCTGTTCTTGTGAATGTTATTTAAGTTTTTCCTCCTTCTCAGGTGTTACAGAACTTGATTACCTCAACAGTTGGTTTTCCTGATTTGTTTGTTATTTGCAATTAGCAAATGTTATCTACAAAGACAGTACTGTTTCCTAGAATTTCCTGCCTCTCTCAAGTCTACTGCCAGGAAAAATGATTACTTGAGCGTTAATGGACTTTAAAAACCTCAGAGGTCAAAGAAATGCAGCTAAACAATTGAGCTTGGTCTCAATTACTATACCACTCCTAGTCACAAAGTATCTAGTAAATGTAGATTATTATCCTAGGCTTTGTAGGGAAGAGAATACAGATTCATTCAGAATTCATTTATTGAGGGCATACTGTGTGCCAGGCACTCGGCAGGGCACTGAGTTAAGTGGGTGACAATACATAGTTTAGGACCTCAAAAACCTACTTAGCTGGAGAAATATAACAGAGGGTGTTCAGTCCTCTGGGCATTCGAGAGTTATTGGAGAGCCGTCCAGAGAAACTGATGCCTAAGCCAAAATATGAAGGACAAATAAGAGTTAAGCAAAGAGTAAAGGAAAGAGACTTCAGGCAGTCTGCACAGCATGTGCAAAGGTCCAGATTTGAAAGAGCATGGCTATTTTGGAGAACAGTACAAAGTTCATTATAGCTGTAGTGTGGAGTGAAACAGGTGTGATGAAAGATGGGCATGAAGAAATGACCAGGGGCCTTTTCTGAGGGCTGAGGCCTTGGAAAGCCATGAACAGCTTTTATTAGGAAGGTAACATAACCAGATTTATATTTTAGAAAAACTACTCTGAGAAGGGATGGTGGGGAAATTGTAATGTAGACAACCAATTGGGTATGAGACAGATTTAGAGGCAAGGAAGCAGTTCAGAGACTGTTGTGATAATTTAATGAGAGGATAGTGTGGACTAAAGAGAGACAGGAGGTATATAACAAGATGAACCAAAGAAGTTGATTGAATTGTAGTACACATTATATACAAACAAAAAATATCTTGTGTTGGAATGTGCTGTGGCAAAAGGTAGAGAAGCATCATGAAACTGCAAAGACCAAAGAAATATAAAAGAACTGATATTTGCCAAGTGCCTGTTAACCTGGACAGACACTGTGCAAGGTGCTTTGTATACCTGTCTACTTAATCCTGCATCGTTGGTAAATCTCCATTTGTGAATGTACAACTTTACTGACAAGTCTTATTTAAATGCTAATGTAAAAATTTTTTACCGCTAATGCATGGAATAAAAATACATACATTACCACTTTCATTGCCTGTTTGAAGTGACATTGTGGAGCGTAATTTAGCTTTTTTTAATGTCTCAGTATCATCAGCATGGAGAGGACTTTGATCATTGTTTTTTTGTATTGAGAAATATTTGGATAGCCTTTGTTGGCCGTGCACTTAGACTGTAGTGTTTTCTTAGTTCTTACATTTGCTTTTATGTTTTTCTTGTCTCTTCCCATGCTTTCAGCTGTTGTTGATACCATGTTTGCTTTAATAACTCATATCCCATTTTAATTTGATGTTTCAAACCAGCTATAAGCTAGGGGATACATCATCAAGCTTTTTAGAATAAATCTAAAATAACAATAGGAGCAAAATTCATGTATCTGTGGAACTTGTGACTCTAATTCTGACTCCTCAGAACCTCTGCTTACTTACTTTCTAGCTTTTGACCATGTCCTAGAGAGCTGAATTTGTTTGATAAGTGGCTTCTAGACAAATGAGCCTTCTAGATACTGAGGCCCTGGTATCTACCTGATTTCTACCTGTTACCTACAGATATCTTTTTCTTTTGACATAAGATGTGAAAACCATATATTTACATGCAGTTTTCTTAATGTGCACCCCAAAATTTCTTCCTTCTTTTGCCTCCACTTCCTTCCTTCTTTCCAACCCTTACCACCACCATTCCCTCACATGGATTATTGACAGTAGACAATGGCTAAATCGATTAGTGATATACTTAGCTACACAGTAATTAAGTTACTGTGGGGGGAATAAATTAACTGATTGATGTAGTAAATACTAAATGGCCCAATTTATATATATACCTAGTAAGGATTTTCTCTTTTAACAACTTATTTGTCTGAGCAAGCTCACAGTTGCAGCTTCCGTTACTGACAAAGTAACGTATATGTATACACTACAAGCAATTTTTTTAAAAAAAATGTGGAGCAGTATAACCGTGAACAAGATGCAAAGCTTACAGCAAAAGACCTATAAGCTAGATTCCAGTTCACCCACTGGAGGCTGCTAATATTCCTGTGTAAGATGGTAGCAAGTGTAAAAATGCCAGTTGTCTTCAGTTGCTATAAAAATCAATAGAAAAAAATAATACTCATCTGTTCAAAGCTGATTGAACAGATTTTTAAGAATGATTTGAATGTGACTACTTCCCTTTTGTGTTCTTTTCCCTGCAGAAACACAGTGCTCTGTGCCTATACAATGTACGGATAAAACAGATAAACAAGAAGCGCTGTTTAAGCCTCAGGCTAAAGATGATATAAATAGAGGTACACCATGCGTCACATCTGTCACACCAAGAGGACTGGGCCGAGACGAGGAAGACACCTCTTTTGAATCACTTTCTAAATTCAACGTCAAGTTTCCACCTATGGACAGTGACTCTCCTTTCTTACATAGCACTCCAGAGAGACCCAATATCCTTGGTCCTGCCACATCTGAGTTATTATGCCAGGACAAATTTAATATGGAGCTCAGAGACAACCCAGGAAAGTTTGTTAAAACAGAAGACACTTTATTTGAAATTCAGAGAATTGACCCCATAGCATCAGCTATACAAAACCTTAAAACAACTGACAAAACAAAACCCTCAAATCTTGTAAACACTTGTATCAGGACAGCTCTGGATAGAGCTGCGTGTTTGGCACCTGGAGACCATAATGCGTTATATGTAAATACATTCCCACTTCAGGACCCATCTGATGCACCTTTTCCCTCACTCGATTCCCCAGGAAAAGCTATCCGAGGACCACAGCAGGTAACTGTTTTGCATTAACAAATATATTATTATGTGTGAACACACATTTTACCATACGTGCACAGATATGCATCTCTTTTAGGTTATCCGACATCCCGACTAACCAAACTTACAGCTTTCAATAAAATATTCAAGTCTTATAATAAATGACATAAAATTATAAAAGATGAATGTGGCAAAGCTCTACTATAAAGTACCTTAAAATTTATGACAGATTTTAAACTACATGTAAGCCGTATACATATCTAGCATGGTGTCATTTTCTTAGTCCCTTCTTAAAAGCATGTTTATTCAGCATCTGTATTATAGGATTCTTTTTTAAACTTCATACTGTGAAACAAATTTCTTAATTAAGAAATCTGTGTATATCAGACTCATGTTTACAAGAATGCATGATTTTCCATAATAAATAATTGCACTGTTTATTCCTATTTATCAAAATAAGTGAACTGTCTTTCAACTAATACTTCTATTACATTCTCAGTTATACTGTATGTAGATCTGTAGGGTTTAGTTTTGGTTTGGGTTGCTAATATGGCACTGAATATGCAGCCTAATATATTTTTTAAGTAGTCTCTGCTATCAAAATCTGTATGATTTTGATCACATATTTAATGTTTCTAAAGCTCATAGACTACTTATAGGCTCCCAACCCACTTCTACCCTCCCTTTGAGATTCAGGTTCTATCACAGTGACTCTTTCAGTTAAAAAAAAAAAAAAAAAGTTGTTTAATGTCCGAAAGCAAATGAAAAATATATAGTTGTTAAACAGAAGCTCGTGAAAATACAGATTGATGTAAATGTCTATATAACCTGCCAGCATTTGTTTGACTTCTCTTTGCCTTTATATATTAATTTACAGAAAACCAAAAAACTCAATTAATACCCTTTGGCTTTAAGTACTTTTACAGGTTATAGATTTTTAAATCAGAATGAAAAAGAAGCAGTAGTCAAGCTGTGGTATATTTTAGTAGTGGGGAAAACTAGACATTGTTGACAATAAGCTTTAATTATAAACTCACTATGTTCTACATTATACCTTATTTCACATCATAGTCTCAGTTATAGTTACTACTAAATGAAACAAATTAAACAATTTCATTTACTGCAAGTAGAATTCCTGTGGAGCTGTAAAGTACATCAGTCCTAATACTTGTTACTTTTTTCTTCATTATATCTCTTGCTTGTTCTTTTACTAGCTAGTCTGTGCATTCATGTTTCAGTAGATGGCACCCTGCATTGTACATTTGCTTTCTATACTACAGCAAGAGAAACAGCTGGTATGTGATTACAACTTGATGAAAAAGTATTCAGCTTAAAAAATGCAAGAGAATTGGTGTTGAGCTGTCATAAGACATGGGGCATAGGTTAGATAATTGATATTTTGGCAGAAAAAAGCAAAGAAATTAGTTTGTTTTGAACTCCATGCTACAGTTTAGGATTGAAAGAATATTTCTTAAAATGGGTTATTAAAAACATTTTAGTATTTTATTTATATTAATAAAGCTAGTATGATAAATACAAAATTCTTGAGTTGTTCATAAATAGTAACAGAGAGAAGTGGAATTTTGGTTACATGTTTCAAATTTTTATTTGATATCAATCGTTACTACTAAATATCTCTTTTATACTTTCAGCTATAATAACAAGACTAAAATATGTCAGCTTATTTTTGTCCTATATGATTTTCTTTTCTTTTTTTTGCTGAGTCAGTAATTGGGGTCCCAACTAAATTCTACGAAGAGAGCAAATCTGAATTAGTAGCTCCTAATAAATAGAGAATGATAAATATGGACCTTAAAGGTAAATGGGCAATGGAAGATTGGCTTACCAAATTTAGAAGATAAATTTCTTACTATATTATAGATCTTAATAAGAATTATCTTTAATATTTTATATATAGCCATATCAATTTCCCATTAGAATTATTTATACTTTTTTGTTTAAACTGTAAAAGTAAAATTTAAATCTAGTTAACTCTAACTAGATTTCTGTTTATGTACTCACAAGTATTACTTTGTTATCAAGGAAGAAAGATTTTTCTAAAGAAAATTATTTTACCCCAAATTTCGTAACATTGCTACTTTTTGTGATAAAATTGCCACTTTTCATTAAATGAATTGAATCAGTGTTATTATAAGCCCTCTGTACTGGTATTTGAATGTATCTCAGTGCCTAGACAAACTTTGTATATTTACACCAACTGTACACAGCTGTCCAGTAAAATGTTTGTAAGACAGTGATGTCGTACAACCCAAATGCTTCAATTAGTAATATACTGTTTATATAAATGATTGGCTAACTAGAGTAAAGGAAGTTAAGGGAATGAAAACTAACACTGTCAGGTGCTAGACTAGACTAAAATGTAATATTAAAAACTAGTAGGAGTATAAAAGGGTCTCTTTAAATTGATTTTATGAGAATAAAAGCATCAGAATTTAGCTATGTCAGGGTTTACCTGTGTCAAGGTTAGAAAGAAAATTTGGAAATAATTTTGTTTACGCAATTCAGGAAAATAAGATACATTTCAGTCAACAGACATTTATGGAGCACTTACTATTAAACTAAATGCTATTTCTTGTCCTTCTAGGAGGTTTTTTTTTTTGTTTTTTTTTTGTTTTTTTAAAATGGATAAATGCAGTTATTTAAGGGTGTTTATATGCTGGTTATAATGGAGGGGGTTCTGTTAAATCATGTTTTTTCTTAACTGTGCAACTATTGACAGATTTCACTTTGTTCAGCCACAAAGAATAAGTAAGAAGGCCAAACTATTTAACAGGAGCAGAGTAAGAAGTCAAAAGAATGCTTCTACCTCACTTGCTGCAGGAAGAAGAAAGAAAAAAAGTGAATGCATGTGATATTAGACTTTGTTGATTAATTTAAATATTTGAGTTTTCAGAAAACAAAGTAAAACTGATCAATGGAATTTATTTATCAGTTTAAAAGAAAAATTGTCTTTTTAAAAATCAAAATAATGCTGATTCATATATGATGTATTCATTGTGTATTTACTTATTAATAGTAGTGAAATTTAAGTTGCTTTTAATTAAGATGCATGCTCTCATACACATCCTGTCTAGTGTACCAAATATTAATAAAGGCCCTATACATTAAGGTTTCTATTGTAAAATAGAAAAGATTAAACTTTTAAAAATTCTGAAGTATTGACTGTTGTTTTAAACTGCTGCCATGTGATAATTAAGTATTAAAAATTCCTGGTGCTAAAGCTGCAATATTTTCAATCATGTAAAGACAAAATGCACAAATATGTATACCAAGTGACTTTTAAAAGTTTAGTTGTGCCTTTTATGAAAAAAAGAAGTGAGGTATGTCCTCATGCTAACTCTACAGAAAAGTAATTTGCTTTCCTATTAGGGAATTTCATATATATGCTCATACATAACTCATTCAAAAGATTTGAATTTGAAATTCAATGCAAGTTGATTTTAAACTCAAGTAACAGAAGATGTTTTTGTTTGTTTCCTACAGCCCGTTTGGAAGCCCTTTCCTAATCAAGACAGTGACTTAGTGGTACCAAATGATACAGACTCAGAACTGCATATACCTCGAGTATGTGAATTCTGTCAAGCAGTTTTCCCACCATCTATTACATCCAGGGGGGATTTCCTCCGGCATCTTAATTCACACTTTAATGGAGAAACTTAAGACACATTTGAAAATAGACATATCAAGTTCTATGCAATGATTTTGGGTTTGTAATACTATAAATACTTGATTGTAAACTAAATTCAAGAACATTTATAGAAAAATTTAACGTCACAGCTTTTTGAATTTTTTTCCAACCTTATTTTGTAACTTTCTTTTATCTTTTAAAGATCATTCTGTACAGAACTGTAATTCATTGTATTCATTTTTACAGTGTCATTACCATAATTCTAAATTATATATGTGACTTACAGAGTTGTATAATCATAATTTATGTTTGTTTCAAATATCTAAGCTTATTGCTTGGATTTCTAGTGAGATTTGCTGAATTTGGTGATATCAAATGTTCATAGGATTTTTTTGTTGTTTTCATTTAAAAATTGATTATTTATGCTATAGATGTTGTTATTTTTGAATAATAGGCAATAGCAGACAACGTAAACATCTAAGTAAATGCCAAACCTAAGACATTTGTTGTCCAATGACAAAATCACTGGTAGAATTATTTAAACACTTTAGATTTTTTTTTTAATAATATACATGGTTTTAATTTTTACTATGTGTATAGCTACATGATAAAATGAATTAAATATTAAAAGAGTTATGTATGTTGTCATCATTGGTGTGTTCTTTGTTCCTGAGTAAAAAAAAAAATGAAATCATATTTTTAGGAAGTTTATAAAATTTATGTTTTCTTTCCAGTAACCTGAGAGAAGGGTAATGACCAGATCCTATGGCACTTATTACAATTAGTGGATCACTTTGAATTTTAAAATTATTTTTCAAAATAAGCTTTCTACAGAAACATTTGTTTTTAATGGGAGCAAATCTAAAACCCAGTAAGGACTATCCATATTTATTAATTTAGATTAGAAATGTTCACATTCCTGTTGAGAAATTTGTTATTCATTGTTAGCAGCCTGATTGATGGCCACTGAGAGACATTGAGAGAGAAGATACGAAATTCAGGAGGCTGCAAAATTTGTTTAAAATGAGACTTCCCTTTTGTTTTCCTTCCCTGTGAGTCTTGTATTTTGGGTTTTTCTTTTCCCCTGATTTTAAAAATGTTTGAGGCATGGCTTCCATTTTATAAAGTAGAGATTGATTTGCAACTCTCAAACAAATTTAAGCCTTCTTGAAGCAAGTGTTTAAAGCTTCAGGGTTTGGGATGGGGAATTTGAGCAGGCCCCTGTTCCACAGTGAACAGCTTTAACTTGTGGAAGAATGAGAGTGCAGCCTCAACTTCTCAGGGTGCCAAGCACATCACATTGACGTCTTCCTCACCAAGGTGACATAGTGATTATTAGGTATTCACTGTGAAAGGTTCTGAGACATGTACATCTTTCATTGCCACTGGGGCTGAATGGAATTGCCCAGACAATTATCCAAGTCTCTTCCCTTCCCCCCACCTCCCGCCCACCCAGCCTCCCCTCTCACTCCTCCCACACACCCATACAAAATTAAAAATAAAAATTTCCCAGTGTGTACCAGCCAGAATATACCACCGGACCTATCTCGAGAAAGGGGATTCTTTTCCCCTCTACTTTTCTAGAAGGGGAGAGTTTCTCTCACACAGTTGACATCCTGACAACCAAAGCAAACTCTATAGCCCAGAAAATGACTTAAAGTGTACCGCAGACCCTTCTCCGGTCCACCCTGTCCCCACCTTCACCACTTTAAGTGAGAGCTGGGAACTCTGTTTCCTTTTGGGTTCCAGCGGTGCCCTAAGCTCCAACCTCTGAGGGACAGACACTCTCCTGGGCCACAGGAGAGGCGGCCTGGAGAGCAGGCCCCTGTCCCACCTTGAAGAGGCGGCGCTGGCTGCAGTTCTAAAGTGGAGTAGGCACCCGCCAGGTCTCTCCCTTTCTCATTACTGAGTCGTGCCGGGGCTGCCTCTTGGCATCTGCTAAGCGTGGCCGGGTAAGAACAGCTCTCAGGTAAAAAAGCTGCACACGCGAAACGCTGAGTCTGAAAAAAGCGCCCCCGCCGAGGCGAGGCAGTTGTGAGCGGGATGCCTGAGAAGTGGGAGGTGAATGTCCTCGGGAGGGCCCCCCCGGTGCAGCTTTCCCCGGAGGCTGAGGCTGCTGCCAGCGGGGACATCTGCTTTCTTACACTCCAGCCTGGCTCACCCCGCCCCCTCAGCCCCGTGTTGCGTGGTTATTTTACCAACACGGGGGGAGGGAGAGCTCGAAGAGGAAAGGGGTGCACGGGAGCCCAGAAGACTTGCTTCCCACTGCCCCCGCGTCCCCTCCGTTCTTCTTCGCATCTTTTAACCTTCAAGGTAAAGACTTCATAAATATGAAACAATAAGCGTGTCCTCCGGCTCCCAGGCCCGCCCGCCTTCGGCTCGCCGGGGCTCTCGGTGGCCAGGCCTCGCCCTTCTGTCCATCCTGTCAGAATCGGGCCGGGGTTCGGCGGGCCGGCCCGGTGCGCTCAGCCTGTGGCGCCTTCTCTCCCCGGCTGCTGCCTCGACAGCTGCTTGTAGCTCCAGTAATTAGACTGTCAGTGCTTGTTAGAGGAGAGAGGGGGAAACACGCTTCTGACAGCAGATTCCGAGACTCCCCAGTTTGTTAATTTCTAAGAGATCTTTAAAGCATTAATTGAGGTCTCCCCGACTCTTCCCTCCCGTCCCTCTGCCTACTCCCCCCTCCCCAAAAATATCTTGAGGAGACGCGAGCTCTCTCGCGGTGCACGCAGTATCCCCGCGAACTGCCAGCCCGCCGCCCGCTCGCGCACTCGCCCCGTTGTACACACACATATCCACGCACACGTGTACACGCGGGGGTAACTCGGCGAGGCCTCGCCCAAATAGGCACCGGGCTCGCATTTAAAATACTACTAATAAATAAATAAATAAACCGGGAAGGAAAGGGGGGAGGGAAGCAGAAGTCGGGAAGAAAAGAGAAAAGCAGCAGGCTGATTACGAGGTGTCAAAACTGCCAGGAGCAAGAAGGTGATAGCAATCAGGGGTGAGAAGAGTGCGGCATTCGTGCGGGGCAACTAATTATCCGTCTCATTTGAGAAGAGCAGCATTTGAGGCAGCAGCGTTCGCCTGCTGAACGGTGACAGATTGGCGCGGAGGAGAGGGGAGGTGTTAAAACAATGGAGCCGGGCGCGCGAGCGCTGCTGCATGCTAATCAGCCCTCCCTCCGCCTGCCTGCCGCGCTCCCTCCTTCCTCCCGGCCTCCCTCCTCCGCCTCCCTCCTCCCGCCTGCCGCGCTCCCTCCTTCCAGCGGGCCCGCCGCCGCCACCCGCTTCCTGCTCCCTCGTTTTCCCGCGCGTCCTTCCCGCCGCTGGCAAGTGGAGCCCGGCCACCGCCACCGCGCCCCTCGCGGACCGGGAGCCCCGGCGCCGCCCTCCGCGGCACCCTCGGCGGGGCGCCCACTTCCCGAGCGCCTGTTGGGGAGCGGGGCGAGGGCCCGCGTTCTCGGCTCCACGTCCTGGAGGAGAGGCCGAGGAGCCTGCCGCTCCCCCGAACGCGTTGGGCAACGACTGGGAACCCCGGCGAATTCAGGAAGGCCGAAGACAACCAGGGGAGGGAGCAGAGTCGGGGCCAGAAAGGCAAAGACAGGCCCCAGGACCGACAGCAGACCCCCCGCTCGGCCCCAGCGGGGCCGCCACCCCAGAGGCCTCCCGCCGCACCCAGCCCGCCCGGAGCGGCCGCGCCCCCATGGGCCTGCGGAGAGGCGGCCTGGCCGGCCCGCGGCGAAGCCTCCTCGCCCCACCGGAGCTACACGTACACTCTAAAAGAGAAGACACATAAAGGGCCTTAGCGTTAGTTGTGCTTCCAAGACCTGACCTCCTGACCCGGAGACTAAACTAAGGGGCCGTCTGGACCCCCACAAATACACCCGGAGTGAAGGAAAGCCCTTTTCTCCCCCTGCCGCGGAGACCGTGGGGGCCGGGGCAATTCTGGCGGCACAGCGACCCGCCTGGCTGCCCCGCTCAGTGCTCTGGCCTGAGAAAATCTGGTCCAAAACAGCAGCACCGTCCTGCCCCTCGACAAAGAATCTACCAGAACCTGGGTCTGCCGCAGGTCTTCCATACCTGTTGCAAGGCAGACCCGGGACCTGAGGCTTTGATACAACTTCTCCTACATTTCGAGCTTAAAAATTGATTGTTGACCTTAAAATGCACTTTTATTCCTACCATTAAAATATTTTTACTATTACAGATTTATATAAACTACCCTTAGAGATTAAAAAACTTTGACGTTCTTATGGCTTAGGTGGGTTAAATGGAACACAGCTGCAGATAGCCGGTAGGAATCTGCACCGAGAGTGCAATTTCTTCTAACGCGTCCTGTGCTATTTAGCAAACCAGGTGTCTAAAAACATAATAAAATTTTCTCCCCCCAAGCCATAGATGAAAAACTAAAGTAGCTGAAAGATAATCCATGCAGTATCATTTTTTTTTTCTGCTGCCTTTTACCTTTGCATAACTTTACACACCCAATTGTTCATTTTTTAAAAATCCATTTAAAATGTGCAGGTTTGATAAAGCGCAATCATATATACACAAGGTTTCGTTTATATTATTCTTTCAACCCTTCTCTGTTTTTAATGTTACATAATAAAAGTACAGAAAAATAAAATAAAAAACAAGTAAATTTGGGTATTTTTATATCATCATCATTGATCCTAGTCATATGAAAACCTACACAAGCACACAGAGTGAATCATTTTTCGTTTTAGAATGTGCTCAGGCATACCGATGGAGTAGCTGAATGCAAAATTGTTAGAATCTATTAAAATAATACAGAATGTTTTAGTTTTTAAACTGAAAATTCTTAAAAGAGTTACATAAAGGATTTTGTGTAAATAAATGTTAATGCTTTTTGGTTTCCACTCCTGGGCAAACCACTAAGCAGGCCTCTGCCCTTAGCATATCACAGACTTTTCAGTGCTAGGATATTAGCTGGCATTTGGAAAATTCCCTGGTGTCTGCATCTGTTAAAATAGCAACCTATCTAACAGCATAAAGAAAAAAATTAAATTAACATTACATTTATTAATGTAAACTTGAAGATTCAGATACTTCATCAGCATCAAAATTAAGCAATTTATTAACTATTCATCAGTCTTTTCTTCATTAACTAATTCTGGAGAAGCAATGTATCTCTCTGAGGCCATGAACCTATAGAGTTCAAATAAATTTAGTTCAATTCCACGTTGTGTTGTGTATTTCTAACATCTAATCAAATTTTTTACCTTCCACGATCTTGGTTTTATGGGTTTAGTGTAATTTCTTCAGTCTACAGACCTCACAAATTTACATGACTGTTTTAATGGTGTATTTACAGATAAGTTTTTATTTGCACATAAGGACAAAAAGGTGAAGTGAAATTTGGTCCCAATGGAAACCTGTTAGTTTCCCTGAACATATGGCTCATTGGGCTGTTACTTCCTTTTTGAGATCATTTTCCAAGATTTTTTAATATATACATCAATTTGACACCAGTTATAAGGAAAATATATTGCCTTTGAAGATGCCTCCACCTGGGGCATATCTCTTAATAACAAACCGTGTAGTCAGGTGTACTTCTGAATGTACAGGTTTCCAGTCTCCTAGAACAGTGTGTAATTTGAAACCAGTCAGAACTGACAGTTGATTTACACTGTCTTTGAAATGAGGTAGTTCTTTGGATTCTTAGGATGGCGCAATGATTTGATGGATACAGTTTAGGGGTGACTGCCTAAAACTCTTTTTCAGAAGGCTGTGCATTTGGAATCCACAGTATTACAATGATTTCTCTCAGTAGATACAAGTGATGTAAGTCTCATTTCTTGAAAGTGTGTGGTGCCAGTTTAAGACTTAAGGGGAAAATCACAGCACTTTGAAAAAGATGTAAATGTTCAATTGGTAAAAAAGGGGGGGAAACCGTGCTAAAACATGTGCCTATTTCCATTAAGCTTAATTTGCTATTCAAAACAAGTTTTTCCTAATAAGCTCTATTGTTTCTTTCTGTTTTGTAAAATTTAATATGTGTGAGACAAAAACCAGATTCAGAATGTGAATGAAGTCTGTTTAGCAAAAGATTGTTGGAGATTAGGGCTCAAGAAGGGCCTCAAATTAAAAGAAACATCACCTTATATCACTGATAGTTTATAAGGAAGCAAGTTTCTTAGGTCAGTTTTAGAACCAGTTACAACTAGATTACCAACTTCCTCCAGCTCCTCCTGGATAAATTCATACACTTAAAGTGCACCAAGCACTAGAATATTCAGAACAATGATGCCACGTATACTTACTAAGTAGCTTTAGCTTTTGTTTTATTGCAGTCCTATTCTTACTGAGGTCTCAATCCCCAAATAGGACTAAAGTAAGTTGTCAAACATGTTATCCCCTTGTTCTGTCTATACAGAGCTATATACATTTAAGTCACAATTCTCCAGAGAATTTGTCCCTGATTATGAAATCCCTTGAAGTTTAATGAGTCTCCCACATTTAATGGTCTCTTGGAACCTAGAATGGCTGGTTGACATGGAGTGTGCCACGCATCCTTTGTTGTTTAGGGTTATGCCCTGAATACATTCAAAAACTATCTTGCTGATATCCTTTGGAAGGAGTGTACAGAAGATATTATCACTTATTAATTAATTTAAGAAATAGTTGTTTTAAAAATAACAAAATCTTAAAGACTTCCTGATCAGCTTTCTTTTTGTGTGAACAAAACAAAAAATAAACAACAACAACAAAAATTGTATCTAAAGAGAAGGAACAAGTCCCTCAAATCCACTCAAATAGCTAGAACTCATCTCAGGTTCTCCTGCCTTCCAATCCACTATTATTTCCATAATAACCTCTCACCTCAAAGAGAGTATACCTGTTCACTGATTTTGTACTTGGCTTTGTAGGAAGCTTTAATCATATCCAAAGTCTTCTTACACAAAGAGACTAACCATTATTAAGCTAAATAACAGAGAGTGGGGAGCTTGATGTTCCCTGATGATGGGGTGGGGTTTACTATTTAGAGGTTGTCATTTTATTACCACCCTAACAAGTGCCCCAGTACGTTTCTGCTGGGAAGAAGGTGCACCTAGAGTGTTGGGCATTTCTCAGGCCTGCTCTGATGAGGGAAAAGCAAGTATTGGAATGTATTTTCACAGTTTGAGACACAAACTAAGAAAGTAAAAAGAATTTGTAACTCTAAAACATGAAGTTAAACCACACCATAACCCCCATACCACAATGTTAACTATTTAATAGTCTAAACTCTAAACCAAGAGTTAGAGTTTTTCTGGGGGAAAAAAAAAAAATAGCAAACCAATATGAACTGGAAGTGGGTCTATGTATTTTCTAAAACCAGTGATCTGGAACTAAAACATTCTCTAAACTAAACAAATATTTCATTTGGTTCCAGAGCTGGCCTTCACTTGTCTGAAGGTGGCCCTGTGGCTCGGAGGGAGGTCTCAGCCTTATATTATCTGCCCTGAGTGTTGGTGAATCAACTCTGAAAACAGCGCTCATTAGACAAATAGTTTCTCCATTTGCAGTTGTTAAATAGCACTAAGCTCCAGTGATAAAGGGGCATCCTGCGTGGGTGTATTCATACAACTACAAGCAATTGGCTTAAAAGGAAGGCTAGCTCACTGGGAATCCAAAGTATCAGTAAGGGTGATAAAGCTTGCTTCAAAAGCTCTCTCCAACCAGGACTGGGGAAGAAATGTAAGCAGCAGGCTTTCTCCATAAAGCAGTTTTGTGGCTCCCTCACACTACACACACACATACACACACACACACACACACACATACACACACACACACACACATACACACACACACACACACACACACACACACTTCAATATGCAAAAACTCACTGTTTAGTTTTTCCTGTGGTTTTACCATTGGCATTTTGAAAGCTTTTTCTTTTCAGCATGTACAGAACCCTGGATGAGATCTATTTCTAGGGTAGAGCCTTTGATAAATTTCAAAGCAGATTTTTGAAAATCTCTACCCTTCCACCTTTAAAGTTTTCAAGTCTCAATTTTGTTTTCTTTCAAAATAAACTAAATACCAGCTAAGTTCTGTGGCTCTGCAGTAAAGGCTTAGAAACAAGATATAATCCTGACACGGGTACCATTATAACTGACACTCTGCTTGCGGACATGCTATGGTACCCTCTACAGGCTGGGAAGAGAGCGCTTCTGTGAGTCAACCCAACACTGGTCCATTCCCTAGTGAAGAGACAGCAGTGACACTGCCACTTTCTCCTAAAATACAAGGATACTTCCGAGTTGCTTCAGTTATTTCTTCCTCCTCCACCCTACCCTGGTCTTGGAAAAGTATGCTGTAGGGGCAACTCATTTTCTTTTTCAAGACAAGGTTCTATTAAAAAGGTCTCAAATATCTTAATTACATCAGAGAACAAGCCTTGCTTCTTGCATTGTTTCTTCGATAAAGTAATTTTTAGCTAGGATAGGATTGTCAGATTTAGCCAGTAAAAATATAGGATACCCAGTTAAATTGAATTTCAGATAAATAATTTTTTAGTATAGTTATACTCCATGAAATATTTGGCAAACCTATTTTTAATATTAACTATAAATATATGGACAAGTCTTACTTAACTGATTCTCCCGTAGTTTGGGGGTGAAATGTTAGGGGTGGAGCTGATATCTTTTTTCTGCCTGAAATTTCCTTTCTCCCGTTGCCATTCCGCAAGAAAAGTCTCAGTGCCTCTTCAACATCTCTCAGTATTTGCTGTACATAACACCCCTCGCTTTTGCTTATACAATGGTTTGTGTTGTATTTAAACGTGTTTATAGAGTCTCCTCCGTGATAACGTGGGCTTTTAGAAGAGAAAATGCGTTATCACAGGCGTCCTCCCTTCCACAGAGATCCCTGGCGTCTTTCTTGCCTCTTTGCAGGCTGGCTCGGGTGGGTTAGGATGTGCACCCGAGAACGCCCCACTCTCACCTCTGGCCCACCGGCAAAGGAAACCTGGGATCTGGGAATTGGGCCCTTGCAGGCGCAGGGAAAGGGAAAGGAGAGAGCAAGGAAGGCTTTTAGGTCCCTTCCAGGTCCGCCCTGCGGAGATTGAGGGCCCGAGCGAGGCAGGCCCTTCCCCGAGGCCTGGGCCGCAGGCCTGTCCCGGCCTGCAGGGCACGCGAGGCCCGGGATCGCGGCCTGGGCCCTGGGCCCCCTCGCCCGGCCAGCGGCCCGGGGGACCGACTGCTGAGGCCGCCCGGGTGGGGGCGCCTAGGCCCTTCCCGGGGCCGGGCCGGGGCCGCTGGGCGCCTCGCTTCAGCCGGGCGATTCTTCCCCTCAGTTGTTGCATTGTTTGCATTAATATGAATATCTTGTTCTGTTTGTTTTGTCTCCTGGGAGCCAATAAAGCTGTGAGTTTTTTCTTTACACCAAATGCAGCTCTACGGGCGATCAATCAATGGGTAGTCTTCGGATAATCTGTGAGAGTGAGAAATCTAATACAGCTAGCGACTAAACAAGGAAAACAAAATCTATTTTTCTCTTAGGTAACTACGTCAGGATTAGTGTATTCCATTTTGCTGCTTGAGGTGGGTTTAACTCCTGTTCTCTCTCTCTCTCTTTTTTTTTTTTAAACAAATGGATTTAAATGCCAAGATGGAAGGGAGGAGAGCTGAGGTGAGAGTGAGCAGGAGGAAGACTGTTCAAGAGCCTCTGACATTTTCTGAGGGCCGGCCGAGTCTGCAAGAAGAGCAAAGACCGTACTTTCTAACATACCAGAAAATGAGATGCTGGGTTATAATAAAATGTACTTTAGCAAAATGGCCCTCCTCAGTATTCCAAACAGACAAGAAATACAAATTAATAATGAAGTTAACCAAGTCGTGATAATAAGTCAAGTCATTATTAGCGCCCCCTCCCCACAACACTTGTTTGCTCCTGCTAGACGCTAAACTTAACTCCCCAAATGCATTATATGGAAGGCCCCTCCGCTATCCCGAGCAGTGCAAAGAGACAGATCTGCTGCCTGGGCTGCTATGGTCTCCTCACAGCACAATGCAACCTAAATCATTTATAAACAGATCAAATTAACTATCTGAATTATCTAACATTAACAGCTGAACTGAAGAGCCCAAGATTATGTGATGAATTGTTAAACTGCAGTAGCATTGTTTTGGATTACTAATTAAAAAAAAAAAAATAAGCAAACCCCATGACTCTAGATATGACAACTGAAAATACCCACAAATTATTTAATAAATGAAGCGTCTAACAACTTTAACACTTCCTGGTCGCCTTGTTAATAAATGTAATTTGAGGTAGATTTTAAAAATCTTCAATCTAAACAGTGAATTCATTATGCGCCATTCAGATCTCTGGATGCCTATGGACTTCTTGGAATTAGGTGTTAAATAGACAAAAGTGAACCAAACTGCCTTTAAAAGCACAGCATGACCATGTAATTCTTTTTCCAGTTTGTGGTAAAAAATGATGAAACTTCTTTCCAAGTAGCTATCACCCAGATTTAGTGTGAAAAGTAGTGTAATTGTAATTCACGCCATCAGGGTCTATCGCTGATAGACGATCAGCTGTTCTGTAGTGGGGAGAGGCTTTCTTTTCAAATAGGAAAGCTGCCAAGTGCTCTGCGATACCTCCAGCAAGCTTATCGGATTGAGTTCAGAGCCAAAACAGCAGCTGCACACATATGCAAATTGGCAATTAATAGTATAACATTCTGGAAAAAAAATGTTTAAAAATTTTTTAAAAGAAAATAGAAAGAAGCTACCTGAACATTAACCTTAACTGTAACTGGGACTTCTAAGATGAATGACTAAGGATTAATTACCCTCTGGAGAGGACTTGCTCTTTATTACCTTCTCTCCCGCAGATTAAGTCTTTGTTGTCTTGCTGAGTTTTGTCTGTTTCATGGAACACAACAATGGGCTCTATAGGAAGAACTTTAAAATAACTAAAAAGCCCTTGTATTTTGATTTCAGAAAAGGGAGAAATTAGGTCCTTTCCATTGATCGTTCTCTCTTATATACAGAGATCACAAATCAAGAGGTTTAGCATCCTCGTGAAAAAGACATTTTGTTCTGGATGTCATCATCTCCTTGCACTACAGCTTGCAAAAGGAACAAGCTTCAAGTCCTGGTGGTGCTGCCTTCTCCCTCTTGATTTCTGTCTGTCTCTTCCTCCCATTGACAGGAATGCGGTTTGTATGCTCCATTCAGCAATTTGTAGAAATACAGCAAGGTTTCTGGTTTGTGTTGCCCAGCATATATAAACACGACACCCTCAAATGTTTTTTAAAAATCATATGAATTTGTTAAATTTCTTAACATCCTGGTCCACCTACCCTGCCCCAATTTACACACACACACACACACACACACACACACACACACACACACACGTTCGTGCTGTTTTCCCTGATACAGTCATAGTCATACAATAGTTGTGGCTAGGATTAGGTTGATAACCTAAACTCCAAGAAGGGCCTGGCATTTTCACAGCAGGCTTTCCCCAGTGCTTTGAGCTTTCCTCTCCCACTCCCTTTTTTTCTCTCTACCTCTAGCATGGGGGTGGGGTGATTAGCAAATGTTTCAGATAATCTGTGAATTCTTAATAGACATATTTCCATGGTTGAGGGTCTCCTTATTTCTGTGATGTGTCAGGTTTACAGATATTTCCAAGTTCCAGGAGTCTGACATTTTGGTCAGGATCCTGATTCGCTTTAATGTGTGAGGGTGAGGGAGATTTTATTATGCTTTATTCTTCTGGATGTTATGGGGTGAGATTGTATCCAGTCCTGGCTATAACGTGTACCAAAAAATACGGAGTTGCAACAATTATTTCTGTCTTTTTCTCCTTTTATCACCTATTGCAAATCAACTGTGTCTTTAGTTTTAAAACATCCTTTTTCTTACACCCTAGAGACATTTCTTTTATAAGCTGAGACAAGTTTGGGATTATTAATGTTGCAATTGAAAGGACACTATATACTTTCATTGCCAATAATTATAGGCTTTGAAGCTTGAATATCAACATTTTTTACAGGAAATTCAGGCATGTAGAATTTAAATATATTTGTTTATATTTCTTGGGGAAAAAGAATTTGGATAACTGTCAGTTAAGCATCTAATTCCATTTGGGGTGCGGAAAATTTTGAACCCCTTGAGATTTTTCCTAGAAGAGAAGACTTTCCTCTAAATTACCAGTGCTGGATCAGTAGAATTTTACTTTTCTTAATACTTATTATTAGCAGAATTTTTTTTGTCTAATTCCAATAGAAGCATCCTATGTACTGAAGACTTATAAAGGTATGAAAGAAAAAATCTTGTCTAAATTTTATTCATAAGTAAGGTATTTTTCTTGACTTGTGATCCAATTTGAATGCAGTTAGACTTTTCTGTTCTCTTATGATTAAATGAAAAAATGGTTTAAAATGATAGAGCAAGAAATTGAAAAGTTGCTTTTGAATAAAACAGAAAAATGGGAATGCCAACTTTTTTTCCTTTCCTATAACTTCATTAACATGATTGTATAGACATTTGCATGTAAAATGTAGTTAACAAAAATTACACAGAAGTAAATTTAGTCTTCTAGTGCCTACCTCTATGGTGAAATCAGACCATTTGGCATAGTTTGAAGTCTTCCAAGAAGCCTGGTTTCCACCTGGAAAATAAATTACTAAATTTGAATGTGTTACTTATACTATGGTGAGTTGTCTATCTGTTACATTTTATTTTAGTGCACATACTAGAAATTGTATTTAGAATGTTCTAAAATTGTCATCTGTCAAGGTAGAGAATTATAATAATATAATTATACCCAGAAAAAGTGTTCTGACTTTAGATTATTTTGGCGCTGTTACAAATAAGATGCATTTTTAAAAATTCAGAATGTTTATCACAAATTCATATGTTTAATTGTCAAATTTTGAAATGAATTTACATTAGCTGTAACCAAAGTTTATTTTCTTCACATTTACTGATACACAGATAATTCACATACATAGGTTTTGATGTAATACATACACACTATTGCAATATCTAGCTGTACTTACTTGGCTTTATCTTTGAATGGTACTTTGAAATTTTTCAAAAAGTTTGGTAAACACAGGATGTTTAAATTTGTTGTATTTTTGATTCACCAATATTCTGTTTTAAATTATAAACAGTTTGAGTTATAAGAACTATTTTGAATAATCAAAGATTCTATGTTGTATGACAAAAAGTATCATAATGAGGTTATTGGTGAGATGTCATTGTCAGTGAAGACAATACCCATTGAATTTACCCAGATAAAAACTATGTTTAGTAATGCTACAGGCGTACACAGGGGGAGGAGGTGAAGTTTTGGGACCATGGCTCAGGAAAAACTCATTATCACAGCTAACAAAATGAAGAAATCATGTGTCTTATTAAAATGTGTTTGTAAGTTTTTCTTCATTGTAAAGGATAGTGCATTAATTAATCTCCTAAAGGTCGTAATTTTTCTTTCTGAAATATACATTTTCTAAGTTGGGTTAAATAACCAGAAAAGGTATGGTTGTGGAACTCTATACTCTCAAGTCCAGGAACTTTATAATTCACTACAATATACCCAAATATATCTAATTACTATCACCTTTGTAATAATTATAATTTTTTCATTTTTTAAAAAATCTAAAGTGCATTGTGAATCCAGGTGAATATATTCCGGATACCACCTTCTGTGGGAGTGAAAATAAGAAAAACTTGATTCATATTTAAAGGTGCTATATTTGAGCAATATAATGTTAAAATATTTTCTCAGCACAGGGCACTTGTTTTGAAGAATGTATCTGGAGGGCTCAGGATATTTTCTATATTGTAGACAGAATGAGTAGCCATTATTGAGGATGATAAAAGGGGATTAATTTTAGAAAACCATGCTTCTAGGAAATTTACTTGGTAATTGTATTAATAGTCTAAGATGAGAGAGATAGTGATAGAATAATAATTATTTCTTGTTTAAGCCCTTTCTCTGTGCTAGACGCTTTACATTCATTCCCTCATTCAATCGTAGTAACCACTTGATGAGACTAGCATTATTATCCTTGTTTTACTGATGAGGAAAATTATGCTAAGTTTAAGCCACATAGCTAGTAATGGATGAGCCCCTAAAGCTGTGAAACTCTAAAGTCCATGTTCTTAACATGTGACATAGTTCCACTCTGGTGTCTCAAGGATAGAGGCATGAAGGAATTTGAAAACTGTCTCTTCCCCTTCTTTAAATTTCTTTTTTCCTTTACTAAGCATAAAAGAGTCAATGAAGTGGTCCAAATATGTAGCAGTATAGTTGAGGTCCATTTGATTAGGAAGCCTTCATATGACTAGAAACAGGATTGCTTTGGCACATGCAGAAAGACTCTGGGATCTACACAACCACCCTCAAATTTAGCAATTCGAAGCAGTTAGCTTCACGGACAGTTTTGTATGCATTGCTAAATGCAGACACAAAATTGCATTTGCAAAAGGAGGAAACCCAGTTTAACTAGGTTGCAAATTTGGCCCTAATTTAGCGTAGCATTTGTGATACATATAGGTTAGAGTGACATTTATATAATGGTGTGAAATATGAGAAAGTTCCAATGCTAGACACAAAGACTTTTTAAAATTGCTTTTGCCTACTTTGGTTAGTTTAAGAAACAGGAGGAAGAATTTGGTTTTTCAAGTGATGGAAAACCTTTATGGATGTTGGAACACTGTTCAGTCCCCTGGGGTTCTGCCTGCTGTACAATTCTAAATGTCTTTTAGCTAAAAAATTGGCCAACAAGGGAAACAGAGAGATGAAATCTCTTCTTCCTTATCTGGAAAGTGAGAAACTACAGGTGGCTAACATTACCCCATTGTAATAGTCAAATAAATGGTCAGCTTTGAGGGTCAGAAAGTTTAATCAATCTTCCTAGTTAATATTTCTATTTACTGGAGTAACTTCCTATGAATTAGAATTTGTTTTGGAAATTTTGTCTTTATGCTCAGTTGTAGACAATAAATTTCAGCTTAAGAAATATAGCCGGAAATTAGACTTGATAAATACACCACGTTTCCTGTAAATGCTGCAATCATGGTACCTGAAACTATTTTCCATTTCTCCATTGGAGACCACTGGAGGGCAGTGTTTTCTCCTTTGGGAACAGCACCTGGTTTTAGATGAAGACTACACTGATGTGCTGAAAGGCACATCTGGGTCATGGGAAATGAGTTGCACTTCTGATTCAGGCTGTTCTTAGAATTTATCTACCCTCTCCTGTTTACATGTCATTCAGGTTGTTGTTTATCATAATACCAGCCAAATTAGTTGTACCTAAAATCAAATCCCAAAAGATGATCATGTATAATATTTGCTATTTGTGAGTCATTAAAAGCTTTATGTTAATTAACCATTTGAGGATTGTATAGTTAATTTTGCTAATATGAATAGCAAATGAAAGAAGGATATATGAGCAAGAATGGGTAGTCTTAACTAGATGCTTTGCACTTGCCAATTTCAATATTTCATTAAATTTACATTAATTTTATTAATTATAATAATTAATTTCAGTGTAATTTTATTACATATAATATGTATACATATGTTTGTCACCAAATCAACAAGTCGGCATTTTCTAGAAAGAACAAATGAAGACTTTTCCTAGAATATTTGCCATATTTTATGATATGCCTTGTTCTCTAGGGATAGTATATAGAAAAATATTTAGATACTTTTTATTTAAAAAATAATCTGTTGCTGAGTATTAAATTATAAAATTGCAGTTATTTGTGTTCCCATCAGTTAAAAAATGAAGCTGGATTACATAATGTAATTTGGTGGGAGGGGTCCCAATTAATTTTTATTTAAAGGCATATAAAGCTAATTGAATTTTTAAAATTATAATAGTCATTTTCATTTTTTAAATGAAAATATCAAATATTTTAGCTCTGTGACTTTTTCTAACAAAAGTTTGCTAGTTTTGTAAAGTTAACATGCAATTTTAATGGAATGATTAATTTGATTTATTTTTTCAATAAAGTGTCTAGACTGGGACTTGGCCAAAACGACGCAAAGCAACCAGTCACTTGAGGAAAACTATAAAAATCAATGTATGTATTATAAACATTTTTTAAGTATTTAATTTTTATAACATTATTTCTAATTACAAAAGTTATACATGTTCATTGTGGAAATTATGGAAATAAAAATAATATAATAAAAATCACACATAACCCTTTTATAACCACCGTTAATCTTTTAGAGTATATTCTTACAGCGCATTTTCTATGCTATGCACTAATATATATTGAAAATTAGTATATAAGACACTATTCATTTGTGAGTGGCAATTTTCACTTAAAATATATCACATTTCCCACATCATTAAATATTTATCAATGTAATTGTTTTGGAATAACTATAGTATTCCACAGTATAAATGCACCATAGGTTATCTAACAAGTTCTCTAACACTATATGCTTGGTGGTTTCTAATTTTTCTACATTATAAACAATGCTATGATGAATATCTTTGTAGAAAAATATTTGCACATATCTATAATTATTTTCTCCAGATAAATTTTCAAAAGGGGAATTTCAGGGTCAAAAAAGTTTTATAAGTTTTGGTACATAGGCCAAAATGTCTTTCAAAATAGAAGTATATGGGAGTGTTTATCCATATCTTCACAAACACTAAATATTATCAAGTTTTAATCTTCTCTAATTTGATATTTGAAAAAAATTTTTTTACTTTTTATTTTGCTTACTTGAAAAATTTAATATATTTCATATGTTTATTTGCCATTTACATTATTGCCTTATATCTTACTTATTCCTACATACCATCCATTTTTTCTTTTGGGGTGCTTGCATTTTTTAATTAGCTTGCTAGAGTTTTTATATAATGTAGATAGTAACAATGTGCCATACATTTTGCAAGTATTTTTCCAAGCTAATCTTTATCATATTTTGCTATTGAGTTTTTCACTTTTAAATGATCAATTTCTCAGGCATTTTCATTAAAATGTCTAACCTTGCATATACATTTAGAAAATCTTCCTCACAACAGGTTAGATAAATATTCACATATTTTCTCATACATATTTGATGATATTGCTTTAGGGGTTTTGTTTTGTTTTTATGCATTTAATGCTTCAATAAATCTACATTTTAATTTTGGTTTATCGTGTGATGTGAGAATTTGATCATGTTTTTCCAATTGTTAAGCAATTGTTCCTATGCATTTATTGAATAATACATTTCTTTCCTACTGATTTAAAAAGACTTTTGAATCCAGCTGAAAGCTTTTATGGTCTTGTGTCCACTCCTGAGATTAGTTTCTGCTCCACTGATTTTTTTGTTCTTCCACCTTTATCACAATATTATAATTGTATGCTCTTAGATCTTGTATTGCAAGTCTTCTCCAGTAGTTTTTTTCCTAAACTTTCTTTGTCATTCTTGACTAGTTATTCTTTCATATACTTCAGAATTACTTTATTAAGTGAAAAAGATTCACTTGAGAACATATGTTTTGTTATGGGAAAAATACCCAAGATATATTAAGTGAAAAAAAGCAAGTTGTAGAACGGTATGTATAATATAATCCCTCTTACAATTAAAAAAAAAGTCAAAAAAAGCATATAAGTATGTATGTATGCCCATGTGTATGAGATTTTGTGCTTTATCAATACATACAAAAATTCTGAAAGAATGTCCAAAACAGTGGTTACCTTTGGTGAATGGGAATGGACACTGTGGGGAATAGGAACTTTTGCTTGTTACTATACCCTTTTTATGCAGTTCGAATTTTCTACCATGAACAAATATTATTCATACGATTTTTTTTTTTAAAAGCCTTCGAAGAAAATCTTCCAAAAAAGATATAAAAAAAGACAAATTTTTACACACAAAAAGACAAATACTGTATGGTTTGACTCATATGAAGTACCTTGAGTAGTCAAATTCATAGAGACAGAAAGTAGAATGGTGGTTGCCGGGGCTGGAGGAAGTGGGGAGCAGGGAGTAATTGTTAAAGGTTACAAAGTTCTAGTTTTGCAAGTTGAAAAATTCTGAAGATGGATGGTGGTTCACATGGTTACACAACAATGTGAATGTACCTAATGCCACTGAACTGTACACTTAAAAATGGTGGAAATAATAAATTTATTTTATGTATATTTTACCACAATTTTTTTAAAGCTATTTACAATGATTTACCTCTGGGGACTTAGATTAAGGAAGAAGAATGTAGGCCAAGGACAATATTTCTCCCTTAATACCTTCTTCATGGCCTGAAATTTTCATGAAAGCCTGTATTATTTTCATAATAGAAAAGTTTTAATGCCATAACTAATTTAAAAGTGCATTGGAAAATCTAAGCAGAATTGCAATAAATTTATAATAAATTGGGACGTCCTTATTATTATTGTCACTTACCTATATAATAATATTTTCTAGAAATTTTTATGTTCCTCAGTAAAGTTTTGGGATTTTCTTCGTATGGCTCCTACAAAAGTTCTGTAGTTTATTAGTTTATCCCTGGGTTTTATATATCTATATCTATAGATTGATATATAGAGACATAAAGATATATAATATTATAAATATGTATTGCATGATTGCTATTGTTTGTAAAGTTAATTTGTCTCATTGAAGACTATTTTCCCATTGTTTTCTTTTCCTCTAAATAATTAAGGAAATATTTGATTTTTCCTTGATTTTATTTTCTTGACTTTAACCTTATAACCTTATAGGATGAAAAATCATCCTAAAGTAATTGGTCAGTTCAAGTTCAAGCTAAAATGATTGGTTTATGTGGAAATACTCTGTTTAGTCAGTCTAACTGTTTTTACTTATGTAATTTTTTTGAATTGTGTAAACATGGCTTAAGAAAATAGCTACTATGAGGAATGTTCTATAATACGAATGACTGCAGAATGTAATGCCTGCCATTTTCTGAAAAGGAATGCAAAGGAATAATGAACAAAAAATAATTATTAGTATAGATAGGATTTCCATGAATAATTTATGAGAACCTAGACAAGGGAGAAACAATAGATATGACCTATTTTGAGTCCTGTAGATTTTTTTCCATATTTGTAGAAGATATTGCTTATATATATTTTTTCTTTTCAAAAAGAAAAGTATTTTAATTCTCTTATTTGTGACAATAAATATAAAAGCATTCAAATGTTACAGAGAAAAAGTACTGTACTTTTTTATATGAAGATCAACCATAATCATACCACCCAGAAAAAATAGTGTAAATAGTATTTTGCATATCTTTAAGAATTAATTATATGAACATATATTTATAAAAATGAGATCACACTATACATAGTGTGTTTTTATGCATTTAATGCTTCAATAAATCTACATTTTAATTTTGAAAATTAGTATATAAGACACTATTCATTATAGCCTCCTTTTTTCTTTTTAATGTATAATCACTGCTGTCTTTTAATGTCCATAAACACAGATCTTCATAATTCTTAATACACACTATTAAAATGTATATTTTGTTTTATAGATGTTTCATAGTTTATTTGATCAATTCCCTTTTGATTAACATTTAGGTAGTTTTAAATATTTTACAATAAATGTTGTAATATGTCTTTCCATATTTGATATATTATTTCCTTGGGAAATGGAAATGCTAGCTCAATGAGTCTGCAATATTTTAAGACTTCTGTCTTTTGTCTTAAGACAGAAGTCTTAAAATTAAAATATGTATTATTGCCAAACTGCCCTCCAAAAAAGGTCATAGTGATTTTGCTCTCAAGCCTTTCCTATATTGAGTGTTAGTACTATTTTAAAAATCTTTTACATTCTGGTAGGTTAGAAATGGTATTTCATTGTTCTTTTAATTCCCAGAATTGGATTATTAATGAGGTTTATAATGTTTTCATATGTTTATGGCCTATCATCTCTACATTTGCGAATTAACTACAGTCATGCACCACATAATGATGTTTTGGTCAACAAGGGACTGCATATATGATGGTGGTTCCATAAGATTATAATGGCTGTACCATATAGCCTAGATGTGTAGTATGCTATACCATCTAGGTTTGTATAAATACACTCTATGATGTTTGTCTAATGACAAAATCCCCTAATAACGCATTTCTAAGAACATATCCCCATCATTAAGGACACATGACTGCATTCTATATTATTCCTGCTTTTCTTTTTCTAGGATGTATGAGATTACTTCGAAAAGTTCTTGGAAAAATGGAACTGAAAGATAATATGAATCTTGCCACAAACTTTTTGAAGACCCCTTGTACATCTTATTGTGATTGACCTGTAAGTGCTCCTTAAAGATTAAAAATATCAATCTTTTGTTTGTGATATGTATTTTTTCAGCATGTTTTTAGTCTTTTTACCTTGTTTGTGCACATTTGCCATACAAAGTTTTATGTAATCAAACTTACAAGTTATCACTTTTAATGTCTTTGCTATCATTCTTAGAAAGACACTCTTCACAACAGATACTGAGAAAAAATTCTCCTATATTTTATTCTCACTATATTTATGTTGTTATGTTTTGCACTTATATCTTCGACCTATTTAGAATTTCTTTTTTAAAGTATGACTTAAAGATTTAACCATATTTTTCCCAAATGGTTAGATAATATTTTTACACCATTTTTGAGCAAACCATGTTTTCTCCAATTTTTTCTCAGATATATTGTTATCTAGTTCCAGATTTTTATCTTCTGATTTATTGCTCTTTATTAGCTGTGTGATTCTGAGGTATTGTTCAGGTTTTGCTACAATAGTGCTGTGCAACATACATTCACCAAATGTCAATGTTTTACAACAACAAACATTTATTCCTCTCTCATGGGTAAAATGGGTCAGCTATAACACGTGATGTTCTGCTGGATACAAATGTACTGTGTTCCACGCTACAGGTCAGGTTTATGACTGCTCCTCATGTCTCTTACTGCAGGCTGAAGTAACAACAGCTCCCTAGAACATATTCTTCTCATGATGGATGGCAGCAATGCAACATGGCTGGTAGAAACTTGCCACACTTCTTAAGCCTCAACTCAACACATTCTCTTTTCCGTGCACACTGCAATGGTGTGAGAAAATCACAAAGCCAGCCCTAAGTGAACGGAAATGGAAAGTACACCGCCTCCAAGGGAGGGCACATCAAGAACTTAGAGAGAATGAAAAATCGTAAACAAATAATACTGTCTACCACAATGAGCTAACTATATTTTCTAGTTCTCAGGTTCCTCACTGTCAAAATGGGATAATTGAGAAGATTCAATTATGTAGATGATAAATGTCAAACACATCGTATTTGGCATTTAGTAATTCAATAAATGTACATCTGCTTCTTTACAGTATACCACTTAAATTACTACAACTTTGCGAGATATTTTAATATGTAAAAAGGCAGATTAGCTCCTACCCCTATCACTCTTTCTTTTAAAGGATCTTGCCTACTATTCTCCACCATTTTTTTTTCTTTAGATGATAAATAGACTTTCTATTTCAACACATATGTTCATCTCTTTTTTTTTTTTTCTTTTTCTTTTTTGTGAGCGGTAAGGGGATCGCAACCCTTGGCTTGGTGCCGCCTGCACCGCGCTCAGCCAGTGAGCGCACAGGCCAGCCCTAAATAGGATCCGAATGCGCGAACCCTTGGCTTGGTGCCGCCTGCACCGCGCTCAGCCAGTGAGCGCACCGGCCAGCCCTAAATAGGATCCGAACGCGCGGCCTCGGCGCTCCCAGCACCGCACTCTCCTGAGTGAGCCACGGGGCTGGCCCCATATGTTCATCTCTTTAATAGCAGAGGAAAATATCTTCTCAGCCATACTACTTTTAGACTGATGAGCAAGTTGCTCCAAAGCCTTACCACGAGGAGGTGAGGGATGACTTGGAACCCATAATAAAATATATTCTGTTTATTCTAAAAAGTCAAAACTATACTGCACCAACTTAAAAATGCTGTGAAAATAAACTAAAATTCAAATTAGGATGATTAAATAAAAAAAGTGATGCTCAACAGAAGCAAATGAAAGGTACACTTCTAAATGCTCAGTGAAATATGGGATTGCACAAGAATGTCCAGGCAAAAAGCACAGACGAAAAAGACATGAAGGTCTACCTACATGGTACAAATGGTCAACAACGTGGATGAAAACAATTTTTGTGATTTCCTAAGTAATTTTATCAGTACCACATTCTCTCAAGTGAGCCTCTCGCCAGCCCTTGATTACCTAAATAATTTTAAATAAGCAAGAGACCAGTTTTCCTCTGTGTCATTTATTAATTTCATTTGAAAATTATTTCCTGTTTTGGGCAACATTTTTAAAGGATGAGAAGAAATTGATGAGAGTTCAAAGAACAGAAAAAAATCTAAAGAGATCTAATTAAGGTCCTTGAGGCAAGCTAAAGGAATTGGCATTATTTAGTCTTAAAAGGCTAAGGTGTGACTTGACTAGTATTCAATTAAAGATTTATTTTCCAGAGAATAGATGCTGAGCAGCGGTCCTCTGTGTCTAAATAAAAACAATTTTTTATTAAGACAGACAGTTTATGTGACTATAAGAAAGCATTGGTTGTTAGGTCAAGGAAACCTTGAAGATAAATATCAAAAGATATTTTCAAACTTCTATTTCTGGAAAGAAAAAATTCTATATTATAAGTAGAAGAATAGACAATGACAAGTCTGATTAAAACTGTCATTTGAAGGTCAGTGAAAGACAGATGAACCCTTCCAACACTGTAAGCCTATCAATTTATCTCAAGATAAGTTGCCTAACATTTTAATCTTTAAAATTTATTAATAAAGTAACTCAAGTACTTATTACGTAGTTTCATCATAGCAATATATCTGGCCTATTTACATAAATTTTGAATGTGAAATAAAATTGCACAGTTGCCTAATTTACTCTTATTTCTTCTTTATAAATAGCAATAGATATATCAGGAATGCATTTGGTCAGTTATGTTCTGTGGATCATTTTGGGCTATGCTTATTCAAAATCATCCAATAAAATGTTATCAAACTATGCCCACTTATTCTTGATTATAACTTTGAAATTCAAGGTTTTAAATGTATTTTTTTTACAAATAATTTAATGCAATTATAATCAGAATCCCAATGTGATTGGTTTTACTCTCCCCCTGCTTTGGACAGGTGGGTGGTACTGAGCAAGATTTTTTTTTTTTTTTTAATGTGTTTTTAAGCACTACTTTGAGGCTTAATTTTAGAGCCATATATTTTAAGTTGTCCTTCAAAGACCAAGTTTGGTAACTAAAATGCCCTTTTAAATGTTGCTTGTTAACAACAAACAATTTTGAAAAACAATTTTGAAAGGGGGGGCTTCAATGCCTTTAAAAAGGGGTCTGTAATTAAAAAACAAAACAGAACAAGAAAGTCTCAGTAAAAGGGCAATTGGGAGGAGCTGTGACATCCTTTGCTTTCAGTTTTATGAGGCACTGGTTGTTCCGCGTGTGTGTGTGTGTGTGTGTGTGTGTGTGTGTGTGTGTGTGTGTGAGAGAGAATTTTTGAGAGAGAATAAATGTCAATTTTAAAAAATATAACATAAACCTGTCAATTAATTTAGATCCAATCATAAGAAATGTGTTTTGGTAGAAAGCAAGAATGAAGTAAAGCAGTTTTGTTTTTATTGAAACATCTGCCAATGATTCTGTGAAATGTGTGCATATATGTGGAAAGCACACTAAAATTAGCTTATTCCCAGCTCTTAACCCACTGATATAACCTTTATGTAAGAAAGCAGTGCATTTATAGATTTAAAAAGGATCAATTATTCTTGCCCAAATTTTAAAAACTATTCTTTTCAAACCTCAGATATCATTGGCTCTAACTTCATATTGGCCGAGTGAAGGCCTGTTCTAACTTCTCTCTGCTTTATTCATCTTTTCCTGATTAAATGGCCTTCACTGATTGAAGCCTTCCAATGGGTTCCTCATTTTTTTTATTGTGTTATTTCAACTATTGATAACTTCATATTTTCAAGACTGACAGACTGTCAAAGCATGTTGATATCTGTGTTAGTTTTGAATATCCCTTAAAGTGTTCTTTGCATTGGAGCAAGAGAGATCAACCCATCTAGAGGAGAGTGTGACCAAAAGTGACAGTCTTGTTTCTTGGCCATAGAATCACCAATGCATACAGATATATGCACAAGGTGGGAATAATGTAGGATGTCTACTTCAATTTCAAAAATTAATTTAGTTTTATTGTTTCGTATATTATTCAAACATTTATTGCTTTTTTGTAAAACAAAGAAAAAATTCTATTATAGGACCCCACTGTCACAACTGACTGGTGAAAATAGTGTTTGTTCTGCTTTGGAACTTACTGTCCCACCACTAAACAGCATCTGAGGCATGGCAGCAGTAAATACTTGTCAGCTGGATGAACTGACAATGCAATGTAATAGTATCAAAACTGGCCCTTTGGTTCTTCGAACTTCTACATAACTTTGCTGTTTTTAAAGCTACAATTTAAAAGTATTTAGCTGGCATTTCCATTCACTGTGGTTGGCAACTTAGCAATGTTTATCAAAATTTAATGCACATGCATTTGGCCCAGTAATTTCATTTCTTTGATCCTATCCTATAAAATTCTCAAACATACCTGCAAAGGTATGTGTGCAAGCTACTTATTGCATCATTGTTTTCAAAAGAAAATACTTGAAAGAACCTAAATTCCAACCATAGGAAGATAGTTAAATACCTCTGTACTTTGGAACACTATGTGGCAGTTTTTTAAAAAAGGAGGTAAATCTATATACGCAGAGATGGAGAGATCTCTGAGATGTGTTGCTGAGAGTTTTAAAAAACAAGCAAGCAAACAAAACTCTCCAAATAATTATATGATATATACATTAGAATATATTCTGAAATGAGTCTGCTATAGCAAAATACTTTAGACTGGGTAACTTATAAATAATAGAAATTTATGTCTCACAGTTTGAGAAGCTGGGAAGTCTATGATCAAACTGCCAGCAGATTTGGTGTCTAGCGAGACCTCGCTCCCTGCTTCCAAGATGGTGACTTCTTGTTGCATCCTCACGTGTTGGAAGGGGACAACGGCACTCCCTTCAACCTCATTATAAGGGCACTAATCCCATTCATGAGGATGGAGCCCTCATGAGTTAATCACTTCCTGAAAGGCCTCACTTCTGAATACTACAAATCTTGTGGGAACACCAACACTTGGATCATTGTAGACACCAAAATTTTAATCTTATTTACCTTCAAGACACAGGAGGTATATTAATAGCAAAGTGATATGTTTTAAGATATGGAGAAGAGCTTTCACTTTTTACACTAGTGTATTGGCTTATTGTTTTAATTTTTAACAATAAGCATGTGTTTGTGTATTAAATAATTAAATAAACTTGTGATTTAAAAACAAACACTTTTTTACATAGAGAAAATTTTCCCTGATAAACGATTGTTGAGGTGTGACATAAAATATTTATAATTATTCTTTACAGGTCTGTCTTTTCTGACTTTCCTCTCTTTACACATCCTATCCATTACAAAGCTATAAAAAGCAAACAAAGAGAAATCTCTTAAAAACAGAGGAAGGGAAATAAAGAAATGCCAAGAAAATACCTCAATTAGATTACGTTCTTGTCTTTGTTTAGGAGCAAAATAACAATTATCTACTTAACCCACTTAAGTATCTACTATTGTAATGAGGCCACCAGAGAACTAGTTGGTCCCTCTTACTAAGCTTCTAGATAGAGGCAGCTAATTATTTCTGCCAAAAAGTTAAAGATAGAATCATTCTCAAATGCTTTTGCATGAGTAGATACATCCTATGTTAAAAATTACCTCATTGTCTTGTATTTAGTAATATATGACTGGGTTAATATTCTTCTTTAAGTACATTTTATGTTACTTAAATTCCAGTAGGTATTAATATTTATTGATGTATGTTCTATCTTGATATATTATTTCCTGTTTGTTATTTGCCTACCTCACACAAGCCATTATTTATTGCTAATACTAAGTTTTGCCATGCCTTTGTAATTCAAATATAAGACCCACAAAAGACATTACTTACCTCTTGTCATTTCTTACTTTCTACCTTTATATATACTCATATACAATCTAAATCTTACAAAAGTTTTATAAACTTTTGTAAGTTTTAAAATTATTTCTTGTTTCTCTTTAAAATAGATAGAAAATATAAAAATTTTTTATAGATAGAAAGTATAAAATTATTTCTTGTTTCTATTTCATCATGAGAAATATTTTAAATAATGAATAAGGAAGAGAAATTCTGACATATAATGAGAAGTTGTCTTCCAAAGAAAGTAAATTTTTAAAATGTCACAAACTCTTAAATGTATTTGTTTTGTGTAAACTCTCACTAAATTTCAGCTACAGGTTTGGATCGCCACTTTTTAAAATTCTTAATATCTAAGCAAGTCTTCTATTATTTTCTCTGAAGCTTAACTTAGTCTTAACAGAGCTCATCCTTGAAAAGAGGAACTTTTTTTATGATGAAAGCCTGAGGCTCATTCAAGGCCATTTTAAGTTGACTTCTCAGAAAATTTAGGCAACACCTATGCCATTTGGCCCCTACAGAATCTGATCGGTCAGCAGAACAACTGCAAGCCAAATAATAATTTTCTAAAACTTACTGCTGTTGTACCAGCCAGACACCAAAAAAAGCCAAAAACCAAAAACCCCCAAAAAACCTTACTGCTGTTTTCTAAATAAAAAAAAATTATGTTAATAAGATGGAACAAAATCTAATGCTAGTTACCCCCTTCTGCTTAACTAGAATTAGGAAATAGTCACCCATTTTCCCAAGAAATAATTTTTTTAATTAAACAAGTAGAAAATAAACTTACTTTCAAATATTCTTCTATAAAAGCATTCTAAGGAAGAAATAGGCAGGTAAAACTTGAAAGCAGGAAAATGCATCAAGAAATAGTGTAGCTTTTTGCTTGATTTTAATCTTTCATATTATTTTCTTCATTCTTTAAATCTACTTCCCTTTTTCTTCTAAAAGAGTTGTATTTCTTTATTTTATTTTATTTTTTATTTATTTATTTTTTTAATTTTATTTTGTCAATATACAATGTGGTTGATTATTGTGGCCCCTTACCAAAACCTCCCTCCCTCCTCCCTCTCCCCCCTCCCACCCAGCAATGTCCTTTCTGTTTGCTTGTCCTATCAACTTCAAGGAATTGTAGTTGTTATGTTAAAAGAGCTGTATTTCTAAAGTTGATGGAAAATGCAGACATTGTTGCAGACCAAGCAATAAAAGGTATGTTAATGATGTGTAAAAATGTGAAAAGTCCTACCTTGGTCTTAACAGTCTTTCAGGACACTGGATTCTCCTTACCTTCTGTTCTCACTTCCCACCACCTCCATTTTTAGTCATCACTGCCATCTTTATTGAGCACCAACAGAATAAATCATGCTGTGGGAGCTACAACTTTTAATTAAATATAGTTCAAATTTGTAAATAGTTGATGGTCTAATAGTAGAAAAGAGATAACCCTGAAATGAATTTACTTAAAATAAGCTAATACGGATTGTTTAGTTATTCTAGATATTTATTTGTAGGTTTGCTTATTTTATAGACATTTGTATGCATCTATTAAATATATATTACATATGAACACATGCACATGAAAGAAAGGATGTGGTCAATTGTTCTGTATTAATCAGAGATAGCTCCTGAAAGAAAATATAGACGGCTGATAATTCCATGCTCATAGAAAGCTTTGAGATTGTAATGGACCAAAGGATCACCTGAAATTTTTGCTTCTAAAATCTGCAGTGTTGTCACAGGAATTATTTGTTCTCTATGGGACAGCTAACACATTAGCCTGCTTGCCTTAAGATAAAAAAAAAATTTTTTTTCTTTGAGGTTTGTTTCAAACCTTAATTCTGATGAACTGGAAATAAGTTCATATATGAAGAAAAAAATTTTCTGTTTTCCATTTCTGTATACAGTTTGATAACTGACTTTACAATGATTTTCCACACTGATATAAAGAATACATATTGAAAGAAATGTCTGTATTGTCAGCAGGAATAGAATTTTAAATTACTTTACTAGAAACATGACCTGTCGCCATGTCACCTTCACTCGAAAGAGCCAAGAGCAGGATAAACACATCACATTTACTGAAACCTCCATTTATCTTTCTGACTGTGGTGACTTAATAATGTTATACTTAGTAATGTCACAGTTTAAAAAAATTAACAGAATAAAGAAATTATATTTACCTGTATCTGTATGAAGGAATAAATGAGACTATAAAACTAATTTTGTGTATTTGTTAGCTATCCTGTATTTTTTACAGGACTCAAACTCCTATAAATCTGTTCCTAATGATCTGCTTCTTGGCCTTGGTGGGGTAAGTTGAGATACCATTTCTGATATTTTTTCTACTGAGGACACTTCCAGTAGTACTCTAAAACCCAAATAATCTTGAAGATCCCATCTAGCACAACTTTGGTTAAAGATACACATTTTACCTACCTGTAATTAAATGACAAAGATAATTTTTTTTTCAACAGCAAAATGGGGAAAAAATGCTGAGTTCCATCTGAAACTTTGTCCATTTCTCTTTAGGGTACATTGGACAATTAAATAATTTTTTTTTTCAATTTTCTTGGTTAAATTAACTTTCAACAATAAAACAAGTCACCTAAGTGGTTTTCCCTTGAGATGAGAAGTTCTGGACATTGGGTTCTTTTACCCAACAGGTTTTGCTGCCACCAACTCATGGTTATTTTCCGAACTAGGCTGTTACATGCCTTACATGGTCCAATTTTAAAGGTTCTGAGGAACGGAGTTTCCACTACTTTCCTGGGAAGACAATCCTCCAGTGTAGCCCCTCTAATTATTTAAGGTAAGTCTTCATTTCTTTAAAACAGCTGAGTTATTCAAGTTTGAAAAGCAGCTACTGCGTAAGCAGCCTGACTTAAACTGACAAAAGCAAGGAAATTCTGGATCCATAATTCACCTTCCACCCCTTGACCTCACAGACCGCCATATTAGCGTGATCACACCAAAATACCAGCTTGTGTTTACAGTTTCAGTCCTCCTGATGGCGATGGGCGCGTGTACACGAGCACTCGCTCTGTGTGCACTGAATAGGATCACGATCCGGAGAGCTGAAAATGTAAACACAAGCTGGTATTATGGTGTGACTGGCGGTTTGTGGTTCTTTGTTTGAATACTTTAAAAATGGGCACCCTGGCAAGAACAAAAGAGGCAGAAAGCAGAACTGCTATTAAATGGTTTCTCTCATGTTTGTCCCTCTTCAGGTAGACCCAAAATAACTTATCCACTTGACGGGGTCCGCCGGAACCGTGTGTTTTTGCTTAGTTGGCTACACTTCAACGCAACAGTTTTGTTTTCAAATGCAGGCCATTAATACTTTGCCTTCGGTAATTTTAAATTATTTCCTGAGTCTTCTCAAGCACTATACATCTCTAGTTATTATTTGTATCACAACCTTCCACCTAGCAAATGTATTAAGATGTTTGATGTGCTTAAGTAAGAACCTAAGTGACTTATATGACCTCTCATTAGTATTTGCACATTAGCAATGGTTCTTTTACCCCAAATGAGACACCAACATGACCCTATTAGACAACATATCTGTCTACTGTTCTTGCTTATGCTGTTTTAATCATCGATTTTGATGAGCAGAAGTTGACCTCAAGAGAAATGTAAAGGATAAAGGGTAAAAAAGCTAAAGTTATAAGTTTTATCTCAGCATAGCATCTAGTTGCATAGTTGGTCCATTGGTTTCCTCTGCAATCTTTGTCATTTCTCCATCTTAACACTAAATGAATTTGTTTATTGACCTCTCTACTGTGAACTTTGATTCTGAAATAGATTTACCTGTATGGTGAAGAGATGACCCTATCATTTCAGGGAGAAAATTATGACACATAAAGAAGGGAGGTTGTAAAAAACTTATTCCCTGAAAAATGTCAACACAGTACATGATATGCTTGACTTGGTGGTAAAGCACATTGTCTTGTTTTTAAAGAAGAAAATTTTCCTTTTGGAATTAGGTATACCATTGCTACCAAAAATCAGTAACTAAAGGAACAGTGGGCAGTTTGGCAGATACCTTTTCTTACATGAAAGTTACAAATTGATTTTACACCTATTGAAGCAGCCATTCATCACTGTAAACTTATTTCTGACATCTGTTTCTTTTAGAATCCAATAAGTAATTGAAAAACAAAAAAGGATTTTCTCAATATGGTGGAAAAGGAGTTAATGTAAAGATGTAAACATAAACAACTCATGCTGGTAGACAGTTTTGATGTAGACTACAGTTCTTAATAAAGGAATAAGAAGAATCTTAGCTTTCTGTGTTTTAATGAAATGCCACTCAAATGGAAGCAAGTGATTTCGGAAGTGTTGTCAGTCACTTTAGACTGAAAAGAAATAAGAAGAAATAGCTTTTAAGATATCCAACAATTTGCACTAAAATGCTGTACTATAACACCCACCTTTGGATAGGCCAACACGTTGCATTGTTTATTTAAAATATACTTCACTTGATCACATCACAAAACTGTACAAGTTGACTGACCTTTGCCATCTTTTGTCTTGATTATCTCTCTCCACGTGAGATCCCTCACCAAGACAGCTTGCAAGCATTTCACAAATTATAATAACGGAACCACCTACATGTACATCAATACTGACAGATCTGGATCATCTTATTTTCACCTGAGATGTGTTCAAGCTCAATTGAAAACGAAATTATGAAATAAATAGATTCCCTGGAATAGTGAGTTTGCCGTTATCTTACACACACGTTTAGAAAACAACCATATAAAGCTGTTGTGGAGATTCAATATCTATGGTAATATGTTGATGTATACAAATAATTAATGTACAAAGAATTGATATTTTCACAAGTCTTATCCTCCATAACATGTAAACTCATCTTGTGTGCCGTATTTCATACTCTCGAGAAAAAATTCTATGTTACAGGAATTTATAACTGTAAGCTTTAGCTTTTAGTTTTAGAGGTTTGTTTTTTTTTTTTAATTCTTCACTTAAAATAAATGATTGTAATTTTACACAGTTCAAAACATCTGTGAGCCTGCAGACATCCTTATTACGCCTCACAATTTGCGTTGGCCCATCCACTTTCTAATGCCATCATTTTCCTAGGCTACGTCATCTTATTATCTGCTGGTATCACATACAGAAGAATGTGACCTTAAGTTCATCTTGTGGAAACAAGATAAGAAAGGTAAAGTGTGGTCACAGAAGTTGCAAAAACAGCCCAGTCCTACATCTCTAACAAGGGTTTAAAAAAAAAAAAAAGGACAAAAATGTTCTAGAAATGTACGGTGGTGATAACTGTAAAAGGATGTGAATGTTAAAATGGTAAGTTTTATGTTATGTATATTTTACCACAATAAACAAAATAGGGTTAAGATTAATTTGAAAGAGAAAGTAGGGACTAACTCTAAGAAACTACTTGCCCCACAAAAAAGTTATTATGTCACAGAAAGAATGCAAACATATCTGAAAGATTAAGGAGGAAAACCAAACATTCTTCCCAATTCATTGGAGCAAACACTTAGGAATTTTTTGCCACTGAAGTTCATTCAAACACAAATTATCATGTAAAGTAGCCAAATGATAATATTAAAGTAAGACAATATTAAATAAAGACAAAATCTTTATTTTTTCCTCTATATTATTTTTCAACTGGCCATCGTTTTTTCCAGGTTGTTATTTTTTTTCGAAGTCCATGCACATGAGCATATAAGTTATCTGTATGACTATTTCTAAAAATGAAAAGGAATAAAATAAAAAGAAGTGAAAAATAACACTGCCTTAAATACTAATGAATTTTAAGTAGCTGAATTTTTAAAAGTAAACTCTAAGTCATACTTTAGGGCCTACTTTCCCACTTTTTAATAGCTTTCTAAAAAAACTCAAACCTTGAAGTGCATGCAATTAGAAACATGCAACAGTGAGGGTAGGCTTAGTCACAGTACTATTTCAATGCAAGCTGCTGCTATTTTTGGTGTCCTACAGAGAAATAGAATTAGAATGTTCTAACCTCTGCTCATTCTATAGGTGAGAGTATTAAGCTGACTGTTTAAAATATTGGGGGGTAGTTTCTTCCTAGTCAATTCTTTCACATGCTTTATTAGGTGATTATTTTACTATGACGTGGAGCATTAAGAACATACAATTAATTTTGTATTCATAATCAGCTCCAAACACTCCTGGAAAGATTGCCATGGGTATGGGCTATCTGTGACCATCAGGCTGTAGTTTCTGCCTGATACTAATATTGTCCGGCTGGTTTTGTGCCCTTGCTGCATGGTTTTGAAGGGTCTTCATGATCTAAGACAGAGCTCTGTTATATAAATGTATAGAATCTCAGAGCTGGATGAAATTTGAATTCGTCTAGTTCAAGCACCCATCTGATGTTTGAATATCTGTGAGAACTTACTTACACAGCCTTAAGTTAATACTTGTAATGATGGCAACGCTTACTATTGTTGGAGCATATATAATTGAGAACAACAAAACTAATAAACCAGGAATAAATTACTCTTTCCTCATCTGCAGAAGATGTGTAAGATGAGGATTAAATGAAATACCTATATAAGCATGCCTAGCACAGTGCTAGAAATATAATACATTAAAAAGTTATATTTAAATTCATTTGAATTACACTCACTATTCTTTTATGTTCCAAGTGTCTAGTGCTATTTAATGTCACATAGTTTTTTTGGTACCTGGTTGTTGTTATGTTAAGACTGAGTGCTGAAGTATAATTAGTCTAATGATATGGTATAGAACCAGTTAAATTTTTTTAAAATTGAAAGATAAATATTCTATTATATACTAGGTTTTTGTGGTGTTAGGGCATTGGCTATGTCAAGATAAATTTACTAAATATTTACCTGTTCATTTAGTTTACCTTCCCACCCAGTCACTCCAATGCTAAGCTTTTACAAACTGTAAACATCACCAGAAATTTTGGAATCCTGTGATATCCTCACCAAGTGCTTGTCTTCATAAATGCAAGGTTCCTCTTCTATTTCATTTATACGTCCTGATTGACTAGATGCTGAGGAGTATGAAAAACTATTAACTTCCACGTCTAAAATACCCTACATGTCTATTTCTTAATTTCATATGTAGATATAAAAGAAAACTTTCCTCTAGTAAAACTACACTCAGCTAGATATAATAGTCTTTGAACTATGTTTTCAAATGTTCTTAAAGATTTCTAGTTCTAGAACTGAGATTATTATTAAAGCAATCTGATTATAAGCAGTTTTGTTGAAGATAAATTAATTCAAATTATGAATATGTAATCTAAAGTTTTAAAAAATTATTAGCAGTTCCGTTTTACCTGAAAGATGAAGTTATCAGTAGCATGTAATTTAATTCCAGAACATCTTTAATATTGATGTTATGTAAAGCCATACATTAAGAGTTATAAGCATCTGTAGTGACAGAAGAAGCATGCAGCAAAGTACTGAAAAACTGGAATAGAACTAATTGGTTTTGGTCTACCCACCTCAAATTAGAAAATAGCAACAGAAAAAAAAATTATATACTAAATGTATTCGTTAGCAGGATCAGCAATTGTGCTGCCCACACATGATCTGCAGTGAATTTGTAAATAAGAAGATTCATCACCTGGAGGATAATAAACTATAATTTTATAGCCCAAAAGACTAGACAAGTAAAAACCAGTAATGAATGTACTGTATAAACACAGGGGCAGGAATGTACATTGGTTGAGCAAGCGAGGATAACAAGAAGACTCTGTTTTGTTATTAAAGTAGACCAAAAGATATATGACACATATCTGAAGATTTTTCTGAAGTGTTAACACTGTTCAAAACAGGGTCACTTAAAAGGCACGAAAAGTGTTACTCCAAGGTAAGGAGGGCAAAAGTTGATTTTTAGAGAGTTAGCATTTTTAAAAAGTAAGGATCAGTGTGAGAAAAACCAGATAGTTACCTTAATTTTAATTAATATTTTTATAATTGCAAATTAGAAAGTCTTACTAATAATAATATGAAGTGATTTTAGTTTACCATCTTCAGATGTGACTTAAAATATGAAGAGATATCCTCAAGCATCATTTATTGAGACAATAATTATTAAGTGGTTCTAAGTATTGCCTTACTTTGGAAGTCTTTGATGTGAAAAACTTTGTTCCCTCTTCTAAGTTATAGTTGTACAACACACCTTAATTTTGAAACCAAAATAAAACACTCAACTATGCATCCATTCGAGTGAGAATTTCTTCTTTAGTGCCAGCTGAGAACTCCGAGAAGCACAGAGGTAAAAGAATCAGTCAGGATGTTTATTTAAAATACAGAGTCCTGGTCTCTACCTCATACCAGTTGAAACATAATCTCTGAAAGTGCAACCCTAGAATCCATATATAAGTATAAAAAAATATCTACTTGATTCTTTTGCATGCTAAAGTTTGAGAATGATTTTATTGGTTAATAACCTGTCCTTGCCACAAATTTCTTCAAATGTTTTCTTTTTATAAGCAAAATTATTTTTTCAATAGTCATATGGAACTACTTTGCACAGTGTAAAAAATAGACTTGAAATTACTTATATGAACTAAGTAAGTTCTCAGACCTGGAGTTACCTTAATGGGCTCAATAATATTAATGCTAAAATTAAAAGAATACAGAAGTCAATGGGAAGTCTTACTACAGTAAATAGCATTCAAATTTTTGAATGTTCTTTCAGTGTTATTGATTACAAATGTAATAATACATTTGTAAACTTTTAAGCGACTTCAGCTATCAAAACATCTCAGTATTCAAAATAGCTGCCATAATGGGATGGTTGATTAGCTCAATTGGTTAGAGTGTGGTGTTATAACACCAAGATCAAGGATTCAGATCCCTGTATTTGCCAGCTGCCAAAAAACAAAGAAACAAAAAAAGTAAAAAAAACAGATGCCATAGAACATATTAAAGCCCACATAATTCACCAATTGGACTTATATTAAATGAATATTAATAACTTTATTTATCTGGTTTATTTGATCACAGTGCAGTAGAGGTAGCAATATTTCGAAACAAAAGCTGGGGAAAGAAGACATTTGCTGATAGCAGTTACTTTTTAAAAAGTAATATGTGGGGGAAAAATGCTTATTAAAAACAACCTGTAAAATACTACACTACTAAAATACTGTAGTGTAGCTCAGAAAGCATAGTTACCTGGGGCCATTTAATGTAGAGTTAAACACTAGAATAATCTGTATGTGTTTGTGTAGTACTGTAATTGATTTTTATGATGATCACTATTAATCATCAAGAAACAAGTTTATATCCCCTTGTTTAAGAAGGGAGAGAAATGTATAGGCCATTTTAGAAAGATTTTAATACAGATTGTTTAAAATTAACAATTCTTAAAGAATTAATGATTCTTCAATTCTTAAAGAATTAATGATTCTTTAATTCTTAAGAGATAAATTTCAATTATCGTAAAAAGTCACTAGTTGGGTTTACCTCAAAGGAAGACAAGGTTTTTTCCCAAATAGTTTAACTGAGAATAGAGAGTGTGTTACTTAGATTTAGGTGCCATCTAGTGGCAAACAGCAGTAGTTTCAGAGTAACCGTTTTGTCATTGGATTACGACAACATGGAACTGGTTACATTCAGAGGCTTTGTTAAAAGCTTTAAAAAATTCTCTATTTTAAATTGCACATATTAAACTGAAAATTGCTTGTTTAAGTTCAAAAGAATAGAGATTAATGAAAATCACAGAGTGAGGAAGAAGTTGAAGATGGTGAAGATACTGGTAACATAAAGAGTGAAGATATGGGACATAAAAAATGAAAGTCAGTATCAATGGAGAGTAGAGAGGGTTTGAAGATAAATGGTTTAAGAAAAAATTTAATTGTATTTTGATTATATATTATTCATTATATACAGACATTTTATGGAAAATGGTTTTCATACATTTTATTAATGTTTCATTATATTTTATTAATATGGGGTGAAATTCTCTCTTCTCTGATGAACGTGCTTACATTAAACATTATCATGCATTCAAAAATTAACCCATCATGAGGCAAACTGGGTTTTATGATTAATTATTGTTAACCAAAAAATGTTTCTTAAATAACTACTCTATATTACTAGACAAGTTCCAGAGAATAAATAAGATTGAAAGAAAAAAAATGTCTTCTTATAATATAACAAACTACACCTGAAATGACAAGACAGTAGTTACAACAGATAACATTCAGTATGAAGAATAATTTAAAAGGCATTCCAAACCTATAGCCACTATCTAATCAAAGCTAGAGAAAGGGTGTTCCTGTTTACACCAGTGCTTTGCACCAGCCTAAGAGTTTATAGTGTGGGCTCATTAATTGGTATGAAATATATTTTTATAATTTCTGTCATGGCTATGTTCAAAAGTAAATACAAAACCAATTTTTTTCCAAAGTTGCATAGGAATTCTTTTTTAATCAGCCTCCATTTTGGATTAGCAGGCAGGATGGAAAGTAGATAGGGTTTGAAGATAAATGGTCATGGAATTAAATTCTAATTCTGCCAAAGTTTGGAAACTGTTTGCAAAGTATTCAAATACTCTGAGCCATAACCGTCTCTTCTATAAAGAATTGATAATGTCAATTATGTGAAACCATAAATGGCACTTCCTGGCTATGACAGGTATTCAGTAAGCCTTAGTTCCTTTAATCCTTTGATCCTCGCATTAATATAAATAAGCTAGAATAGTCTATAGCAAAGACTGAACAAGTACTGAAGGGAAATATTTTAGATGGGATGTGATTAGACAAGGAAGGATTTAAGATGTTTTGAGTAAGATCGAGAAGACAGTGATAGATATAAAATGACAAAGATAAAGCAAAAAGGCATATAAGCTAGGAGCATAAAATGGAAATTAACATGCAATATTGATGGAGAGGCCAAGGTGGAGAGTGAAAGAAATAACATGAGAACGGCATTAGTGTTATGTAAGGAATCACCTCTTAAAGATTTATTTTATATGATAGACAAAGGGAACCGCAGTATTTCTTGAAAAATAATAGAATACATCAGAAAAGTAGCTTGTTTTCCACCTTATTTTGTAATTAAACTGACTTAGTCTGAATGCACAGTGATTTGTGAGACTTTCTAAGGAAGAAAAATAAGTTAGAGAGTCAAGTACTTCATGTCTATATATATGGTGTAATTAAACTGACTTAGTCTGAATGCACAGTGATTTGTGAGTCTTTCTAAGGAAGAAAAATAAGTTAGAGAGTCAAGTACTTCATGTCTATATATGGTCAGAAACCCTGAAGAAATATTTTTCTAAAAGATTTCTTAAAACAATTTTTTTCCTAAACACCCACAGTGCTCAACATAGATGTGTGGCATTTTCCTTCTCTCTTCTTTTTATTTTTTTCTCTTTCTTTCTTTCCTTCTGTTTCTGTTTTTATTATTAAGAAAAAGGGAAGGCAAGATTTTGATTATTAGGTAAACAGAATTTCTTAGGGAAAAAGTTGAGTAAGCAGTTATTCAACTGGTATCTGAAAACAAAGTATCTAGGTATGATACTCTTCCTCGGCCATCAAATCTGTGAATCTGTTCATTCCTTTCGAAATTATACTATTAACATTTCTATTTCAAATGATACATATCCCCTTAAAATTCTTTAAAGTAAGTCATTCTACCTGTATGTGGCCCTAGTCTCAGAAAATAACACAACTGGGCTGGCCAGTTAGCTCAGTTGGTTAGAGTTCAGTGTAATAACACCAAGGTCAGGGGTTTGGATCCCCATTCCAGCCAGCCACCAAAAAGCAAAAAAGAAAATAACAAAACAAAATAAGAAAAAAACTCTCTCTAGATAAATGTTTTGTAAATTGATTCTTAATTATCATAAACTACAGTAGTTCCTGTCAAAAAGCATTAGATTAGATTATAGCTTGTCTTCAGCAGAATATAGACATAATTGATCATCCGTAACCTTTTTCTACCTCTTATATACTAGGTGCAAGGATTCTCATGTTTGCAAACTTCACACTTCAATTTTTTAAAAAGGTAAATAGCTGAATTATGTATGCTTCAGGGCAGTTGTTCCTAACCTACATGTTAAAGGTCACTGGTATGTGTGTCATGATGAATTGTGAGACTTGCCAAAATTAATGTTACTAATAAAGAATAAAGCAGCAAAGTTTGCAAATAATGTACTTTAAAAAATTTATAGCAGATTCAAATTTACCTCTATAATGACATAACTCATTCATTTGAATTCACAGATTATTCTTAAAAGCAAAAGATAGGGCTAGAATAAACTTGTGTTCTCATCTCCACAAGTTGTCTGCTTCCTTCAGGATAGGACTGGCATTGCTGCAGCACAGGTATAAACTCTGCTGAAGGAACTTATGAAATAAATTCCCTTCACTATCCACCCTTCAGAGTTGTTTTGTGGTTAACATTCATTCATTTGTTTATTCTACTTCCTGAGAACTGTGCCAGATACTAGGGTTTTAAAGATTGATAAGATTAGGTCCCTGTACTGAAGGAGCTCATAATAAACTAGGATAAAAAGTTTGCTGGGCGTCCAAAATTGCAGTTTATGAAGTTAGCAGGAAGATGATTTTAAAGAGGAAATACACTGACCATTTTATTCTTGAATTTTATTGTTTATACACAAATATACCCATTTCCTGTTTTTATTTCTAAAGTTTTCATTTTAATTTTATTTCTATGTTTATTTCTAACTAATCTTAGGGAAGGAGCACACGGCTCTTTTTTTTTTTTTTTTTTTTAAATTTTATTTTGTCTACATACATTGTGGCTGATTATTGCTCCCCATCACCAAAACCTCCCTCCCTTCTCCCTCCCCCCCTGCCCCCCAACAATGTCCTTTTTGTTTGCTTGTCGTATCAACTTCAAGTAATTGTGGTTGTTATATCTTCTCCCCCCCCCCCCGGTTTGTGTGTGTGTCTGTGTGTGTGTGTGTGTGTGTGTGTGTGTGTGTGTGTGTGTGTGTGTGTGTGTGTGTGTGTGCACACGGCTCTTTTGATTGAACATCCCAGGATGGTACTCTAAAGTCAGTGCACTTTTCCTGATTCTTATAACTTTCAAGGCAATTGCCAGGGTGGTGTTTGGCCATAAAATTCTTTTTAAGATGACCTTTACTGTGTCAACTTTCTACAGTAGGATAGTTAAGGACTTGATGAAACTTGTACTGGATACTTTCTGTTTGACCACTCCTTCTCTCTCCACCCACATCTACTCTTCATCCTCTTCATCCTACTCTCTGCCCTGGAAGTTCATGCCCGGGCTTCACTGTCTTCTGTCTTCCAGTTGGGTTTGGCCAATTAGAGGAGATGAGGGAGCAGAAAAAGAAAGAAATTAGGATACTCATTTCCCTGGCTCCCTCACTGCCAGGTTTCAGTTTGAGAACGTCTGAATTCCACTAAAGCCATAGCTCCTGTCCAATGACCCCACCTCCTGTGGCTACAGATCTCATCTCAGGTTCTGGTAACTACTGCTTGTTCTTGCCCTTCAAGTCTAGGGGGAGTAATAGCTAGAACTCCTGTTGAGTTCTCTTACACTTGCTCGCATCTCTTAATGAAGTCCTCATTAAATTGTCTTTTAATGGCATCTTTTGAATGTGTATCTGCTTCCTGTTGGGATTCTGACTGTACAAGGCTCCTAGTTAGAGTCCCAGCAAGAAGATTATAGAAAAGGAAGATACGATAAGCAGGAAGAACTGCACAGGAGAGGCTAGGTTTATGTTGTGGTAATAAACAACTCCAAAATCTTAGTGGTTTAACACATAAAAGCTTATTTTTCTGTCACTCAGAGGTCACTATAGTGGATGCAATTCTCCAGGGAAGCCGTCCTTCACGTGTAACGTAGCAATCCTATCTACTTCGATCTCTGGCTCCAACTTCCTACCACAAAGCATCCGCATTTGCTGCTGAAGGGGAAAAGGGAACTGGAAAATTGCACAGTGGCTTTTTACTGCATCAGCCTGGAAGCAAAACATCCTTTCCTCTCACAGTCCATTGACTAGAAGTAATCACATGGCCCTGACTAACTCCTAGGGGCTGGGAAGTGTGGTCCTCTGTGGCCCAGGAAGGAAAATGGATTATACCATAGTGGTATAATAACAAATATATTTAGTCTTTGTCCCCAGTTCCTGCACAGAGCTCTTAAAACCTTATTTTCCTGAGTGACAGGAATGTCTTCTGTTATACATGAAGAGCCCCTTTAGATCACTCTGAGTTTATGCTAATGAAGTGTGGTAGAGTGAGGCCTCTCGATAGCCTCAGGATGGCACTGCTCACCAGGAAGAACAAGTGATTAGAGCACGGGAACTTTCATCCCCACTCATGACCTCTGGGGAGGACCTGGAAGGGGACTTAACTGAGCTCTATAAAAACTCTTGAATAATAAGATTCAGGGAGCTCCTAGACTGGTAAACATATTGAGGTGCTGGGAAGGTAGCACACCAAGAAAGTGCATGGAAGTTACACACCCTCCTTCTACCCACACCTTGCCCTATGTGCCTCTTCATCTAGCTGTTCATTTTGTATCATTAGTAATAAATTGTAATAGCAAGTACAGCATTTGCATGAGATCTTTGAGTCATTCTAGCATGTCATTGAACCTAGGGTGAGTGTGGAAACTGTCAAATTTGTATCTAGGTTGGACAAAAGTGTGGGTAACCTGGGGACTCGGTGCTTGGTCCTGGTGTTTGAAGTGAGGGCAGTCTTGTGCAACTGAGCCTTAAATAGGACTGGATTGTAGGACACCCAGTTAGTGTCAGAGAATGAGAGAATTGGAGAATTGGTGTTGGAAAAGAAACTATATATTTGATGTCAGGAAAAGAGTGCCAGAACCGTAAGGAACTGTTTACTCTGGGTAATGAAACTTCACCTTTAAGGGTCCTGGGTAATTTCATGTGCCTCCCACTGTTACTCACCCTGCCAAGAACAGATGACATGACACTACACCTTCTGCCTTACTAGGATCCTTTCTTTTCAACAAGATAGCTGCACATGAAGCTATCAGAGGTCAAGCCCCTCTGAAAATATTTTTCAGTTATTGGAAGTGAGGTGAGCAATCCAAAAGAATTGGAAAGGGTCACAGACAAATAAAATTTGACATCATTGAACTAAAGTCATACAACCTTTGCCACCAATAAGCTAGTAGCAATGCAACCTAAAGGCAGGTAATGAAGTCACTGATAGACAAGTATCATGGCTTCCCTAGCCTTAGGAAACTGAATATTCTGAGGCTTAAATGCCTGTGTGTGTGTGTGTGTGTGTGTGTGTGTGTGTGTGTGTGTGTGTATTACTTTTCACATCCCTGAGGTATTTTAAACCCCTGCATTTAATATCAGTGAGAAATGGGGGTCTGTCTGTCTCTCTCTCTGCTCTCTCTGCTTCTACCATCTTGCCATGTGAGACCCCTGGGTCACTGTTGCCACCACCAGATGGACTTTGGACTTGCTAGCCTCAGAAACTGTAAGCAATAAACTTTGTTTTTCTTTATAAATCACCCAGTCTCAGGTATTTTGTTATAAGCAACAAAAATGGACTAGTACAACACTGTACAATAATAAAGGTAGTAATTATCCTGATTTGAAGATAATGTATTGTACAGTCATTGATATTCAATGCTCTACTCCACTGATACGTTTAATCAATTATGTCTCAATTTAAAATAAATAAAATAAAATAATTTTATTTATAGTTATTTACTTATAGTTGTTTATAATACCCCTATTCTGTCAATACGATATTATGTTAACAAAGACCCTCCCCTTCCTTCCCTCACCACACCACCTATTACATAAATCTATAGAAATTTCTAATTAAATATAAGAAAAGTGTTTCTTGAATACAGAGATGTGCTTGAAGGGAAAAAAAGGTAAAATCCAGAGGTGCTAGAAATAAATAGGAAGTTCACAGTCACAGCAGTAAGATTGTAAGCAAATGCTGTGGTAGGCTAAATAATGGTCCCCCTGAAGATGTTCATGTCCTAATAATCCCCAGAGTCTGTGACTATGTTACCTGATATGGCAAAAGGGACCTTACAGATATGACTAAATTCAGGTTCTTGAGAAAAGAAGATTACCCTGGTTATCTGAATGGGCCAATGTCATCACAAGTGTTTTTATAAGAGGGAGGCAGGAAGTCAGAGACAGAAGAAGGTGATATGACAAAGAAGCAGATTGTAATGAGGTAGCCACGGCCAATGAACTCCAGCCACCTCTAGAAGCTAGAAGAGAAAAGGAGCAGATTGTCTACTGGAGCATCCAGAAGGAATCAGCCCTGCCAACACCTTGATTTTAGCTCATAAACACCCGTTTTGGACTTCTGAACTCCAGAAACTAAGAAAATAAATGTGTGTTGTTTTAAGCCACTGTTTGTGTTAATCTGTTACAGCAGCAATAGGAAACTAATACAGATGCCAAGGCAACTAAGGGAATTATCAGACATGAATATGAACAAAATTGGATAGAAAATAGAATTCTAACTCTCTGGTAGAAACAGGAACTTGGTCCTGAGCCCCTGTAAAGAGGGGAGTGAGAACTGAAACTATGACTTAAAGCGGGGAATCTGAATTGCTGCCTGTCCTGAACCCTGTGTAGTTATGTAGTCTGAATGTACACAGCTAGAATGATGCCAGACACCATGAAGGGAAACTAACAGATATGAAAGATTAGAATCTGAAGAGGGAACAGACATGAGAAAATTAGCAAGAATCTAGCACAGAGGGATAAAAACATGGAAAATGTAAAAAAGGAGATCAAGAGACTTAGAGAATAAATGAGAAAATATAATATACCTCTAGTAGCAGTTCCAGATAAGAAGATTGGAAAGAAGTGGGGTGAGATAAAGAAATGAAAAAGGCCTAGAATTTTTTGGAATTGACGAAATACATTATCCTTCAAGTTGAAGAAGGGCACTGAAGCCTAAAGAGTTAAATAAAAATGAATCTATTACTAGATACATGAAAATAAAATTCCAAAGACTAAATGCAAGGAGAGAATCTTAAAAGTAAAAACAAAAACTGAATGAAACCATCACCAAAGCAAAACAATCAACAACAAACAAAAAGCAAAATACAAAAAGACAGCAAAAATAAATGACTGAAGACAATAGAATAATATTTTTAATATTCTGAGGAAAAATAACCAATAACCTAGAACATAATAGCTAGTGAAAGTCTCATTCAAGAGTAAGAGAAAATATATCTTCAAAGTAAAAAGTTTACTACTCATGGACTTTCACTGAAAGAAATACTAAAGAATGTATTTAATAAGAAGGTAATAAAATCCACATACAAGAAGCAATGGTAAGCAAAGAAATCAGTAACCATGTGGGTAAGGCTACCACTGACTGTGAAAAAGCAAATACAATGATTAATCATGGGACTTTTGAAAGCAAGATGGAACTGGACAATAATAATAATACGGAAGATGGAAGAGGGGTTTATTGGAGTTCAAGCATCTTAAGGTCCTTGGTTTAGGAAGAATGAGAGAGATATTGATTAAATTTAGACTAAGTTGAATATGCATGTTAAAAATTTAAGGGTAGCAACTAAAAAAAATAAAATGTATAACTTACAACTGAATCAATTTATTGATTATATGCAATAATAATAATATTAACACATGTTTTTTGGTTAGAATGATTAAAGGCTCAATTACTCTTGTTAAGCATTAATGGCCTAATTATGTTTTGAAGCACAAAATAAAAAATTATCTCTTAGTATGGAAAAATAATCTGCCCTTTATTTAAAGTTATTTGTAGTCTCAGAATTACTACTCTTAAAACTTTCATTCATCAGCTGAGATTTATTCAAAAACTACCATCTATCTGTAACAAATTCTTGCCAACTTGTGAACAAATATTAAATTCTCTCCAGGAATGTCTTCATTTTTACCCAAATTGTTAGGAAATTCATGTCTTACATTAACATTTTAAAGCATTAAGATTATTGCTTAATTTATTAAATTCACAATAATTACATAAATCACAAAATGCTAAGAAAGTTAATAGAAATATTAGAAAAGGTTTATAGTGAACTAGTCTACAAATCAAATAAGTTCATTATAAAAATAGCTGTGCTCTAATAATAGGACTCTTTATAGACCCAATTAATATCATCTAACAAAGATGATCTTGTTTAAACTACCTCATTAGAGGCTAAGAAAGCTTTTGAAGTTTAACTAGAGCAACATTTTCTGATACTTATCACATTTTGATTTAATCCTCATGTTTTTTAAGTGGATCAAGTTTATTTTATAAATGGTTTAGAAGCTTTATGTAAGTCCTAACCAGTGACTCACTAATATTTTTACTCTTAAAATAGGAAATGTCAGCTTGGGAATTTTATGAAATTAAGAAAAATATTTTTACTCCAATTCTTTAGAAGAGAGTAAAATTTTATGCAAACAGTACCTGCATATTGAAACAAAAGACAAAGAACAATACCATACTTCTTTGAGTCCTGGAATAAAAACCAGTCTGTTAAAAGTCAGTCAGTAGTGCTTTGATGTAGCCAATTGCCTTAAACAGTAATACACATAAACAGTACCTCCGAATAATCACTATCTGGTTCAAAAAAGATGATAGTCCAGAGATACTGAGCTGTTAGGTCTTCCCTCTTCTACTTTCTTTTGGCTATTCTGCACACTAACAATTTTAGGGTAGGTATTTCAGCTTCTTTCATCTGCAAACCCCCCAAGTGATAAATGGAAGATAGGACCTTATCACTCAAAAAATTGGCCCCCTCCCAACATCATCTTATCTCACAGCTCTTAACAACTGAAATATTTTATTCTTTCTTTATAGTTGATAAAGTCTTCTTTACTTATAATTAATAAAACGCTCCAAAATTTTCATTTTCTGCCCTCTATGGAATAGGGGACATTCAGCGTTTTTCTTGAAATAACAGCATTCACTTGAATTCATCCCTTAGTTTTATTTTCTAGGTTTAAAAACCCAAATTATTCTCATCTTTATTCATGTGTTCTATTATTAAAACAATTATTGTTGTTGCTTTTTCTTTTTCTTAAGATGTGGTGATAAAAGTTAGATACAGGATTCTAAAAGGGCTCTGGTCTATGCCAAAAATAAGAAGAGATTGCTTTCTTGCACATGCTTATTAGAAAAATAATGGGGGTTTTTAGGAAGTACACAAGTGAAAAAGATGGAGATTTTGGTGAACTTCATAACTAGCTAAATGTAAGGGGAGGGAGGAAATACATTCCAAGCATTGGATGTGCCCATGAAAATGTCTAGAAGTAGAACATTATATGGGAAGGAGTAGCTTTCTGGAATGAGCTGAGAAAATATGATGGAGACTAATCCACCAAAATGAAAATTAATTTATTAAAATTAAATTTATTATTTATCAGCCATTATGCGTGTAGAGTTAGTCTTTAGCTGTGGATCTTCAGTCATTTTTCTCCTGATTATATTGGGAGAATTATATTACATGCCAGTTTCAAATTCATAGTAAAAACAGTCAGAATTTGAAAATATTTATGCAAAGCTAATAATACAAACAGGGGCATGCATATTTTGAAGTTAAAAAAAAAGGCGTGCAGATTTTTAAATTGACTTAGGACTATGTAACACCAGTAAAAAGGGGTTAGATGATTTGGGTAGTGGTTTTAAGGATTTACTTGGGAGCATTTGTGTTGGGGTTTGAAGTATGATAAGCAGGAATCAATCTTTCACTACAAAATAAAACGGTTGGATTCTGGAGATGTCATGAAATACAGTAGTTGTTATCAGACATTTTAATTTTAAATTCTTATAAACAAAATTCTATGTGAAATGACTCAATATTATGCTAAATTTTAAAATAGTAGCATTCTTTACACTTGTATATTCAGCTTATAGGCCACCATGACTATTCTAAATATTCTATTCTGAAACTTGAGGTTTATCTTATAATTATTACTATCTATGCCTTGAATTTTGGGTTATTAGGAGTAAATTTTAATTTATTAGACAAATTCTACCTATCACACTATACTCTTCAGTTATCTACATTTTTGAAGGTGCATATGCTTAATTGTAACATTATCCTATGCAAAATTTTACAAATCTGCTTTTAAAATATTCTATAAATAAACATGTAAGATATTCCAAAGCCAAAACCAAAATATTTGAGAATAAGAGAAAAGGTGAGGTATACTAGAAAACTATGGCCTGGGCCTCATACCTGGGTTCTCTGAATTTCATTTTCATCACTTGATAAGTGGTGATATCTTAAGTTCCTTAACTGTATAGGTTACTAGTTTATTGTTAACTCTTTGCTTCAGATAGTTGAACCTTAGTTTCCTTTTAAGGCCCTAAGGATACAGTGATAATCAAGACAGATACAGTCCCTGCCCTGTGGAGCCTGTGGTTTAGTGCATAATAAAATCTGGCATTTATTTATATGGTTTAGTACTAAATGCTTTACATACATTATTTTATTTATTCACATAATCCTACAAGGTTGTTAATATTATTTTGATTTTAGAGATAAGAAAACTGAAGCTTATAGAGATTAGGTGATTTGCCCAAGGAAAGTAAGAGATGAACTGTGATTTGACTCTAAAACTGTCAAATACCACTGGATAATTTTGTAGCTTTATAATAAGTCTTGAAGTCAGATAGTGTAAATTACTTAACTTTGTTCTTTTTCAGAATTGTTTTCGTTATTCTAAGTCTTTTGCATTTCCGTATGAATTTTAGAATCAGTTTGGGGAGAATTTACATCTCAATATTGCATCTGGTTCAGTTACTTGGAAACAGTTTGATCCTTTCAGGTCTAGCTTTTAAACTTTTTAAGCAGAGCCAGACCTGTGTTTATTCTAGGTTTAATTATTCCTCACTCCAGAAGCATATACCCTTCTCGGTGCTCTAACTGATGCTGCCTGAATTATGAGTTTTTCCCCAAGTCTAGCTGTTGGGAACAGGCATTATTTATCTCTAGCCTCTAGGTGCTGGTTGCTGTTCCCTCTAATCCTTTCACATAGTTCTTTCCCTAGCCACACCCTTGCACTGATCACCACTCAGTTGAATACTCCAGGGGGTCTCTCTGCAGATCTCTGGAGTTCTTGCTGTGAATCGCTCTCCTCTCTGGCACTCTGCCCTGCACACTGTACCTCGCAACCTTGGCTTCCCCAGACTCCCACCTCTATCTCCCAACTCAGGTAGACCTCTGGGCTCTGAGTTCTCCCCTCTTGTGCTGAGGCCTGGAAACTTTCTCCAGGCAGTAAGCTAGGACAATTGGGAGGACAAGAGAATGCCCTTTGTTTGTTTTCCATCTCTCAGGGATCATTGTCCATTGTGGTTTGATGTCCAATTTCTTGAGTTCCATCGTTTGACTCTTTCCCACTAGAGATGACAGTCTCTTTAGTAGTTATCCATTAGAATGTGAACAGAAGTGATACATGCAAGTTCTAGTTCATGTTACTAATACCTCCTCTTTCCCCCTTCCCACATGCTATAATGTGAGAAGATGATAGAGAAGCCAGGTAGAAGGACCCAGACTCCTGAATGATCTCATGGAGTAGTGCCATCCTAACTCCCTCGCCACCTTGAACTTTGAACTTTTGTGTGAGAAAAATAGAAATGTTATAAGTTGTTTAAGCCTTTACTATTTTGGCCTTTGCTAAACAACTGATATACTAACAAACACAGTGAAGGAAGGTAAACAACTTGCCCAAATTCATACAAATAAGAAGGGAGGAGGTCAATTTATGAACCCAGGTCTATCTACCATCAAAACCATTGTCTGGTGTTTCCCGAATTTTGGGCATTTATGTACCATTTTCACAATTTTTTCCCACCCACATACTACTTGTGTTATTGTTTACTTAATTAAAAAAATAAATAGATGCTTTTAAAAGAAATTTAGCATTGTCTTATGCAATATTAGCCATGAAATCACAGGTCTGATATGCCCTTTGTATATTTTTCTCTTATACATCAAAAGATATCTATCTTTATTCATATTAACAGAAGTCCATGAACCATCTAAAATTATTTTGTGTACAACCTGTAGTACTCATGACAAACAACTGTATTTTGCTTTTGCCTCTCAATCACTTTAGACACAAGTAGGTCAGAACAAGAAGAAAGATCAGACTCATCTGGGGGTCTTTGTTACACTACACATTTCCCCACCCCACTCCCCAAATTTGAGTTTCCAGGATTGTTATTAACAAATTTCCTCTGTTGTTTGCAAATATAATGAACAGACCTATGACTTTTCAAGTTTATTATTGAGTGTAACTTCCCTGGAGCAGCATTCCAATCTTAGTGGCCTGCTAAGCCCATATGTCTGCCTGAAAGGAGGTGATTATATGCAGTATAAAGTATTGTATTAGTCCGTTTCTGTTGCTTATAACAAAACACCTGAAACTGAGGGATTTGTAAGAAAATGAAATTTATTGCTTACAGATTCAGAGGCTGGAAGTCCAAAGTCCAGAGAACACATTTACTGAAGATTTTCTTGGGTGGTGACTTCAGTGATGGCAGGGTATCACATTGCAAAATGGTGGAGCAGAGAGAGAGGCAGATTTTCTTCTCTCTTCTCTTAAAGCCCTCCAAACCACACTCCTGACCACCATTATTAATCCATTCATTACAGCATCATCCTACAATCTATCACCTCTTCAAGACCCCACCTTTCAATTACCATAATAGGACTTCCCACCTGTTTTACACTGTCATGGTGGGGACTAAGTTTTGGGGGGACATTCAACTCAAAGCAAGTATGGAATACAGTCTTAAGTGTCACTGAAATCTAGTATTTTATTTGTTTCCACTTTAGAAAAATAAAATTATAGCATAGAAGGAAATGACAATAGTTGCAAATAAGTTGCTTTTCCACACACAAAAAACCACTGTTTACTATGAATTTTGACTTTGCTACTAACTAGCTACATGACCTTTTCCCATGTCATGTACCCTCTTTGGGTTTCATTTTACCAAAGTGCAAAATGAAAAGTTTGAAAGTATGCAAAAAGTACAAATAACTCCATAAGTGTGCCAAAGTCATGAACTGGCATTTCAGAAAAGAAAAAATATAAATGATCAACAAACATATGAAAGGTGCTCAACTTTATTAGTCATGAGGGAAATGCAAATGAAAGCAAAATAATATATCATTTTATTCTCATTAGATTGGCAAAAATTAACAAGTCTGACAACATTGTTAGTGATGATATAGAGCAATGAGATATTTTGAACATCATATTGGAATACAACTTGGTAATATGTAATAAAATTGACATGTACGTATTAGAATCCAGTAATTTTACTTTTAGGTATATACTCTTGAGAATCCTTTGGTCAAATATACCAGGGACACATAGAATATTTGTAACAGCATTGTTCATAATAGCAAAACACTGGAAACAACCCAAACATCCATCAGCTGGAAAATGGATAAATAATGACATAGCCACACAGCAATGAAAAGCCTGGAGAAGAGATATGCACAGACAATAGAAATTTGCAAGTCTTCGGCATGTAGATGGTAACTCAGCCTGAAAGAAATCGTCCATGGAGTTCTGTAGCATGAGAAGAGAAATGGATGGAGGATGGCAGAAGAAGAGGGGCTGACAAATTTCTTTTTCAAAAAGCAGAGGGAAAAAAGCATATGAAACCTTCGTTTTAATAATCAAGTAATATCAGGTTCCTTTTTCCATTACAAACTGGTATTTTTTTGCATCATCCATAAGTTTTTTTTCATTAAAATCTTTTTGTAAAGTGAAAAATTGTTTTGTAATATAAATGATAACCTTCTTTTTTTTTTTTAAATCTTAAGAATATATTGGTTCGATAACACCAAGTTCAAGGGTTCAGATCCCCATACTTGCCAACTGCGAAAAAAAAAAGAATATACTGGATTTCTGAACTTAAGACAAATCAGTTTGGAATCATTTGAGTTACTGTGTGTATTTTACTTACTTTACCAGAATACAGTAAATTAAATTCTAGAACCTTCTTGAAAACAAAGGCTATGCTTCTCATCCAACTCGAATATACTGTATACTCTGGATTCTGATTTATCTTCTTCATGGTGTCTTTTCTTTGTAGATGCTAAGACAAGTCATTATTGAATTATTTGCTCAAGCAGTTGAAAAGAACTAAAGAAATTACTTGAAAAGATTAAATTTTATTGACACCAAGGATACTTACATCATATCACCAAAAAAAAAAAAAAAAATGTATAGCAATATCAGTAGTGCCTTTTAAGTGAAATGACAAATTGGAAGTGTTTAACAACATATGGCTGCTTTTCCTTGACATATATGATTAAGAATTTATTTTTTTATCAAAATGTAAAATACCATCTGGCATAAGTAACAATTATTCTATTGGCCTTATACATTAAATTAATTCACTGTACTTTAAAATGTAAATATTTTCCTATTTTTTCTTTTTCTTGTTCTTGATCTGTATTTATTTATAATACTCAAAAACGGGATAACTCAGAAACTATACTTAGGAATAACAATTAAAAATGATTTTGAATTTTGAACAGTAAACAATGTGTTTCTTAAATTCTTTCCAAACATTTCTTAAGAATTCAAATGCCAATAGACCTTTTTTGATATTCATAATTGTAAAGCTGGGTTATCTGAAAATTTACTGTTATGACTTCTTATTAGACATATAGTCAGCCTTTGTATATATAGTTGTCCTTACAGCGCCTTACAAATAGAAAGAAATTTTAATAAGGTGATGCATTTTAAGGTTTTGAACATGTATGCAGTAATGGTACTTGCCAGAGTGTATAAGTCCATTTCCATTGCTTATAAGAAAACACATGAAACTGGGTAATTTATAAAGAAAATAAAATTTATTGTTTTCAATCTCAGAGGCTAGGATGTCCAAAGTCCAGGGAACACATCTAGTTAAGGCTTTCTTTGGTGGTGACTACTGTGAAGGCAGGGTATCACATTGCGAAAATGAGAGAGAGAGAGAGAGGGAGAGAGAGAGAGAGAAACACCACCATTTTTAATCCATTCACTACTGCACAGTCCTACAATCTAATCACCTCTTCAAGGCTCCACCTTTCAATTACCATAATAGGATTTCCCACCCTCTTAATAGTCACAGTGGGGGCCAAGTTTCTAAAACATAAAACTTGGGGTATACAATTCAAGCTTCAGTGAGTTTTGGGGGGACACAATTCAATCCACTTCATCCCACCGCTGGACCCCCCAAACTCATGTCCTTTTCACATTCATATACATTCATTTCATTCCCAAAGTCTTAACTTGTTTTGACTCAAAAGTCCAAAGTTAAAAGTCCCATCTGTAAAATCAATACAAGTTATCTACTTCCAAGGTACAATGGTGGAACAAACACAGGGTACATATTTCTATTCCAAAAGGGAGAAATAGGCCAAAAGAAAGATGTAATAGGTCCCAAACAAGTCCAAAACCCAGCAGGGCATGCAATGAATCTTAAAGCTGGTGAATCATGTACCTTGACTCCATGTTTGATGTCCTCTGCACGCTGATGCGGGGGTTGGGTCCCCAAGTCCTCAGGCAGTTCTGCTTCTACGGCTTTCCTGGTCACAGGTGATGCTTTAGCTCTCCCAGGCTGGTATTCCACTCTGGTAGCTCCACAGGTCTGTGGTCTCCATGATGGCCCTGCTCCCACAGCTCCACTAGGCATGGTGCTGTTTGGTGTTCTGCAACTCCAACCTAACATTTCTGCTTGGCATTGCTCTAGTGAAGGCTCTATGCAGTGAATCTGCCCCTGTGACAGATCTCTTCCTGGGTACCCAGGCTTTTCCATACACCTGTTGAAATGGGGGTAGAGGCTCCCAAGCCTCCACAGCTCTGGCATTCTGCCAGCCTGAAAACTTAACACCACGTGGATGCTGCCAAGGCTTCTGGCTTGCATGTTTCAAAGCTGCAGGTCCAGCCACACCTGGGACCAGTTGATCCATGGCTATAGCAGCCAAAGCAGCTGGGGTGCTGGTGCTGGAAGCAGCTTCCTGAGGTGGCCCTGGGCAGCAAGCCCATGAAGGGCACCTCAGGCCTGTTCCCCAAAACCATTTTGTCTCCCTAGGCCTTAGGCCTGAAATAGAAGGGTTGGCCCCTACAGTCTTCTGCAATGCCTTCAGGGCCTTTTCCCCCTTTTCTCAATAATCCTTTTCCTTTGTACTAACCTTCTTAGCACCATTGCATTCTTCTTCTGAAAATGCTCTCTGCTTCTCTACGACATGGTCTGCTGCAAAATTTCCAAATCTTTTTGCTCTGCTTCCCTTTTAAATTCTGGCTTTACATCATACATTTGCCTGTATAACAGCATAGGCTGTTACAAGTAGCCATGCAGCTTTCTTAATGTTTTGCTGCTTAGAAATTTCTTCTGCCAAATATTCTGGTCCACACCTCTTAAGTTACAACTTCCACAAAGTCCTAGGGCATGGAAACAATGCAGCCAAGATCCCTGACGGTTCATAGCAAGGTTGATCTTTGCCCCAGTTTCTTTCTTATTTCTATCTGAGACCTCCTTAGAATGATCTTTGCAGTCCATATTTCCATAAGCATTCTGTTCACCACCATTTAACCAATCTCTAAAACTTTCTCTGGTTTTCTTGTCTTCTAAACCTTCACCAGCAGCTAGACTTTTTCTAGCCTCTTGTAGGGAAAATACAGGAAAATGGTCAGGGTCCCTCAGATGTTCAGAATCTTGGTGAGCATTTGCTGTAAATATGCATGTGTGCCCAGGTGTTCCTTGGTTATTGTCTAATGTAATTGTGCATGTGCACCCAGGTGTTCCTGGGTTGGTGGATTTAAGTATAAAGGATGAGTGGCTCTAATCCACAGTGCCTCCTCCCCGTGGGATGCCCTGGGGTGGGGGGGCCATGGGGAGGCTGCTGTAAGCTGCTGCTGCCGCTGAGGAAGCTGAGGACTGAGCTTGTGTCGTCTGCCAATGGCTCCCAGGATCTTTCCCAATTACCTAGGTCATGGACCTGCTTGTGAGGGGTCTGGCGACCCAGCCAGGCATATGAGAGGTCTGGTGAGCCAGCCTAGCATGTGAGGGGTCTATGACCCAGTCTGTACAACAAGTTTGAGTCTGTGGGCCCTAGCCCTAACCTGACAATGTAATTGGCTATGTCAGCAGAATTCTGAAAATAACCCTTAGCCATCCACCTCCTCCTTCAGACTCCTCCAGCCTCTCCTCAACACCAAGTTCCAAAGCCTCTTCCATATTTTCAAGTATTTGTTATAAGCAACACCACACTCTTGGTAGGAAAATCTGTATTAGTCAGGGTTTTCCAGAGAGAATCAGTAGGATATGTTATAAATATATGAGGAAGATTTATTAGGGGAATTAGCTTACGTGATTATGAAGAAAATTCCCACAATAGGCCATCTGCAAACTGGATGCTAGTAGCATGGCTCAGTCTAACTCCAAAGGCCTCAAAACAAGGGAATCTGATGGTGTCCTTGATGTAAGTCGTGGTTGTAAAGAAAAGTTCCACAATAGGCCATCTGCAAACTGTATGTCAGTGGTGTGGCTCAGTCCAACTCTCAAGGCCTCAAAACCAGGGAAGCCAGTGGTGTCCTTGGTGTAAGTTCTGGAACCCAAAAGCTGAATAGTCTTGACCTCTGAGGTCCATGGGCAGGAGAGAAGAGTGTATCCCAGCTCCAGCGTATGGAGAGAGAGATTCACTCTTTTCCTCTGTCTTTTGTTCTCTCCGTGACCCCAGCGGGTTAGATGGTTCCAGCCCACATCGAGGGTGGATCTTCTCCTCCTACTCTATTCAGGCTCTTATAATCTCTGCTGGAAACTCCCTAATGGACACACCCAAAAAGATAGCTTTACCAGGTATCTCAGCATTACTTCATCTAATAAAGTTGACACCTAGAATTTACCAGGTATCTCAGCATTACTTCATCTAATAAAGTTGACACCTAGAATTAACCTTCACACAGTCATCCATTCATTTAATAGAACTGCCAGGTTCAGAGGATACCAAAAGAGCAGCAAAGTTTCTCTCTAAAATAATGTACATTACACATTTAATATTGTGAACTTCTGGCAGTTTATGATTTTTAGAAAATATATTAAATACTTCACAATTCTGTGCACTATAGTGTTCTCCAAAGCCACATTGGGACTAACTCAAACAATGAATGTTTTAAGCATTAGCATGTAATATTCATATCAGATATGTAGCCATATGAATTCATTTTTTTGTTTTTGTTTTTAAAGAATTGATTATTTCAAGAAGTGTTGTATTTGAATTTAAAATGTTTCTGGTCTTTTTAGTCTTAGCAAGGAAAGTACTTGGACAAGTATCTCCAATATTCAACATTAATTTTTAGTATCTACTAGGCCATGCTCTCTCTTCTTAAGAGCTTGAAGTTACTTATTACTTGAAAGTAACAAGTAAATCAGGGATTATAGAGTGGGATTACAAGAGTGGATATTGACTGACTGCCCCCCCACAAAATGTGAGGTGGAGTGTGAGAATGAGATGGGAGGAAGAATATTTCAGACTGGAGAAACAATACGTTTGAAGATTAGGCGGCATAAAACAACATGATTTAATTGCAAATACTTTGCTATGGCTGAAGAAAAGGGGTAACTAACAAATCTGAGGGTTTTTTTTTTTCCTTCTTTTATTATTTTATTTTATTTTATTTTTTGGCAGCTGGCCACTACAGGGATCTTAACCCTTGACCTTGGTGTTACAACACCACACTCTAACCAACTGTGCTAACCAGCCAGCCCTTTTTCTTCTTTTAAATCAACTTCATGGAGGTATAAATCATATACAATAAAATATACCTGTTTTTAGTATATAGTTTGCTGAGTTTTGATAACCACCACAACCATAAAGATATAGAACATTTCCAACAACCCTCAAAGTTCCCTTATGCCATTGTGCACTCAGTTCTCCCACCTAACTCTATTGTGAACCACCAAGACAATAACTAATCCACTTTCAATCACTGTATAATTTGTTTAGAGTTTCATTAAAATGGCATTTTATCATATGTACTCTTTTGCATTTCACTTCTTTTCCTCAGCATGTTTCTGAAATTTATCTATGTTGTTGCATATATCAGCATTTTCTTTTTTATTGCTTAGTAGTATTGCATGGTAAAGACATACCACACTTCACCCATTCACCAGTTTGTGAACATTTGTATTGTTTCCAGTTTGGGGCTTTAATTAATAAAGCTGCTATGAACTATCATGTTAAACTCTTGGTATGGATATGTTTTTATTTATTTTTGGTAAATATTTGAAGTAGAGTTGTTGGGTCAAATGGTAATTGTATTTCTAAGTTTATTTTTTGAAATACCAGAACAATTTCCAAAGTGGTTGTGTCATTTTAGTTACTATTTGGATGGTATATTTTTTCCATTCCTTTTCCATACAAACTATTTGTGTCTTTGAATCTAAAGTGTATCACTTCTGGACAGGCATATAGTTCAATCATTTTTTAAAACCTATCCTGTCAATCTCTGCCCTTTAATAGGAGAATTTACTCCCTTTATATTTAATGTAGTTACTAATAAGGTAGAATTTACAGGTGTCTAGGTGTATATTTCTTTGTGTTTATCATACTTGGCATTTGCTGAGCTTCTTGGATGTTTGGGTAAATGGTTTTCATCAAGTTTAGGGAGATTTTGGCCATTATTTCTTCAAATATTATGTCTGCTTCTTTCTCTTTCCCCTCTCTTGAGACTGCTATTATACATATGTTAGTATATTTCATTGTGTCCACTAGTCTCTGAGGCTCTGTTCATACTTCTTTTTCTTTTCTATCTGTTCCCCAGACTGGATAATCTCACCTAACCTGTATTGAAGTTTGCTGACTCTTTTTTCTACCCATCAAATTTGTTCTTGAGCCCCTCTAGTGAATTTTTCACTTTAGTTATTATACTTTTCAACTTAAGCATTATTTGTGCTTTTAAAGATAATTTACATCTCTTTATTAATATTATTTACTTGGTGGAAAATCTTTCTCATACTTACCTCTAATTCTTTAGACATGGTTTCCTTTAGCTTTGTGAACGTATTTAAAATATCTGACTTAAAGTCTTTGTCTATTAAGTCCATCATGTAGGCTTCCTCAGGGATAGTGAAACCAGGCCCCCATAAGGATTTCTTTTAAAAACTTTCTTTTCCTCCTTGTGTCTCCTCTGTATATTTAAGGGTTAAGAATCAGAGCTGAGTCTCTCTCCTGTTTCTCCTGCTTTCCTAATCAACCTTTGTGAACAAAACCATTCCAAAGAGAGGCCAAGCTGATTATTAACCTGTATTCTTGCTTAAAGAAGGTTGTGTTATACATATGCATTTGTTAAGGGTCTGAGTCAGGTATTTTAATGTTCCAATGATGCTTGGCCAAAATAATTGTTTTTGAGTTTTTTCCCAGGAAATAACAACCCTGTCCTCAAAATAACATCAAGGGCTTAATGCTCACCAGACCACTGACCACAGACTCTATGATGCCAGAGACCCTGTCCGTCATGGAACCCTGACATCTGACTCAACCCACCTGCTAATCCAATGACTCTCCCCATCCCCCACCTCACTGCCTCCTTGCACACACCTGCATTCCTTTCCTCCCTTTAGAAACCCTAAATTTTAGTCAGTCTGGGAGGCAGGCTGATACTGTTCTCTGTCTCCTGGCTGTAATACAAATCTCTCTTCCTGGCACTACTTTTGTCTCATTGATTGACTCTTAACATGAGCAACTGAACTCAATTAGATCTTTACTGCTTGGTTACAATAGTTTCTATTGATTGATTTTTATCCTGCTTATGGGCCATACATTCTTGTTTCTTTGCATGTACCATACTTTTATTTATTTTGAAAACTGGAAATTTTAAATAATGTGATGTGGCAACTCTGGAAATTGGATTCTATCTCCTCCCCAGGGTTTGCTGTTGTTTCTGTTGTAGTAGTTGTTGGCTTAGTGACTTTTCTGAACTTGTTTTTTCTTTACCATGTGTGATCACTGAAGCCTTTGCTCACTTAGCTTAATGATCAGCTAATGATTGGACAGGGGTTTCCTTAAACACCTTCAACCAATAAGTCTCTCAGTCTTTGCTGAGGGGCTTAGTTTGTGTGTCGGGGCATGCCTTCAACAGTCAGCCAGGCAGTCTACAATTTACAATTTTGCCTTAGCCTTCACTTCTTGCTTGTGTAGAGCTTCAAGGTCAGCCAGAGGTGAGATATTAGGGCTTTCTTGAGTATTCAGTAGTCCTAGGCATGTGTTCACCTTACACATGCATGCTACTTTCCAGATTACCGGGAATATGTCAGAGTTTTTCAAAGCCCCTATGAACATCTCATTCCCCAGCTAAATATTTAAGTATGGTTGGAGCAAAGGGTGCTCCAAAGGTTGGAGGATGATGGTATTGGCCAAAAAAAGTAAATAGTGGAGGCATAGGTTTGGGGGGGAAGGATAAAGATGTGAACCCAAATATAATTAATATTACCTATAAATAAAATAATCTATGCATTTTTTAAAGATAGAGATGTGAATATCCGAGAGCAAGAATTCTATTAATAGTGCCATTCAAAATACAGCTTTGGATCCAGATCTGTAACCTCTCCTCACCCTCCATCCTGTAGGTTTATCACCGATCTTGATTTAGGAATGCTTTAAGGATGCTTATTTGGAAAATATTTGAGATAGCGAGAGGGACTTGGTAAACAGGTTGCCCCAAGCAGGCTCTGTACCTGGATATGGAGTGTGATACAGGCTTGCAAAAGCATTTCCTGGGCGGTTTTGCTTTTTGAAAACCTAGCACAGTGAAGATAATGGGTAAAATGTTGATAATTATATGGAGAAACTTGATTAAACGATTCCTTAAGCCCTGTAAGCTAAATTGAGTTTAATATAGGTGGTTCGATCATTTGAGAAATGTTAGTTTTCTTTGAAGCCAAATCCTTGCAAAGAGGTACAGACAAGAAGGAGGGTAAACCGGAGTACTGAAGAGAGCATCTGAACGTTCCCCTGTAATCATACAGCCTCTTTTTCTTTTTGCTTCTCAGATGACTAAATTAAGTCTAGCAAGTGAAACTTTTGAGGAGACCATAATGGCGGTGACCACCAAAACAAAAGGGGTTCTGGGATCCGCAATACTAACAGTTCCATTTCCTAGCCTGTCATCCCCCAGGCTGGAAGTGCGGGCGTCCTGGATCTCGGCGGCGGCCAGGGAGAGAAAAAGGAGGGTGTCCGAGGGGCGGGAACCGCCCAGGGGCCTAATTTCCGCCTGGCCCTCTGCGCCGAGACTGGAGACGCGGGGCGGCCAGCACCGTCGATCAGGCGCGCTCCCTCTGGGACGCCCGCCCGACTCCCGACTAGTCTCCAATTGGCCGTCGGGGGGAACGGAAGCCGAAGTGGAACAGTGAACCCGGAAGTGCTTCGCGGCGGAGGCCCGAGCGACTCTTTTGAATGGAATTGGGCTGATTCATCGCCGGTTCGCGAAGCCACAGCCGGGCCAAGTCTGAGCCGCCGCTGCCGCCGCCGCCGCGTCATTGCAGCGGCAAGACAAGGGTCCAGACTGTGGCCTCCCGCCCGCGCCCGCCTTAAGGTAAGACCGACCGTGAAGGCAGGCCCGGGAAGTCCGGGGTGTCAGGCGCGCTAGGCCGCTGCCAGCCGGCTGCTTTCCTGAGTCACGTTGCTCAGCCGAGTTGCCACTGGAGGCCTGGACCCTGAGAAAAGAGCCCAGGCTCATTCGTACTCTTCGCCGGTTCTCCGGGGTCTCTGTCAGGGTCAGATGTGGATGTGGTTTGCTTCTTCCATTCGTTTTTGCTTGGCTGAATTCACCACCTCTTTGGAACCTCTCTTTTCCGTACGGGGAGAACACTTGTTTATGGCCTGTGCTGTATCGATAGTTGCTTCTGTGTTGAAAACTTCAAAGCTGACAAAATAAAATTAACTTTCCCACTGAATACATGCTTGTTATCACCTGTCCTTCCTGTAGGCCTTGACCCCTTTTCTCTTAGTGTAGGTTTTCAACTCCCTTCAAAAAATAAACAAAAATTCTCGGATATGCACTGGTTTTTAACCTTGAATATCTTCAAAACAAAGTGTGTTTATTTCTAGCATGTCTATTTTCAATATTGTTCTAATTGAGTAGTTGTTGGCGAATTGATTACATTTCCTGTTTTCAGTAAAGTATAAATCTGCTACAGTGTGTTACCGCTTGTAAATTAATTTTGCTGGGGACATGGCTCTGTGTCTGTCAGAAGATTTAAAATGTAAACTTTTCAAAGGAGTCAAATATAGATCAAGTGACTGAATGAAAAGTTCTAGTAATTAAAATGGTAACCAAAAATTGATAAAAATTTCATGGGAAGGGCGTGAGAGAGGCCTTAAAAATTAGTGTAGAAATATAGCTGTAGTGTGAAAATGATTTTTTTCCCCCGCTGCTCACAAAAGGATGTTTTTAGTGTTGCTGACTTAATACGTTTGAGTGAAGCAACAAGGCACCGAAAATGTTGAAATGGCAAAAAAAATGAACAGTTTTAGTGGAGATGATGAACATTATGCTGGCATTCTTGTCATGTAAGGCTATGAACTGGTTCATTTAAAGTTTAAAGTATATGTTTTAAACAAATTGAAAGGGTTATTGTGCATTTATAATAGATTAAGATATATAGTGGCTCAGAATTAACAACAGTTACGGTGTGTTTAGTGAAGTGGTATTTAGTGAAGAGCCTGAAGGTTGTTTTGAATTTGTTACAGAACAAAATTAAATCTTGCCAAGAGAAGAAAGTTTTGAAGTCATGGTCTTTCATTGAAGCCTCACCTGTTGAGTTTGGGAGAATTACAAGTAATATATTGCCACTTTAATTGAGAAACTGGATTTTAACCTCTCTGATATGGGTTCATACTATTTCTATACTTGCCATATAACCTTGTGCTTAGTATCTAGGTTCAGAACCACATGCTTGAAAATCAGTAACAAGAAGCAGTGGTGCTTTTTTTCTGTTTTCAATATTATAGCAATGTTCATTTCATTATTCCATGTCTACATGTCAAAGCCTTGCCTGAATGCTCATGTGGTTTCTTGCTCATGAGCTTGTCATATACTCTGTTGCACACATTTGACATTTCATATTCTTCCTTGTGATACTTTGGTGTCCTCATCTGTAAAATGAGAGAATTGGAATAATCTCTCCCAGTTCTAAGATCATGATGATAATAATAACAATAGTAGCAACACTTATTGAGTACCTAGGATATGCCAGGCGCTCTGTTAGATTCTTTGGATTTATTCTCACAATGGACTTGCAAGGTAGGTATTTTCTCCATGTTATAGATGAGGTCTAGAGTCTAGAAAAGGTAACTTGTTCCAGATCTTATAGTGAGTAGGTGGTGAAGCCAGGATTCAAATCTAGGTCAGCTGGTTTCAGAGCTTTTCCCACAGGACATTGTTATTCTTTTACTTTACATTTTTTTTTATGGGTTTATGTCATGCCTCCCCACAGCCCTTAGATTATAAATTCTTTCAATGCAAGCCACTAAGTTTCTGAGTACACAAGGTAAGTACTCAATAAATGTTTTGTTTGAATGCTATAATTTGGAGACACTGCAATAGATACTAAGGATAATTCCATTCTCAGTCTTCTAAACTGGGGAAAAATCTTGCTATCAAAACCTTATCTATATAATTAAATTTAGTGTTGACTCCACTCTAGTTCTTTGAAAAAAGTCTTTAAGAAAGTGCGAGAAAAAATTTCTAATTTCCACAAATCAGAGAGTAGAGGAATTAGAAATACAGTGAGATTATGAGTATAGAGTAATTTAAAAGGGATTTAGGGTGAGACTAAGAAGTAATAGTGTTCAGCTGCATGGTAGACTGGAAAGTAAAAAATGAACAGCAAACTGGGAAACAGAATGATAAGCCTGAACAACTAAGGACTTCATGATTTTGTTTGAATTTTATGAATTATTGGGACAGTAGTATCTTTAGTGAAAAGTTTGAAAAGTTGAAAAAAGAATTTTGTCATTCCAAATATTGAAGAATATAATTTTGAAGAATCTGCTTTTTTAGGGTTATCTGTGGTTCCGTACATTTCCTATAAATATTTGAGAATGGATTTATCTTAAATCCAGTATAAACATGATCTGACAATATCAGGTACTAGTCAGATATTAACTCGAAAGGTAAAGAAAACGTGAAAAGTCATCAACCTTTGAAAGTACTGATACTTATTTTTTACTATTTTTACCAAGTAGGGTTTTATGTATGTATGAAATTATATTAGGCATAGTTAAACTCTTTATTCATATTATCTGATAATGTTTTTTTTTTTTTTTTTTTTTGTCTGTTTTTGTGACTGGCACTCAGCCAGTGAGTGCACCGGCCAGTCCTACATAGGATCCGAACCTGCGGGTCGCCGCGCTCCCAGCGCCGCACTCTCCCGAGTGCGCCACGGGCTCGGCCCTTATCTGATAATGTTTTAAGTAAAGTTAGTCACATCATGAGTGAGCTTTTGAATTCTCTGCTTTTTGTTAGGTGTAAAGACTTGGTTTAGATCCATAGACGTTTCGTATTGCTTTCATTTTTAAGAATTCAGAGTGTTCTCTTTTACGTTATAGTGTAACACTTTTACTTTATGAGCCTCTTTGCTAAATTCTGCAAAATGCAAGTCCCCATCTCCAGTATGATTAATTTAGTACTGTGAAATATGTCCGGTGTTTTGAAACCCACTATACAACAAACTGTGAGGAAGGAAGGATCTGTGTTGGCAGTTATGCTCATAGGGTGGTGGTGCTGATGACAGCAGCTAGCGTTCACTGATTACTTACTATATAACAAGCATTGTGTTGCTGTTTTTTATATCCATTATTTTCTTTAATCTCCTAAACAGCTCTATAAGATACGTGCTATCAGTATCCTCATATTGCAGATGAAGAAACTGAGGCTGAGAGAGGTAATTGATCCAAGGATACAGAGCTAATAAGAGTTAGAACTGGTATTTGAATTCTGGCACTCTGACTGCAGAGTCTTAGCACTTAATCTTCTAAACCAGTGAAAATATTCATCACTATTTACCATCTGGGACATTTAAAAAAATTTTTTACACTTTTAGGTTATTTTAAAAATAAATAATTTACAGAAGTAAAAATAAAAGGATAATGAAAAACAATTCTGTTAGTAATGTTAAAGCTTAAACGTAGCAAATACAATTTTTTATTCTACATTTTTCTGGTTTTGAAGGTATAAATAAATTGAATTGGACATCATTTGAGTGTAATTAACTGGTCATCAGTCATCATGCATGAACTCCGAACATATTTGTCTTGTAAAGATCAGTTCTCTATTGTCAAGTACGTCTCTAATAGGCCGTAGCTTATAACTTCTGGTTCTTCTTCTGGCAGTTGTAATTGTGTGTGTGTGTGTGTGTGTGTGTGTGTGTGTGTGTGTGTGTGTGTGTGTGTGTGTGTGTGTGTGTGTGTGTGTGTGTGTGTGTGTGTGTGTGTGTGTGTGTGTGTGTGTGTGTGTGTGTGTAAGAGAGAGAGAGTGTTCATGAGAAAATACACATCACAAAAAATTTACCGTTTTAATCATTTTTGCTGTACAGTTCAGTGGCATTAAGTACATTCACATTATTTGTGTAACCATCACCACCATCCATCTTCAGAACTTTTTTATCTTCCCAATTTACAATACTTTTGAAAACATTGACAGCTCATAATTTTGTTGAAGAGAGGATGGTCGTCATCTTTGCTCCATAATTGCAAAGCTTTTTTATTTTTAGATTTATAAATACCACTTAGAATTAGTCAGTCCAGTATTGTTTTCATTTCTACGTTATCTATTTCCTTTTATTCACATTTGTGTACACTTCGGCATTTGTCCGTGTGTGAACTCTATCAGGATCATAAAACGTACAAGAATACAAACTGTATTAACCATAAAACATCAGTATGTCACACATCTCTAGCAAACAAGATCTTGTTGCAAAATAGTGTGTGATGTTGAATGACTAACTGGATAAGAAGGTAATTTCTTTTTTGGTCTTAGAAATACTATATTGTTTACTCATTGATCCTTTTAAAAAATAATTTATTGAGGGGACATTCACATAACATAAAATTAACCATTTTAAAGTAGACAGTTCAGTGTCGTTTAGTCCATTCACAGTGTTGTGCAATGGCCAACTCAGTCTAGTTCTAGAATATTTCCATCATTCCAACGTTAAATCCCTTACCCATCAAGCAATTTCTTTGTTTTCTTTCCTTCTCTCAGCCCCTGGCAACCATTAGTTTGCATTCTGTCCCTTTGGATTTATTAACTATTTCTTATAAATGAAATCACACAATATGTGACCTTTTATGCCTAGCTCCTTTCACATAGCGTAATGTTTTGAGGTTTAGCCAAGTTGTAACATATACCAGTACTTCATTCCTTTTTATAGCTGAATTATAATTCATTGTATATACATAGTAGAATTTGTTTATCCATTCATCCTTTGGTGGATATTTGGACTCTTCCTGCCTTTTCGCTATTGTGAACAGTAATGCTATATAAACATGCATGTACATGTACTCGTTTTGAGTACCTGTTTTCAATTCTTTGGGGTATGTACCTAGGAGTGGAATTGCTGAGTCATATGGTAAGTCTTTGTTTTACTTTTTGAGGAACTGCCACAATGTTTCCAGTGGTTCTGAAGTTTGAGAAAATTAATATAGGATATTGTTATCTCAACATGCATAGGCTAAGATTTTGTTTTTATCAGTGGTTCTCAATTGAGAGTGATTTTGTCCTTCTGGCAATGTTTGAAGACATTCTTGATTATCACGACTGGGTAGGTGCAACAGGTAGAGTGAGTTGAGGCCAGGGATGCTGTCAAACATCCAATAATGCACAAGACAGCCTGCACTGCTCCCCTGCCCACCCCCAATGAAATATTATGTTGTTCTGAATGTCAGTAGTACTGAAGTTGATAAGGACTGGTTTTTACCATCAAGTATTGTCATCATTAGAGACTAGAGTGCTGTTATCTGTTTCTTTACATTTATCTTGTGGTTGTCTAATAATTGTGAAACTTTTTTCTCTTTCAGTTTTCCTCTTTGCCATTATAGGTAGAAAATGGAAAATTTTGAATTCTCTACTGAGTTTAATGAAACTAAAAAAAATAAAAAATAAAAAAGATTGCAAAGATGATGTTTCTAATCTTTTATATGTTATTGAAAGATGAATCAATGCTTTGAGCAACACAATAAGAACTGAAGGATGATGCAGTAGCTATAATTTATTTCACTGTTGCATTGTTTAAGACAATTCTTATCTTCCATTTTCTTGTTATTTTAGTCCTTCTTTGGCATAGTTGGGAATAATTGATTAAAAAAACGATGAACTTATTCCTAGGATGATGAAATAGCAGATTTCCAAGTTAAAAGAAAAATACCATCACTAAGATTCCGTAATACATCATAAATTTGTAATAATGGGTTGAACCTATGCAAGGTTGATTCAAAAAGTTTGTGGAAAAATAGAATTAAAAGGTAATACAAATCTTTCCATGAACTTTTGAAGTACCCTCAGGTAATTATTGCATGATAGAATGAATTTTGTTCTATTTAAAAATATAAGTAAATTTTCTTTTTGTTCTTTGAGAGACTTCTAGAAAGATTAAAGTCATGAAATGTCAGTCCTTAAAGTCAGTGCTCAAAAATGAAACATACAACCAAAATTTGGATTCAGAGTTAATCTCTATGCTCTGTAGCTCCCTGGGTTGGTAGATCCTTCCAACTCTTAGAAAATGAGATCAATTCTCGTTTTTACTTCTTTTTTTTTAGAAATTTTGCTTCTTTTAAGGATTTTTGTATAAAATTTTTCTCCTTAATTATCAAAATAATTTTATCTTTTTAAATTTACTTTTTCTTAGGAGTAAAAGAGAAAAAAAGCATACTTGGGAAAAATTATACCTGCCAGAATTAGCAAGAGTGTGTGTCAAGAAATTTGTCAAATTCAACAAATTGAAGCTTAACACCTTAAAAGTTGTAGTTACTGACCAGGTGAGGTTTAAGAATGTATTTTGCTTTTAACTACTGTTTCAGGATATGGAGAGATATCATGAAAATGTATTATTTTAAACAGGCATGAAATTTTGAATATGTGTGATAACCAGGTTTTAAAAAATAGTGTGATTTAGAACATTTATCAATATATTTCATTTCCAAATGTTAGTGTTTTTATTACACCTGGTTATCTTAACTTACATGTTTTAATTTGTTAAATATTTTTTCCTGTTTGCTGAGACATCTAATTTTGCTAAAAACACAAATTTGACCTGCCAAATTTTCTTTCCCTCTGCTCCCCACATTGCTCATGTATATTCACAGCATCTGGAGTCTGTTTAAAGTCATCAGAAACAACACAGGGGGAAAAGATAAACTACACACAGCTGGGAATTGACTTTGGCCTAGAATATGTATTCTATAGTATATTGTATGTTCGTATTTTTTCCATTGGTTCTTTGAGTTTGTAAGCTTGAAATGGTCTGAAAAAAATTTTTTTCTTCTTTGGTAATATATTCTAGAGAAACGTCTTTAATATTTTAAAATATACAGGATTTTTTTTTTTGTCTATGGCCTTTAAAACGTGCTATTTATTGAATGTCATATTTGAGTTGAGAATTTGGTGGAAATTTTATTTGTAAATGTTGCTGTTTAGGAGGATGAGTTAAGGTTGTGAGATGGAAAATTTTGTCTGGACTATCACGTTTTCTTATGTGCCTTTCATTTTTAAAAAATGAGTTTATTTGTTTTGAATTGTTTGTGAGTGAAACAAGGCAGACACAAAAAGTATACGATTCTGTTTACATAAAATTCAAAAACAGCAGAACTAGTCTGTGCTGTTAGAGGTTGAAATTCCACCTCTGCAGGGTGGTAAAGACTGCAAGGGGCTTGAGAGACATTTCTGGGGTGCCGATTATATTCTTTTTCTTGATTTAGGTAATGGTTCCATGGGTGTATTCACTTTGTGTAGATTACACTACTGTATCATTTGTGTACTTTTCTATATGTGGACTTGGATAAAGTTTGCAATATTAACATTGTTAAATAATAGCAAGATTTACTTATAACCAGGATTCAATAAACGTGATTAGGTGGTAATGTAATAATCATAATTACTTTATTGAGTTTTAGTTGGTATAGCAGTTCTAACTTGGAAAAACAACATGGACAAATGACTAAATTCATTAGCACTTAATATAGAATATAATTTGTAGTACTAAAACTTTCTAAAGCGTACATTTAAGAAGAAGAGAAATTTTAAGGCAATTTTCAAGTAGAAAGAATGCTTTATTGTCATTTCTTAAGTACTAAGTTGTACTGTTATTAATTTATATAATTTGATTTTTTGTGTATTTGAGGCCATATAAGTATACTTACTGTGTTTTTCCTTTAATTTCTTCTGTGAGTTTTTTAAGCTTATAAGAGTATCTTCTGTAGTTATTCCAAACATTAAAAATAAATCAGATTGATATTTCAAAGTTAATACTTTTTGTATTGATTAACTCAGAAATTATAATTGAGAACAGCAGCTGAATTTCCTTAGTGAAAAAAGTATGTATCTACACAGCATTGAAATAACAAAGAATATCTGTGTAGGTTCTCAAACACTATCTTTTAATGCATTTAATGTTTACTCTATAGTATTTCTTTTAGTATAATGAGTTCATTTTTAAAAAGCCTTTGATGCTAATTCAGAGATCCGTAATCTGCTCACAATGTCGTTCACATGTAGTTTTGATGATAACTGACAAGCTCTAAGTTAATTAGCACAGAACTTACTAATGAGGATGTTAAAATTTAATTTAAAAGTGAGGATTTTTATTTCTACACTCTGGACAAATTGAAGGAAATTCAATCATATGTATGATAAGCATTTCAGGTACTTTTTTCTCATTCAGGTTCTTTATTAGATAACAATAAGAAAATATAATTAACTTAATGATAGCAAAGTTTTGAAAGTATGCTAAGATTTCTTGTCTTTAAAACTGGGGATAACCCAAAACCAAAGCAGTAAAATAAGGTCTGTTAATTAGCATGGAAGACAGCTTCTTGAATTAATATGTGGTGTTAATTAACAGGAAGTCTGATGTTGTGTTGTAATTACCACCAATATTTTTGACATACTGAGTGACTGAAGGTGAATTATATAGATAGCAATTGAGTAAACACTTTTGTGCTTAGGAACGTTTTCCTTTGTTTTGTTTTCTAGAAATATGGACAGACTTCTTAGACTTGGAGGAGGTATGCCTGGACTGGGCCAGGTTAGTATATAGACTGAGTATTTCTTTTATGTGTAAACTATAAGCCTTTCTGTAGTTATTCAAACAGAAAGAAATCACTCCCCAAGAAACTCACCCAACAGATAACCTTATAGTAAGAAGCTTACCTTATTGCTGGTTGCTATATTGCAACACTAAATAACATGGAAAAAACATTTTGTATTATCTTAATTTACTTTTCTCCTGGCCATAAGGATTTTCTCTGTTTGCTTTCAAAATTTTGGGATATGTGAGATTATCAAACTTGCCTTTTAGAAAAGAAAAAGAACTCAAAATATCTTATTTCTGAGTTTACAATGTAAACTTTAGATGTAACACATGAAAAAGTAAACATGGTGAATAGTCTGCCAGATCCAGAAAACTGACCTGTAGAATGTTTGTATGTACAGTTTTAACACTGATAAATTACTGTTAGTACTTATGATATGTAGATGAATTCATAAATAATATCTCTTTTTGTCCTTTAAATTTGACATATGATTTCTTTCATATTTTTATTAAAATTAAATGATCTTTCGGTGTTTTAATATTATCATTTATTTTGTTCCATGCTGTTGGGCAAATGGCCTCTAGGTCGACTTCTATCACAACATATTCTACCTGCTTTCAGCTAAAGAAGTTCTGCCTCTTTTGAGTTCTACACTCATTACCTTTCCAGTCATCCATTCACTTAATATTAATTAACAAAAGATGTGACTATGTGTTGTTCTCTTCCTGAGATTTTTATGTAATATACTGTTTTATTACCAAATATTGGAAATATTTTAATAATCCACCTTTAGAACTCTTTTAGTTACTAGCTTTCCCTCATTTCTGTATCTCTGTCAATGACTTTGTCTTCCTTCATTCAAAGTAATTCATATTTACTGTAGGAAGTACAGTTTTGTTTGAGACTTCATGAAATTTTCAATGTTTTAAAGGCACTTTCACAAGAATTCTTTGATTAGGTCTATCATGATTTATGACTAATAATTCCTTTTAGAAAGTTGAAATCTTTTTGTGATTCTACATTATATGCTTGGATAGACCTCAGTTATTTTTTGTTTACTTTTGTTAGTTTTGAATGTTTCTCATGTTACTTTGCTTTCAGCCTGTTTCTTAATGATTCTTCATTTTTATAACATCTATGTAATCCATTCTCTCAAGAGTCCTGAGCCTCTTTTATTAGATAACAATAAGAAAACTGAACAGAAGCAGCCCTTCCAAAGCTGCTTCTGTTATTTTGTAAACATTCTAGATAGCTTCTAAAATTTCTCTAATTTATTCTGAAATTAGTAATAATAATGTCAAGGCATATAAAAATGTCGGAAGTGGGCTGGCCAATTAGCTTAGTTGGTTAGAGTGCTGTGTTATAATACCAAGGTCTAGTGTTCGGATCCCTATACAGGCCAGCCACCAAGCAAAAAGAAAGTGTCAGAAGTGAGCTGAGGTCGTATGTAGATACTGCAAATTTACCTGTTAATTATTGGTGAATATGTTGCCTTTTAGAATTCTTAAGGGAAGTTGTATCAAATTTAAATACCAAGATAACATTTCATGAGCAGAGAAGCAACAAATTGTATATCTAGGAAATCTGTGCTGGAAAATTGCTGGACATGAAATAATAATTTTACTGACCACAAATTGAGCTACATCTTAATGAGCACTGCAAACCTTTGTTTTAAGTGAAAAACTAAATTTTTGTTCAGTAACCTCGCACTGGTTTCTGATTATTTAATTTGCTCCTGTACTCTTGTTTGAGGTTAAAAATATTTTGTTTATTAATCTAGATGACAAATTCTCAGAGGAATAATTTGTGGAGTTCTTATTTCTGTGGTACCTTCATTATCAAATACTAGGTGTTCAATTTTTTTCTCCTAAAATTTTGCTTTATTCTTGTTTAGGACTAATTTGACACAACAAATACTGTTACTTCTGCAACCTGAAATGTTAAGTGTGTTGTTTTTGAATAAACAGGAATGAAATGTTAAGTATATTGTTTATTTTAAAAAAGAAGTCAAAGATCTTTGAGTTGATAATAGCTATCTTTTCATTACATAAAGCATAGTAACTAATAGTTGTAGAAAAGTTTGGTCTATTCCTCCAAAAATCAGTGGGAAATGTTACTATCTTACTATTTAATGGAAAAGGCAGAATTTTGTCACAAATAGGGCGGGTCACTTGCTGGTAAGTTTGCAGGTAGCCCTTCTAAAACATGGGAATAGATAGGAGCAAACCAGTAAGGGCTTTATGTAATTTCTTGAGAGTTCCTTATGGTGATTTAACCTTAAGGGTTAAATAAACTTTAGTCCCTTTTCAAGAATTTATTTCCTTGATTGAAGAATGAAAACCATGGGTATTTTATGAGTGAATGGGCCTTCTTAAATCATTATCTGTATGAATAGCCTAACTTTGATGAAAGAAATGTCCAAGACTGTTTTTTCACAACAACTTCAACTGTTGCTACTTTACTGGCTTAAAGATATTTTGTTTTACTCCCACTTGGGTATATTGCAGTACAGTTTTAACTCTTAAGCGTCAGACTGTGCAAGTTAAAGGCTCAGTCCTCTGCAAAGACTGCCCTTACTTTAGATGCCAGCCACACTTCAGGTGTCCACAGGCCACCCACACTTTTGACTAACTGGCTATAAATTCGGAGGTCCTAAGGACCCCCACAGGTTTGATAATTCACCAGAACAACTCAAAGAACTCAAGAAAAGTGCTATACTTTAATGATTACAGTTTTATTACCAAGGATATAGATCAGAAGGACCAGCTAAATGAAGAGACAAGTAGGAAAAGGTCTAGGAGGAAATGCAAAGCTCCTGTGCCCTCTCCTCATGGAAGAGTTTTTATTGGGGCTTCTTGGCCTGGGCACAGTTGATTGAATCATTAGCCCTGTGACTGAGCTCAAATCTACATCTTCCCCTCCCTCCTCTCTTTGCGGGGACCAGCCCCTATCCTGAAACTATCCTGTGGCCTACCTTGGACCACCATTAGCATAACAAAGATACTCCTATCACTAAGGAAATTCCCAGAGTTTGGGAGGCTTTATGCCAGATACCAGACAAATTATTATGCAACAAAAACTTTTCAGCCTTGACTAAATTGTTTGGGTGGAAATAATTCAGTATTTCACTGAATTTTTCTTGTATTGTTATTTAATGCTAATTTTTTGTGTCCTTCCGAGACATATCCAGTATTTAGACCTAATACCTTCAATATAACAGTGTAGTAAGAAGATATTTGGGTTTTGCTGAATGTGTCTATTGGTTACATTTTTATTTTTATTTTTTAATTTTATTTTATTTTGTCAATATACAATGTGGTTGATTATTGTGGCCCATTACCGAAACTCCCTCCCTCCTCCCTGTCCCCCCTCCCTCCCAACAATCTCCTTTCTGTTTGCTTGTTGTATCAACTTCAAGGAATTGTAGTTGTTGTGTCTTCTTCCCTCCCCCAAGGTTGTTGGTGTATTTATTTATTTATTTTTAGCTCCCACAAATAAGTGAGAACATGTGATATTTCTCTTTCTGTGCCTGACTCGTTTCACTTAATATAATTCTCTCTGGGTCCATCCATGTCGTTGCAAATGGCAGCATTTCATTCTTTTTTATAGCAGAGTAGTATTCCATTGTGTAGATATACCACATTTTCTGTATCCACTCATCTGATGGTGGACATTTGGGCTGGTTCCAACTCTTAGCTATTGTAAAGACTGCTGCAGTGAACTTTGGAGAAGGTATACTCTTGACTTGACAATTTCCGTTCCTCTGGGTATATTCCCAGCAGTGGGATAGCTGGTTAATATGGTAGATCTATCTGCAATTGTTTGAGGAACCTTCATACCATTTTCCATAGAGGCTGCACCATTTTGCAATCCCACCAACAATGTATGAGAGTTCCTTTTCCTCTGCAACCTTGCCGGCATTGATCACTCACAGTCTTTTGGATATTAGCCATCCTAGCTGGGGTGAGATGGTATCTCAGTGTGGTTTTGATTTGCATTTCCCGGATGCTGAGTGATGTCAAGCATTTTTTCATGTGTCTGTTGGCCATTCGTATATCTTCCTTTGAGAAATGCCTATTTAGCTCTTTAGCCCATTTTTAAATTGGGTTACTTGTTTTTTTGTTGTAAAGTTGTTTCATTTTCCTGTATATTCTGGATATTCATCCTTTGTCAGATGTATATTTTGGAAATATTTTCTCCCACTCTGTTGGTTGTCTTTTAACTCTTTTAATTGTTTCTTTTGCTGTGCAGAAGCTTTTTAGTTTGATATAATCCCGTTTGTTTATTTTTCCTTTGGTTGCCCATGCTTTTGGGGTCGTATTCATGAAGTCTGTGCCCAGTCCTCTTTCCTGGAGTGTTTCTCCTATATTTTCTTTAAGAAGTTTTATTGTTTCAGGGTGTATGTTTAATTCTTTAATCCATTTTTAGTTGATTTTAGTATACGGTGAGAGATATGGGTCTAGTTTCATTCTCCTGCATATGGATATCCAGTTATCCCAGCACCATTTGCTGAAGAGGCAGTCTCTTCCCCAGTGTATAGGCTTGGTGCCTTTGTCAAAGATCAGATGGCTGCAGGTGTGTGGGTTGATTTTTGGATTCTCTATTCTATTCCATTGGTCAGTGTGTCTGTTTTTATGCCAGTACCATGCTGTTTTGGTTGTTTTAGCTTTGTAGTATAGTTTAAAGTCAGGTAGTGTTATGCCTCCAGCTTTATTTTTTTACTCAGCTTTGCTTTGGCTATGCATGGTCTTTTGTTATTCCATATAAATGTCTGGATAGTTCTTTCCATTTCTGAGAAAAATGTCATTGGAATTTTGATGGGGATTGCATTGAATTTGTATGTCACTTTGGGTAGTATGGACATTTTCACAATGTTGATTCTTCCAATCCAAGAGCATGGGATATCTTTCCATCTTCTTGTATCCTCTCTAATTTCTCTCAGCCGTGGTTTGTAGTTCTCATTATAGAGATTTTTTGCATTCTTGGTTAACTTTATTCCTAGGTATTTTATTTTTTTGGTGGCTATTGTAAATGGGCAGGCTTTCTTGATTTCTCTTTCTGCATGTTCACTATTGGAGAAAAGAAATGCTACTGCTTTTTGTGTGTTGATTTTGTATCCTGCTACTTTGCTGAAATTGTTTATCAACTCCAAGAATTTTTTTGTAGAGGCTTTAGGCTGTTCGATATATAGGATCATGTCATCTGCAAACAGGGACAGTTTGACTTCGTCTTTTCCAATCTGGATGCCCTTTATTTCCTTCTCTTCTCTGATTGCTCTGACTAGTACTTCCAACACTATGTTGAATAGGAGTGGTGAGAGTGGGCATCCTTGTCTAGTTCCTGTTCTTAGAGGAAAAGCTTTCAGCTTTTCCCCATTCAAGGTGATATTGTCAGTGGTATTATCATATATGGCTTTAATTATGGTGAGATACTTTCCATCTGTACCTAACTTATAGAGAGTCTTTATCATGAATGAGTGTTGAACTTTATCAAATGCTTTTTCAGCATCTATAGAGATGATCATATGGTCCTTGTGTTTGACTTTATTAATATGGTGTATCACATTTATGAATGTGCCTATTGGTTACATTTTTTAATGGAGGAGTTCACAATAATAATGTAGGAATATCAATATTGTAATCAGTACTGCAATAGTATTGATACTATTATTTCATTGTATTTAAGGTTACTTGGCCTTGATTGTTTTATTTGGGAGATATAGTAGGGCTAGTAGAAAAAGGAACTTGTAAATAAAGTCTTCACCCATTCTAGTCTCAGCTTTCTCTGAAATGGATGTCTGCCTACAAAGATGTTTACATCCCTTGTATCCCCCCCCAAAACCTAAACTCCACTGCATCCTGCCATTAAGGCTTTTTTCCCCCATTTATTTCTAGAATTCCTGAAATAACAGCTTAAATTAACACTCTACTTTCTTAACCTCTGTTCATGCTCATGACACTATATTCTGGCCTTCTCCATTATTGTATTGGAATTGCTTAAATTGCTAACACTTGGCCTACTTTTAGTTTTCTTAACTAGACTTCAATGTTCCACACTGTCTTAAAACTTTCTCTTCCATTAGTTTTTATCATGTTGCCTTTTCCTAGTTCTTCATTATGGTGTCCCTCCACAAGACAACTTAATTTAAAGTTTTATTTTTTATCAAATGGGCAAGTGACTGAATAGACATTTCTCAAAAGAAGATATACACGTGGCTAAAGGCACATGAAAAAATGCTCAGTGTCACTAATCAAGAGGGAAATGCAAATCTAAACCCTGATGAGATATCATCTTACCCCAGTTAGAATGGTTGTTATCAAAAAGACAAAAAATAAAAAATGCTGAAGAGGATGTGGAGAAAGGGGAACTCTTATATACTGTTGGTGGGAATATAAATTATTATAGCCATTATGGAAAACTGTATGGAGGTTCCTCAAAAAAGCTGAAAATAGAAATATCATATGATCTAGCAATCCCACTGCTGGCTGTTTATCCAAAGAAAAGGAAATTAGCATACTGAAGAGATACCTGCACCTCCATGTTTATTGCAGCACTCTTCACAATAGCCAAGATATGGAATCAACCTAGATGTCCATCGACAGAAGAATAGGTAAAGAAAGTGTGGTATAGGGCTGGCTGGTTAGCTCAGTTGGTTAGAGTGTGGTGTTATTATACCAAGGTAAAGTGTTCAGATCCCCATAATAGCCAGTGCCAAAAAAGAAAGAAAAAGTGGTATATATACACAATGGAATACTATTCAGCCATGAACAGGAATGAAATCCCGTTATTTTTGGTAACATAAATGAGCCTGGAAGACATTATGTTAAGTGAAATACATCAGGCACAGAAAGATAAATACCACATGTTCTCACGCATATGTGGGAGCTAAAAAAAAAGAAAGAAAGTTGAACTTTTTAGATAGTAGAATTGTGGTTACTAGAGGCTAAGAAGGGGAGAAGGGGTAGTGAGAGGTTGGTTAATGGACACAAATTTACAGCTAGTTAAGAAAAATAAGTTCTAATGGTATGCAGCAGTGCTAGGTATCTATAATTAATTTATCGTATGTTCTGAAATGACTGGAAGAGAGTTCATATGTTCTTATTATAAAGAAATGATACATTTTCACGATGATGAGTTTGGTACCCTGATTTGATCATTACACGTTGTATTCATGTATTAGAATATATCTGTACCCCATAAATGTGTACAATCAAAAAGTTTCAATTAAAAAGTAAATTCCTTAACAAAAGTTTTATTTTTTTGTACTATTATATTTTTAAATGTTAATACTTAAATAGTGGTATGTTAAAATAATTAAATCTATCCACAATCCTTTACTTCCACATAGTTTATCAGTAGTTTGAAGCAGAAACAAATGTTTTATTAGTATTATTAAAATTTATAAAATAATAGCTTTAAATTTTGAATGTGTTTTAAAATTTACTTTGCTACAGTGCTTACAAACTTGAAATTACTAAAAGATGTGAGATGATTGTATTAAAAGCATGTGTTGCTATAATTTGGCTCCTTCATTGTCTTTAAATGATCCCAACCTAGGTCTTGGCAGTTAAAATTTCCAAAAGCAGTGAAGACAGAGCTCAAGAGATAAGACTAGCCAAATCATAGTCTCCAGTCTCTGTAAGTTTCAGTTTAAGTCTCTGGGTCCGTTTTAGCTTTGGAAACAGTTAAGGTAAACTTAGAAATAGATGAAACTTAAGTAAAATGTCAGTGGCATTTATTACATTTTCTTCAATTTTAATTTGTTAGGCCAATATTTTGAGTTTCTGTGTGTCAGGTGTTGTGCTGTAGGGAATACCAAGATGAACAAAAACATCAGTACTTAACCCAGGGGCTTTACATTCTAGTAGACACACAAGCAATTATGTTTTAAGTGCTTGGCACATATTAACTACTTTGAATGAGTGAAAACCAATGCTTATTGTAAATAACGTGATTTGTAAGTATGGAGGAGGTAGAGTTTATTTCTTCCTACAAAAAAGGAAAATGAGACTAAATTGAGGAGATAGATGACGTTTGAGTAGGTTTTGAAATATATGCCAGCACATACTCAGAAAGGCTGGAGAATAGACAATGTAATAGGAAATACTGGGAAAAGAAACTGGTAAAGGAGTTTGGAGTAGATTATGAAAGGCATTGCACGATTTTACTTAGTGATTTTTACTTTTTTCCTCATAGGTGTTGTAGTTTCATGAAGATTTTTTTCTAGTAGACTTGTGAGATAATTCAATCTGTTTTTGAAAAGTAATTCTAGTGGTCGCTTGGAGAATAGGAAGAGAGGAAAAGATTAAAGGCAAAGGTCATCAATTATGTGTAGTATTTCTGGCTTTCAACCCTCCATGCATATACCTTGCCATCATACCTTAGCATGATCTTTCTTTGACCAGTGGAGTGTGATTCAAAATTAATTGGTCAATTTTAAGTGGAAGCTTTAAGAATCAGTGTGTGATTTGCCTACCCTGCTAAGTAACCACGAGCCTCTTTTAGTTGTGTTTCTGAGAGATAATGACATGCAATCTGTAAGTTTTAAAGCAAAGTCAAATCCTGATTTTTGTGTGAAATACCCTAATTTTTTTGATCTCCAATTTTTAAGACACACGGTATAGGCCAAACTAAGCACATATGCAGTGGGTCTATACTGCCTGTAAGTGGTCAGTTTATATCTTTTCCGATACAGACCTCAGTAATATCAGGATGCAAAAATAAGGGAAAATACTGTGAGTGAATGATCTGAGAAGGTTTTCTGAATGTGGTGAGATATTACCTACAGTTTGAAGGATTATTTCAGGTGGCTAAATTTTAAAAAATAATTTCATGAATTGAATATATTTTATTTCTTATCACTCTGAAATCCTCACAGTGTATGAAATTTGGGCATATTAACTAAAACCATTTTCTGGTTTCTCATTGTGGGTCTTGTAATAGAAATGTTGTTTCAATTATTTGTCTTAGGTTTTGGTCTAATGTTTTGTAGAAAGGATTAATTTAACATAACAATTGAAAAAAATGATTGGAATCAGTGAAGAAATAATACTGTTGTCATGGATGAGGAATCTTAATATCACATGCCAGTTCTTTCCAATTAATCATAAATTTAATGTATTTCCAGTAAAAAATACCAACCAGTATTTTTTGTGGAATTAGACAAACTGAATCTAAAATTCATACAGGAAAAAAAGTTGAAGAATAAGAAAGAAATGCATTAAAAAGAAAAAGAAATTTGTTCTACCAGATTTCAAAATATATTTTGATGCTGTATGACCCAAGTAGTGTTATATTGTTACAGAGATAGTCAGGTAGTTCCGTATAGTTGAATAGAAAGTCCAGAAATAGATCCATACATGTATGGAAACTTGATTTGTAATATAAGGGACATTAAAACTTAGTGGAGAAGGAGAGGTCTTATTAAATGATGTTGAAGCAAGTAGTTTTCAATATGGAGGAAAAGTAAAATTAGGTTTTTACCCTATTCTATATTAAAGATTAAAGATTAAAGATCTGAATATGTAATCAAACTTTATAATTTTGAAAGACAGCTGTTAGGATGGCTATTATCAAAAACAAAGCAAAACAAAACAAGTATTGATGAGAATTGGAGAAATTGGAAACCTGTGCATTGATGGTAGAAATGTAAAATGGTATAGTCAATATGGAAAACAGTATGGTGATTTCTCAGAAGAGTAAACGTAGAATTACCATATGATCCAGCAATTTCACCCCTAGTCTTATACCCAAAAGAAGTGAAAGCAGAAACTCCAACAGATGTTTGCACACCAGTGTTTTAGTAGCATTATTCATAATAGCCAAAAGGGGGAAACAACCTAAATGCTACCAACTGATGAATGGGTAAATAAAATATGGCATATAGATACGATGGAATATTAGTCAGCTTTTAAAGAAATGAAATTCTGATACATGCTACAACATGGGTGAACCTAGAAAATAACTACGCTAAGTGAAATAAGCCAGATACAAAAGGACAAATGTTTGATTTCACTTATATTAGGTACGCAGAGTAGTGAGATTCATAGAGATACAAAGTAGAGTGGTGGTTGCCAGGGCTGGAGAAAGGAGAGGATAGGGAGTTATTGTTAAACAGTTTTAGTTTGGGAAGATGAAAAAAGTTCTGGAGATGGATGGTGGAAATGGTTGCACAGCAATGTTAATGTACTCGATGCTACTGAACTGTTCAATTAACAATAGTTAAAATGATAAATTTTATGTTATATTTTTATCACAAAAAAGACATAAAAAATTCAAATGAGATAACTCATACCTACCTCAGATGGTTCTTTAGAAGGTCATAGATTAATATGTACAATTAATCTTTATTTACATCTGTCACATTTGAAATAGAAGCTTTAATTTTGCTATACGTTCTGGTTTAGTAGCACAAAAATGAGCAGGCCTTTACAAAAAGGCTTTTTTGTGAGTTTTCTTTAATTCCTTTAGTTCTTTAGCTTACCTGTACTCGTACTGTCAGTATTTACATCCTGATGTATGCTTCTGGTTACTTTTTTTCTCTGATTCTTTGAGTATGTGGTATGATCCTCTGTACATTTACAAAGAACCTTTCTAAACATTGGTAGATTAATTTGGCCAGTTTCCTTCCTGTTAAGAAGTAGGGAAATGTAAAGAAATTTTAATTGTTTTGTTTCTTTGCTTAACTGCAAATAACTCAATAGTGATTTTGCATTAGAAACAAAGCAAAAATACAAGATGTCTTTAATGTGTTTTTCATTTGCTGTTCTTGTCAGGTTATAATTTTATTTTTAATATATAGTTCCTAATCATTCTATTCATATACATGATCTGATGTTTTTACTGTAGAAAATTAAGAAAGAGTTCAGGTCAAAAGTAAGCTAATTAGAACATGGTCTTTCTAGTTGTCATTGTAGTGTAATTCTTCTGAATAGATATTAAACCCTATGAAAGAAGGGGCGCTCCTGAGAAGTCTCAAATCGACTCTTGATAGTTCTCAAAGAAGTAAAAGGGAAACAAATACCTGGTGGGCATGTTATAGTTAATTTGTATCATTTTATTTACACATTCTACTTGTGACAGGTCTTTTATTTTATTTTATTTTTTATTTTTTATTTTATTTTATTTATTTATTTATTTATTTATTTAAAGTTTATTTTGTCGATATACATTGTGGCTGATTATTGCTCCCCATCACCAAAACCTCCCTCCCTTCTCCCTCCCCCCCTCCCCCCCAACAATGTCCTTTCTGTTTGCTTGTCGTATCCACTTCAAATAATTGTGGTTGTTATATCTTCTTCCCCCCCCCCCCCCGGTTTGTGTTTGTGTGTGTGTGTGTGTGTGTGTGTGTGTGTGTGTGTGTGTGTGAATTTATATATTAATTTTTAGCTCCCACCAATAAGTGAGAACATGTGGTATTTCTCTTTCTGTGCCTGACTTGTTTCACTTAATATAATTCTCTCAAGGTCCATCCATGTTGTTGCAAATGGCAGTATTTCATTCGTTTTTATAGCTGAGTAGTATTCCATTGTGTAGATGTACCACATTTTCCGTATCCACTCATCTGATGATGGGCATTTGGGCTGGTTCCAACTCTTGGCTATTGTAAAGAGTGCTGCGATAAACATTGGGAAACAGGTATACCTTCGACTTGATGATTTCCATTCCTCTGGGTATATTCCCAACAGTGGGATAGCTGGGTCGTATGGTAGATCTATCTGCAATTGTTTAAGGAACCTCCATACCATTTTCCATAGAGGCTGCACCATTTTGCAGTCCCACCAACAATGTATGAGAGTTCCTTTTTCTCCGCAGCCTCGCCAGCATTTATCGTTCATAGTCTTTTGGATTTTAGCCATCCTAACTGGGGTTAGATGGTATCTCAATGTGGTTTTGATTTGCATTTCCCGGATGCTGAGTGATGTTGAGCATTTTTTCATATGTCTGTTGGCCATTTGTATATCTTCCTTAGAGAAATGCCTACTTAGCTCTTTTGCCCATTTTTTAATTGGGTTGCTTGTTTTCTTCTTGTAAAGTTGTTTGAGTTCCTTATATATTCTGGATATTAATCCTTTGTCAGATGTATATTTTGCAAATGTTTTCTCCCACTCTGTTGGTTGTCTTTTAACTCTTTTAATTGTTTCTTTTGCTGTGCAGAAGCTTTTTAGTTTGATATAATCCCATTTGTTTATTTTTCCTTTGGTTGCCCGTGCTTTTGGGGTTGTATTCATGAAGTCTGTGCCCAGTCCTATTTCCTGAAGTGTTTCTCCTATGTTTTCTTTAAGAAGTTTTATTGTCTCAGGGTGTATATTTAAATCCTTAATCCATTTTGAGTTGATTTTAGTATACGGTGAGAGGTATGGATCTAGTTTCATTCTCCTGCATATCGATATCCAGTTATCCCAGCACCACTTGCTGAAGAGGCAGTCCCTTCCCCAGTGAATAGGCTTGGTGCCTTTGTCAAAGATCAGATGGTAGTAAGTGTGTGGGTTGATTTCTGGATTCTCTATTCTATTCCATTGGTCAGTGTGTCTGTTTTTATGCCAGTACCATACTGTTTTGGTTATTATAGCTTTGTAGTATAGCTTAAAGTCAGGTAGTGTTATGCCTCCAGCTTTATTTCTTTTCCTGAGCATTGCTTTGGCTATTCGTGGTCTTTTATTGTTCCATATAAATGTCTGAATAGCTTTTTCCATTTCTGAGAAAAATGTCTTTGGAATTTTGATGGGGATTGCGTTGAATTTGTATATCACTTTGGGTAGTATGGACATTTTCACTATGTTGATTCTTCCAATCCAAGAGCATGGAATATCTTTCCATCTTCTTGTGTCCTCTCTGATTTCTCTCAGCAGTGGTTTGTAGTTCTCATTATAGAGATTTTTCACATCCTTGATTAACTCAATTCCTAAGTATTTTATTTTTTTGGTGGCTATTGTAAATGGGCAGGCTTTCTTGATTTCTCCTTCTGCATGCTCACTATTGGAGAAAAGAAATGCTACTGATTTTTGTGTGTTGATTTTGTATCCTGCTACTGTGCTGAAATCATTTATCAATTCCAACAGTTTTTTTGTAGAGGTTTTAGGCTGTTCGATATATAGGATCATGTCATCTGCAAACAGGGACAGTTTGACTTCATCTTTTCCAATCTGGATGCCCTTTATTTCCTTCTCTTCTCTGATTGCTCTGGCTAGTACTTCCAACACTATGTTGAATAGGAGTGGTGAGAGTGGGCATCCTTGTCTAGTTCCTGTTCTTAAAGGAAAAGCTTTCAGCTTTTGCCCATTCAGGATGATATTGGCAGTGGGTTTGGCATATATGGCTTTAATTATGTTGAGATACTTTCCCTCTATACCTAACTTATAGAGAGTCTTTGTCATGAATGAGTGCTGAACTTTATCAAATGCTTTTTCAGCATCTATAGAGATGATCATATGGTCCTTGTGTTTGAGTTTATTAATATGGTGTATCACATTTATTGATTTGCGTATGTTGAACCAACCTTGCATCCCTGGGATGAATCCCACTTGATCGTGATGAATAATTTTTCGTATGTGTTGCTGTATTCTGTTTGCTAGTATTTTAGTGAGGATTTTTGCATCTATATTCATCAAGGATATTGGCCTGTAGTTTTCTTTTTTGGTTGCATCTTTACCTGGTTTTGGTATCAGGATGATGTTTGCTTCATAGAATGAGTTTGGGAGATTTGTGTCCGTTTCAATCTTTTGGAATAGTTTGTAAAGAATCGGTGTCCATTCTTCTTTGAATGTTTGGTAAAATTCTGCTGTGAATCCATCTGGTCCTGGGCTTTTCTTTGTTGGGAGCCTTCTGATAACAGCTTCAATCTCCTTTATTGTTATTGGTCTGTTCAAATTTTCTACGTCTTCACGGTTCAGTTTTGGGAGCTTGTGTGTGTCCAGAAATTTATCCATTTCCTCCAGATTTTCAAATTTGTTGGCGTATAGTTGTTTATAGTAGTCTCGAATGATTCCTTGTATTTCAGATGAATCAGTTGTAATATCGCCTTTTTCATTTCTAATTTTTGTCATTTGAATCTTCTCTCTTCTTTTTTTTGTTAGCCATGCTAATGGTTTGTCTATTTTATTTATATTTTCAAAAAACCAACTTTTTGATTCGTTGATCTTTTGAATTGTTTTTTGGTTTTCAATTTCATTCAGTTCTGCTCTGATCTTAATGATTTCTTTCCGTCTGCTAACTTTAGGTTTGGATTGTTCTTGTTTTTCTAGTTCTTTAAGGTGAAGTGTTAGGTTGTTCACTTGCCATCTTTCTATTCTTCTGAAGTGAGCATTTAATGCAATAAATTTTCCCCTCAATACTGCTTTTGCAGTATCCCACAGGTTTTGGTATGATGTATCATTGTTTTCATTAGTTTCAATAAATTTTTTGATTTCCTGCTTGATTTCTTCTTGGACCCATATGTCATTAAGTAGAATGCTGTTTAATTTCCATGTGTTTGTATAGTTTCCAGAGTTTCGTTTGTTATTAATTTCTAGTTTTAATCCATTGTGGTCTGAGAAGATACATGGGATAATTCCAATTTTTTTGAATTTATTGAGACTTGATTTGTGACCTTATATGTGATCTATCCTGGAGAATGATCTGTGTGCTCATGAGAAAAATGAATATTCTGAGGTTGTTGTGTGGAATGTTCTGTAGATATCTGCCAATTCCAATTGGTCTAGAGTCTTGTTTAGATCTTGTGTTTCTCTACTGATTCTTTGCCTAGATGATCTGTCCAATATTGACAGTGGGGTGTTCAGGTCCCCTGCTATTATGGTATTAGTGTCTATTTCCTTCTTTAGGTCTAATAGAGTTTGTTTTATAAATCAGGCTGCTCCAACATTGGGTGCATACATATTTATGATTGTTATGTCTTCTTGATGGATCAGTCCTTTTATCATTAAGTAGTGTCCCTCATGGTCCCTTTTTATGGTTTTTAGTTTAAAGTCTATTTTGTCAGATATAAGAATAGCTACTCCAGCTCGTTTTTCTTTTCTGTTTGCATGGTAAATCTTTTTCCATCCTTTCACTCTTAGTCTGTGTGAATCTTTATGGGTGAGGTGGGTCTCTTGTAGGCAGCATATAGTTGGGTCCTGCTTTTTGATCCAGTCAGCCAGTCTGTGTCTTTTGATTGTGGAATTTAAGCCTTTTACATTAAGAGTTGTTATTGAAAGGTGTTGATTTATTCCTAGCATTTTATTGGTTGTTTGGTTGTCTTAGGTATCTTTTGTTCCTTGCTTTCTGATTTACTGTTTGGTTTCTGTGTTTTTTGGTTCCTTAGGTTGTAGATACTGTTTTTGTTAGCTTGTTTTCTCTTCATGAATGCCATTTTTATTATACTAGCGGGTTTAGATTTTTCTTGGGTTTTTATGGCAGTGGTAGTTATTTTTCAGGAACCAAACCCAGTACTCCCTTGAGGATTTCTTGTAAGAGTGGTCGTGTGGTAGTGAACTCCCGCAGTTTTTGTTTGTCTGAGAAATATACTATTTGCCCCTCATTTCGGAAGGATAGCCTTGCAGGGTAGAGTATTCTTGGCTGGCAATCTTTGTCTTTCAGTATTTTGAAAATATCATCCCATTCCTTTCTAGCTTTTAGGGTTTGTGATGAAAAGTCTGATGTTAACCTGATTGGGGCTCCCTTATAGGTGATTTGACGCTTCTCTCTTGCAGCTTTTAAGATTCTCTCTTTGTCTCTGAGCTTTGCCAATTTGACTATGACATGTCTTGGAGAAGGTCTTTTTGGGTTGAATACATTTGGAGATCGTTGAGCTTCCTGGATCTGAAGATCTGTGATTTTTCCTATACCTGGGAAGTTTTCTGCCACTATTTTGTTGAATATGTTTTCAATGGAATCTCCATTTTCCTCCCCTTCTGGAATACCCATGACTCGGATATTTGATCGCTTAAGGTTGTCTGATATCTCTCTCAGATTTTCTTCAATGTCCTTGATTCTTTTTTCTTTCTTTTTGTCTGCTTGTGTTATTTCAAACAGCCCATCTTCAAGTTCAGAGGTTCTCTCTTCAACTTTGACAAGCCTGCTGGTTAAACTCTCCGTTGTGTTTTTTATTTCGTTGAATAACTTCTTCAGTTCAGCAAGTTCTGCTACATTTTTTTTCAGGACATTGATTTCCTTGTACATTTCCTCTTTCAGATCCTGTATACTTTTCCTCATTTCATCATGATGTCTAGCTGAGTTTTCTTGTATCTCATTCAGTTTCCTTAGAATTATCACTCGAAATTCCTTGTCAGTTATTTCAAGGGCTTCTTGTTCTATAGGATCTAGAGTTTGAGATTTATTAACTTCTGGTGGTGTACTTTCTTGATTTTTTGTATTTCTGGTATCTTTTTTTTGGTGTTTATTCATTGTGGCCGGGGGTTTCACAGTCCACCGGTTTCAGACTAATGACTAACTAGGATGTTGCTGTGGTTGCCAATTTGGTATGGCTCCCTCCGTGACTGCTCAGTTGGCCTCTAGTGCCTTGTGTGTGTGGTTGCCTCGGGTCTTGGGCTTCTCCGGGGAGCCACCTTTCTGGTCAGCTTGGACTCTGCTGGGCTGGTGGATCACGTACCACAGGGTGTGTGATCTCTGTTGAGCTTTCACTTCCTGTGCAGGACTTCTCCCTGTTCCGTGTGCTCTGGCCCAGGCTGTTAGATCGTGCAGTGGCGACCCCACCGGGTGTGTGGTTTCTGTCGAGTCTCCGCCTCCCTGGCTGCACGTCTCCCCACTCTGTGCGCACTGTGCTGGGCTGGGGCGTGTCTTCTGCACCCCTCGTCTATCAGCTGGGCCTTCAAGACCCTGCTCAGCACCGCCTCGCCCAGGAAGTCTACCAGGTTTCTGCTAGGCACAGACGATCGGTCTCTCTGGGTGCCTTTGTAGCACTATGTAGATCTTTCTCGGGTCTTGTTCACCTTTGTATCCCCCCAGTATAAACCGAGTCTAGCGCCCACCTGCAGCCTGGTCTCCGGCAGGTTCAAGCGGACCTGGGTACTCTCCTACCACACTATTCCCAACCAGAAATTCGTTAGCCTTTTTTCCAAACTGGTGGCCGCAGAGATGGTATCTGCCTCCCGGTAACAGGGAGTTTACCTGGGGCCGGAGTCCAGGGTGTGGTGGAGTGACAGTCGGCCCGCCCGTACTTCCTTGCCCTCCCGACACTGGCCGGGGACCCCTGCCACCAGCCCCGCCAGATAACCGCGGAGGGAGTGGGAGAGGAGGCCGGTCCGCAGGCTCTGGAAAGCCCCGCGCCAGGCCAAGCAAGTGGGAGGGCTCAGGGATGGCCGAGCCGGGCAGGGCTGCCCGCACCTGGGAAAACGGAGGCAGCACCGGGGCGGTGAGTGGCCTGGTGGTGCAGGCGGGAGCCGGGTGGGCATCCACCCCCCGAACCGAGCTGTGCCAGGGGTCACTCACAGGGTTGTGCCAGGTCGTGTGCTCGCTCTCTGTCTCTGGTTTGTTGCCTTCCCAGTTCTCGGCTGCTGCTGCCTCGAGCTGTTCAGTCGCGGCGCGGCTCGGGCGCTCCCAGGAATCTTCTTTAATGCCGGCTTGAAACCTCGAATCCTGAATAGGGCAGCTGGCCGCCTTCAGCGCGGCCCTGGCCTCCGGGATCCTGTCTGCATCCACCGCAGCCCTGGCGCCGCGTTCCCTGTTTCGAGACTCGCTTTTGCAGCTAAGAAACAGTTCTTTTCCTGCTCCACACTTCAAAGCTGTTGCCTGTAAATGAGGCAGCCTTTCCTGCCGGGGGTAAAGTGGCGGTCACCCCCCACAACCGGCCAGCAGCAGCGGTCCTCCCTTAAGAGATGGCAAGAGGAAGGTCCACAAGTTTCCCGGCTGCCTGAGGCTCAGTGGCCACCTTTTCCACCTCAGCTACTCCGCGCCAGCCGCAGCAGCCGCCGCCATCTTGAAAAACCTCCCCAAGAATCTGTGACAGGTCTTTTAAAGGGAAAGGTAGTTGATATTTGTGAATTTTAAATTTCTGTTTTGATATAAAATTACAATTAACAATTTTGTTCTAGTACTTTAGAACATAAGGGGAATGGTGATATATTTTCAGTTAAGTGAAACTTTCCTCCAGAATTAATCACATTCTGATGAAATAAGAAAAAATCAAATTTGTGAGAAAAAATGAAATGTTTAAGATTTTTAAATTTGAAGTCAAGGGTATGATAGATATATGACATGTGATACCACATTTGATAGAAAGGGTATGTGGGGTGGAAGACAAGAGAAGATACGTTTCTGTAATATGAGAAACTAAGACATTGCAGTATAATTTCCATATTCCAAATGTATGGGATATTATGATCATAAAGGATCTAGCCCATACCTTTTCTTTCCCTATCCTCAGCATCGTTTTACATGTTTGATTGACTGGTTACATTGCTGATTTGGCACAGTGACTTTAGGTTTCCTATCTTAAACTTGCACAACATAACTTCTACTGTTTCAGTTCATATTATCATTTAGACAGTTCTCTAGATATCATACCCATTTAAACTTGGGCAGGTAGGATTGGGGTCCTCTCCCACAACACACATTTGAGGTGGTTCTTTGTGGGACATTGTCTGGGTTGAGTGCCCTGGAAGCATGCCACTGGAGCAGGGCAGCGGTCTCCATGGAGCAGCCTTCCAGTGCTGCTTTTCAGACTGTTGCCAGTGATTTCACAGAAGACTGAATGCCTGTGAAACACTCAGTGGAAGGGCTTAGGGACACTAGAGTAAGTTAATAATTATGATAGTTGTACTTTTACTTATTGTCTGTACATTTCTCCTCTTTTTACTCAGTTACATTCTTACGTGCTTGTGTTAGCTCTTTGTTACCTTGTTCTTTATTCTCTAGTGTTGTAAACACCAGAACCTGAGTAATTGGAAACAAAATGCTTATCAAGAGTAGGTAGTGGAATGACAAAACCTAGTTTTGGAGAAGTGCCCTGTTTTATTTTATGGAAATGGGAAAATTTTCTTTTACTTCATGGCAAACTACTTATTTCATAACTTAGTGAAATATATTTTTGTTACCATTATATAGATATATCACTATAGGGAACTGATTTTGATTTTACTTTAGTTTGTACCTGGTTCCACAGTTTATGGCTACTGTTTCCTTCCCACTTGCATGTTGTGGTTATTATACATATTTCCTAATTTCTACTTTATAAACTAAATGAGGTCTTTGAATATTTTATACTGCAGTCTTTCTGCAGGGCTCTCCTTTGAACTTTAAATGCTATGAAAATTGTAGTAATATAGGGAGACAGCCAGATACTCTGAATAGAGAATGTCATTGTCAGTGGGATCTATAACAAATGTGTGGCTCTATAAAGAGAACTCACATATTTTGAAAGTTGTATTATGATTCCCCTCTGGAATTTATGGAAGTGGGGTTGGGGAGCAGAGGAGAGCCAAATGGATTAATGCTGAGTACCTCCCATGTTCTGATGTGAGGTGTTTATGTATTAAACCTTCTCATGTAATCCTCACAACAATCCTACATGGGCAGGGATAATTATTCCCATATTATAGGGTCAAGTCACGGAACTAACAAGAAATGGAGCTAGAGTTGGAACACAAGTGTTTCTGATGCTGAAGCCCATTCTACATCAACAACATTTCCTCAGGTAGATAGAATCTGTAGTGTTGTCACTGGCTACTTCATAAATTAATGAAACATAAAAGTCTTGTAATTTTTATTGCAAAGTGTAGATGAAGAGTAGCATGCTTGCTTTTTAAATTTTTAGGAAATCTAAAATATTTAAAGAGGTTTTTGTTTTTTTAAAAAATTCTCACATGTAATACTTGGTCCGTGTTTTAAGTATATTTAAGGAATGAGTGAATGTTTTATTTATTTTATTCCTTGTGATAATGTATGTCTTGACACATTGATAAAGGTAGAAATTAGACCCACTTTTAAAAGGTTTATATTTCTTGCTCCTTTTAGTTGTTAAAACATTTTTCTTACTATTCAGAAACTGATTAGTGCTCTAAACTAATTACCAAACTGTGATGTTTCATTTAAAAAAATTATTTTGGGAAAGAGACTTCTCTTATTAAGCTAATTTCAATGACCAGTTTTGTTGTACCTTGACATGTAATAATGAAAAAAGAGGTACTGAGAGCTGTTTTATTTGAATAATAGACTTGCCAATTAGCCATCAAGTGCTTCCATCTGTGAAATTGTTGATCAGATGGGTTAGCTGGGATGTTTCCAGACTAGGGCATCATAAATGGCACTTGAAAACTGTCACTTTGATGATGAGGTTTCAAGTATTACACTGCTTGATGCTGTGGAACCTTTTTTTCCTTTTGCAGTACCATGTTTTTTTAGAACATACTGATCCCATTTATGAATTCTGTGGCATCAAGAGAGCTGGGGAGACCTGCCACTGATGTAAAGTTCTGTTTAATCTGCTGCTCTGGCCTGTGCTGGGATTAAACCAAAGTGGTAACAGCTTCTTTCATGGCCTTCACAGTGACGCTGGTTGGTGATCTGAGTGGCATAGGCAGGCAGTGCTCATTGCTGTGGGCCATGGAGCTGGCACACTCTGACAAGTTTCTTTGCACTTCTCTGTTAATATAAACTCAGTTTTCAAATGTCTCACTCCTTTAAATAACGGTATAGTAGCCTAAGGCCACTTAAGTGTTGAGACTTCTACATGTAGCACTGAGTGAAATCACTTTGGCATCTGTCCTATACTTTTTTTAAGGATTTAAATTAACTTTTGGTGATTATTACATTTTAAAATTTGTTTAATAACTTGGAAATATAAATCTTTAGAAGTAATTGTGTATATATATATCTTTGCTCACTGTCCTATATCTTCCTTGCTTGGCCTTATATTTTGTAGGAAGTTTTCCCTGGTGAGTTGACTTCCTCAAATGCCTGTGGATATAATTAGATATTAGAGTCTCTGAATTAAATTCCTCTGTGGTAGGATGGTACTATGCTTTTCTTCTTTTCCCATAAATTCAGGTTCCTGAAATTCTGATAGTCTTTCTGTTCACTAGTCTGTATGGGGACAAATTATGGTTCTTGTCACTTTGTGGATACCAGCTTGGCCTTCGGCCTGGCACAGATCTCTGATCTGCCAAACTCACTGTGAAAGGCAATATATATTGGGCAGTGGTGAAAAGCCAGGGCTCTTGAGCTAGGCTAGATCTAAACAGTGGCTGAGATTCATGGGAGAGGAAGAGAGAATGAGAATGCAACATAAATGTGCAGGAAAGCTGATAGTTTGGGATCAAGTTTCCATAATTCTTCCCGAGTAGATTTTCATATAGTAGCATCATCCCTAGGCTTTCAACTTCCCCAAGTGGACAATCTCCCAATGATAGAAAAGTATCGATTCAAATGTAATTTGTTTTTGAGTACCTGGCTACTATGTCTTTTTTGTTCTCAAAGGTTTGTGTGTTTGTTCCCTCTCTTCATCAAAAATGTCCAGTAGTTTATAGAATTACTGTGTTTAATCAGCATAGGTTTTGCCTGATGTGGTAGAAAGAGTACAGTCTCGGGCTTTGAATTTAGGCTTCACCATTTACCTTGGTCACCTTGGACACATTCACATTTTTGAAAAACTTTGAGCCCGAACTTCCATCATTTGTAAAATAGGCTTAGTAATATCTATTTTGAAGGATTATATTTTTATGAGTAATATATATATAATAGAACTCTTGAATGGTGTTAGGAACTCAAATTAGGAGAGGGAGATGAAACCTTACTGTTATTTTGTTAATTATAAGATTGTAACAAGCCCAGAGGCCTATGTTTAATGTTGAATTGTTGGAGATCATTCAGAATAGCTTTGCTTAGCCCATTTTAGGTTTACAAGTACAGACAGTCTCCACCTTTTATTCTTTTGGCTTCTCTGAACTGTATATAGCCATCTGTAAATTACTTTTCATATACCATTTTAGAGCTTTTCTGTATCAACTGGCAAAACTATACATTTTAAACTTTACATGGTGCCTTGCTAGTCATCCAATAATTAAATTTAAGCAGAGTTGCTGTCTTAATACAGCATTTCTGTATTTGAACAATTCAAGGCGTATTGGTGGAAAACAGGAAAATGAAAATGCTGATACTATTTAGAAGCAGCTGTAGGTCCTAAAATTATATGGATTATGAAAGCATATTATGAGTTTAGATGTAATTGTTTTCTTAGTTTTTTCAATGATGTTACTGGAAACAAAACCCTTAGAATTATATTGAAGAAGTGTGCAAAGTGATTCCTTGATCTCAGGTGATTTTTATATTCTTAATCACTAAGTTATTCTCCTGTATTTTCTTCTAGAAGTTTTATAGCTTTAAATTTTAGATATATGTCTGTGGTCCATTTTGGAATAATTTTTTCACATATGGTGCAAAGTATGGATCATGTTTAGTTTAAAATTTTTTTTTTTTTTGCCTGTGGATATCCAGGTGTTACAGCACTATTAAAAAGACTTGTCTTCTTGCTACCTTTGCATTTGCACCTGTGTTGAAAATCAGGTGTCCCTGTATGTATGACTCTATTTCTGGGATCTCTCTTCTGTTCCATTATCTGTCTGTCTTTTAAGCCACTACTGCTGTCTCTTGAGTACTGTAGCTCTATAGTAAGTGTTGAAATCAGGATGTATTCATCCTCTGACTGTTCTTTTTTTCAGCATTGTTTTGACCATTCTAGGTCCTTTGTGTCTTCATATAAATTGTAGAATCAAGTTTGTTAATTTCTACAAAAGACCTGGGATTTTGATCAATGGCATATCAAATCTACAGATCAATTTGGGGAGAATTGGTATATTAACAGTATTGAGGCTTCTGATCCATGAACATGTTATATTTCTCCATTTATTTAGGTTTATTTTTAATTTCTCTCAGCAACTTTTTGTAGTTTTCAGTGTACAGGATTTTCACATTCTGTCAAATTTATGTCTAAGTATTTCGTATTTTTTATGTTATTGTAAGTGCTGTTTCTATTTCAGTAATTATGTCGTCTGTGAATACAGAGTTTTACTTCTTTCTTTCCAATCTGGATGCCCTTTATTTCTTGCCTTATTGAACTGACTAGAAGCTTTAGTAAAAATGTTGAATAGAAGTAGTAAAAATGGACATTCTGTCTTGTTCCTGTTCTTAGGGAGAAGCATTCATTCTTTTACCATCAAGCATGATTATTAGCTGTATGTTTATTATAGATGCTGTTTATTTGGTTGAAGAAATTCCCTGCTACTACTGTGTTGAGATTTTTCATCAGGAATGGATGTTGGATTTTGTTAAATGCTTTTTCTGTGTCTATTGAAATGATTATTTTGACTCCTTTATCATTATAGAATGACCTTTATTCCTTGTAATATTCTTTGCTTTTAAGTTGTTTGATATTAATATAGGCACTCCAGCTTTCTTTTGATTAGTGTTAGTGTGGAATATCTTTTCCTGTCCTTTCACATTGACCTGTTTGTATCTTTATTTAACCTAGTTTGAAATGCATTCCTTGTTGGCAGTGTATAGGTAGATCTTGAGATCTTGTTTTCTGTTTTTTTTTTTTTTAAATCAAGTCTGATGATCTCAGCTTTTTAATTGAGATATTTAGCTCATTTACATTTTTTTAAATAGTGCTGAACATTTAATAATTGCTTCATTGCATTACTCCAGGGACAAGAAGGCAGCTGATTTTCAGTCATACAATTCTTTTCGAAAATAATTTCTTAGATTCTGTTACAGTTATCAATTCCTTACCTTGGCTTCAGATTTATTCTTTGATACCTGCTCTGTGCTAATGGATGGGATTCCTTTAAGTGAGCAAAATGCTAAAACTTCTCAGTAGAGGGCAACAGAGTGATGTTACATGAGGAAGAGGGCTTCTCTTGTGGTTCTGGCTGCTGCACCCTTGGTCAGCAGTGCAAGTGTGAGGACAACTGGTGATAGCTCCTGCCATGTGCCCAGAACTTGTGGTCGCTTGGCGACCTTGCAGTCCCAGACCAGCTGATAACCCCCTTTTTACAGTCCTCCCAGTGTGAATGCTGCACACTCCTCTTGTCATTACCGGTACATGAACTTGTTCTGCATATCTGCCCACCAGCTGCAGTTGGCTTGCACCTTGAAGGGGTGCTTCTTGCTTGCCTAGTGACTGGGGATTAGATCTGGTTTTGGCAGATTAATGAACTTCTGTGCCATCTAGTGGACTATAATCATTCCTCCTCCAGTTTCGAATGAGGTCTGAACCTGAGCCATGGGAAGCTCCCTTCCAAGTTTGTCTTTCCCTGGTTACTCTTTCTTAGGCCTAGAACACCTTTTAGCTTTCTCATTGCATCCTTTAGTTACTCTCCTCTCATTGCTTAATAATTCTTCATAATGAAACTTCCCTTGTTTAAAGTACTGTGTCATGTCTGTCTACTGATTGGACTCAGTGGTACAGATAATATAAGGATAATTTTCCAAGGAAATGATTTTTATCTAAATTCTGAATGAGAGTGGATCTTTTGATATAACCATGTGAGCACCTTTTCTAAGTGTTTCCATCTATTAGTTGATTTAATACTCTAACAACTCTATTTTACAGATAAGGGAAATTGAGACAATAGCTTCTTGAAATCTTTCTGAAGATTCTAAATTGAACTTTTTCAAAGTTTGTTTTATTGTAAACTGAGGAGTTTTATTTAGTGTCTAGAACATAGTAATCAACATAATTGATACAAATTATCAATTATGACAACATAATTGATACAAATTTCTCTTCCATAGTGTTGGCTTTTCTTCATGTGGTTGACGATCTTTGGTTCTCCATTTATATTCACATGTATGGATTAGATCAATGATCACGTACCTTATATGAGATTTTGTTTCAGTTGTGGATGATCTCATCAACATTAAGTCTTTCTCCTGAGTGAGAAGGCTGAGCTGAACTCTAGGCAGACTGGCATGTCAACACAACTTTGAGGTGGGCAGAAGGAGAGCAGCTGCGATTCACCTTCAGTTTTGAGGGTTGTGATCCATTTCCTTTTCTAGGTATTTGCTAACCTTCTGATTGTTGACACCATCCAGTTTTTCTGCAACTAATAATGAAACATCTCTCAGGCTGCTTGCTATATTTGGAAAAACCTTCCTTCATATTCACCCAGAGGACTTTGTCAGTTTTGGAGACTGAGAGGTCCAAGGCCCAGGGAACACATCTGGTGAGGGCCTTCTTCTTGGTGGTGACTATAGCCGTGTTGGATTTTTAGCTACAACCTGTTTTGTTAACTTATTGTTTGCTTTAGGGTTTATAGTATAAATCTTTAACTTACTGTAGTGTACCTTCAAGTGTTACTGTACTACTTCACTTATAGTATATGAATGTTACAATAATATACTTCATATCTCCCCTCTAGACCTTTGTGCTGTTGTTGTAACTTCATACTTTAATATATATTATTATTGCCTTTTTTATTGTGGCAAAATATACATAACATAAAATTTACCATTTTAATCATTTTTAAGGCTGAATAATATTCCATTGTTTGTATATGCTACGTTTTGTTCATCCATTCATCCATCTATGAACAGTTGGATTTTTTGCACCTTTTGGCTATTGTTAATAATGCTGTTATGAACATTGGTGTAGAAGTATCTCTTTGAGCCTCTGCTTTTAGTTCTTTTGGGTATATACTCAGAAGTGGAATTGCTGGATTATATAGTGTCTTAGTCGGTTTGAGCTGCTCTGACAAATTACCACAGTTTGGGTGGCTTAAGCAACAAACATTAATTTCTCACAGTTCTGGAAGATGGAAGTCTGAGATCAGAGTGCCAGCATACTTGGGTTCTCAGTAAGGGCCCTCTTCTGGTTGTAGACTGCTGAGTTCTTGTATACTCACATGGCAGAAAGAGAACTAGAGAGCTCTTTGGTCCTTTTCATAAGGGTGCTAATTCCATTCACAAAGGTTCCATCCTTGTGACCTACTTGCCTCTCAGAGACCCCACCTAATACCATCACATTGGGGGGGTAGGATTTCAATATGAATGGGGTGGGGGCACAGAAACATTTAGTTCGTAATATATGGTAATTCTATTTTTAATTTTATGAGAAACTGTCATATTATTTTCCATGGCAGTCTATTGTCTTTTAAAAGTGTTTAAATTAAAAAAAGAATCATATTTACCTATGTAGGTATAATTTCCAGTGTTCTTTTCTTTGCGTAGATCCATATTTCTATTTGGTGTAATTTTCCTTCTTCCTGATAGATATAACATTTTTTGTAATGTGGGTCTGCTGCTCATTTTAAAAATTAGGCTAATTTTCTTTTTATTATTGAGTTGTATTCTTTATCTGTTGTGTAGACAAGCCCCCTTATATGACATATTTTTTCCCAATCTGTGGCTTATCCTTTCTCTTTCTTGATGGTGACCTTTGAAGCACAAAGTATTTAATTTTGATGAAGTCCAATGTGTCAGTCTTCTGTTTTATGACTTCTGCTTTTGATATCATACTAAGAAATCATTGTTTAACTCAAGTTCATGAAAATTTACTCCTCTGTGTTTTATAGTTTCAGCTCCTATGTTTAGTTCTGTGATCTACTTTGTTTGTACATGGTGTGAGGTGGGAGTCCAAATTTAGGTATTCAATTTTCTCAGCACCATTTGTTGAAAAGACTGTTCTTTTCTCATTGAATTGCTTTGGTCCCTTTGTCAAAGATCAATTGACCATGAATGTTAGGATTTATATCTGAACTTTCAATTCTGTTCTGTTGATCTCTTTATCTATACTTATTGTTATATAATGCATTAAGATTTTTCTCTTTATCATTGTTTTTTGTTTATGATATATGTTGATGTACAGTCATGTGCCACATAATGACTTTTTGGTTAGCAACTAACTGCATATACTACAGTGTTCCCATAAGATTATAGCCGTTATATATAGCCATTATATACACCTATCAGCTGAATACTCAAGGAGAGCTCTCTAAAGATCTCTAGGGTTTTCTCTCTTTGCAGCTATTTTAGTCTAGATGTGTAGTAGACTATACCATCTAGGTTTAAGTGCACTAGTAATTACATCTAGTGTAAGTACATTCTGATGTTCGCACGATGACAAAATTGCCTAATGACACATTTCTTAGACCATATCCTCATTGTTAAGCAACACATGACTGTAGTTTCTTCATGTTTCTTATGTGTTTGGTTCATTGAGCTTCCTATTTCTGTAGGTTTATTATTTTCATCAAATTTGGACAAATCTTAGTCATTACTTCTTAAATATTTTTTCACCCTCTCCACCTCCCTTTCGGAGATCCCAAAGATATATATTTTTCTGCTTATAGTTATAGGTGGCTCTGTTCGTTTTTTCCTTTAGTCTTTTTTTTCCTCTATGTGTTTTATTTTCTATTGCTATGTCTTCAAGTTCATTCACTTCTTTCTTGTGCTTTTTTATCTTAAAGTATTTTTTTTTTGTTTTCTGGCCAGTCATTGATACCCTAGAGATAAAGTTCTACCACGCCTCTCTCAGTTCATCCCCTGCTTTATCCTATTGCCAGTGATATATTCTGGTTTTCATTTCAAGAAGTTTGATTCGGGTCATTTTTATGTTTTCCATGTCTGATAAACTTTTTGACAGTTTTAATAACTTTTTAATGTCTTTGCTAATTTTAACATGTGTCAGTTCTTGGTTTCAACTGATTGATTCATCTCCTTGCTGTGGGTCATATTTTCTTGCTTCTTTGTATGCTGGTAATTTTTTACTAGATGTCTGACATTGTGAATTTTACTTTGTATGCTGGCTATTTTTTATTCTTATGAACATTCTTGATATTTGCTATGGGGTGCTGTTTGATTCTTTCTTATTGTGCGTTTACTATCTGTTAGGTGAGACTGGAACAGTGCCTTGTCTAGGGCTCATTTCCCATTATTTAGGCAAGACCTTTCTGTCTACTTTAATCAATGCCTTGTGAATGTTCAAATTTTCTAGTTTGTTTGGTGGGAACAGGCACTGTTTCCAGTGCTGTGTGGGAGGTAGGTAGTCCTCCCTGTAATCCTTTTGGGTAATTATTATCCCAGGCTTGGGAAATTTCCTCACATACTAGGGAACTTCAAAAAGTTCATGGAAAAATAGAATGAAAGATAATACGAATCTTTCCATGAATTTGTGAAGTACCCTCATACATATACCTATCAGTTGAGTACTCAAGGAGAACCATCTGAAGATCTCTAGAGTCTTCTCTCTTTGCAGCATGTTGCCTTATTGATAGAATTACTCTGTTCAGATAATTCTAGCTGTTTTGTTCTCCCAGTAATCTCACTTCTGTCACCTCTGCCTCAATTCGAGGAGCTCACTGATGTCTGCCTGGGTTCCTCCCTGCTGCACTGCAGCTTAGAAATTGTTTCAAGGCAGAAGGCTAGGGTAGTAGTAGGGTTCACCTCACTTGTTCCCCAGTTCTTTTTACTTGATCACAGTGTCTTACAAACTATTCTTTCTTATAGTTTTGTATGTTTTTTGTTTGTTTCAGGTGGAAATGTAAATTTAGTCCCTGTTTCTCTGTCTTGGAGATGTCCCTTTTATTTACTTTTTAATGGGAAAAATTTGTGTTGGAATAGATATTTTGATGGAGTTTTCTTTTCTACTTGGACTTTAGAGAGATCAATATTAAAATAGATTTTAAGAAAGTCTGCTCAAATTGAATAGTTAATTGAAACCAAATTAACAGAAAATGCTGTTAATTCTTTTTTAGCATTCAGAGGTAGTGAATAAACAATTTGAGATTGAGACCTATATTGCTTTATGGATACTTGAATGTAGAGAGCAGGATTTCTTAAACAAGATAGCACAAATAATAAAGGGACAGATTGATTCATTTGCATTGAAATTTAAAGCTTATTTTCCTCTAAAACACCATAAAAAATAGTGGAGTACTATGTGCCAGATACACCCTTTTTTTTATTCTTTTGGCAGTTGGCCAGTAAGGGGATCCGAACCTTTGATCTTGGTGTTATAACGCTGTGCTGTAACCAACTGAGCTAACTAGGCAGCCCAGGTACTCTTCTAAGTACTTTAAATATGTAAAGTCATGTAATCTTTATAAAACTGTGAAGTTTGGTTTTTGTTATAATCCTAATATTTCAGATGCAATTGAGGCATGAAGAAATGTAAAAAGCAAAACAGTGAGCCACGGATTGGGAAAGATATATCTAACATATAATTCACAAAGTATTAGTTAGTATATAAACTGGGTTTTACAAATCAATACAGCAAAGACATTCATTTTAAAATGAGTAAAAAATATGAACATTAGAAGAAACACAAATGGTCTATAAACATGTATAAGCTAGTGTTAGATGTAACTGCCTTGGAAAATATCTTGGCAGAATCTAGTAACAATAAAGATTTGCCTACCCTACAACCTAGCAAGTCTTTTCCTAATTATATTCCCTAGAGAATGTCTCCCACATGAATTATAGGAAATCATAACAGCATTGTTTATAACAGGGGTTGGTAATCTTTTTCTTAAAGGGCCAGATAGTAAATATTTTAGTTTTATGGATTACGTAATCTGACACATCTACTCAATTCCACTCTACCATTGTAGTGTTAAAGCAACTATATATAGTACAAAAATGATGGCTGGCTGGTTAGCTCAGTTGTTTAGAGTGTGGTATTGATGACACCAAGGTCCAGGGTTCAATCCCTGTTACTGGCCAGCTGCCAAAAAAAAAAAAGAGAATGGGTCTGCTGTTTCCCACCAATATTTTTTAAGAAATCAGTCAGCTGGTTTTTCCACAGGCTGTAGTTTGCTGGTCTGTAGTTTATAATATAAAAATATTGAAAACAACCACATTGTCCATTAGTAGGAGAATGTGTATATAATTGTGCTTAAAAGTGGAATTTTATAAAGCAATGAAAATGAGTGAGTGATCTTCACATATCAGCATGATTAATTCATACTTACATGAAGGAAAAAGCAAGTGGAGGGATAATATATTCTATATGATTGTTTTTATATACAATCTTGAAATATTCAAAATAATACTGTATATTACCCATGCATACTTATGTAGTAAAAATATCAGGAAATGCATAATAATCACCAAAACTAGAATAGTGGCTACATCTGGTATAAAGATACAATCAGTTAGGAAAAAGGACACTGGAGCTTCAACCCAACTGCTTTAGTAATGTTCTGTTTCATAAGCTGGGTAGTGAGTTTATTGTATTATTCATTAGACCTTTTTGTATTACTTAAATATTTTATAATAAGTTTTAAGAGAAATAAATAATAGTGGTTAGAGAAAAACAATTGTTCACTTTGTGGGTGGTTGACACCTGGCTCTTTCTTCCTCTCTACTGCTCACATACCTGCCTCCTTTGTTCTCTCACTCAGAGGGAGGCAATTTTTTACTCTTAGGCCTATGACAGATCAGCTCTCTGAGTAGATGGCCCCTGTGCCCAGTCTGCTGCCTAATTGGTTTACTATCTCAGTCTCTTGTTCTCTTAGTAGGGTTTGAGCCCTAATAGTTCCCTTTTCTCTAGCCTCTCATTTACTTTGCCTTTTGGATATACTTATCCTTCTGAGAGAAGGGATCTAAAGTTCTTAATGGAGACCACACCAGCAAGGGATTGCCTTTGGCATTTTCATATGTGCCTCGCTCACAGAGGCATCAGAATATGCTATAGATTGAATTGTGCCCCCCAAAGTCCATATATTAGAAGTTTAATTCCCACTGTAATTGTTGAGGGTGGGAAATCCTATTATGGTGATTGAAAGGTGGTGCCTTGAAGAGGTGATTAGACTGTAGGATCATGATGTAGTAAATGGATTAATAAAGGTGGTCAGGGGCATAGTTCTGAGGGCTTTAAAAGGAGAGCACATGAAAGTCTCTCTCTCTCTCTCTCTCTCTGCTGTGCCATTTTCTGCCATGTGAGACCCCTGCACTGCTGTAAAGCCACCACCAAAGAAGACCCTCACCAGATGGGTTCCCTGAATTTTGGACTTACCAACCTCCAAAACTATAAGCAATCAGTTTTGTTTTCTTTATAACTTACCTGGTTCCAGATATTTTATTATAAGCAACAGAAATGGACCAATACAGAATGCCTGCTTGGCATGTTTGTGGGTGAGATAGAGTTAAAAATAAAAGCTTAAATTTCACTTATTCATAAAGAAATTGAAGAGTTATTTATTGAGCGTCTTTTTTGTGTGTGTTTGGTAATCTTTCTCTAGAGTGGAATTCTTTCAATGTCAGTAGGCTTCTCTAAACTTTTTGACTTTTCTATTGAAATATTCCATCAGATAACAGATACAGTATGCAGAGCACTGACCCACTTGCTGTGCAAAGTTACAAACAGGTGAATGCCAAGCCCTACAGAGTGTTTGACTTAATGGAGACTTAAAGACATGTTGAGAAGAGTTGTAGCAAAGAAAATCCAGGGCAGCTAAGCAGCACTGCTCATGCAATAGAGGAAGGTCCATTGTCAGCTAGACTAGGCAGAGAGATCGGAGTGACCAGCAGGACTTGTATACAAGCATGGTGTGCTCTGAAACTGAGAATGTTTTCCTGCCTAAAGTAAAAGATGTATTTGTCAGTTAATGAATGATTATTTTAGCATATGGAGAGAGAAGATATTTCAAAGTAGATACTAATTTTCAACAAGAATGAAAATATATATATATGATTAAGATATAAATTTAGTTTGTGTTCTTTTCAGAAGAGGGAATTGTGAATGGCAAGGGTGCTTTTGCCTTAAAACTAGTGCTTATTTAAAGACAAAGAACTGGTAATGGATTTTGAAAAAAGCATTGGTATGTTTAGTAATACAGTCATGTGGGATAAATTCTGAGAAATGAATTGTTAGGCGATTTTGTTGCTGTGCAAACATCCTAAGAGTGTACTTACACAAACCTAGGTGGTACAGCATACTATATACACTTAGACAATATGGTATAGCCTCTTGCTACTAGGCTACAAACCTGTGCACCATGTTACTGTAGTGAATACTGTAGGCAGTTGTAACACAATGTAAGTATTTGTCTAAACACATCTAGAAATCAAAAATGGTACAGTAAAAATATGGTATAAAAGATTAAAAAAATGGTACATCTGTATAGGGTACTTACCGTGACTGGAGCTTGCAGGACTGGAATTGCTCTGGGTGAGTCAGTAAGTGAGTAGTGAGTGAATGTGAAGGCCTGGGTCATTACTGTGCACTGCTGTAGACTTGGCAAACACTGTACACTTAGGCAACATTAAATTTATAAAAAATAAAGTAATTGCACTATGACGTTACAATGGCTGTGATGTCACTGGGGGATAGGAATTTTTTTTTTTTTTTAAGATGACCGGTAAGGGGATATTAACCCTTGGCTTGGTGTTGTCAGCACCATGCTCACCCAGTGAGCTAACCGGCCATCTGTATATAGGATTCGAACCCATGGCCTTGCTGTTATCAGCACCACACTCTCCTGAGTGAGCCACAGGCCAGCCCTGGGGATAGGAATTTTCAGCTTCATTGTAATCTTGTGGGGCCACTGTTGTTAATGGACCACATATCCTACAGTGGCCCCATAAGATTACAGTGGAGCTGAAAAATTCCTATCTCCTGGTGACATTGTAGTGTAACTCCGTACCTTTTCTGTATTTAGATATGTTTAGACACACAAATACTCACCATTGTGTTATAATTGCCTACAGTATTCAGTACAGTAACATGGTGAACAGGTTTGTAGCTTAGGAGCAACAGGCTATACCGAATGGCCTAGGTGTGTAGTATGCTATACCATTTAGGTATGTGTAAGTACACTCTATGATGTTCACATGATGAAATTGCCTAATGATGCATTTCTTAGAATTTATCCCCATCGTTAAGCATGATTGTATAAGTATGTCTCAAATATCGTGTGGGACGTATTACTAAAAATAGCCATTTATCTGAATTTCAAATTTAACTTGGTATCAGGTATTTTTTTCTGGCTATACTATTTGGGATGAAGAACTTCAGTAATTTATACTGAGAAGGAAGTGAACTAGTCCTACTAAGACTAATTGTAATGATGTTTGAGTGAATAACTGACTATTGTAATGGTTTTGGATAGTCTTAAATTGTTCCTCTTTGGGCAGGGACTAACTAGCCATTTGCGGACAGACTAGATGTAATATTATTACAACTGTGTTGACTTAACTTTGAATTTTGTAAGATCTGGTCTTGATTAATCAAGGTAATAGAAAGGAAAGGAGGTCTCAGATAATTTCCAATAAGAGTAAAAACAAAATTGGTTAAAATGAGTTATAGAAGGATTTCATGTCCACATAAATATGTTTATAGTTAATCATCAGAATGCTGTTTTGTTGGTGTAGTAAGAAGCAGTCAGATTCTGGAGATTTTGGATATGGTCTGAAGGAATTCCTTATCTTGATTAACGGTATTGATATTTACCCCAGCTGCCTACGGCAAGACCTCCAACCATATTCTTCATTTCTCCCACATAGTTAGTCCCTAAGTATCGTATATGGAATCTTCTTCCAAAAACTTTCCCTTATCAATTGTTGCCTCTGCTTAATTCAGGCCTTTACATAATCTTATCTGTATCCTCCTTGACACCAATTTCCCGTAGGAAATCTTCCCACCACTGGAAATGCCAAAGGCCTTTTTAAAATGTGGAATTAATTATTTTATTCATTTGTTTGAACATCCTTAATAAGGCCTCAGTCATCTTCACTGTAGGGTAAAACAATCCTCAGGCCAAAGTTAGTGATTCTCAAGGGGATGGGGATGGGATGGCCAAATTCTCATAAAAGGATGTGATCAGAATCATCTGAAAGCTTTCTAAAATGATGTGTGTAGTGTGCCTTTGTTACTGGTGAGACTGGTCCTATCACTCAGGTATACTAGAGCAGAAAGAAGGTCAAGGTCTAGTATATCTTCACGGAATGGCCCATTTGTCCCTTTTATGAGTTGATCCACAGTCTAGATCTTTGCCTCTTAATGATTTGTCTCTTTCCAGCTTCATCTCTTGCTCCAACCTCCTCATATACTAAACTAGCTGTATTATATTGTTTGTAATTCCTCAAGTATTTAATCTCATTCTGGGTGCTTATCTGTTACATGACTTTGTGTTAGTTATTCTATTTTTTTTTTTTTTTAGTGGCTGGCTGGTATGTGACTTTGGTGTTATAAGGCTGCTCTCAAACCAGCTGAGCTAACCAGCCAGCCCTAGTTATTCTCTCTAAAGGAATGTTCTTTGCCTCCATTGTTTAATGAATTTACTTCTTTCTTTTTAGACTGGTTAAGTGATCGCATCCCTTTCCCATTTCCCAGGAGGTCTTCTGAGGTATGTTAGTCAGGAAGTGTGGGTTATGCTTCAGGAACAACCGCTAAATCTCAATGGCTTCAAACCACAAAGCTTTCTTTTTCCACTCATGCTGCATGTCTGTCATGGGTCAGCTGGGTGCTCTGTTCTGTGGTGGTATCCTTACTCTGGTACTTAAACTGACAGAGCACTATCATTGAACACTGGGTCTAAAAAGCTTTGATTGGAAATGACACGTGTCACTTCTGCTTACATTTCATTGTCTAAAGCAAGTCACATGTTCATATTTCAAGAGGTCAGGCAAGTACAGTCCTATTATGTGTCTAAAAAAAGAACCAGAAATATTTCATAGGCAGTAGTAGTAATCACCACATATGATGTCTCCAAACCTGATTAATCTCAACCTACTTTGTATTTCTGTGACATTTTGTAAAACCTCTATCGCACTGAGTTGAAATTGTAATAAAATCTTGTAGTAGTAGAAAATTTGATGTGTTTGGCAATGGGTCCTAGATCTCTGGAATTCGTAGCCAGCCAGCCAGGCAAACTCATCCCAGCCATTTCATTATCTTTACAATAATGAAATCCTTTGCTTTGTAAGTTTACAACAGTGGTTCTCAACCTTGGCTATACTTTATAATCACTTGGGGAGCTAAAAAATAAAAAAAAGATTCCTGAGCCTCATGCCAGAATAATTTAATCATAATCTCTGGGGGTGGGCCTAGGCATCCGAATTTTTTAAGCTCTCTGTGCAATTGTGAGGTATAGATCGAGTTAAGAACCACTGGTTTACTTGGTCATTGCTTATTTGCTTTCTGGGGACACTCTTTGAAAATAGGGCCTTGCTTTTTTTATATCCCCAAGGCTTATTCTCTTTCCTATTATTTGGTACCAAACCCTAATTACAGTCATATATTCATTTTTATATTTACTTGTGTATTGTCTTCTACACTACATTTTAAAGACTGACACCACATCTAATTGTTATACCTAGAGCATGTCAGAGTGTGCCACACAGAAGGTTTCCCAAGTCTGTTTTCCCCCTTTTTTCCTGATAACCATGCCCACATTCACCCGTTTTTTGGATTCCCTCTCCTCTGTATGGTGCTCTTTTTCTTATTTATTGTTCATTTGTCTTTCTCTTCTTTCATTAGATGAGATAAATACCATTTGAAGAATAAAGCAAAATACAAAAATGTAAAGCAAGATACACACAAGCAGGCAAGATTACTAGTATTCTTTGTTAACACCTCCAGGGCCCTGTTTTTATGGCTGCTTAGTGGCTCCAGCAGCTGATCTCACAAACATCTATTTAACCTTCAGCTCCTTTGATCAGTGATCCAGCTAATCTGAGCCTTGAACTCTGTCTTCTCTTCCAGTGGTGCCCATTGCTTGGATGTCAGATAATCAGCCTTTTATAATATTACTCTTGGAAAGAATATTTTGTTCTCAGAAATATATATTAAAGAGAAATAACCTGGCTTCAAGACTGTGGGTTAGATGTAATACAGTGTACAAACTCTATAAACTGAAGCGATAATTTATATCACAATAGTGAAATCCCATTACGTCCTAAGAACATTTGTATGGAAGAACACATCATTTTATCCTTCAAGTATTGCCTTATAACTGTGTCTTTCTTTTAAGGATGTCAGAGAACTCCAAAGTGTTTGATTTATATTCTTAAGTGCTGAATATTTTTCATAAAGGCAAAAATGTGGATATGAAAATGTACTTCTACTTTTAAAGATGACCTTTTTAAAAAAGTCACATCCTCAAAAAAGCACCCATTGAAATTGAAGCAGTATTAACTCAGGTTTGGCTTCTTAGGAATCCATGCTTTAATCAGCCCATTTTATTGTTTAAAACACTTTGAATGGTAATGTGCAGGATGATTGCTGTTTCATGTCTTTGTATCTTTTAGTGTGTCATTTCTTGGAATGCCTTTCCCCTCCTGCCCACTCCCCCCACTTTTTTTTGGCTTGGAAAAAGCCTACATATTCTTCAATTCTTAGCAAAAGGGAAGATTTTATGAAATAGGTTGCTATGACTTCTGTGCTCCCTATACATGCCTCTATTTTTGCACTTAATCCCCAGATTATTTTCTTTCTGGCCTGCTTTCCGTGTTGTAAACCTTTGAAGGGCAGGGACCTGCCTACTTTTGTGTAGTCAGGAATAGCATATGGGCACTGAAGTTTGTGGTTGTTGAGTGAATAAACAAAAATATGTGTTCTTTGTATGTGTGTATGTATGTATATGTAATATTTCATATATGGCTTTGCATAGTATAATTTAGAAGATGGGCTAATTAATGAATTACAAATTGTGGTACCTCCTGAAATAACCAATTCATTTGTGGCTGATTGTATTCTACATGTTTTGTCATTTAAATACATAATGCTATAGTTGAATAGTATTTTAAGAAATGGCCACTGGTGACTATAAGAACTCTAAAGCTAGTTGTAAGGTCTATTTTAGAATAATTCTGATACATTAATGTTCTGTTGTTGGACATTCAGGGTAGCTTGATTCTGAGCCCCTATTTTTAGTCATAAATGACAGCATGTTTTTGCTATCCTAAGTGTTTGTAGTTATCTTCTGGTTTCTGAACTTTGAACTGATCTTGTGAATGATGCTTCTTTATAAAAAAGGTAGTCAAGCTTTATGCTTGCTCCTTTCTCATTGCAATGGAACCGAGTGATAGTCACTCAGAGTCGGGGACAGTCAGTCCCTATTCTGGTGAGACAGAGTTCATAGATATCTAGAGTGAGTGATTGGTGCTCACAGCATATTTCACACATACATACACACACATTTTTAAGTAGGTGAAAATTGTTTCAAAGTGAATATCAATGGTAGTCTTAAAGGGAAAGAAATGTCACAGTTGGGCATTGTGCACTGTAGGCCACCAGCCCTGTAGTAGTCTGTTTTGTGTTGCTATAACAGAAGTATCTGAGACTGGGTAATTTATAAGAAAAACAAAATTTATTGCTTATAGTTTCTGAGGCTGGGAAGTCCAAAGTCCATCTGGTGGTGGTGACAGTGACCCAGGGGTCTCACATTGCAAGATGGTGGAAGCAGAGAGAGCAGAGAGAGAGAGAAACAGACTCTCCTCTTCTTTTAGAGCCCTCAGAACCACTCCCCTGACCACCATTTTTAATCCATTTACTTGAGCATGGTCCTACAGTCCAATCACCTCATCAAGCCTCCACCTTTCAATTACCATAATAGGATTTCCCACCCTCTTAACAGTCACAGTGGGGGCTAAGTTTCTAATACCTAAAACTTGAGGACACAATTCAAGCTTCAATAGTTTTGGGGGGACATAATTCAATCCACTTACGTTAATTCAAGCCCTTATGTTACTTTGATTAGGTCTCTTTATAACCAGGTAATGATGTCATTTCCCCCTTTCTGCTGCTATTACGTTGCCTTGTCGCACTGCTTGTTCCCCATTGAAAGTTTTGTATCCTTAAAATATTGGTTCTAGGGTAGCCACTTAGGTTTGCTATATTGGAGGAGCTCAGTTGGCCTAGGGAAAGAAAATTTTCAGAGAGGCAGGAACTGAGTTTGCCAAACAATTGGAGGTCTTGAGAGAAGGAGGTGGATGAGGTAGGGAAAGGGATATAGAGTATGGTGTGGGAATATAGTAAAATTCCCATTTTCTGACATCCTTGAACCAATATATTTCTCATCATCTCAGCCCTTGCTAATCAAGTTTCTAATAAATAAACCTAATTGATGATTGTAGTTACTCAGCTATATTTCAACAGTGGGTGATATCATGTCTCCACTGTCATGTTGGGAATTATTTATAGTTTTAGGTATGATAGGTTTTTTAATGTTTAGTTTTTCCTCTGATATTGTGAGCTTTTATTAAAGTTAGTACTTTCAAGATTACTCAGATGAAAAATGCAGTATAGTACGTTAATTTTTAATGGTAGTATTTAGAATATGATTGAGTTTAGATTCCTATAATGCTTAAAATATATGGAAATATCAGTATTTATAGATGTAGCATTTGAAAAGCAATGCATCATTATTTTGACATTTCCATTCTTATTTTCTTTTCTCCTATTTTTCTTTTTAAATAAAGAATTAATGCGCCATCTGGAAACCTCTGAGATCATGCCATAAAAGGAATTTTGGCTTTTTTTGGCAACCATTCATCAAGATATGCTGTGATTGTGCACCTTATCAGAATAATGAAACATACTTAGAAGGGTGTTTTAACTCAAACATATTTCAAACATTTTTATATTGAGAATTCTTGCATGGACATCATGAGGGAAAAAAAATTACTACTACTCTATCCCAAGGTTAAGGTGATTAATGGGACAGTTGTTGGCTACTCAAACAGAAATGTAAATTGAAACTCTATGTGGCTAAATGGTTCTGAGCTATTTCTAAACACTAAATCCTGTATCTTCTTTCCAGTGTTAAAATAAGCAAATACAATTAGTTTATATGTTTTTCAGAGGGGAGAGTTGCAGTATTACATTGCAATTAACTTGCTCTCTTCTTCTCTTCTGAATAATACAGTTGTTGGAACTGTCAGCCAACGGACCTCCCTTTTTTTTTGGAACACTTTTTTAACTCTAAAAAGTAACAAGTTTTTTAAATTAATTGAGAGAAAACAGCTGAAATCTTGCATTGAAAGGGTTAAGTCGACATGAAAGAATTCATTTCCACTTTAATGACCTAGCCTTGCTGGGTTAGGACGATGGGGAACATGATTCTGACTTGTACTCCTATTGCCAATTAACACCTCCTATAACAGGTTGCCTCAGCTAGTCATTGAAGCTCAGGCAGTAGAAATAGTTTACATGCAGCTTGTTTTTCACACTAGTTGTTTAATACTCACAAAATTAAAGTATTAAAAGGTTGTTTCTTACCTTGCTGGGTAAGAGATAAACAATACAGTTGTAGTTATTTGTATATGTTTGAATTTGCTTATCTTGTGTTCAGCTTTTTTTTTTTTTTAAAGGGAGGTTTTACTTGAAGAAACTGAAAGTGGTGGTTTCATCAAATTGTTAAATTTTATGATAGAATTTGTTGAGGGTTATATTGGATACCATAAAGTTAAGAATTATTTTCTGTCAGCTATTCAATATATTTTATGTTTAGGGTTTTCTTTCCCCTTTAAATCGCCTTCCTTTGTTGCTAACGACTATTTTCTTTTTGTTAAAAAAAATGTGTTTTAACAGACTTTAAAAAATAATTCTGAAATGCAGGACCCAATATGCACCTTTAAAAAGCCATCATAAAAATAAGTCCTGTGTGATATTTTAATATTAGAGCAACTTTCTTTTGAAGTGTATAATGTCATTTCCCAAAATAATGTTTTATTTTTAGATATTTTTGGAGTGTTGCAGTTCACTGGTACTATTTATTTTACATTTCTTTTAAGTGACACTTTGGTTCATGTTTAATCAGCAGGTATTTTAATAACATAATAAAATTGGCTAAATAATTGATACCAGTTCACACTAAGAGAAAGGTGGAGTAATATAACTAATAGTGTTAACAAATTTGTTAAAAGGCCTGAGTAGGTAACACTTTAAGGCATTAGTTTTTATGCTGTTATAATGACAAATGCCTTTTTTTTTTTTTTTTTTAACACTTAGTCAACAAGGGCTACCCAAGTAAAAGTCACAGCTTTTTATGCTGGATCAGATTTTAACCTTCTAAATGGAAAAAACAGCAACCCATGTCTCATTCAATTTAACTACAATTAAAGTTTGTGGACCTGGGTGATAATTTCTGTTCTACTAAATGTGGCAGATCAAAACTCATTGTACAGAGGTAAGTTTGATACCTTTGTGGAGTCCATAACGGATTTTATATCACGAGTTAGGTTTTCCTGTGTGAGTAAAGGCTGTGCACACTGCTTGTGCCTGTGACTCACCTGATTTTACCCTACAGTTCTGTTAGATACTTGGTTTATAATTTTAGCTAATTCTAAAGGTATGGATTTCCCCCTCTTTTAAAACAACCTTATTTTAGAGTCACACTTACGTAAGTGATTGCAAAGTTGCCTGTAGGGACTGAGTATTGAGGATTTATACAGCAAAAGTAATTCTTTCAATTTCTTGTTTTTATGAGGGATGTGTGCATTTTAGTTGTGTGTTATTTACAGAAATGTGTAAGTATAAATCATATTCCAGTCTTCAAATGGTAACATTCATTTAGGTTTTAACAATAAAGTTGTAGAACATTCAGTTTTTTCTTATTTTACTTAATCTGTTGTCACTGATGTGTGTGTTTTTATTTTATAGTGGAATTGCATGAAATATAGACCAGTATTCCATTTTTTTTCTTAAGTACCACTTTAGTTACACCAGTGCCTTCAGTTATACTAGTAGTCGTTATTAAAGCACCTTGAAGTTTAACTTACATCATATTCAACCTCTAAAAATGATTTTCTGTTTTTGTTTATCTTGGTGGTAAAATAGTTGTTATAAGGTCAGCAGAGTTAACTTGAATAGTTCACACACACTATAAACTGATAATTTTAGATCTATGCTGTTGATTAAGCACCAGAAAGAAGACATATTTTTCATTACTATTTATAATTACAATAGTAACAGCCTAAGCCAATTAAAAAAAATTAAAGAAGTATTTGGGGGCCAGGTTTTAATTTGATTTATATCATTGTACAGTTTTTTTTTTTTTACCTGTTTACCCAGCATTTAGCTTAGTTTCTTAAACATAATAAGTTCTCAATAAATGAAAGATGACTGAAGTGATTCACATTCTGTACATCTATTCAGGTCTTTTTTAGTTTTATGAATGAGACATGTATAATCTGTCCTATGTGATCACATATGTCCATTTTAGTTGAATGTAAACCTAGCCTAACAATAGTTAAGTCTAACTTGAGAATACAGTTTGTATCAGTTTCTTCTTGTGAAATCTTTTCTTTCTCGTTAAAGTCATAGGATAGGAAATGAGACATGAGGGCAGTGGTAGTTAAAGGGACTTGGAAACTTTCTGTGGGTAAGGCGTAAAAACTGTTTTGTCTGTTCTGCTGAGTGGTACCTCACAGTCCTGAGACTCTGACTCTGTGGTCCTTACCACCTCATTATCCTGACCATTCCTACTCTATACATTTCCCGTCATTGAATCTCCTGATTCATGCTATTTTTTCCCTTAAGTTATTTAATATTTGAAATAGAGCTATACCTCAATATCTTTATTTGCCTAGGGTATAGCCACCTAGCACATGAAGTATCTTGAAAATTCTTCATATTTGAGACCTCTGCTTCTGTAATGAATTAGTGTCCACTTTTTATTGTTGTTTATATTTACTCTGTTCTTTAAAATACGTTCAAGTAATACTCAAATAATTTTATATGCTTATATATATACAACCATGTTTTAATTCTTTGAACAGGTGATATGTTTGAGAACTATGCTTACCCTTTTAAAATTTTTCTATCATTTGTATGCTGTGATTAAAAAAATAAAAAATCCCAGCCTTGTAACACCAAGGTCAAGGGTTCGGATACCCATACTGGCCAGCTGCAAAGAAAAAAAAAAAAAAAAAAAAAATCCCAAATGCTTGTGTGACTTAAATTACCCAGAATACATTTTAATAAAAAGGCATATTTTTGTTTTTGTTATTAGCATATATACTGTGTTACACGTAAATCCAGTAGTGCATTTTGCTCTGCATAGCCTATTGTGCCCATCTAGATTTCAGAAAATATGTGAAGCACTGAAGTGTTTCCTGTTCTTAATGATTGTACTAACTGCTTTTGAATAGGAACAACATCCCAAATTTTCTTTTTATTTTAATACAAAATAGCTCCAGGTGGCAGAGGATTCTAGAATTCTAAACAATGAAAAGGAACTAAGATCACAGAATAAAAGTAGATTTGGGCATCAGAAAATGGGATGGTATGCTGTAGTGGAAAGAGCACATTATTAGAAGTCAGAAATTGCATTTTAGTCCTGGTTGTAATAATTTTTAGCCTTGTGATCTATGCCAGTGTATATTTTGACTACTTCACAAGCTTCTTAATGCCTTCTGTTTAACCACACAACTAAAGTGCTAGGCACATGGGAAATACTTAAGTATTATTTGTAGCCTGGGAATTATCTCTGCCATACATTTGAAAAAAATGATATCTTTTTCAGAGTGTGAAAAAGAAACTCCAGATTTTCTCTGATAGGACTGTGTGGCCCATGGAATGATTTGGAAAACTTTAGGTTAAACAAAGATAAACAGATTTTTTCTCTACCCTAGGATTTTTCTTAGATCTTTTAATATTCTGACATACAACATAAATTTCTGGGCTAGGGTGGATAGTATATTCTGAACTTACTTGACTAGGAATGAACTCTTTGGATGGTGTAGTTTTGCAGTTTCTTTCTCAAAAATTCTTTAAATCTCTGCCATGTTACAGAATAACAAAGAATTGGTAAAACTTGGTGATATATCGAATGTGAGACTGAAGGAGAGAGTCAACAAAAATTTTGCCTAGATTTCTGGTTTGATACTCAAGATATTAATTAGAATATAGATAAGTTGGGCAGGTTAGTTTGTAGAGAAACATGGTCAGTTTGATTTTTGAACACTGAATTTGAGATGTCTCCTTTGGGAGACAATATGATGCTGATAGTAAGTTTGTGGGGAACATAAAAATAGCTTCCAATTTAATTGGTCATCAAATGTTTGAACCCTTTCTATAACATTTTTGCCAAATTGAACAGCTATGTGTGATTAACTCCAATTACAGAGAACTCATTAACTCTTTTTTAGATAGCTTGAATCAATACAAGATTTTGCTGATATTAAACCCAAATTCCCTGTCTGTGTAGCTTCTTCCCAATAGCTCATAGTACTACACATTATGTAGCCTAAATCAGTGGTTCATAAATTTTAGTGAGCTTTAGAATTACCTGGAAGACTTTTTCAAACCCCAGATTTCTGGGCTCTGCCCCCAGAATTTCTGATTCAGTAAGAATATGCATTGCTAACAAGTTCCCAGGTGATTCTTTTTTTTTTTTTTTTTTTTTTTTTTAAAAAGATGACCGGTTAGGGGATCTTAACCCCTGACTTGGTGCCGTCAGCACCATGCTCAGCCACTGAGCCAACCGGCCATCCCTATACAGGGATCCGAACCCGTGGCCCTGGTGTTATCAGCACGGCGCTCTCCCGAGTGAGCCATGGGCCAGCCCCCCTAGGTGATTCTGATGGGACTGGTTCAAGTACTATACTTGGAGAACTATTAGTCTAAACTCTGTCTGTCTGACAACCCAGAAGAGGAATTGCTGGGTCATATGGTAGTTCTATTTTTAAGTTTTTGAGGAACTTCCATACTGTTTTCCATAATGGCTGTAACCAATTTACACTCCCACCAACAGTGCACAAGGGTTCCCTTTTCTCCACAACATTGCCTTTCTTTTTACTTTAGGAGAGGATTCCTTCAAGATTGTAAATTAAAATATTCAGTATAGCAGCAGATTAGGGTACTTATTTTTCAACTTAAGGTTATATTGCTGATTAAGATGGTTGGAGCCATAAGAGATCTCACAGAAAGGGTCTTTCAACAATATTTTTTAATTATAGGTTAAGTTTCTGGGGTTTCTTTGAATTATTAAAAGAACTATCATGAATGTTCTGGTTCCTGCAAATATCTCTTTTTATTTACTCAAATAATTACTAGGAATAAAAAGTGGGTCAAAAAGTTTGTACAGTTGGAAGGCTCTTGATATACATTGTTCCTTGCTTTTCTGATAGATTATACCAGTTCACATTTCTAACAATAGAGCTGAGCGTATTTCTTTTATTATACCTTCTTTGAGGTATAATAAAAGCTTTTTTTTAATTTAAAAAAACCCACAATGTCTTATGTGTTAATTGGCAATTCTTTAACTAAAGAAGGTCAACTAGGGAGGTTGAATATTTTTGTATTTATTTTATCATGTGTTTCTCATGTAATTAGTCTCTGCCCATGTTTCTGTTGTGTTTTTGGTATTTTTTAGTTGACCTGTATATTAACCTTTTGTCATAAATATGACAGCTATTTTTTCAGGGTGTTTTGCTTTTTAATTTTTTCAGTATTCAGAAATTTTAGACTGTGTTGTCAGTTTTATGTTCCTTTATTTGTTCAGTTGGGTTTGTACCTAAAAAATGTTTCTTTACCCACATCAGATAGACATTCACCAATGTTTTTAGCATAGTTTTTGTTATGCATTGATTTTTTAAAAAGATGTTACTCTTTAATCCATGCGGGTGGTATTATAACATAAGCAAATTTAGTTTTAAATGCTTCCATTATTAAACCAGAAAAAAGTGAAGAATTAAAATAGAATATGTTCAATGGTGATAACTTTGAAATCTAAATAAAATGAAACTTTCTGCAATATAATAGTATATCTAGTTTCAAATATAGGTAACCTAAAAGTTGTATAATTAGCTCCAAAAATAGCTTGAGAGCCAAATGTTTTAATAATGAACTCTTCCAAATTTTAAAGACATGGATAATTTTTTACACACACATACATTATTAGAACTTGGAAAATGGAAAATTTTGTAATTAGAAAACTTGTAAAGTTTTCCAGTTTATTTTATAAATCAAGCATAATGATATCAAAACCTAACAAATATCACAGAGAAAAAGAAAATGCCAGGCCAATCTCACTTATAAGAAACAAAAACCATATATAGAAAAATAGTTAATCAGACTTGAACAGTTTATCCCAGAAGTACAAAGGTGGTTTAATACTGGGAAATATTAATGTAATACATCACTGAAGTCAAGGTGAGTGAACCAAATTGGTCTTTGGCTTCAGAAATGTAGGTATGTCATTGACTGACAAAGCTTGCTCAATCTTTGTGTTTTTTTTAATTGTTATTTTTAAGCAGCACATACATGAATTTCCATGTTAAACTCATTATGAGAGGCTTTTATGTTTTAACAAGGAACTTTAATCCATTTATATATATAACCAATATATTTGATTTTACCTTATGTTGTTTGGTATTTTTGTTGTCCTCCTTTCTAGGTTTTCTACCTTTGTTTTATTGTTTAGTGTTGTGTTTGCTTTTTTTTTTTTTTTTTCCTCCAGTGACTTGATAAGGTCTGTATTGTGTTTTAATTTTTATACTAGTTACTTTAAAGTTGTTCAAAAATTGTTTAATCCACATTTCTACAATAGTCAAAGTCATCACTTAGATCTCTTATTTCCCCCTCCTTATGTAAGGTGGAGAATTTTGTATACTTCATTTATCTCCCCTACCTATGCAGTTACTTGGATAATAACTGTAGGTTTGGGCCTCAGTTATTTATATTATTTAGATCTATCTTTATTTTTAACTGTATTCAATGGTCTTAACAGATTTTTTTATATAATTGCTTTTACATTTTTTAGCTTCTAATTTTTATTTGGGGGATGGGATGCTCAACTGGATCATTTACTCAAGAAGTTTTTTCAAGGAAAATATATGGAAACATTTTCTCAGCTCTCCTATGTTTAGTAATATATTTGTGGGCTGTCAAACATTTTTAAAAATTGACCAAGTATAAACTTTTTGACACTCAGGTTTCTTTCATAAAACTCTGAAACTTCGTTGTTTTTTATCATTTAATTTTGCGAAGAAATCCATAGTCAATCTGTATTACATTTTTTTCCTGCAGGCATTTTGGTTTTTCTACTTGTATGTTTTAGATGTTTTGCTTTATTCATGTAATGAAGATTTAGCTAAGTATTTTCAGATATAGCGCTTTCTTCATTGATACTGCTTGACATTAGATGATCCAAAAGTCGAAGATTTTTAATTCAAGAAAATTTTCCTCAGCTTTGTCTTTTCTTATTGACTCTATTTCTTATTTTAACTTAGAAACAACTGCACTTTTTTTAGCTTAGAATTCCTTTCTCTGTATTCCAATTTCATTATATTTCTAATAGTTTTCATCTCTAATTTTTTACTCTATATTCTAGGATATCTTCTAAAGTTTATATTCTGTATCACTGAACTACGTTCGTCATAATGTTATTTTTACCTTTGTTTCTCCTAGTGTGAATTTAATTCTTAATTTTTAGTCTTTTCATTTTGGTCTGTCCTCTAACTTTCTATTTCAAAGATAAGAAACCTTCTTGCATTCTACTGGTTCCAAGTAGTTTCCTAAAATTTTGTTCATGATTCCTATTTTTTAGATGACTTTCTTCTCTTTGCATCATCAGAATGCTGTTCCCCTGGAGTGCCAGAAAACAATGGATGTAGATTGTTCATAGCTCCACATTTTCTTCATTTTGGGGGCTAATTAGGTCATCTTTATGTACAAGTTCTCACATACCTCTTTGAGCTCAGTTTCCAGGGTCTTTAATGGGGTTTTCTTCTACATTGTCTGGTTGTGTGCTATTCTGAACAGGTGAGTATGTAGAAAACTGTCTCACATTACTCACTGCTAGTTGAGGTCATTAATATCTGTCCCATAGACAGTGTTTTACATGAGTTTTCTCTCTCTCAGAATGCGGTTCACTGCTACCAACCCTTCTCTACTTCTTGCCAAGTTTTCATCTTGGAAATTTAGTCTCTGAGGAGGTCAAGAAACAGTAGTAATGGAGGTGAAAGGGGAACAGGAAATAACACTGGCTGCTGTCTCAAAAATAGCACCCATACAATAAAGAAACAGCAGTATTGTTTTTCTCTCAGTACATAGCTTGCTGTTAGTATGTTTCTGAACCAGAAGAAAATAGATTGTGAGAAAGGAGCTAAGATCTTTTCACTTACTTGCATGTGGCTTGCTCCCTCTCTCACAGGGTAAACTGGTGGGTATTTTTCTTTTCTGTTCTATTGGCTTGGAGTACCTTAATTTATTGATTCATTCTTTCATCTGGTACTTATTGAGTTCTTACTGTGTGTCAGGCACTTTGGTAGGTACTGGTTATATGTAATGCTGAACAAGACAGAGTATTTCTTCCTTCACTGATGGCAGAAATAGTTTCTGGATTCTGTCAGTAACACATTTTGGTGATGGTGTGATGTTTTATTTCCCCCTTTTTTCTAAATAAATACTTTCTGGCAAGTTGGGAAAAGCTGTATTAATAACTACAGTCTATACTAGTTTATATTATTTCTCCATATAAAAATTTTTTAAGTTGCTCTGGATCCAGGAATAATTTTATGAATACAGTGTTCATTATCCTAACCTTTTTTAAAAAAAGTTTTGTTTTTAAAGACTGATAAATAATAATTGTATATATTTGTAGGTTGTTATTATGATATTTTGATATGCCTGTACATTGTGGAATGATCAAATAAGGCTAATTAACATATCCATCACCTTAGCTATCTATCATTTCTTTGTGGTGAGAACATTTAAAATCCACTCTTTTATTTTGAAATATATAATACATTATTATAACTATAGTTACAATGCTGTGCATTATTAGATCACCAGAACTTATTCCTTCTTTCTGTCTGAAACTTTGTCATTATCATAACCTTAAAGTATTCTCCAAAACCTCTCATCACAACTAACTTACTACTGGCTTCATCTTTTACTTAATCTTTCTAATCTATCATAGTTAAAAGAATAAAATTATCATATCCCTAAAATTATATTTTACATGATGTCTTCAGCAAGTGTTTTGGCCTGATAGTAATTTAGCCTACTGCAGAGTTTTCGTTCTGAAAGATGTTCTTATCTATTTGAAAACAATAAAGCTGTATTAGGCAATAATAGATGAAGGATTTGACCATTTTTTAACTTCATTGCCTGGCATTTATTATTAACAGTAAAATTTGAGAGGCTTGATTTTTCTTGCCATTTTCTAGAAAAGTAAATAAAAGAGGAAATTTTTGTGTGTGATTCGTGTATTTAGAGAAAACTTATTCTAGAACTTTTTATACTTAATGCTTCCAGTAGATGTTATGAGCTTTTAAACAAAACAAAATCACATAATTTAACATATAAATAGACAAGAAGATATACAAAGTACACATAGACCTGTAAGTGTGGAATGTCATGAGTAAAGTAATTGTTTAATTTCAGTAAATAAAAACACAAAGGGGAGCAAGTACATTGACTTACAATTTGGATAGTTAACATGTTTCTTATGTAATTTGTAATAGAGTTATTGCCAGGGAATGGAACTTTAAACAAAATAGAACCTGGAAATTGTAAGTCACATCTCATTGTAATTTCCCAGATTGGCCAGTATTAAAAAGCAAGAAATTTTCTCTATGCAAATTGGGTCAGAATCACATTTATGAGATTGTAGGCATCTTGAGGGTAAGAATTATATATAAGTGGCTGTGTGCAGCTGAATGTTATAGTCAAAAAATGTTTGTTTCTTTTCATAAAGAAGATAGAATCCTTAGGGAGAAACAGACTATCTTCCTTAGGCTATAATAAGATTAATAGTAATATTTGTTTTAAAGGTAGTGGTCAGGATTTTGGAATTATTTTCCAATTAGCTACACCTGTCTCAACTAGTTTGTTCACACCTGGAGCAATTATGTTAAATTTGTTGTTGTTTAGGAGGAGGGGGACAATTTCATAAGGTGAAGTGCAGAGTATGTTGTTCACAGCTCTTTCATCTAGGGATTAGAAGTCTTCTTCCCCCTTCCCCCCACCATACCTATGAATTTGCAAAATGATCCCATAGTCCCTATCTTAACGTGCTTTCTTTAGCTGAATATCAAAAAGCTCAGAGAATTTGCTGTTTATATTAGTCCTTCAGTTAGTTAATCATGCTAGCCAGCAGCATTTTACATTCATGTTGTGGTAGGATGTGTGTCTCATTGGTGCACTAGAGCTTTCTTTAGCCAAAGTAGACTAGCATTGCTGAGACTTCTGCTTTATGTCCATTGGAAACTTGTCTCGGTACTAAGTTTTATCTGTTTTCTGCAGGTTTGATATTTGCAAACATGTTATAATGGAATAAAGGACACTTGACATGTTTTTCCAGAACTTTTTAATAACAGTCAAGTTTATATGACATGTAACTTTAAATTTAAACTCATAAACTCTGTTTATAATAATTAATGTACTTTTTTTCTAGGGGCCACCTACAGATGCTCCTGCAGTGGACACAGCAGAACAAGTCTATATCTCTTCCTTGGCACTGTTAAAAGTAAGTAATGAATGGAGTTATTTGCTGTAGAGTTCTCTATTGCATTGTTTATCGGCCTTTCGGCTAAGATCAAGTGTGGAGATCTCTGTTGCTCTCACTGTATCTTTTACTTTGGAATATTTGCTGCCTTAATTCTCTCAGACATAAGCTATTATTTTAAGTATACTTATAAAACAGAATATTTTATTTGTACCAAAACAAAATTAGGTTATGAAAAAAGAATCAAAGGGACCAAAGGTCTCAAAAAACGCACTTCGTGTTCATGAATTTTCCTTTTTTACAGATGTTAAAACATGGCCGTGCTGGAGTTCCAATGGAAGTTATGGGTCTGATGCTTGGAGAATTTGTTGATGATTACACCGTCAGAGTGATTGATGTGTTTGCTATGCCACAGTCAGGAACAGTGAGTACTTTTATGGTTGCCTGCTGCAAGTAAATGTGTTTTTTTTTCTTTTTTCTTTTCCTATGCAAATAACTTTGATCATATTATATTTTCTCTTTCCAATAGGAAAAATTAATCATAAGATTAATGATAGAAATTTCTAGATTGTATTGAATTTAATCATTAATTTTTTAAATGCATCATGAATTCTTATAGTCTACAAACTGAATGACGCTAATGCTAAATTTCTTTACTCATTCCTACATAACATACTGTATTTCAAAATTAGTTACCCTATAATAGCCAGGTAGTAGTTTGGTTAGTTTGAACACTTGGTTCAAAAGATTTCAGAGACTCTTACTTAGATTTTTAATTCACATATATTACTGTCTTGTTCCCATTGTTTTGAAATATGTCCTTTTTTTAACATTCTGTATATGCTGATGAATGACTTTTAAGCTTTTACTATTAAAAAATGTTAGGTTGTTAATACAAAAAACAAAAAAACAAAAACCCTGTATTGAACCTTAGTTCTTTTTGCTTAGGCATGGTAATTCATTTATGTGAACCCTAGTCCATACATATTTTGAAAGCCATCTAACTCTACCTGTTTAGCGTGTATTGTTCTTCCTAAAAGTTTTTTGTTTATTTTGTTTTGCCTTTTTGTTTAATGCGTTGGACTTACCTAGAACTGTGTGCATTTAGATTGAAAGAAAATGGCCCCAAAACAATAACCATTCTACCTACCTTTAAAAAAAATAACACATATCCTTCTTGCCTGTTTGCCTAAAAGATAGTGAGTCTGTTTTTCTGATGTTTTTTCTCTGATAATGCAACATTTCTTTTACTGTGCCTTGTAACATACCTGTCTTAAAGAAATTGTTGTCATAAAGATGTTCTATTTGAGTCTTCTTACTATGCGTTTACTTTGTTAGGGTAGACACTAGAGAACAAATTGTATTTTTAAGTAATTCTATATATATAAATAAGCATTCTAGAGTAATTGTTACAGAATGCAATATATTTGTAAATAATGCAAAATATGGAGAAACACTCAACTTTTTTTCTAAATAGATGAGTTTGTTGAGGTAGACTAATTTGGATTTACTAATTTTGTCCACCTGGTTATTAATTGTATTTATTTTGTACATTTGGATATAGAGAAACACTCTACATATTAACTAAAGATTTGCATTTAAATCGTAGGCTATTATTACTTGTATCTATTTTTCATGTCAGAATATATAAAACACTTAATAAAATTAACTTATTTCTGTTGAGTGTGGTCCTTATGTAGATATCCATTATAATAAATGGTTCTTAAGCTTTAATATTTTCATGTAAATGCTTGTTTTACAATATAAAATAGAAAATTTTGATCCCCATGTTCATTCTACGTAGAATTAAAAAGTTTTTCTTCTGTCACAAGGGTCAGCAAACTTTCTGTAAAGACATATCTTTGTTGCATATTCTTTTTAAAAAAACAGTCCTTTTAAAATGTAAAAAGCCGTTCTTAGCCTGTAGACAGCAGATTGCATACCTTTGTTCTTAAGGATACACTCTCTATTGGAATTATACTGTAGGCAGCAGATTGCATACCTTATTCTTAAGGATGTACTCTCTATTGGAATTATCAGTATACTGTTTGTTTTGGTGGGAAAGAAGTGCTTATGTTAACTGGTTTGTTTAAGTAGATTAGCTGTAGATTCCTGGTATTAAAAGGAAGCCATATATAATATATAATAATATACTATAGTATATAATACCAGTGTTCTATCACCAGAGAAAGGATATGACCCCTGTTTATTAGTCCATGTTCTAAAATCTTATTTTAGTTGAACTAGCAAAATAATGCAGCATTTAAGAGATTTGGTTACTGACGTCTCCAGTGGGGAGTTTTTTGTGATTGCTTTTATGTTTGAGGCAATAAATTATTTTCCTTCTTTGAAATGTTTACATTATTGGAAAAAAAAGACTTGAGGTTGTTTCATTGTAATAGCTGAGTAGTTATAGAACTTTGGATGGGATGGAAGAGTTCTAGTCCTTACCACTTACCAGAGGATGGCATTAGGCAGTATGCTTGCCTAAACAGATCTAACCTAAAGTTATGGTTGGTTCATTCATTTGGTATTTCTGGTAAATACGTACATAGCAATGGCCATAAACTCTTAAAGAATCTTGAAAGTTGTTTTAACTCATTAGCTAACAGCAGCTTGGTATTTGACAATTTTATAGGCTTTATTGATATAAGGCTTATAACTGACTTGAGTGCATATCAAAACCTATAAAATGATTTTGGTTCCTCCCAAATAACATACATAGGTGTAGCTTTTTGTTATTTACATCATAATATAAAGATGCTTTTTTTTCAAAGTTATAAGAGCTAAGCATTTTTCTTTCCTTCTGAACTAGGGTGTCAGTGTGGAGGCAGTTGATCCAGTGTTCCAAGCCAAAATGTTGGATATGTTGAAGCAGACAGGAAGGTAAGTATTTTAAATGATTATTTAAAGAAATAACGGGAAATATTTTTAGAAACATACCTCAAAGTATGTGTGTTTATGAACATTATTCCTAGAAAAAAAAAAAAGCGCATGTACTTGATATATAAGTATCTATCTGTATCAGTGTTATCCACTGCCTGTCTAGTATCTCTTTCCTCTGCAATCAAAGACATTTCCAATCAGAGAACTTCCTCATGTTAAAATTCTTGACTGTCACATAGTAAGCTTGGGCCATAGCTTTTCTCTGTTTAGCATATGGGGTTACCATCTACCACTTATAACTGAAAGAGTTTTCACATTCCATATATTTGAGAGTTGCAACTGAATGTGATTCTGAATATTTAATTACATTTGTAGGCACATGAGTTTTAAAAACAGAGAAAGTAGAATCCAAATATTCTTAAATTTTTTTCCTCAGACTAAATCTCTCAATAGTTGTCATTCTCTTGCTCAAATTCTTCTACTGTGGAAAAAACTTCAAAATTAATGTTAGCAAAAGGCTCAGCAGCTGAGCAGAACAGTGCAAATTGGTTTTTGACTGAGTTCCTAGTTCTACTGCTGGTTTAATTGATATTTAATCCTTTCACAACAGTGGATCCTGATGTCCATTGTTAGAAATGTACTCTGTGTCTGGAAAATCCAACTCCCAGAGCTAAGGAGTTAAAGAGTAGATATTTACTTGAATGCTGAAAGGGTAAAAACTGGCTCTGAGAAAGTGTGGTAACAAGGTGAAAAACTGAAAGCCTTATCTACCACTGCTAATATGCATCTCTTAATGATAGCACTCCTTTGTCACACTTACTCATTTCCATGTTTTCTGGATAATATGGTGTATGATTTCAGTGTTCCTAATGGTGCTTTTTCACACCTGTGTGTTTTTCATCTCTTCTTAATTTATACCCTGTTATTGTGTTGTTTCTTTTCATATCATAAATGTATTACTTGTTCTGTTCTGAGCATTTGAATGCCCTCTTTGTTTCAGGCCTGAGATGGTTGTTGGTTGGTATCACAGTCACCCTGGCTTTGGTTGTTGGCTTTCTGGTGTGGATATCAACACTCAGCAGAGCTTTGAAGCCTTGTCGGAGAGAGCTGTGGCAGTGGTTGTGGATCCCATTCAGAGTGTAAAAGGAAAGGTAGAGTAGATTCTATCTTTATTGCCATCTACTGCCACATTCTGTTTACATAATATGTTAGGTAAAAACCCATTTTGTTTAAAGCAGGATTCTGAATTACACAGAAAACCAATGTTTACTTAAAACAACAAACAAGAAACTGTGCAAGTCGATAAATGTGTCTTGGTATTATCAGCAATTTACTATTTAGAGATTTATTTCTACTTTAATGACCTATTGTCTCATCATTATGAATGTTTATTTTTAAATTTTTTAAATTTTATAAAATTAGGACTGTTAAACCATGCTAAAAGCCTACTATACACATTTTATTAATATTTTAATAAACATTTCTGTACCTTTATTTCCAAATAGTGAATTTGGAATAAGCACATTAAAAAAATCCATTTAAAAGGCTCTGATTTGCAAACATTGTGCAGGACATATTCTGGAGTTGTATGTTCCAAATATTTTAGACAACGAAAACTTGCCCCAAAGATTTGGTCTCAACTATTCACATTTTTTGGAGTGAGGACACAGATGAATGATTAAATATGCTAAGTGATTCTGAAAGGAGATTAACTTGCAAAGCATATTGGATTATAGTTGTTCTTTGTTGAAATCTCTTTTGTTCTTGTTTAGTTCTTTTTTGTTGTTGTTCGTTCGTTCTTTCTTTTTTTTTTTCTTTCTTTCTTTCTAGCCCCATATGCCATTTTCCTATTTCCTGCCTCATGACAGCAGGGAGCAGCTCTATTATCACCTTCACAGAGCTGTCTGCAAATGTGAGAGGCAATTCGATTTTGCTCAACCACAGGGAGAGTGGATTAGAAAAACTACAGAACATACAGAAATTGGCTAGGTGGTTACTGCTTTAAAACACTGCTGAGGTGTCTTGTTTGAGCATGTATTTCCATTGTAGTGCAGAATAATTGTTAAAATAAAATCACAGTACATTTATGAAATCCTTTTTATGCAGGTTTTACAAATAATTTTTAGAGCACTTAGAAATAAATATTAGCTTGATATCTATCAGACCTGGAGTTTGATAGCAGTGCAGATTACATTTACATCTGCTCACCAGCTCAAACAAACTATACATGGCTGTTAAAACATGGAGTTTTCATCTGTCATGAATTTGAAGTTGAATGTTTTCTGATATCATGTTATTATGATATATAAAAATTGAGGTCTTTTCTAAATTATGATCTTATTAGATGTGATATAGCTTTTCAAGGCAGAAACTGTCCACAAAAACAATAATAATAGAAACTGATACACTAGACAATTCAGACTGGATAAGTGCTGATTCTTGCTATATGCCCATATTTTAATTTATTTACTTTTTCTTTTTTTTTTACTAAATGTATTGTTATTTAACTGATATAGATAAAAGGAGTTGAAATCCTTGATTTTTATTAGTTTTATGAATTAAAGTACAGTAGAATACTTAAGTTTAACTCTCTGATATTTGACTGATAAGTAATTCAAGTAATAATTATTATTTTAGAAATATAACAATTATTTGATAAAGCCCAACCATCACAATATTTACAAGTAATAATCGAAGCCTAATTTTAAATATAACTAGAGTTGAGTTCTATTTTGTTGTAATATTTTGAATGGAAGTTTTAGTTTACAAACCTAGTTTAAGTATTATATATTATTGGTATTTGCATTGTTTGTTTCTAATTAATTGTAATTCATATTAAAAGAGTGAATTTCATTTAAAAATTACTTGTGTCATACTGTTGGCAATGTTAAATATGGCTTTTAAAAAATGTTATATATAAAATTACTTTATGAAATAATATGTATCACTGTTTTCATGTGGCATGAAAACTATTTTGGAAAATAATTAGTATAAATATCTGTCATTGATGATTCACATCGCTTATTGTATCTAACATATAAATTCATCCAATTCTGTCACCTGAAATAAGGATCCAGTTCTTTGTCAGTAATGCAACTTCACCTATAAGGTGTCTGAATTTGATTTTAATTTATGGTTCTTTCAGTGTCAAGACCTCTGAACACTGTGAACCAAATTAAATACTAATAAATCCTTGGCCAGAATGTTCTAGTTAAATTATTAAACATAAGAACATAAACTTATAAAAATGAAGAATAGCATGGGACTCTCCCTCTCCATTCCCTACATGTGATTTATCAAAACTGTCAAAATATTTGGTATGGCAACGATTAGATCGAAAGTTAAAATGGCAATCTATATGTAAATGATGTAAGTCGGGTCTCTGTTCACTTTTCTTTTTAAACCTCTTTCCTGTATATTTTTATATTTTCATTTTTATAAATTCCAATATTATCTTTCTGTTTTTGAGTGATGAGATAAGCATGGATTCTTTCTCAATTGATTCAGAGTAAGTTTACCTTTATCTTTATTGAATAATTGCTGTTTGCCAGGTATTGTGGTAATAACCATTTCACTTATCTAATTTATTCTTTACTGTAATCCTAGTGATAGGCACTATTATTATTATTATTACATATTATCAATGAAATAGTAAAAAAAAAATTAGGGTCAAAGAGATTATTTTGCCCAAATCAGACCATAAGTAAGCAGCAGAACGAGGATATAAATCCAGGTCTGTAAAATTTTAGAAATCAAACTTTTTTATTAGATCTTTAATATTAGAGTATATGAAGTAATTAGGGTAATTCAGGAATGAAAAGTGAGTGCCAAAGGTCATTGCAGAGCCCTTTCTTATGTTACTGTGGGTAAGTCACTACCTTCATTATAAGTCAGAGGAAAGAGCTATAGTTCCCAATGTTTCTCTGTATTATTTATAGTAGGTCTTATGTATTAATTGATTTTTTCCATGTGTTTGTTCTATTAATTAAAAAAAAAAATTTTTAGGCACTTATCTCTACCAGTTTTTTTGGCATTGCTAGGACCAAACATTGAGACCAACATAAATAATAAAATATACTATATGATAAAGAATCAATATCATTCTCTGTATTATATAGTACTGTAAATGTTTTAAAATGGTATAGGTGGAAATCAGTGGTAACGCATTCATAATTTAAGTGGAGAGTGAGCTTATAGTGAGCTCTGCTCTAAACTAGTCTGTCAATTAGTTTCAAGATTCTGCTTCCGGTTTTAGTTTATTTGTAAAATATACATGCTCAAATATTTTAAACTTTATTTTTCAAATGGCACAGTGGTAACTCTTGCTTAATATTTTATTATCTTGTATATTCAGCCCACAACTGGACTTTATTCAGCAGCAAATTTGGAAGTTAATTTGACATGTTATAAAACCTAGTATACAACTTAGTATGTTATTTTAATACTTTATTAAAACATAATTACTGCTTTAGAGAACTCATTTTCCTTGACAGGATTCCTGTTAGTAAAATTTTCAGATGTTACCTGCCAAATCCTGACAATTATTGTGTCTGTTTTCTGTTTTGAAAACAATAAAAGCTAATGGCCATTTAGTCCGAATATATCCTCACACTGGCTGAGTTTTCTTGAAACACTTTTATGTAATCTGATCAGAAATACTTAGTAGACTTCTAAAAGTGTGATGTTTATTTGATTACAGATCAGCAGATATTTCTTAAGTATTCCTGATGTGCCTGTTTGCTAATGATTCTGGGATACAAAATTTTAAAAAGTGGCTTTTGTCTCCTTGAGAAGAAAAGTCATACATTTAGTGTCACTACTGAGCAAGATAACATGCTGCCAATTATATACTGATGCCCTACATCGCATACTGATACAATGCAAAATATATTGATATTTACTTCTGTAAGTATTAATTTGGTTGCTAGACAAATACTTCAGCAAATACTCAGAATCTTGTATGTGCCAATATACAATAAAGTATTTCTTCTATAAACAGACATAGTAAATGCAAATCGAATTAGAAAAAGGGAGACATCAATATAAGGCTGCACAAAATAGATGAAACTTGGGCTGAGCTTTGAGGGGTGGGCAGGACATTACTTAGAAGAGAAGCTTGTACCATGTGGGAAGAATGTAGAAACAATACCATTCCAGGTGCTACAAACCTCTTTGTTTATTCTTTTTCACAGATACTAGAATGTAAAAGGAGTGGTTTTTATTGTTATTGTTCTTTGATTAGTATTTTACAAAAGATGGGGTTCTGGAGAGTCAACACAAATATAGGAAGAAAGAGTTTGGTAGTGAATAAGAGCTTACCTTTTATTTTCCTAGGTATCCTCACAAGATCTGAGAATGTTAAAAAACGTCAAACTGATGATAGTGAAATACAAGAAGCAAACAAAACTGTCATGTACCTATACTATTCCTGATAGAAAAACTTAATAGTTTATAACATTTATTTAGCTGATATAATAAGAAATTGTCAGCTAGGAATGTAGAAACAATTTTATGTTTAAAATTCTAAGAGCATAAATCCTATATAGTGTTAACAGTTCTTAGTAGAGTTCTTTTAATCTAGAGCTTCTATATTAATAATGTAATCTCTGAGCTAATTTATTATGCTTTAGTATTTGCAGTGCATTTTGAGTGATGTAAATGTGCTTCAAATTAGTTTGAATCCAACCGTTTCAGTAAAAGTAGAGTGAAACCATTAGGACAATGTCCCTTTATCTATAAGAATATTATTTATTGACTTTTTTGCTTCTTGAATGCTTTTCTTTCCCTAGTCATCTAATTATCTCTGGTCATTCATTCAACAGACACTTGTTGATCATTACCGTATGCCAGGCATACACTGGAGATATAGAGAAGAATAAGATCTACTCTGTCTTCATGCCAATTTTGTACTAGTAAATGGAAACTATGATTTATCAGAGCCTGCGTACATTAATTATTAAAGATCACATTCTAGATGATTTGACATTAGCCATTGTTAATTGTGAGGATTTTTCTGGATCTGGGACTTAGTTTCAGCAGGTTTAATATGTTAGTGTAACTTTCTAAAGATGCTAGAATTGATTATGGTGGTAAATTTTCTTAAAAGTCATAGTTGATTCCTGTGGTTATTCTTAGGCTACTAGTAAGCTGATTAATAGATGCTCATTGCCACTTTCCACATGCCAAATAGCTTTACTGTATGCAGTTTTTATTCTAAATTAAACACAAGTCAGTGCTTTATTATGCTTGAGTTTTTCAGTTTAGCACACCATGGAAGAGTGTTTTATGAGTTCATAACTGAGCAGTGGTAAGGAAATGGGAGGAATATATATTGTTAAAACTAGTGATCGTATTTTTTTATTAGATAGTAGATATCTTCTTTTTTCCTTTCTCTCTCTCTCTTTTTTTTTTTTTTTTGAGGAAACATAAACATAAATGGTAAAACTTTATGTAAAATAGTAACCAAAAATGCTTTTTTGGAGTTTTTCATTTCAATAGACTTTATTTTGCACTATATTTTTTGGTGCCAGATACTCTGTTATATACTGGATATTCAATGATGAATGAGACATAAATCTTGCTGTTTAGTAACTTGCTTTTATGTTAAGGTAGCTGTTATACCAAATAGCTTGGTGATGAAGAGTACTGGCTTTGGCATGCTATATGGGTTCAAAAGTATACTCATGAGAGTATACTTACACAAACCTACTACATACCTAGGCTATAGGTATAGCCTATTGCTCCTAGGCTACAAACTTGTATAGTGTGTTACTGTACCAATACTATAAACAATTGCTTTTTATTTATTTATTTTTAAATAATAAGTACATTCTAAGATGTTGTGGGGGTGTGGGAGGAAAGGCGGTGCGGCTGGCCCACCTCAGGCTCCATTGCTGGCCTGGTTGCTGTTGGCGGTGGGTGGGGCCAAGGCCCATGGCCTATAGCCTCAGGACCCCTACTATAGGCAGTTGTAACACAATGGTAAGTATTTGTGTACCTAAACGTATCTAAACATAGACAAGGTACAGTAAAAATACAGTGTAAAAGATAAAAAATGGTACACATGTATAGGGCACATACCATGAATGGAGTTTGCAGGATTGGAAGTTGGTGAGTGAATGTGAAGGCTTAGGACATTACTGTACACTGCTGTAGACTTGACAAACACTGTACATTTAGGCTATACTAGATTTATTCAAAACTTTTTTCTTTCTTAATAAACTAACCTTGTCTTAACTGTAACTTTTTTGCTTTAAAAACTTTTCAATATTTAAAATTTTTTGACTCTTTTGTAGTAACACTTAGCTTAAAACACAAACACATTGTACAACAGTATTTTCTTTATAACCTTGTTCTATAAGCTCTTTTTTAAAAATTAAAAAAAAATTTCTTTTTAAACTTTTTTGTTGAAAACTAACACACAAACACACACGTTAACCTTGGCCTACACAGTGTCAGGATCATCAATATCATTGTCTTCCACCTCCACATCTTGTCCCGCTGGACAGTCTTTAGGGGTAAAAACACACACAGAGCTGTCATCTCCTATGATAACTATGCCTTCTTCTGGAACAGCTTATTTAAGGACCTCAGGGCTATTTTATAATTAACTTTTTTTTTTTTTGATAAGTAGGAGTATACTCTGAAACAACAATAAAAAGTACAGTATAGTTAATACATAAACAAGTAATAAAGTCTTTCATTATCATTATAAAGTGTTATGTATTATGCATAATTGTATGTGTTATACTTTTATACACTGGCAGTGCAGTAGGTTTGTTTACACTGGCATTGCCACAAACACATTAGTAATGCATTCTGTTAGGACTTTTCAACAGCTATGATGTCACTAGGCCACATGAATTTTTCAGCTTCGTTATTATAATGTGGGACCATCATCATATATGCTCCATCATTGACCAAAACATAGTTATGTGGTGCATGGCTGCAATTTGTATTTTTCTTTGAAGGTGGTGTCATCGCATAAGAAATGTATGTAAGTCTCTTATTCCCTTCATCCACTTGGTCTACTGCCATGCTAACATGGTTGGGCCCTATATAATTCCTTTGCTTTATGTGGAACTTTCAATAGGCATACCACTTGTATTGCTTAGTTTGTCTACTAGAGAAGAATCTGAAGTTAATTGTTTGTTTTATGTAGGCTGATTGAGTAACCACCAGATAGAATTGGCACTCTGAGTTGGTATCAGACCAGCAACCCATAGGTGATATCCTCTGATATCCTCTTGTAGCTCAGTAGTAGTCCCCTGAGGAGTTCAAGTTCACTGTTTGTCACATAGGAGTCTAGAATTGTCTAGCATGCAGGAGTATCAAGATTCTAGACTATGAAGTCATTTTTAAAAAGGGATAATAATAACATTTAGTATGACTATTCACTTTTTTCTTTAGGAATTTTCCTAAGGAAATATATGTCTTAAAATGTCTGTCCCTAATTTTCTATTGGTTTTTTCATATGCCACATATCTCTGGATGCCAAATTTGTAATTATAATTTGATTTTTAGGGTACCTTTTTCTAACGTTAACACCATTTACAACAGCAGTGTACAGGCATACCTTGGAGATACTGGTGGTTTCGGTTTCAGACCACTGCAATAAGGTGAATATCACAATAAAGTGGGTCACATGAATTTTTTGGTTTCTCAGTGCATATAAAGGTTGTGTTTATACCATACTATAGTCTAGTAAGTGTGCAGCAGCATTGTGTCTGAAAAAAAATGTACATACCTTAATTTAAAAATATTTTATTGCTAAAAAATGATCATCAGAACCTTCAGTGAGTCATAATCCTTTTGCTGGTGGAGGGTCTTGCCTCAATGTTGATGGCTGCTGACTGGGTGGTGGTTGTTGAAGGTTGGGGTGGCTGTGGCAATTTCTTAAAATAAGACAAAAATGAAGTTTGCTGCATTGATTAACTCTTCATTTCATAAAAGATTTCTTTGTAGCATGAGATACTTTTTGATAGAAATTTACTCACAACAGAACTTCTTTCACAATTGGAATCAGTCCTCTCAAATTCTGTCACTGTGCTATCAACTAAGTTTATTTCATATTCTAAATCCTTTGTTGTCATTTCCACAGTGTTCACAGCATCTTCACTAGGAGTAGATTCCATCTTAGGAATTCACTTTTCTTTGCTCATTCATGGGAAGCAATTCCTCATTTATTCAAGTTTTATCATGTGATTGCAACAATTTAGTCACATCTTCAGGTTCTGCTTCTAATTCTAGTTCTTTTGCTCTTTCCACCACATCTTCAGTTACTTCTTCCACCAAAGTCATGAACCCCTCAAAGTCATCTATGAGGGTTGGAATCGACTTCTTCCAAACCTCCCATTAATGTTGATATTTTGACTACCTCCCATGAATCACAGTGTTCTTAATGGCATCTAGGATGGTCAATTCTTTCCAGAAGGTTTTCAATATACTTTGCCCAGATCCATCAGGTGAATCACTATCTATGGCAGGTATACAGCCTTACAAAATGTATTTCTTAAGTAATAAGACTTGAAAGTCAAAATGACTTTATCTGTGGGCTGCAGAATGGATTTTGTTAGCAGGCATGAAAACAGCATTAATCTCCTTGTACATCTTCATCAGAACTCTTGGGTGACCAGGTGCATTGTCAATGAGCAGTAATATTTTGAAAGGAATCTTTTTTTCTGAGCAGTACGTCTCCACAGTTGGCTTAAAATACTCAGTAAACCATGCTGTAAATAGCTATGCTGTCATTCAGGCTTTGTTGTACAACTGAGAGAACACAAGCAGATTAGATTTAGCATAATTTTTAAGGGCCCTATAATTTTTTTCAAAATGGTAACTGACTGTTGGCTTCAACTTCAAGTCACCAGCTACATTAGCCCCAAACAAGAGAATTAGACTATCCTTTGAAGCATTGAAGCCCGGCACTGACTGCTCTCTATCTGTGAGAGTCCTAGATGGCATCTTCCTCCAATATAAGGCTGTTTTGTCTACATTGAAAATTCGTTTAGTGTAGCCACCTTCATCAGTTATCTTAGTTAATAACTTGCTGCAGCTTCTACATCAGCATTTGCTGTTTCACCTTCCACTTGTGTGTTATGGAGACGGCTTCTTTCCTTAAACCTCGTGTACCAGCCTCTGCTACCTTCACACTTTTCTTCTGCAGCTTCCTCACCTCTCTCAGCCTTCATAGAATTGAAGCGAGAGTGAGCTAGGATCTTGCCCTGGATTAGGCTTTGGCTTAAGGGAATGTTGTGGTTGATTTCATCTAGTATCTGGATGGTCACAAAAACTTTCTCCATATCAGCAAAAGGCTATTTCGCTTTCTTATAATTTGTGTGTTCCCTGGAGTAGGCACTTTTAATTTCCTTCAAGAACTTTTCCTTTGCATTCACAACCTTGCTAACCATTTGGTGCACAGGCCTTGCTTTCAGCCAGTCTAGGCTTTTTTTTTTTCTTTTCTTTCAGTGATTGTCTTGTACAGGGATCAAACCCTGGACCTTGGTGTTAACAGTGCCATGTAGTAACCAACTGAGCTAACCAGCCAGCTCCTGTCTTGGCTTTCAACATGCCTTCCTCACTAAACCTAATCATTTCTAGCTTTTGATTTAAAGTGAGAGACATGAGACTCTTCCTTTCATGTGAACACTTCAAGTTCATTGTAGGGTTATTCATTGGCTTAATTTCAGTGTTGTTGTCTCAGCGAATAGGGAGGCCCGAGGAGAGGGGAAAAAATGGAGGAATGACTGGTCAGTGGAGCAGTCAGAACACATAACATTTATTGATTAAGTTTGCCATTGTAGATGGGTGTGATTTGTGGCACCCCAAAACAATTATAATAGTAACATCAAAGGTCGCTGATCACAGATCATTTTAACAGATAGAATAATAAGGAAAAAGTTTAAAACATCACGAGAATTACCAAAATGGTACGCAAAGACACAAAGTGAACACCTGATGTTGAAAAATTGGTGCTGATAGACTTACTCCATGCAGGGTTGCCACAAACCTTCAATTCGTAAAAACCACAACATCTGTGAAGTATAATAAAGCAAAGCGCAGTAAAACCAGGTATGCTGTGCTCTGCTTTGTTAACTGTCAGTTTGGGTCCTCCAAGGATCTGACTCCAAAGTAAGATTAGACATGCAAGAGATTTATAAAGAGAAACACCTATGATGGATTAAGGGCAGAGCTTTTATACTGCAGTTCAAGTCTGACTCTGTGAATGGAGAAAAGGAAGGTAGGATTGGATAGAAAGAGCCTCAGACAGCAGCAGAGTTCTGAGAGAGTTTCAGCCAGGCTGGTAGGGAGTCCTTGAGCCAAAATTGCCTTTCAGAGGAATCTCTTGTTTGGTAGGAATGGCTAGGTTCTAGTACTGCTGCTGTGCTCAGTCATTGGCTGGGAGCAGCCTAGGGTAATCATGATCTGGTGTGGATGCCCAGTGGAGCCAAAAGTGTAGAACCTGGATGTTATGAGCCACAGCAGGTTCTGTTGAAAGGAAAGGTGAGCTGGGTAACTCCATGACTGCCACAGTTAATAACAGTAAGAAATATAGTGGCAAGTACACATGTATTGTTTTATTTAATCTTATCACCAGTTCTGTGAGGTATCATTCATGAGCAAATGGAGAGATTGAGAGATTAAGTAGCTTGTCCTAGGTTGCTTAGCCAGCATGTAATAGACCCAGAATTCTAACTTAGGCAGGATTCTGACTCCAGAGTGCCTCAAGCATTTAAACTCCTACACCATAGTGACTACATGCATCCACTGTAAAAAATTCTGCTAACCCTTTTATAACTTAAGTAAATTCTTTTCACAGTGTTTCATGGGTCTAAAAATGTCTAATTACCTTTTGCCACACTACTTTCTAAAGATTGTTTTGTTTTCATTAAGGCATATATGTTCAAAACTTGTGGCTTTACTCTTTGAATTTTGATGCATGTCTTCACTTGTCAAAAAAAGTACATTATGCTAGTTACACCCCATCCCCCTTTTCTCCCAATATATTAAAGTTGTACTACAGATTTCTAGCTACAGTAAGCAATTCTCTGAGGATGAAGAAAGAAAGTGTACATACACATAGGAATTTCTTTTCCAGAACTAAAATTGACATTTTATAAATAATTTCCATGTTGCAAACTTGAGACTAAGAAATCACAGCAATTCAGTGATATGCATTTGGCATGAGTCAGTTTTAGTTCTTAGTGCTTTTCATTGGAAATGGCATAAAAAGTAAGATTTCTCTGAATTTTTTATGCTGTGGGCTTACAAGAGACATAAGATGTTTTTCTCTTATAGATGTCTGGCAGTGCATGGCAGCAGAAATAACGAAATGGTCACAAACCCCAGCAGTACTTCCCAGGTCACATGCACTCTTAATTTTTAAAGAATCTAGAAACAACCTAAGCAGTTGATAACAGGTTATTTCTAGGTGATAAAGAGTATTTGGTATGGGGTTTTGCTTTTCTTTCCACACCTCTCATTTTTATAGTCATTTAGAGATTTACTTTATATGGTGGTGGTTTTTTATATTTTTTAAGTATGTAATCTAACTGGAAACTGAATTTTTTCCCTTTTCTATTTTTAGTATTTGACATTGATTTTGAGGTCTTAAAATTTTTCTTTCAAGCTTTTTAAAAATTATAATTCATTTATTTTCAATTCATTTTATATATGCTATAGTGAGCTGGCCTGTAAGATTATGGAAGATTCAGATTGTTTAGTTCTTTTTTAAGCTCAAGAAAATGAATGGATTTAAATGCTTAAAACATTGGTCCTATTCTTTTTTAAACACTGCCCATAGTCATTGACTTCAATATAAGGGCAAAGGCAAAAGGCAGCTACTGTGAGAGAGAGAGAGAGGGAGAGAGAGATTATGAATTGCAGTAATTACTGCCAGAAATGTTTATGTATTTTTCTTTAAAACACCTTTGTATTAAATTAATTTAAAGAGCTTTATTTAAAGATAGCTTTCTTTGAATGTAAAAATTAGGAATTATAGATTGGTGTTTTAGAAATTTAGCCTCATCTTTCAATGACCTAGCAGTTGATATGAAAACATAAATTTAAAAATAAATAGCATATTGGATGAACTGTACTATACTCATGAAAGAAGCCAAAAAATTATGGATTAAACTGAATTTAAAATAATTAGAGTTTTAAGTCCTAAACCAAATTCGTCATTAAAATGAAATGATAGGTCCTTGACCCTTGGATGTGCTTGGAATAAATATGGAACTCAGTATTGTTTTTAAAACTATTTTGCTTTTATAAGCTAAGACAGATGTACAAAAAAGATGCAGTTTTTATTTTGTATTGGCAGCTTCCAAATATTTAGTATCTATTTCCAAGAGTTGTAATTAGTAAAGCAACCATGGTACTGAAATCTGCACATCCCACAAGCTAATTATATTTGCAAGGTCAGAGTGAATACATATTTTCAGAAAAATAAGGGGTTATATAAATATGTGTCTTCTACTTGGCTGTTATATCACAGTTTGTTGATCTGGAGTATAATGTGTACAATTCACAAATTTGTCTGATAACAGAAAGTGGTGTGTGATTGTGTTTATTTTACTAACCAGTATATTCACAGCAATCACTTCCAAATATCTCTCCAGTAAAGATGTGTTAATTACAAAACAGACAAGGTCTTCTATTATATTAAAGCTACTAACAAGAAGACAGCAGGAATCACACATGTAAATAGCATCATCAACCCCTATTTTAGTCCTCTGTTTTGATCTGTGAGTTGCGCATAGACCAAAGGTGCTATTAAAGACTGAGTGTATGAAATAGGCAGCATTATATGAACAAAATTTATTCAACAAGAAAACAGACCTTTAACATGAATTTAACAAGCCTGAGAAATTATAAACTATCATATGCTGCAGATTCATGCAGTGATAATAAACAAAAAAGGAAAGTAAGAGGTTTCCCTAAGCTAGCCAAACTGCTAATGGTTTTGTTATAAGCTGTCTACTGTTGCAGTGACCTCTGAAAAGTCTCAAGGCACTTGTACCAGAAAAAATTAAATGGTCAGGCTGGTGAATAGAGATTCAAAGTGGTGTGCAGGACTTCAGCATGGAAAGGAATTTTAGAAGTCTAGCATCATATTCCTGAAAATATTCTTCACACATTAGCTTGGAGGTTTTGTTATATATTAAGGAGGTAATTTTTGTGCAAAGTTTTTTGGTTAACTTGTTATTTGAGTTTATAAGACATAAACTGAACTGGTTTAATGTATACATACTGCAAAATGAACTACTAAGAAAATTCAGAGATCTCCAAACTGCTCCCCCCCATATCTTAATTAATTTGGGGGGGGTGGGGTGGAGTTTGTTTGGTATATTTTATCTAAGATTTCTGTTATTAACCATGGAGTGACCACTTTGCTGTCATTCTATTACATCATGCTGTAAATACATAAACGTGGAGAAACACCTTCAGCTTGTGCACACCTCAAAGTGCTCACTAGGGCTTTTTCTTGAATCTTACTGTGGCATAATTAACACCTTCTTCACCCATTGCTCATTAGTGTACTGGACATTAATGAGTCTATTTTGATAGGTTGCTCTAAAGGAGAAAGCCACTATTCTCACAGCACAAAAAGCAATTATAAAATTGTACAGAAATTAAAGTGTAGACTGTATTGCCATATTTATATTTTTATTGCATACTAAATATAATTTTGGTCTGCAGGTTGTTGAACATGTTAGTTTCCTTAAGACAGTTGCTATAGCGATGGAAGCAGATTCCTTTAATCTTAGTGTAAAGTAATCATTTTCTATTGGCTATTATTTTGCTACTCAGGAATTGTTATCTAAGGATGTCATTTCACATAGGCCATCATTTTTTAGTTGAACAGTGTATTAAGTCCTTGAATTTTCCTCTTAATTTTTTAATAGAATTTATAATTTTTTAATTTCAGATTTGTTTTTAACAGATCATGGTATTTACTGAAGTGGTATTTTCATTTCCTTTTTATGACATTTCATACTTGCTTATAATATCCAGAGAAATAATACTTTTGCATGTAAAATAGCTGTCTGCTGTTAGTTTGAAAGCATTCAGTATAAAAAAGTATATAGGCATTTTGTTGTGATACATAATCAATTTTCATAGTCTTATGGAAGTGTTTTTTTTCTATGAATGATTTTACTGAAATCTTAAAATGGAATCATGAAACAATTGGACCAAAATGATGCTTTGCTCTTAAATATTTACCATTAGTAGTTAGGTCGGCAATTCTTAATTCTGTATTTGTTTAAGTTGTATACTTAACTGTCAAAATGGTCACTTTTCCTTACATTTGTCCACATTTTAACTTGATCTTATTTTATGTGCTTTTTAGTACAAAGTGTGAAAAAAAATTTACATCTGTATGAGATTAGAAAAAAACTTTAAGTATAAGCAGTCTAGGTCATATTTATATATAAATGTGAAAGTTAAGTCTGGATTGAGGTTATTGTATAAAAGGTAAAAAGAGTTTTCACAAACTATTAAATCATTCATGTTCGGGGGATGCTTGGTTATTTTGAGGCAAGAGGGATCTTGGGAAAATTTGAACAGTTAGAAATAAAAGCAAAATTCAGAGTTGATTCTTTTAGGTTGACTAGAGTGGACAGAGGCCTTAGATTGATTCACTTGTCAAAATGTTTTGGTCTGAATTGGTATTCTTTGTTATTACAGCCTTTGGGAACCCTTCATGGCAGCCTTTTTAGAAAGGGTGATTTTTATTTCTTTCTTTAAATCTTTTTCTTTAGAATACAGCATGTAGTAATACTACAACCAGATTTTCAAACTTGATCAGATTTCAGTTAGGTTAACCTGAAAATATTTTTAATGTCTTTGTATCCTCAAACAATGATAGTACAAATGAGAACAAATGTAGTTGACAGTAGCTTTTAAAGTGTTGATAAATCTTAATTGTTCAGCACTTCTAAAGGCAAATCTAGAAATACATATTACCTTCGTTTAACATCACTTTGTGTGATAAATGTATTGAGTTAAATTCTCTTAGAGAGGCAATCTGTCTTAAAGTCACATGTCTTTAAGAAAAACTTCAGAATGTCTAAAATCTTTAACAAGTTCTTTCAAATCCTGAGAATAAACATAAATAAGACAATGATAGGATAGTATGTGATTCTTGCTAATCTAGTATGTAAGAGCTAACAGATGATATTGTATTATGTAAGAATTTGAAGTCTTTCTATACAGACAAAAAAGAAGATACCTATTGTTATTTCTTTACTACACACTTAGGGCCATATCATTCTATACCATGTTCCTGGCTTAAAGCATGGATGACCTTGGTTTTCTCATATGTGCCTCCTATGTTTGACAGTGGCTTGGACATTTAAGGCCATCAGACAAGGTATAAAGTCTTTCATAGTCACAAGAAGTAAAAGGTATCTGACTAGAAAAGAATACATTGTCAAGTGCCTTGCTGGCTGTAATTTTGTTGTCATTTCAAGTACTCTGGTGGTATAATTGATGTGACAGGGCTGGGCTTTAGATGTGGTCCCTTAGCTTGTGCTCACTTTCAGTTTTAGTTTCTCTCATTCATTTTGATTAGGTAAAATTTAGGTGACAAACATATGCACACCAATGAAGACTGTTTGGTGTAAGTTTAGTGATGACGTATTTCAATAATAAAGATGCAAAGTTAATATTTTTCTTTACTGCTTCATGAAAATTGCAATAATTGGTGTCACCTCACATTACAAGATAGAGGGTGGTATGCTGATGGCACAGTCAGCAGGAGGTTCTTTTTTATTAATATTATAATTAAATGATTTTCTGGAAATAGGCCAGAAACAGATGCAAGTTGATCATGCCTTGTCCACTATTGCTTGGCATCATCACTTGCTTTTAAAAAGAATTGACTTGACACCTTGTTTTTACAGGTTGTTATTGATGCCTTCAGATTGATCAATGCTAATATGATGGTCTTAGGACATGAACCAAGACAAACAACTTCAAATCTGGGTCACTTAAACAAGCCATCTATCCAGGTAATGCCTGTATTTGATAATGTGTTGAAACTCTCTTTTACATTTTAAACGCCTGCTATAAATAGTCCCTTTAAGATTTGATTTTTAGCATTTTAATTTGTTTGCAGTTACTTTTTCTTGTGTTTTAAAAGGGAATTATGGAAATATTGCAAAAGTTAGATTTGCTCATATTTGAGTCAATTTTTAGTGTGGTCTTTAAATTTGCCTACCATGTTTTGAGGATAGCCTTTTGGGGAGTATAGTAGAGCCGTTATCTTGAGAGTACCTTCTGGCTTTGCATGGTTAACATTGTAGGAAAGGACTGATAGAAGTTTCAGGTGGAGGGCATTAGCTATCATCATTGATTGGTCAGTAGACTTTTTTCATAGCAGAAAATAATGGGATAATTGATACATATTTTAAGAGGCCTTCGAAACAATTCTTAAATAGTACTTAAAATTTTCTACCTTTTTTTTTGGTTTAATCCCCACCTTTAAAATAAATCCTATAAAACATGTCTATACTTTGTTTGTTTGTTTGTTTGTGGCTGGCCAGTAAGGCGATCCAAACCTGTGACCTTGGTGTTATAAGGCTGTACTCTAATATATATTACTTTTGATAAGAATTTATGTCTTGTTTTTTATGGTAATATCAACCACCATTATTGGAGTTAGTGGTATTCTGACAATGTCCTCTTGAGTGATTAATGTTTTCTTTGTATCATTCACATGCCTCATTGTTTTTATACAAACGTTGATTGTCTGCAAAAATTAATTTAAATGTGTTTTTAAACATACCACAGTCTGTGTCTATATAGTTAATTACTTCTCTGATGATTAATTGCAAGGAAAGAAATACCATGTTTAGTTAAATAGAACACATAAGAGTAAGACATTATCATAGCTATTGCTGTTCCTCTTCTGAAAACTTGCTCTGTCATAGGCTTGTCTTTGGGGAGTTGTGGCTTTGACAGTTGACCATGATTAACCCTTGGTTATACTTTGATAACTTTATACTTTTAAATGCTTAATTCTGTAGCAGTCACTCATTCGAAATCTTCATCAAAATGAAAATGTTTTGTTTCAAAGGATTGAGGTGTGTTGCTTTTGAAAAAAATTTTTTTACAAGTCAGGGAAAACTACAGAGAATAATGAGTATGAAATAAGCTACCAGTGATTTTGACTGGATACGGACAAGCCCATACTTGCATGTTCCAAGAGAATATATTATTGGACCTGTTTAGCCTGTGATAATGACCTTTCTGATAAACCCCCATAGCATCATACTACTTCATTATTTTTTTGCAAAAGATTAAGTAGCATCTCACAGTCTAAGATCATTGTGATTACTACATGGTATGTTTCTGACAGAAATTTTTACCAATTGTAATTGAACAGCCACCTGTTGCAGGTTTTATTTTTTAAATTAAAATACTGCTTTTAAACTTTAAAAATTGAGTATAATCAATATTAGAATCAATAGTCCAGTTTATATTTTTTGTAGTTTGTAATTTAATGTGGACCTTATGAAGCAGGTCCTAAACTTATGTTAAACAACCTGTGTATATAACAGCTACAGCATCATTACTTTTCCTTTCATTTTAGTTTGTTTTGCCTTCCAGTTAGCATCTGCAAGTATATTTATTTCACAGTTTATATAGGGCCCATCAGTATGACATCTATCCTGGGTGCTTTACAGTTTTAAGACAATTTCAGTGCTAAAACACATAAATGGGATTAAGCCAAAAAATGACAACAAAGCCACACCTTGAAACACTTTCTTATTTTTCTAAGACAAGCTAGAAAGAAAGCAGCCCAAAAGAACCCAAAGTGAATGGTAATATCCATAATAGAGTTGTAATATATGTTAGCAGAGTCTTTAACTTGGGGATCAGAAGTCTTTCAGAAATGCCATGCCTTTTATTTTGAAGGTAATGTTAGTTACTATTAAAAGGGGCCTTTCTCCTAAACCAACTTCAAGTAGTAGGGACAGAAACCTGACAGCAACCATCAGGAACCATACTGGTGGTTACTATTGATTTTCTAACATGATTTCTTTACTATTAATACTTAAAGTAATAGAGGAAAATTACATTGTAGACTACTATTTAATAATTTGGTGAAAGTTCAAAATATATTAAGAAAAAGATTATAAAATAGGATGTACAAGTTCTCTGTTATATAAATTTTATAAACTACCTGTATGTTTATGCCAAGCTGTTAGTATTGATTACCTTCAGGTGACATAATTATGGATTTTTTTTCTTGTTTTTCCTTGTCCATATTTCTTAAATGTTCTATAGTGAAACATATATTGCTTTTAGAAAAATGTTATTTTTAAAATGACAGTGTTGATGTAGCATAGCTAAAAAGTTTATATTCACTTTTGTGTTTTATAAAGAGGAGATATTCATAATCCTGGTAGAGAAAAGTATAATGCCTATACTATAGGCTTTTATATTAGTATACGTATGACACTTTATATTATTTTGTACCTTGACCATTTGACCATTATTGTCAAATGTTTAGAATTGAGAGTAAACAAGTATTTGTTTTAGTAACTAAATTTTTAAAACTGTTCCATTAAAAAACTGTTCAGTGATATTTCACATCCTTAAGTGTCACAGTAAATTTGAAGATTGGTTGTCAACCTCATGGAAATTTAGTAAATATTGATGCACAAATGCATGTGCTAGATCTGAGTCTCTAAGTGTAGCCCTAAGTACAGTTGAATTGTGTAATAGAGTTAAGCTCTTTGTAAAACATTATTTTCAATAATTATTGAAAACACAGTTATAAAACAATTACACTGGAAGGAATCATTATGGTTGTTTTGTAGATAAGGAAACTGATGCCCAGAAGCATGAGTTGCACAGGTTATCCAGTGAATTTATGTAGGAACTGATACTCATAACCAGATCTCCTCATTTGTTTATATTATAGTTGGAAATTATTTAATTAATTTAGGCATAGATAATATATGTATACAGTTCAAAATTCAAAAAGGACAAAAAGGTATTTAGCAAAAACTCTCCCTTCCAGTTTTGGCTTCTGCAACCCAGTTCTCCACTCTAGGGAGAATCACAAAACACGTGTTTTGTTTCTTTTTAGATTTATTCTATTTATATACAGAAAGCTTCATTTTAGAATGTGATTTAATGGATATCATTTCGCAGCTTATTTTTAGTTTATCAGTGTAAAATAATTTAAGGCAAACAAATTTATCTTTAGATCTGAGCATCTTTTTTATGAGCATGAAACTTTTTAAACCTATCAAGAACCTATGAATAGCTTATATGTACTTCATAAGCTGTACATTTTATAATATGCCCACTTTTCCATGGTAGTGAGTGTATGGATGTATAGTCATAAGTAAACTGGCCATGTGCAGTCCTCCTTCCCTGTGATCCTAAAAAGCACATGGCCAGTTAACTTATGATTTGGGATGAGTGCACTGGGGGTACATACCAGGTGAGTAAATGAAATTGTAAGACTTCTTGAGGATATCATTTGATTTAAACTTCCATTTGTTTGTTATCATGATACATGCTGCCTGTGTTAGTCTTACTACTTTTATCTAAATAGTGTAATTGAAAATCGAGTAGATAGTGCCTTCAAATACCAAATTGTATATTTCAACAATACAGTTAATCTCTAAAATGTGGGCTTGTCTGTGGGCTCATTGGCTGGCTTCTGTGTGTACTCGCCACAGCTATTATTAGCTTTATGGCCATCATGTATACTCATACAGCTAGTGCGTTACATAAAGGCACTTGGATGATAGGGAATCCAGCCCAAGCTTCACTCTCCAGTCGCTTTGTGTCTGCTTAGAGAACTGGGTGCCTTTTTCTAATTCTCCACACAAAGGTATACCTTCTAATGTGTACAAAGATGAATACAGAGTAGGGAGGCCCTGATTAGTTCCACTTTTTGATTTGCACAATATAGCATTTTTATGCACTGAAATTTAATTCACTGCTCCTCATGATTATTGAAACAGATAAGAATTTAAAGATACTCTTAGTATCTTAATTATATCAGCCGTTTAAAATCAGTCACTGTTTCATATGGGATTTCATAGCTCACTTTTGTAGCAGACAAAAATGTTTTAATACTTGGTGGAGTTATTTTTTCTAGCAAAACTTAAAAATAAGATTATGCTTTGTATGCATCCTGATCCTTAAAGTACATAGACTTAATCAAGAATTTTCTAACATGTATTATAGCATAACATGTTAGAAAGAACATGGGCTATGGACTCAGAATGACCTGGGTTCATATACTGAGCTCAGCCTCTTACTAGCTGTAAACTGGGACAAATTAAGATAGTGTCTTATTTTCCTTATCTGTCAAAATACAAGTGTAATCAGCCTACCTTTCTGGATTGTTGTGAAAGTTAGAAGATGTAATGTGTAAAGAAGATGTGAGGTATTCATTAAATGTTCACTTCCCCACCCCTTCTTCCTCTACCTCAACACATTAAGATCTACCTACATTGTAAAAATTCATTAGTTAGAGAGTGGTGGTTATTTTGGTTAGCTTTGTCTTTAGATTTCTGAGAGTTAACCCCTTTTTGTTATTATACTTGTTAAAAATATTCCTAAGGTGTATTTCTGTACTATCATGTGTAACTAGGCTGATAGAGGGTCCTTTAGGTCCCCTAGAATATTGTTCTGAACTTCATTTGAACCCCTGTTGCTAGAGTTAGATACTTGGGCAGTTGTAAATTGATCCCAGCACATCTGACATTACTGTTTCTTAATAAAGCCATGCCATAAGCTTAAATTTTTATTATGATTGGCCTGTTTGTCTTGGAGATTGGGTGCAGTAAAAAAAATTCTGATTAGTAAGATGGCATGTCACTGGAAAAAGCGTGAGCTAGGTAGACCCAGTAAAGAACAACTCCACATTGGTAATTTGGAGACATTCGTGGACACAATTATTTGAATGGATCAAAACTGAATTAGGAAAAAGGGAAACCCCAGATTAATGTGGGTGAAGAAACAAGTGTATTATTACAGTTTTTTAGGCATTTCTTTTGAGATACCAAAGAGCCCCCTAGACATCATAAAATCAGACTTAAGAAATTATGAGTAATTAATTTATAACTTATGATGAGATCAAACCTTAACTCTGACTCTGAGCAAGGCTACTGAAACTGTTGAATTAGTGCTGCTGCATATCATGCTTTGAGGAATGTGTAACCCATCCCTCTAAATTTCACTTCTAAACTTGTAACAAAAATATTTTAATTTAATCTTTATTTAGGATAAAATGCCTTTTTTAGAGGATCATAAAGGTACTGGGTACAAGTTATGTCATCAGTTTCAAACATTTCTATCTGTATTTTTAGATGAAAAATATTAATTTGTACTTTTTAAAATCATTTATCTATGTAGGCATTAATTCATGGACTAAACAGACATTATTACTCCATTACTATTAACTATCGGAAAAATGAACTGGAACAGAAGGTAAGTTTAGATTTTTGTCGTAGAGGAGGAAATAATCTTTTTCAAGCCATTTAAACTATTAACTGGTATATGATTTGAATTTGAATTTTTGACCTCTTTCGATGTTTGCAAATATTTTTCCATTCCTGATGAATTGAAGCATAACACAGAGGAATATTTTATTGGACATATTGAAAGACATATTTTACCTTATTGGTAGGTGCTAAAGTCAGAGAGGAAGTAGGAAACAAATCAAACATTCCAGTTTGGCATTATGATAAATTATAAAATTATTTTTCCTGATTCTGTGATTTTTCTGACTAATTTATCTTCTCCAATAAAGTGACCTTTTGTAATTAAATTACTAAATATATAGCTTTCCAAATTTAAGAGGAATAAATTAAATTGTAATTTTGTAATATATTTTAAAAATACACCATTTTTTACCTATAGTTAACCAAAGATGACTTAAAAGAGAAACAGTTTAAGATTTTCAGATATTTTGAACTAGATTCTTATCCCTTCTTATACCAGGCAATTTTCAAATTTGATTACTTTAAAAAATTACTTAGCATTTTGGTGGATTAGCATTCTTTTGCTTGTTTCTACTATTGTAGGATTATTTTTAGTACAGTTTTTCTTTCAATTAATGCCAAATATTTAACTCTGCCTATGTCATTTTGAAATTACAATCTGAACCACTTTTCCTGTCCTTACTACTACAATTAGTTGTCTACCAAGTTCGCTTCTTGTATTTCTCTCTGGGGAAAGACTTTTAAAATTTCTTTTTAAGAGCACTGAGTTTAAGCCAGTAGGTTACTGTGTACACTCTCAGGTCCAAATGTGATAAATAATCAGTAGCAAACAAGACCATTCTTACTAGTTGAAACTGTTTCTCACGAAGGTGCCTTAGAATGGGATTCTGGTGCATATGGGGAGTAGAAAGTAGAGTAAGTTGAGCTCTCTCCATACCTACCCCGCTTTCAACCAGATCACTTCCATTTTCAATCTCAATTATATATTGGGAGGAGGATGTGCTATGTAAGATTTTCTTTGAGAGAAGAGTTTTATTTTTGTTTTTTTAAGTTTGATAAACCTGTTTTAAAAGGTCAGAGCTACCCATGAACTCACCTAAAGGACCCAGATATGCTTGAGCATAGTGATGACTGAGGGGAGCAGGGGACCAGTTCTCCCTTGGCCTAAAGGGACCCTATAAAGCTCTCTTCCAACTGCTTGGAAACTGTGTCCCAAAGTTTACTTCTGCTCTGATAGATTTAGTTGATTGCTTCAAGTACACGTTTAACACTTATTTTTAATTTTACATCGAGTGGGTACAGGCTGTAAAATATCCTCAAGGCAGGAAAATAATTATTTTTTTCTTTACATATTTTAGATGTTGCTAAATTTGCATAAGAAGAGTTGGATGGAAGGTTTGACACTTCAAGACTATAGTGAACACTGTAAACACAATGAATCAGTGGTAAAAGAGATGTTGGAATTAGCCAAGAATTATAATAAGGTAAGTTACTTTCAACATTTGTTTTTTATAATCTTTAGAATATATATGGTTAGATGCCAAGCATTGTATAAATATAAATAAGTAAAAATAACAAGGCCTGTTTTGTACACTGTATAGTAAATATTTGCTTTGCAGGCCATTGTAGTGCAGGGCAGCCATAGACAATATGTAAACAGATGAATGTGTCTATGTTCTATTGAAACAGGCAGCTGGCCAGATTTGGCACATGAGCTGTAGTTTGCCAACCCCTGTTGCAGACCATGTAATATAGTTGCACATTTGGGATATTGACAACAACAGCAGCATTTAATACTTGTTACATATAGCTTACTTTATAAACTTTTTTGTTTTTCATTTATTAACTATTTATTGAAAATCTACTATGTACTAGGCACCAGGGGAAAAAGTAACACATGCTGGGGTACTTCAAAAAGTTCATATTTTTCCATGAACTTTTGAAGTAGCCTCATACAAGTTCCCTGCCCTTTAGGAACTTGCTTTCTGGTAGGGCAAATAGAAGGTAAACAAATAAACGCAACATAATACACTGTGGTGAGTGCTATGAAAAAAATAAACAGAATGATGTAAAGAAGAGTAGAGGAGACTATATGAAGACTTTAAAAGTGATATTTCGTAAAATATCCTCAAAAATGTTTATTGTGTGCTAAAATATATGTGGTTGTGATAATGTTTTTATTTATAGATTTATATTATTTTACAAGTCTGAAATTAAGAAAATGCTTAAGATATGAGTAAAATGTATCTTCCTTGTGTTTGTTAACTAGGGCTGCCATAACAAGTCACCATAAACTAGATGGCTTAGAACAACAGAAATTTATTCTCTCACAATTCTAGAGGCTGGAAATCCAAAATCAAGGTGTTGGCAGGGCCATGCTCCCTCTGAAGCCTGAAGGAGAGTGACCTTCCTTGCCTTTTCCAGCTTCTGGTAGTCCCAGGCATTCTTTGGCTTATAGCAACGTAACTTCAATCTTTAACTGGCCTTGAGATTTCAGCATATCTTTTGGGGATGCAGTTTCTCAGCTTTCTAGACCAAAACCCACATTAAAAATAGGCTTTAAATTTTGATCCAGTACATGCAAATGTATATGTGTGTATGTATATATAATCACAAGAAAACTTTTACAAAATAATATTTACCTTTATTACATGTGATATATTCTATTTTCTTTCTCATTTGACTCCATTTTATTCTGTTTCAATTATATACATACAGATCTTACACACATACATGTAGATTGCAACCCACTAATGGGTTGAAAACCTGCAATTTGAAAAACACATTTACACATTATGCAGTGTTATGTTTACATATATTTACTGAACATCTCCTGTACAAGTTGCAGTAGAAAACGGAGATCCTTGCTTCATTTATAGGAAAACAGGGACAGACAGTAAGACAAGTTCATAAATAACCAAACCACTAGGCAAAAATCGCTCTGTTCGTTCCATAACACCTTAGTGTTCAAATTGTCCACAGATCAGCTGCATCAGCATCACCTGGGATCCTGTTAGAAATGAAGACTCTCAGACCTACTTACTCAGAATCAACATTTTAACAAGTTTCCAGATTTATGTGCTCTTGAAGTTAGAGAATACTGTCATAGAGGAGCCTTGTGAAGTTCTGTAGGAGTTCAGAGGCTCTGACTTCCATCTGGGCAAGACCCAGGTTGCGGGCTTAGAGAATAACAATATTTGAACTAGGCCTTAAAGCATGAGTAAGATTTGGACATATGGAGGAATGTCACCCTAGGCAAAATAAACACAGGCAAAAGCTAGGAGATAGAATGAAAAGGCATGGGTCACATTCTGCAATCCCACTATTGGGTATTTATCCAAAGGAAATGAAATCAGTATGTTGAAGAGATATCTGCACTCCAGTAGTTGGAACATTATACACAATAGCCAGGCTTATGAAGTCAACCTAATTTTCAATCAATGGATGAATGGATAAAGATGATGTTGGGGACGTGGGAGGAGAAAAGGCTTAGGACATGTTTAGGAAACAGTGTGCTTGGCTAGAGTGCATAGTACATGAGAGTTAATAGTGGGGAATTAAGTTTTAAAAAGTTCTTGAAGTAACAGGACTTGGAATATCAGGATAAGAATAATTTTTTATTAGAGGTATGATATGTCTAGAACCTGACTTTAGGAACAGTTTCACAACAGTGTAGAAGAAGGAATGCTGTAAAAGGTAATATGAAATGGAAATTCTATTTAAGAGGAGCTTGCTATTACCCATAAAAGAGATACTACAAGTCTGGATTACTATAATGGCAGAGGGAGTGGAGGCATCAATAGGCAAATAAAGCATGACACTGGGTTGGATAGATGAAGTGAAAGGAGAAGGAGGAACCATAGATGAATTAAAGCTTTCCTGCCAAGGTGATTGTATGTTGGTACCATTAACATTTCCAATTTAGATAGAAGTAGAAATATTGAGAAAGGACATAAAGAGTTCATTTTTAAACAAGCAGTTAGAAATGTGGGACTAAAAATTAATGGTAAGGGCTAGAGGTCAACATTTCAGGGTCATAGTTAAGATTTATATCAGTTGTTACACCAAAAAGTGATATTACCCATTTAAATTATTTTCTTTTGAAATTTTTATTTTGACCCAATTTCAGACTTACAAAAAATCTTGCAAAAAATAGTTTAAAGAATTCCTGTTACCCGTTTTAGATTAAATACATCTTATAAAAAAATACTTTCCAAGAGACAGTATATAAAATTTACCAAGTGTAGCAGCAAATCTTTTGAGATAATTGAGCTTTGAAATAAAGTTGGTTGGGCCCATGCAAACTAAATTCCAGCAGAATTAGATTTGGCATTGAAGAGCATGCCCTGATTTATATGTAGTGCTTTAACTGGAAATCCCCGTTGGTGCTAGATTGTAGAGAAAATATTTTTTATCTTTTAGTATATGTTTTCATGATGTGGAAAGTAGATAAAGAGAAATAAATAGCTCTTCATATTTAAAATAGTTAACCTTTTATAAATAAAAAAGTTATGACAAGTTATTATTCAGCGGATTGTAGGAATGGTTTTCATTTCTCTGTACCATCACACATTTAAGTAAATTCATATTGGTACCAGTGCCAGGAAATAACCTATTTATGGTTACTGCTGCCCATCTACAGAAGTTTTTACTATTTTACAGTTTTAAAAAATCTCTGTAGTACTCAAAAACTTGCACGGTTTGGTTATAAAATGAAAACAATGTGTAAGCTGTGATATGAAAGAGTCCAAATTTGGGAATGTAATTCCCTCTGTGATTGAAAGAAATACAGTGGATTTTTTTAGTAACACTTAAAATATAAAAAGAAAGGCTCATGCTACCAATTCTTCATGGTATTCTTTTTAATTGGTTGGTGTTTTAAACTGAAGTAATTACTGTTAGTTGCCAGTAGGTCCTAAAGTGAAAGGTGGTTAGAAAATAATTAAATTCCTATGTCCCAAGTTTTCAATTTCAAGTCTGAATTCTGCACAGCAATTCTACTTAGTTATTATTCATTTGATTTTCCTAATTACTGAACTACAGCACCCACCACTCTGTTATTCCGTATCTCCTAAATTATTCATGCCAAGATGCATCTGCTGTTTTTAAATAAATTTGATAATATTTTATTACGTATTTGAAAATGAATGTGCAGGTGGAAAAATGAATTGCAAAAGAGCATTTTAAGAGTAGCATAGAAAAATAATAATTTGCCTTGTTTTTAAACATGTAGCTCTATAAATTCTGAGATCTGAACAGTTTACTTTTCTTGTGGAAATATTGACTTACTTAGTAATCTGAAAGAAAGTTTGGATATTTCTTTTATATGATTATATATAAAAATGTAGATATATTATTACATTTGGTTTACTATAGCAGCTCTATTAAGTAGGAGAATCTTGTGCTAGTGCAATAAGATAAGAAAAACAAAAGATGATATAAATATTGGGAAAACAGGCCATATTATCATTATTTGAATATGACAGGATATGTTTTTAATTAAACATAGAAATCCAAGAGAATAAACTAGAAAACTATTAGAACTGTTACAATAAAGGATCAGGTAGGTGGTAACCTCAGTTACATAGCATGGAAGCAGTTGAAAAATATAGGCAAATCGGTTTACAGTAGCATCCAATTTATAAAATATTTAGTAGTTATCATCACAAGATAATATATAGAAAGATAATAACAAGATATATAAATGTATAAATATATATGACTTAATGTCAAGAAAACTAAAAACGTTTGTGAGTAAATGAAGACATACCATGTTTCCAAATGGGAAGACTCAATATTGTAAAGCTGCTATCAAGATTCCTTAACATTAATTCTAGTAAGAATATCAATATGAGCTTTTAAAAATTTGATAAACTGGCAATAAAGTTTATCTCAATAAAAATAATAATTAACATTTATTGGGTGCTTGTTATTTGTCATACTGGAAGAAAATATTTCTACCTATAACATAGAGGTAATACCCCAAAATCCATAATATCCAAAGAATTTCTATAAAATAATTTTAAACAATAATCATAAATTGGGCAAAAGAGTTAGAAAACTCACAGAAAGATAATTGGCATATAAACATGAAAAAGTTCCAACTTTATTAAGTAGAGAAAGAAAAAAGTTATAATATGTAGAAATTTTTTTTCTATTTAAATTTTAAAAATAATTTACCACAAGTGGGAAAGTAAATTATGCAACACTTTTTGGAGGCCATCTTTCAATTTTAAGTGCGTATAACTCTTTAAACCAATATGTTCTCTTTTAAGGTTTTATTATGAAAAATAAAATTCCATAAGAACTAAATTAGATAAATATCTACAACCTGCTGTTAGATATAAAAAATTAAATTATATAACAACAGGAATAAAATCCCTACCATGTTACCTTCCCTCCCTTTTTTCAAAGGTATCTCTTTATCTCACAGTCAGTCAGCTTTTCATATCCATGGGTTCTGCATCTATGGATTCAACCAACTGGGGATAGAAAATGTTTGAAAAAATAAAATTGCATCTGTACTGAACATATGCAGACTTTTTTCTTGTCATTATTGCCTAAACAATACATTATAACAACTATTTACATACCATTTACATCGTATTCGGTATTATAAATAATCTAGAGGTGATTTTAAAATATATGGGAGGAGGTGCATAGGTTATATGCAAATACTACATATGCCATAATATATCATCTGAGGCTTTTGGTGACTTTAGGAGGTCCTAGAACCACTCTCCCAAGGATTCTGAGGGACAACTGTATATGTCAACATATTACGTTGGTAACAGGGTCATCTCTAAGGTGGGAGGTAGGGGAATTCTATACTTTATGTAATTTCTGAATTGTTTTCAGTTTTTGCATCAAGCAGTATTACTTATATCTAAGGTTGTGTTAACTGAAAATAACAGTGGCTTAAGACAGACAGAAAGGTATGTCTCTTATACTTCATGGCCAATATGAATATCACAGTTATCAGAGACCAAGGTTCCTTTTATTGTTCTGGTCTACTACTTTTCTTGTATTGGCTTCCATCTTTAAGTCACCTTATGATTCAGTGTGATTGCTAGAGCTTTAGCCATCCCATCTAAGTTTCACACAACAGGAAGAGAAGGAAGGGCAAAAGGTGATAAATCAGTTCCCATTCAGAATCCTTTCTGTAAGTTCAAGCCTGCACTGCCCATTGGCAGAACTTAGTCAAATAGAAACACCTAGCTGCAAGAAAGGCAATGTAATGTCTTTTAGCTGGGAGCATTGATGCCTTTTGTAAAGTCAGGGATATGTTATAAAAGAAGGAGAAGATGGACATTGGGTAGGCAACTAGTAGACTCTTGTTTTTTTTCAACAAGCTGAACCACAATTTGTATTACACAGGTGCACACACAGAGACAAGTAGGTGCATAAATATATAATCTTTATTTTAAATTCCTATTTGTAAATAATCTATGCTGTTTACTGCCACTTAATAGGTCATTGATTTAGATTTTTTAAAATCATTTTTCAGGATGTATCATTGAAAAGTAGTGATTTCCCTCATTGTCATGAATGTTGCTTTGAGGTCTTTGGACATAGATAGGACTGTGTTTATCTCAAAATTTCATTACTTATTGCCTATATTGCTAGAGGCAAGTCAACCTCTCTAAACCCTGTTTTCTTATCTCTAAAATGAGGTTGTTTTGAGGATTGTGAATAATATATGTGAAGTGTCTCCCACATGGTGTTCAATAAAATGATGACTACAATCACTTCTGTTGTTATGAATATTATTCTTGATTCCGCCCTCTTTCTCACACATCTAGTCAATCAACCAGCCATTCTACTAACTAAATTCTTGAGTTAATCTTCTTTGCATTGCCACTGCCTTACCTTCTAATTGGTCTCCTTGCATCTACAATCTTTTTTTTTTTTGCTGTTGGCTGGTACAGGGATCTGAACCTGTGGCTTTGGTGTTAACAAGGCTGAGCTCTAACTGAGTTAACTGGTCAGCTCAACAACTGCAGTCTTTCCCACTCAAATCTATATTTCATACTGTAGAAAGGACTTTCGAAAATGCAAATTGTGCATCAAAGGAAACTATCAAAGAAAGAGAAAAGGCAACCTATAGAATGGGAGAAAATATTTGTAAATAATATATCTGATGGGAGTCTCATATCTAGAATATATGAAGAACTCTTACAGTTCAACAGCAAAAAGATTACTCAGTTCAAAAATGGGCAAAAACTTATTTAGACTTATCTCTAAAGAATATACACAAATGGCCAACACGTATATGAAAAGATGTTCAGTCAATATCATTAGTCATTAGGGAAATGCAAAGCAAAACCACAATGAGATATCACTTCATGCCCACTAGCATGGATAAAATCAAAATAATGGAAAATAATAAGTATTGCTGAGGGTGTGGAATAATTGGAACCCATGTGAATTGCTGGTGGGAATATAAAATAGTGCAGCCACTGTGGAAAACAGTTTGGTGGTTGCTCAAAAAGTTAAATGTAGAATCACAATGTAACCCAGCAATTCCACTCCTAGGTATATACCCAAAAGAATTGAAGACAGGTATTGAAACAAAAATTGTACATGAATATTCATAGCAGCACTATTCATAAAAGCCAAAAGGTGAAGACAACCAAAATGTCCATCAGTAGATGAATGGATAACAAATTTTGGCATATACATACAATGGAATAATTCTCAGCCATAAAAAGTAAGGCAGTACTGATACATGCTACAACATGGATGGACCTCTAAAACATTATAGTAAGTGAAAGAAGCCATACACAAAAGGTCACATATTGTATGATACCATTTACATGAAATATCCAGAATAAATAAATCCATAGAGACTGAAAGTGGATTGGTGGTTACCAGGCACTTAGCTAAAGGAGGAATGGGGAGTCACAGCTTAATGTGTACTAGGTTAATTCTGTGAAATTCACCTCATTTTAAAAAATGCAAATTGGTTCATGATATACCTTGCTTCTAAAAAGCCTTTGATGACTGACTTCTCATTGCTGTAGAATGAGGTCCAAACTGGAATTGGGGACTGCTTGCTTCTGTGTAGCTTTATCTTTTAGCACTGTTACATTGTCACAATACTGACAGTTCTTCCTTCTTGGCCTGAAGTACTCCTTGCCACCATATCCCCATCCCAATTCTTCCTTTTCTTTCAAGTCTCAGCTTAACCCTTTCTCATTATTAAGACTCACCATACCACCAAATGAGTGCTGTTTACTCCTTCTTTATACTCCAGTAGAACTCTGTCCTTCTGTCAAACTAATTCTTATTTTTTAATTTCCGGGTTTTACAACTAGTCTGTAAGCTCTGTGAATTCATATATCAAGTATCCAGCATGCTTCCAGGTAAATGGTAGATACTCAGTAAATATTTGTTGAATGAATGAATATATGAAATGATGCAATACTTGTTTTTTTTTTTTACCAAAAATATAACTTTATTAAGTGACTAATCATCATTGACAACTAGTCATTAAATAGTATAAACATAACATAAACTTCTAAAATTTAAGGAAATTCAGTGCCCTCTGAAGGACACCTTTCTTACTAATCTTCAACTGTTTTCTGTCATAGCATACTTTGTTCCTGTCCCTTCCTTTGGATTGACTGGATAAAATATAACCTCCTAGGTCACTGATTTTTTCCTGCCTCTGATGTTTTCAGAGGCATAACCTTTCCATGATGTAATAATTTACTGTTTTCAGCTTGTTAAAAGAGGTGATTGATTTAGTTTCTTAGTACACTGAGTCTTACATCTCTCTTTTTCAGTTGCTTTCCTTGTCCTCTTGCCTTCACTTCATACCTTTGAATTAAGTCTTAAGTCTCTTCCCTTTACTTCTGTGGTCATACACTTCCCTGGTTCTACTGAGTCTTTGGCAACAACCACTGTACTGCCTTTGCTAGCCAGTCCCTCTCTTGTGAGCAATCCCAATATTCAGCCCTTCCTTGCCCCTTTGCTGTTCTATTTTTATAAATTAAAAAAAAAAATCTATTTTCATGGTTTAGCAGTGCTAATAAACTTTGAAATTTCTTTTTTTCCCCTCAGTTGAAATTTGTTCTCATCTCCACCATCTCTGAGACTTTTCCATTTGCATGGCCCAGTCATTTCAAATGTACTGTTCAACAGTGAACAGTGTTTTCTTCCTTACTTTCTACTTCTTCAGAACAGTTTCCTCTACCAGTTTAGTTGTCAGTGACACTCTCCTTTTTCTAGGCATCATGTAGGCTTGAAATGTTGTTGTCTCTTACTCTTCTCTAACAGTCAGTCTCCAGAGTCTTTCTCTTTCATCTTACCACTAAGTATCACATGATGTTTTCTTCTCTAATGTATTCTGCAAACTTTTACCCTGATTCTCTCCCTTTCCTAGGCAATCCACAAGGAAAAGTTAGGTACATTTACTTACCTCTTTTTTGTTCTTTGTGAACACCCCTTTTTTGTATGATCCATACTGCATTGTAATTTGAGGTTAACAGGCAAGTAAAGCCCAAATGTGAGCTCCCTGAGAGCAAGAAGAGCTTGAAAAATTCCTTTTATGTTAGAAGTATTACTGGGATTAATATATGGTACCCCAAGGAGATAATGCCTAGTTTCTTCATATGCAAAATGTAGATTAAGTACATCATTGGGATGCTTTAAGGATTCAGTAAATTAATATTTGTAAAAGTATGTTGATGTTTAATTAGTGATGGTAGTAGAAAAAACAGTTCTTCATACTCAAACCTCTTATACCTTCTCAAATAGTTTCCTAAATTGCTTCATGTTTGTTAATTTTGCTTTCCCAAGTATGTTTTATAAAAGCCATTTCTTTAAACTTATTCTCTACCCCCATAACTGATAAGGTTGTTTTCAGTTAGTTAATATAAAAAAATATAAAAATCACGAAAGAAGTAAAATACATCGTCTTGAAATCCATTGCAGTTATGCAGAGATTGTTTAATTGTGAAAACTAGCATATGCCATTTGAGCAGTTTATGCTCTGTTTTATGTAAAAATTGCTATATTGGTGATAATAGAAAGCATGTGCTTAAATGGGATCATGGCATGTTATAGAGTGAATAAAGTTAACATGTCTGTGGGGGAAAAAAGAAGCCCAAGGAATAGTCAGAGAAGTATGAAGTGAAATAAGAGACATGGTGTCCAAAGCAAAGGTTAAAGGAATAGGAGAGAAAACAGGTGTTGGAGTAGTTCTAAAGGTATTGAGAAAGTTCAAGAAAACTGAGCCCACTGGAATTGACCTGGTGGAGATCCTTAAAAGTGTGTTAGTGAAGTGCCAAAGTTCCAATCCATGTTTGTTAAAGGGTTAAATAAAATGTTGGAATTTGAGATACAGATTTTCCATTTGAGAAACTTGACTGTTAGCAGAAAAAAAGGGAATGAGGTTAGTGAGTTTAGTAAAAGCCTCTTTTAAGATAGGGGTACATCTGAGGGGATTATGATCACATAACAGACCAAATTCCAAGAATTTCTTAGAACTGTGCAGACCGTGCATGATGGGATAGCCATCTGGGGGTCTTTGTTGATAAACTGTTAAAAACGTTTCTAGTGTGAATAGCCACAAACATTTTCAGTGCTTTTTTGTTGGTTGAGTAAACCGAAGAGCATGAATGCAAAAGCAAAATTTGACGCCAAATCACAGAAGTTGCCATAAACACAGAAGTTCCCTAGTGAGGACACTGCCTGTGCCTGAATTTCATTTGTTTCTGCTGCTACCATTTCTTAATTTTTCCTGGTGACTAGCCAGATTAGAACTGTGAATGAAGACAAACTGGTCTTGTCCAGATGGTAGATGAGATATAGGTAACTTAGGTAGATGGAAAAAATATTTAGAGGTTTGATGTGATGATCTGGTCTGTCTTAGAATGGAAGATAAGTGCTTAACTCTTTTGTCATGGGGGTTTGCAACCTTAGTATATGCCTAAATCTACAGCTGCTCCTCATTTCCCAGATGGCATCTATGGCTGGGAGTACTTTTTACCATCTGCACTTCTCAAAGAGTTTGTGAACTCTTTTAATTATTGGGAATGGAAAAACTAATTGGTAAAGTGGTTAAATGATATAAAAGAGTTTTAAAATTTGAGTTAGAGGTTTTTACATCCTACTTAACCTCAACTTCAAATAAGATCAATGCTTTAAATACGTTTTGACCTTCATCTTTGTATATATCTGCCATTTTTGATATTTGCAATACTCCAAAATACTCCCAAATAACTATTTTGTATGTGGATTGGTATTTTGAGCCAAACTACCAAACTCCTGCCTCCTTCCAATACTGTAGCAAGTACTGTTGTTGGCATACACGTAGAACAACTAACAATGAATGGGTATGGAGTACAAACTTATGTGAATTGTTCCATTCATCTAATAGGCTTTTAAGTCGATAAATTATAGTGTCACAATTTGTAAAAGTAATTTAGAAAGACAAACTCTTAATGTGTTGTCAGTGTTTCCATTTATGTAAAACATCAAATAGTGGGAGAAGCAATTTACCAGTTAGGAAATACTTTTATAACTAGCTGAGAATAATAGAGTGACATCTGACTCTGAAAAATGAACATATTCTCTGTCTAGGGAATTCTAGATTTGAAGTGTCATTAACTTTTATTTTTCCTTCTTTCAGGTTTATAAATCATAAATGTATTTCCAAATGATATGTTGTAAATAGTATCTTCTAATAATCAGTAGATACAATACTTATTCACCATCTTTTTTCTTTAGGCAGGTTCTACTGGGGAAAATTCTCTAGATAGTTTGTCCATTTATAAAATTAGACACTTGCCATCTTTGCTCATTTTCAAGTTCTCTGTTTACAAAACTATTAAGAAGGTGTGAAACGCAGCCAAACTTCCCAGTTTATGGGAAAATGTCTGATGATTGCATTTCCTACATGTTCATTGTTCACACATGAAGAAATCTGGCAGCTGTGAGGTTATTAAGTTTAGAGTATCCAAATCTTAACCCTCAGTGGGATTTTGGTTTACTGCTTTCTGCCACCACCATTTCATCCCCTTTTGTAACCATCCTTGCAGTAAATGTGATGGTGGCATTTCTTGAAGTTGGTGATCCTTAATATTTCTGTTTTCTATTTATCATCAGATGCTATGACTAAATTAGAGACCAGGAGTTCACCTGTCATACAGTCCTGTCTTCAGGCTGTAACATATGCAAACTGTTAGGAAGGTTCTTTAAACTTAGCATTTTCAATAAAGAAGTTTTGTGTTGGTGCCATTATTAAGAGAGGAGGGCAGTGGTGGTAGCTGACCTAAATGTTAAAATTATTTCAGAATTACTCTGCTAGAAAATTTATGATCATACACACAAGAGTTTGTAGCTAACTCTGACAGTAGTAAGAAAGTGGTTTCTGTGTATTGTTTTGGTGATTTAATTTTGATTTGATCTGGATTTTAATTCAAGGGATTTTTTTGATGTTGAAAACCACAAGTTCCTCTATTTCTTCATGATCACTAAACATCCCCCACGTGGAAGAGTGAGATTTTCTTCTGAATACATGTATTACTTTTAGAGATATAAAGAGCTGAAGTTATTGAGAGAAAACAATATGGTTTGTTAAGTAGGTCAAAAGTCAGCAGCTCCTTTGATCCTAAATGCTACTGATAGTTAAAAATAGATACACGATATGTGCAAGTTAGGTTAACAAGGAAAAAAGGAGACAAAGAAATGGGGAGCTGGGGAGAACTACTGTGAAAGTAGGAAAAGGAAAAGACAGAATAGAAATAATTTGTACCAGTGCCATCAGCAGCAACTTCAGGAACTTTTCCGTCCTCCTATAACACGACTATTTAGTGATCCAGGTTGATATTTTCAATATCTTTTACATATTTTTAAAGTCTGTTTTCAAAATGATCGTGGTAATAGTTTTCATCAACCTGAAGTTTATTTTGAAGAGTAGCAAAATTGCTTTTTTGTTCGGTAAATTCTTCAAATAAAAGGTTCTAGGAATAAAACTTATGATCACTATTATCTTTGGTGATTATTCATTCTATAGTGGGAAAAGTAAATTTAAAATTTGAAACTCTGTCCTTTGTGTTTCATTCACAGGCTGTAGAAGAAGAAGATAAGATGACACCTGAACAGCTGGCAATAAAGAATGTTGGCAAGCAGGTGAGGTGTACTGTAATAGGTTATGCAGTCGCTTAATAATATGCTCTTACAGAGTTAAAACTGTTTTAGGGCCTATATGATTTTTTTCCTTTCTGTTCACTCTACATTTTTCTTCTGTTATGTAAATGTGATACTAATTTTAAAGGTCAATGAATTTATTAGATGTCAAATTCTCTTTGCCATCTCTAGTGAAGTAAATCACAAATGTACTTATACCGATGAGATATTATCTCTAGGGAAAATAATTTACTAGAAATAAATTAGGACACGTATCTTGAGTTAATTTTTCAAGTACTATTTTTACTATAGATCAGGTAAGATAATAGAATGGTAGATTTATTTCATATGTAACAGTTTTTTTAAAGGATATACTCTATCAATGTGTAGGTAATCTTCCTGAGAAAGCTTAGAGCCCTATTGGGTTACGCCGAGTGGGAAAAAAAGGGCTTTTAAGTATTTGCTCTTTCAGTTTTCTATGATGGAATATATATTTTAATCTCTATTATCTGAGGGTGGGGGGAACACACCAACCAATTAAAGGAATCTACAGATTAATTAGACTGTTTTTTAAAGAATGTTGATTACATTTTTTTCCATTTCATGGAACATGGTTATCATATTGCTGATGTTGGCAGAATCTTGATATTTCAGATGCAAGACACTAAGCTGTCTTTGCTTTCAGCCATCCTACCATATGCTCTGATCCCATCACATCTCACAAGCTATGTAGGTTTGGGCCAGGACCATTCTTGGATGGGAAATCTCTAAGAATCACCCAGCTGCCACAAGAAGTAATGTAGATAACTGAGGGAAGCATATTACCAATTCACTGTAAAATCAATTACTCCAACAGAGCAGTAGGGGGAAAGGTCTGACTTTATCATACATCATAAATGAGGAAACCAAATCTCACTACATTTTGAATATTAGAATTTAAAAACAAGTACTTCCAAAAAACCAAAATGAAATATAGTTCATCTTATTTTCTCATCTTATGTGATATCACTTTTGTTGTCTTTTTCCACTACTTATTTTAATCTAATAGATATTAGATCACCAGCTTGAGCCTTACACTTTATAGAATTCAGTAACTATTTTTTTGAATAAATGACTTTCTGAGGCTGTAAATTTTTGATAGAGATTTTATTTAACAGCAGCAAATAAAAGGGCTAAATTAAAAGTGAAACTGAAAAATACATAATTGACAAAGTTTAATAATTATCAGAATCATTTTAAAAAATATACTAAGTACTTCACTGGTTTGGCCTATTGCATGGCAAAAGCAAAACTGTCTGTTATGGAATCAAATCAATATCATTTTCTCCTGCCAGTCTTTCTAAGTCTGTTTCACCTAAAATGCCCTAAGGCTTATTTTAGAAATTTAAAAAAAAATGCGAATATTGGGTCTAGTCACTTGAAATTATTTGTAGCCTGTTGTATATCTGGGTTGTTTAAAGAAATCAGCGTATTAAAGTTATGGGTTAGAAAAATAAAGCCGAGAAATAATTCCAGTGATGACATTTTTTTTAAAGTTAAGCATCTTGGGTATTTTAACAATAGCTTAAAGAAAATAATGCTTTAAATTAAAGCTCTTTATTATACACAGTATATATCCTTTATTTCAAAGCTTTCAAATTAGCTGAAATACTTCATTCAGCTTTAAACTTAAATATAGGTTAAGCTTTTAAATTTATATTCTTTTATTACAATGCAGTTTTAAGCTTTGTTTTTAACTTGGTCTATTTAAAAAATAGATTTGGTCAGGTTTAAGTTAAAGGATTGCACCTATATAATTTTTTATGGTACACTTTCAAAAATAGCTGCATGAAACATTTATTCTTAACATTTTAGAATTGATCCACATTGTATTTAAAATTTCCAACTACAGTGACTTTTGATCCAAGAATATTTTCTGAATCATTAAAGCACTACTCTTGAAATATTAAAGTTATACAAAATTCTGATTTTTATCAAGACACAGAGGAAGTGGTGAGAATTCACACTGAACTCTTACCTATTGGTATGTTTGCTTTGAATAAAGCACCTCTCATACATTCAAAATATGTGAATGGCAGAGAATATACACACGTACTCAGGTACATACACATAAATGTACATAGTTTTGTTTGTTGTTTTTTTTTTTACATCAGATAGTTTTGAGCTGTATAGAATTCCTTGTTACTCTTAATAAAAATCTCTGGCAGAGTCATAGCATTGATTGTGTAAATCTTTCATTGTGTAATCTTTCATTACACAATCTTCCATTGTGTAATCTATTATTTTATTAGCTATTTAACTATTTTTAACATTCAGAAATCCTAAGAATGTAATAATATGTTAGGAAAGTTTGTAAAATATATATAAATTTAGATCTGGCTTTCTTCACCAATTTCCGCAGCTACTGATAAAATAAGTAATATATTTACCAGTAATATGGTTCTTTTTTCTTTTTCTTTTTCTTTTTTTTTAGGACCCCAAACGTCATTTGGAGGAACATGTGGATGTACTTATGACTTCAAACATTGTCCAGTGTTTAGCAGCTATGTTGGATACTGTCGTATTTAAATAAAGCAGTGGAAAAAGCTATCAGTGATACCTTCAGTCTGTATTCCTCTGTTGTTCCTATTGCTCAAAATCAATGGACCGCTGAAGGTGTATTTGGTTAAATGTAAGACATCTGGCTTCATTTACAGCACTGTAACACCTTCAGTCTCAGTTGTGCAATTACTTCATTTTCTTTAGTCAGGGTCCTCACAGATTCCAAAATTGTACAAGAATATATCAAAGTGGACAAATTTTGTTAAGATCCCATTTAATATTTGAAGAAATCAGTAGCACAAATATATTTTGATTGTTGCTTACAAAATAAAATACATTTACAATCTATGTCTCCTGAGGTGTTTTTGGCACTGGGAGGAACTGACAGAATAACATTTGACAGTGCTCTAGAAATCTCACACGAAGATATGTTTCCCTTTGCATTTTATTATCTTAGAACACATAAAACATCAGTGTGATAACAAAACTTCACAAATGTAAAATGATTGCCATTAATGAGTGGCTACCTCATTAGAGAGTAACCCAGAAAAAATGTTGACAAATTTTGTTAAAAGCATTTGTCACGTGCTATATTGTATACTCAGTATCTTGTTGACATATACTTTCAGGATTTCATAGGAATACATTTAAGAAGAAAAAAGCAATTTTAATTTAGACTTTATTATGTTTTAAATGAGTACATTCCACCAACAGTTTTGAGACCAGCTGGAGTTGGTTGCTGCAAACTCTAGTAATCTAAGATAGCCAAAGAAGGTATAATGTCTTCAAAGCAAAATGAGAAAAGTAGCCATAATGTGAGCCATAATATGAATTTATAAGCAATAATTTTTTATTTTCTCTTGAGTTTCCCAAATTATACTAGAAGTACCCAGTTTTCTGATAGGGAAAAAAAATTGGCAAATGGCAGTTTTCATAGATGACTTCACCCTCAACCTACTTCTAACCTGGTGTACCAAGGTAACTGCCCCTGTTAATACTCATAGTACAGCACCTTACTGGGTACACCAAGGAGTATGGCAAATGATACAGAGACAAAGATTTAATTCTAGTCTGCACTCTTCTTTGTGAAAATATGGTGAGAATATTTCTAAGGGTTTGTTAAAAGAAAGTTTTACTTGGGGATGTAGAACTTAGACGTGACCTACTATTATAATGCTGACCAATTTACTGTCCTACTTGAACAATTCTAGGCTCTCTACTGGTTGCCTAATGAAGGTATCAGAAACTGAAACTGGAAGTGGCTTAAATTTCCAGTATGTTTCACGGTGTCTTTTGGTGGAATAAGAGGTATTCTGAGCTTGTCCTGTTGTTTCTTCTTTAGCTATAGTGATAATATGTAATTTATGTAGGACATCTAATATGTATTAATTTAAGTTGTTGGGATTACATCTAACCATTTAAAATTAAAACGTAAGTAAGTGATATAAGTGGAAGTTAATGGAAGTTTTCCTTTTGCTCAATTCATACTTATGTGCAGGCTTTTTGGCTATGATTTTATTCCTTCATAAATAAGGTTTTATACCATATTTCACAGATATCGTTGATTAGTCAAGATTTTTTTGTACAATATGCCCTCAAAAGAAGGCCTCAATATTCCAAGGGCTACTCTCAATATTCAGATTGAAAGTCATTTATTTTTTATTATTTTTTATTTTTTACTTAGTCTCCTGAAAATATCCTGAATGAGTACTGTGACTGCGGAGGCTCACACAGTGCCTGTCTTTGCCCTTATTTGATCACTTCATCTTCCTACTCTCCCCATAGCCACGTACCACGTTCTCCCACTTGGTTCATATTAGAGACATTCTCAACTTTATGTTGTCAAAATCCCTCCTAGCAAAAAGCTACATTTTCTTTGTACATTTGGTGTCAATCAAAATCAGGGTGCCAGAAGAGGAGAGATGGAGTGAACGTACAGCTATTTTAGCAGCAGCCTGATGCCGCAGGCCCAGTTAGGCATTAAACCGACTTAATTACAAGCTCGATAAGCTGTTTAAGACTGTGTGTGCAAGTGCATGTACGTATGCACAGGCATGCTTATGTGAGCATCTTTACCCATCCACCATGCAAAGTTAAAGCAGCTCTGGATACCAGAGACCCTTTGGTATGTTTAAAAGAAGAAAGCAAAAAAAAAAAAAAAAAAAAAAAACTGGAAGTAAAACTCCTCGCCTCTGCTGCAGAAATGTCCCTGCTTTCCTCTCAGACTAGTATGGGGCACTGAAAGCTCCAGCCTCGCTATTCAAAGAGTGATCTGCCTGGACCAATAGCATCTGGGTCTATGGCAGCTCCTTATATATGCAGAATCCAAGCCCCACCCCAGACCTACTGAATCACAAGAATCCTGATGTGGCTCATACTCACCTTAAGGTTTGAGAAGCCCTGTACTATAGAAGTATAGTTCACAGGCGGGTGTGGTGATCCTGATGAGAGCTTTCGTTTTCCTTCTTGTGCATTTACAAGTTCAAGGCATACATAGCCTGTATGTGAGACATCACTGAATTTAGTACTGGAAATCCAAAGTGGGTCAGAGTGTTTATCTCCTCATTCAATCCCTTAAGAACTGTGAGGAAAGTGCAGTCTATTCTTTTCTATCCTTTAACACAACATTTCATTTTATCATTCTTCATCACAAACAAAAACAAACAAAAAAACCCCCAAACAAACAAAAAAACCAGTTCAGGGTGCCAGGAATGGCAAAGTCTCAAAAAGCGGCCAGGTGGAGTTTCACCTCGCACTTTCGGCTCGGTGTACCACTGAGGACGGAGAAAGAACGTCTGAAGAAGCGGAGGGAGAGGCACTCAGGGACAGAGAAGTTAATGGTCAAAGAAAGCAGAAAACAAAAGTGGCCCAAGTAGGGCAAAAGCCTTTCGTGAGGACAAAGGGCGGCGGATGGTCAAGGGCAGAAAAAAAAGTGGCAAATGGTGTCATAGCTACTCTCCCCTTCCCCTCACCTCAACGCCTCAGCAGCTAAGACGCTGCTTATTTATCAAACTCTGTGGCCAGGAGCTGTTTGCTTTCGAAAGGAAAAATGGGCCTGGCTTTATTTTTCTCCCAGGAAATTGTCACAAGTCTGGGACATCTGGTTATCAACCTGTCCAGCCTAGGGCAGCCTGGGCTGAGCCGTGCTCGTGGCGCTTTGCTGGAGGCCGCAGCTGGTGCCCACTGCAGCCAAGGCGCCCAGCCGCCTCGGGGGGCGCAGTCTGGGCTCAGCGCTGACCGCTCTTAAAATGCACCACAGTGGCGAAGCTGCGAGTCTGATTAACTCCTCTCTGCCCATGCCCAGGGCCCACCCAATGTCCCCAGCGCTGCTCTCCCTGAGGGAGCTGCCCCGGGCCAGGGAGGGCAGACGCGCTTGCTCGATGGCAGAGGCTCCACCCGGGCGAGGTGGCCAGGGCGCGCCTCCGGCACTGAAAGAGTGCGTGCCCCTGGCGTCTGCGCCAGACGCGGCTCGCCCCGCGCTCTCTCTGTCTCCCGGGCCGAGCCCTCCCGCCTATCGGCCAGCCTGCGGGGCCGAGAGGAACTCTTCGCGCTGCTCCTCCTCATTCCCGCGCGGCTCGGCGCTGCGGGAGTGCAGGTTGGCGAGTGCCCCGCCACCGAGCAGCAGCTTTGGGCGGATGAAGCCTCTGCCGCTCTCAGCCTCTGTTTCAGGCGGAGGGCTGGGATCCTCTGTAGAGCCGGTACTATGAGATCTCTTCTCCCTCCCTACACCTCCGGGTCGCTTTGAGCCTCGTGCTATTTATTTGTGCCAACATCCTTTTAAATTGGTTCTTTTCTCTATTCTTCCATAGTTTCTTCTTCCTTTTGAAATTACTGGCATGAATTCTTTTGCTCCCCTACAGATTATATAAACATTAAACATGCCCGCGCGCCCCCCCCGCCCCCCCCACACGAGTCTTCGGTAACAATCACTGCGTTGACACCACTTCCACTCTGTCTTCCCAGATCAGCGCTTCTGGCGAGCCCATTTGCACGGGAACTCGGTCCTCTCTTTTCCTGGCGAGGCTTTTGAACCTGTCGCCAAGCCAGTACCTCAGAGAGAAGGAAGTGCAGTGGGACGCGAAGATTGCATGGCGCCTGCCCCCAGTTAGATGCTCTTCAGATAATCTGCAACCAAGTTCGCTTATAAAATATTTAGTAAAGACTCGGTAAACATCACTGCAAATACATTAAGGCATTTCAGCCCGACAGCTTATGATTATTTCAAAACTTAAAAAGGAGATCATAGATTGTCACTGTTTCTGTTCTCAACCAAGAAACTGAACCTTCCCGAGGTGGGTGGATTGGTGGGTGAGTTGCTGCTTTTCGGCCCCTCTTCTCCCCCTCCCGCGCATCGCTGTGGCTCTCAGCAGCAGTGATTTATTTATTTATGTATGTAGTTAAAAAGGTGTGGGGGGGGGAGGACGCCGAGGACACGCAGGACCTGCTCACAAAGCACCAGCTCAGGTGTTGTGTGCTTCTGCATTAACTGGAAAAGACAGACTCTGGAACTTTTACAGGGCGAGAAGAGGCCACCGGCTCGCGCTTTGTATACTTTGCACTTGAAATCGTTACATTCAACTGAATATTTGGCTCATTCAGATCCGAAAAGTCTCCTAGCATCCTCTCGAATTCCCTCCTCCGCCCCTCTGCTTTAAAGGAGGAGGGAAGTGGGGGGGGGAGGTAGGAAATGTTTAGTAAATTTCACATCTCTGAATCTTCCTAAAGCAGTGGTCACAAAGCTTAAAGGTGACACAACAGTGCTCACGTAAACCAACACACACTCCCCACCCCCAAGCCAACAATAAAATCATCCCCTTCAATTTGCCATGATCGTCGCGACCAGGAGCCAGGTGATTATCCTAATTAATGTCTATCTAATTAAATTACTGTCAGCAGTTAACCAATGGCAGGAGCCGTTTCATCGGCTGCACAAGCAGCAAGATCAAAAGTGAGCCTTTTCTGATTGCTGCATAGTGTCAATTGGCCAATCTCTTCTCCCAGGGAAAAAAAAAAAGTAAATCAAACCTTTGAGAAGCATTTGCTGGTTGAAGTGCTTTCTCTCTAGTGAGGGGGTCTGTGGATTTCTAGTTTATGATAAATAGGACTGTAAAAACCAGGGACGGGAGGGCGAGTGTTCCGGTTCTAGAGCTATGCAGCTGGAGCACTGCCTTTCTCCTTCTATCATGCTCTCCAAGAAATTTCTAAATGTGAGCAGCAGCTACCCACATTCAGGCGGATCCGAGCTTGTCTTGCACGATCATCCCATTATCTCGACCACTGACAACCTGGAGAGAAGTTCACCTCTGAAAAAAATTACCAGGGGGATGACGAATCAGTCAGATACAGACAATTTTCCTGACTCCAAGGACTCACCAGGGGACGTCCAGAGAAGTAAACTCTCTCCTGTCTTGGACGGGGTCTCTGAGCTTCGTCACAGTTTCGATGGCTCTGCTGCAGATCGCTATCTCCTCTCTCAGTCCAGCCAGCCACAGTCTGCGGCCACTGCTCCCAGTGCCATGTTCCCATACCCCGGCCAGCACGGACCGGCGCACCCCGCCTTCTCCATCGGCAGCCCCAGCCGCTACATGGCCCACCACCCGGTCATCACCAATGGAGCCTACAACAGCCTCCTGTCCAACTCCTCACCGCAGGGCTACCCCACAGCCGGCTACCCCTACCCACAGCAATACGGCCACTCCTACCAAGGAGCCCCGTTCTACCAGTTTTCCTCCACCCAGCCGGGGCTGGTGCCCGGCAAAGCACAGGTGTACCTGTGCAACAGGCCCCTTTGGCTGAAGTTTCACCGGCATCAAACGGAGATGATCATCACCAAACAGGGAAGGTAATGCTACACATTCTTGGCTGCCGCTGCTCCAACCGCGGCCCGGGGGCAGGTGCACCCAGGTTGTGATCGCCGCGGCAGCGACGATTTGGGGTCGGGAGCGGAATGGAAGGTGCTCTGGTGCGCCCTAGAGTTGGATGGTTTTTGAAAAGGGGAAAGTGGAAGGGATAACCGCCACGGTGATGTTGGTGGGGGGGACCCTGCTCTAGGAACGTGTTCAGAGAGCCAGTCTGTGGTCGCAAGAAGGCGAGAAACAGGAAGAGCGCCGGCCGGCTGCCGGAGTGATGGGAGGGACGCATCAACGCCCGCAAGCACGGACAGGTGGAGATGCAGGTCGCCAACCCAGCTCTCCACCTGAGCAGTCATACCTGCCGACTCCCCTCTCCAGCTAACCCGCCGCTCTCCCCGAGTCTGGTCTCACTTCTTTCCCTCTCCCACTACCCCTCTTTTTAACCCAGCAGACATTCGCTCATATTTGCCTCGAGAACAAGTTTTGCTGTCTGGCGCCCCGCTTCTTGCATTTAATCTTTAACATTTATTTTCTTTTCCCTTGTTTTCTCTCCCCCTACCTTAATTTAAATAGGCGCATGTTTCCTTTTTTAAGTTTTAACATTTCTGGTCTCGATCCCACGGCTCATTACAATATTTTTGTGGATGTGATTTTGGCGGATCCCAATCACTGGAGGTTTCAAGGAGGCAAATGGGTTCCTTGCGGCAAAGCGGACACCAATGTTCAAGGCAAGTCCTTCCAATTAACACGTTTTCTTGACACTTATTTAGGTGAGAATGATTAATTAAAGCCTTTGTGGACTGGCTCGAGCGACTTTTAAAACGATCGGCCAATGACTTCTAAAAGAAAAAGAGAGACAGGGGGACAAAATGAGCTGCGAGAAGGGGGAGGATTCTACAAAAGCCATTTTAGTCATCCCCAGTTAATAGAAAGAAAGCACGGCCTAAAAAAGCCCCAGCTAATAGGCCTGGCAGTGGAGTAAGCTGTGTGTGCGTCCGTGCGCGTGTGTGTCCTATGTGGTGAGGACTTGAGACTGGACAGTGCCCGGGTCATATGTAAACAACGTATTTCTTTCTTTAGGAAATCGGGTCTATATGCATCCAGATTCCCCGAACACTGGGGCTCACTGGATGCGCCAAGAAATCTCTTTTGGAAAATTAAAACTCACGAACAACAAAGGAGCTTCAAACAACAATGGGCAGGTCAGTGGCTCGAGTGCTCGTGTTCCCTCTGTGTCTCTCTCACACGCACACCCATTCCTCCCTAACATCCAGTCCTTCAGTTTAAAGCAGCACGCGAAACTGGATACGTTTCTTTGCTTCATTAAAAAAGACTTTTAAAAAACTCTATTTCTACCTTCCAAGATTATATTAAATCTATAAAGTTCTTTTGCCCCCCACCCCCATCCTGGGCCCAATTCCGGAGTTCCTGTCTTTGCCAAGTACAAATACTGATAGATTTTGAGAAGGAAATCCACACGATCTGCCGGTTGTGAAAATCTTCGTTCCTCCTTAAAGGAGGGTTAGGGGAAGGGCCCTGAGGATCTATCTGGTGGTGGGGCTCCGTTTTCCTCCGGTGCCCCAGCGGATCCTCGCTCCCAGAGGTACGAGGGCCGGTCTGCCCCAGCCAGGCGAGCCCCACGGTCAGTGAGCCGGGGCAGCGGCTCCAGCTTTCTCCCGCTGGCCCGCGGCTCGCAGCCGGGCACACACTGCCACGCGACCAGCGACCGCGTTTAACACGCCGCCCCGCGCTCCCCTTTCTCTCCGCCGGACAGATGGTGGTTTTACAGTCCTTGCACAAGTACCAGCCTCGCCTGCATGTGGTGGAAGTGAACGAGGACGGCACGGAGGACACTAGCCAGCCCGGACGCGTGCAGACGTTCACTTTCCCGGAGACTCAGTTCATCGCCGTCACCGCCTACCAGAACACCGATGTAAGGAGGCCTAGGGGCTGGGCGCGCGGCGGGCGGCACAGCCGTCTCCGGCACCTGCCGGTATCCCCCGGCCATCTCGGACCGGCCGCTAGCTAGCAGCACTGACATCAGCAACAGCTGGCTCTGCCGCGCGTTTCAGGCATAGGGCTGGAGGCCTGCAGGCACCCTCTCTAAATACCAAGCCGGTGGGAAAATGCTTCCTATTTGTCTCCGTCGCGGGACACTTGAGGTGGCCAGGATTTCTAAGGCCTCTTCTTTTAGGAGTTTTAATTTGGTCCTCAAACTAGAAAAGATTAAAATCTGCTTTTTTTAAGTCCCTTTTTTCCCCCTTTAGAAAACAAGCAGAGCCCCCCCCCCCCCCCGCATCTTATTCTTGGCAAGCTTTGATATTAAAAAAAGAAAGAAAGAAAGAAAAACCTCAGAACTGATGGCTGAAATGACCAAACATCACTGTTCTGGGAGACCAAAAGAACATACACATTCATATATGTGAAAACTACATCAAATTACTGGGAGTTACGGAGTGAGTTTTCTAGCACATGAACCTCTTCAGTATTTGCAAGTTTGCAAGAACTGATTTTAGTGGTTGAATTGACTACTAGAAGTGATGGAGTTTTTTTGTGTGTGTGTTTGTTTTTTTACTTAAATGAAAATATCAGAAGTGGAAACACGCTTTTAAATCATACCTGATTTTAAGATGCAACTTGCAGTTCCTCAGGTTGTGAATCAGAAATGACCAACTTTTAAAAATATGGTGAAACGCTTAAAATAGGCAACATTTGGTGATAAATTCAAGTTCCCCTTAAAGGTTTTGTTTGAATAAGTGCATTGTGTGTAACAAGCATTTTAAGAATGCTAGTTTTAACTTATTTAGAACACATAGGAGAGCTAATTGAAAGCAATCCTTTAGTTTTTGGCATCATTACTTTAAACATGTTTCTTATAACTTTTATGATTCTTCCCCATTTTTGCCTTTCCAGTCATTCCTTCAAAATTTTCAGTTAGGGAAACGTTGCTATTTAATGAAATTGTAGGCCTTAAGCCCCTGTGAAAAGTGGCAGATGATATATTCTTAAACACCCAATCTTCCTGTATAAAAGGTGAGATCACATTCATCCTTTTTTCTCTTTCCCAGATCACACAACTGAAAATAGATCACAACCCCTTTGCAAAAGGATTTCGGGATAATTATGACACGTAAGTAATTTTGCACCTTTCTTCTCAAATAGTTATGGAATTGGGCTTGAAAGCAAAAGTGGATTGTTATGTAAAAGGCTTTTGAAAGCTAGAAAAGCTAGAATATGTGAATACAGGGTTGTTCTAGAGGTTTTTTCCTTTCTTTTTTGTTGGCTCTCTTCTCTGGTGACCTTGTGGCTAGGTACTTGTATGGTTTTGGTCAAAGATTTCTTTCACCTATTTTTAGCTTTCCTGTGAATTACAAAGTTGCTGGCAGGCCTCTGGGGCTGTTTGGCTGGCTGGCTGGGGAAGTTGCCCTGGTTCCCAGGTGCCGGTGTTTTAGGTGATGCTGCAGATGCTCAGCTCAGATTGTGTCTGAAACGGGCAATTCTGCCTGAAAGTGCATGTGGCTCTGGCAGTTGTTACAGTCTCCTTGGCATATGTGACTTTTTATTTACCCATTTCCGAGTTTTATGTAACAGCATTTCCTGTGCAAGTTTATTATGGACTGAATGTGCACCCACCACAGGCAAGTTCATGAGCAGACCACCGTCACAGTTATTGTAGGCTTTGGAAAGAACTCAGATGCTGTTGCTCTGTATTATTTATAAGCTTCAAAAGAAAAATATTTCCTTTTATCTTTTGTACCTAGGTGTGTTTTAATTAAATGAGTTGCTTCCCTTTTCTTCAGACCTCCCTTACCTATTTGTTATTTGTATCTCTTTTCTATCAAAAGGCTGTTTACCAGGGGCAACAGTTGGTGTAAAATGAATGCTTTCTGGGCTTGTTCTGGAATTCTCACTTAGGGGTCCAGTCATAGTGCCTAACAGTTCAGATAATGCTATATAGCAAAATCTAAATCTTGATTGTGGTGGTTCCTCCACTTTTTCGGACCATAAAAGTGTAGGGTACATACATCCTAATTTCATGGCTTGCATTGAATGCCTGGAATAGAGCTAAAAAGCTGAAGTTGTTTTGGCTAGGAATAGATTGTGTGGAGAAAGGGACAAGTGGCTGCCTCTACTCCATCTCCAGGCAGCTATCAACCTTCTCTCCTGGTAATTTATAACAAATCAAAAAGAGCCATTGATATTGCTGCCTATAACCATTACATGTATCCCTCAAAAGTAGTCCAATCGAAGCAGGCCTCTTCAGTACAATTCCCCAGAATAAAAACTTGGCTGCTCTAGTCCTCACAATCTAAAAATGTGGGCCCGGCACAGTGGAAAGTATGTGGCCCAAGAGACCAGGGATGTTGGAAGAGAGTCCTGTAGATTTTGAGCTTTTAATTTTGTTGTGAACATCTGTTCAAAAGCATTTTATTTCACACAAATCAATTCAGTAATCCCAAGAGGGTTGGGAGCTGGATAGGCATGTAAATTGTATCTTTTGCAGATTGCTTTTTTCTTTTAAAAATATTGTGGTGGTAAACAGAGAAGATATTTCACCTTGCTAGTTATGTTCCCTTCCTGCCTCCCTCTACTTCTCTTATTTGAAACTGGAATTAAATTTCAGGAGGGAAATTATGTGCAGTAGGCAGAATAGATCCAAGTGGCCACAGCATAACTCTCACCTGCCCCTTCTCCTCTGGCTGCCTTATGGAAAAGCCACTTCCCTTCAATTCTTACATTACTATAAATTTTAAATAAAAAGCCTCTTTACTGATACAAAAAGATACCTTAGATTTTTAGGGAATAGGGAAGAGCTGAATGGCTTATGATACTCTCCCTTTCCCCTTTTATGTATGTTGGTTATTTGGATCTGGCTCAAATTTGGAGGAACAGGAAGAGGCATAAGAGTTCAGCGGGTACTAGGAGGTTGCTTGGCCACTCACCAGGGAATCTCCTCTCCAAAGGATTAAGAGCTGACAAAACTGAGGCTCTCCTTCAAAACAGTCTGTTGACTAAAGATTAAAACATTTATGTGTGAGCTAAATAAAAAGGGAGGCATGTGTGTATGTGTATGAGAAAACACTTCTACCAATCTCCATCCAATCCCTGGTTCCCTCTCAATACTAATGGGATTTTCTAGGCCCAGAGCCTAAAGTTAATCTTCGATTATTTTATCTAAGGTGATTCCCAATAACAAAATCACTATTAGTGATTGGACAAATTATTTAACTTCCTATTGCCTCAGTTTCCTCATCGGTAAAGTGGGATTATAATAGTACCAGAAGAGGATCGTTGTGAGTTAAATAAGTTACTATCTGTACAGCCCTAGAGACAACAGTGCCTGGCATAGAGTCAAGCTCTGTAAGAGTTAGCTATTGTTAGTGCCCCACTTCTTGAAAGAGGTTGATAACCGTACTGTAGGAGTTTGCTCCAAACTTTTTGCTAGTAATGTATCAAAAGTTGGGAAGAGAAGGTCAAAGTAAAGAACACTTTTTCTTTGTAAAATAATTTTTTTTGGTCGATGACTATTGTTTCCAAATAGTAATTCTTGTTTGTATTAGTAGAGGTGGGGGTTAAAGTCTCACGTAGGGGAAACAATAGACTAATAAGTACTTCGGAGGCTTCCAGCAGCAATCCTGGGGTCTCAGAAGACTGGAGAAGAAGACCAGTCTGATTATTACTTGGACGTGCGCGCGCACACGCACACACATGCACTTGCTTGCTTTTTTTTTCCCTAGAGGTTTCTTAAGCTATCTATAAAAAGGAGAAGATAAATCACCCGAGCAATTAAATGGATACAGGAGGTCTTAAGAGGGTGGAGGAATGGGTACCTTAGAAATTTCGCTCAGAAACTCTTACCACAGAGGAAAGGCCCACTGAGCAAATAGCACCTTCGTCTCTGGGTAAATCTGCCTCAATATGTATGCATATGTTAGAAGTAGGATTAGAGTCCCCTGCTGTGCTCCTCTCTCGTCTTCCTTACACTTGGCAAGAGAGAGCAAGAGGGAAGACTTCCTCTTGGTGCTGTGTATCTTGCTCCGTTCCCTGCATAGGCAATTGGGCCCCTTAATAATTCCACGATTTATTTTGGGGAGGATGCAGGTCTCCATCCTGTACTGCAAGTTACAGATGGAGGAGGTGGGGGCTGGCGAAAAGTGGAGGTGGACTACCCTTCTGCCCCCGAAGGGACCTCCGCGCCACCCCTCGGTTCTCTCTCTCCCCCTCCCCCTTAGGATCTACACAGGCTGCGACATGGACCGCCTGACCCCCTCACCCAACGACTCGCCGCGCTCGCAGATCGTGCCCGGGGCCCGCTACGCCATGGCCGGCTCTTTCCTGCAGGACCAGTTCGTGAGCAACTACGCCAAGGCCCGCTTCCACCCGGGTGCAGGCGCAGGCCCCGGGCCGGGCACGGACCGCAGCGTACCCCACACCAACGGGCTGCTGTCGCCGCAGCAGGCCGAGGACCCGGGCGCGCCATCGCCGCAGCGCTGGTTTGTGACGCCGGCCAACAACCGGCTGGACTTCGCGGCCTCGGCCTACGACACCGCCACGGACTTCGCGGGCAACGCGGCCACGCTGCTCTCCTACGCGGCGGCGGGCGTGAAGGCGCTGCCACTGCAGGCGGCGGGCTGCACCGGCCGCCCTCTCGGCTACTACGCCGACCCGTCGGGCTGGGGCGCGCGCAGCCCCCCGCAGTACTGCGGCGCCAAGTCGGGCTCCGTGCTGCCCTGCTGGCCCAACAGCGCCGCGGCCGCCGCGCGCATGGCCGGCGCCAACCCCTACCTGGGCGAGGAGGCCGAGGGCCTGGCCGCCGAGCGTTCGCCGCTGCCGCCCGGCACCGCCGAGGACGCCAAGCCCAAGGACCTGTCCGACTCCAGCTGGATCGAGACGCCGTCCTCCATCAAGTCCATCGACTCGAGCGACTCGGGGATTTACGAGCAGGCCAAGCGGAGGCGGATCTCACCCGCCGACACGCCTGTGTCCGAGAGCTCGTCCCCGCTCAAGAGCGAGGTGCTGGCCCAGCGGGACTGCGAGAAGAACTGCGCCAAGGACATAGGCGGCTACTACGGCTTCTACTCGCACAGCTAGGCCGCCCCTGCCCGCCCACCCCGCGCCGCGCCCCGGCCTGGACCCTCAGCCAGCCCCTCACAACTCTTCCCCAGCTCCCTCTCCCCAGACCCCACCCTGCGCACCCTCTCATTTTATTTGACCTTCGATGACCGTCTGCGGGGAGTAAGTGCAGGTCTCCACGTGTGATTTTAACCTTTTTTGCACAGCAGTCTCTGCAAGTAGCGCACCGACCTTCAACTTTGCTGTACACCTTTCGGTTTTCCTACTTACTTTCCTTCTGTGAAGTTATCCTCCTAACGATCCTCCTCCCCGTCGTCTTTTTCTCATACCCTCCTTCTCTTTCTTGTGATGAAACTTCACCTTTAGGAGACCTGGGCAGTCCTGTCAGGCAGCAGCGATTCCGACCCGCCAAGTCTCGGCCTCCCCATTAACCATAGGATGTTGACTCTAGAACCAGGACCCACCCAGCGCGTCCTTTCTTATGCCCGAGTGGATGGATGGATGGTAGGGATGTTAATAATTTCAGTGGAACAAAGCCTGTGAAATGATTGTACATAGTGTTAATTTATTGTAACGAATGGCTAGTTTTTATTCTCATTGTCAAGGCACAAAACCAGTTCATGCTTAACCTTTTTATTCCTTTCCTTTTCTTTCTTTGCTTTTCTTTTTCTCCTCATTCTTTCTATCTCTTTTTTATTTTCTTGTGAGATGATTAACAATATTCTAAGGGGCTCTAGAAACATGAAATACTCGATAGTGATGGGTTTCTCACTTCTCTTCAATCCGTCGCATGAAATTACTATGTGCCCTAAAGCACACAAATAGCTAAGGAGAATCCGCCCAGACACCTGTAAGGGATAGGTGTCTGTTCATAGGCAAGTCGATTAAGTGGCATGATGCCTGCAAAGCAAAGTCAACTGGAGTTGTATGTCTCCCCGCCCCCCTTCCTTCTAAATAGAATAGCTCCGACATCAGCAATATTATTTTTGCCTTATTTGTTTTTTCCCAAAGTGCCAAATCCATTACTGGTCTGTGCAGGTGCCAAATACGCTGACAAACTGTTTCTGAATATCTTTTCAGTCCCCCCTCCACCTTTATACGCTGTAAATCTTTGTAATGAATACTCTACTAATGATATAGATGACTGAATTGTTGGTAACTATAGTGTAGTCTAGTGAAGATGAATTGTGTGAGTTGTATATTTTACTGCATTTTAGTTTTGAAAATGATTTCCCCGCCACCTAGAAACAGCTGAAATTTGACTTCCGTGGGAGAACACTAGCATTAATGCAAGTAAGACTGATTTTTCTCCCCTCTAAGTCTTGTTATATTTGATAAGGAGCATTAATCCTCCTAGAAATAGGTTAGTAGAATTTCTAATGTGTAGCAAACCTATACTTTTTAAAAAAAAATTTATGTGAAATATGCATCATACACAATATTCAATCTAGGTTCCAGTCCGTGGGGGGGATTTTTCCTAATAGGAATTCAGGGTCTAAACGTGTGTATATTTTGGCTCTTCTGTAAATCTAATGTTGTGATTTTTATATTTGTTTCGTTTTGTCTGTGAACTGAATAATTTATACAAGTACACACTCCACTGAGAAACGTTTTGTTTTTTGCTCGTTTGTATCGTCTGTGTATAACAAGCAAAATAAACCTGGTAAAACGCTAACTATGGTGTTCGAAAGCCGTTTACAGTTTGAAAATAATTTATTATAGGTGATTACTTTTAAAAGATACGGAGGACTAGCCTTTCCCCACTCCGATATATGGCAGTCTGTTTAATGGGAACCACCTCCCATTTCCCCCTTAAGTTTGTTTAATAGCACTACCAGGAATTACTGTTTTCTTATTTACAATTATTTAGTTTCCTATGAGTCAAGTTACACTTTACTGTGCTCATTTTTTTTTTTTTCCAGGAAAATATACTCACTTTTTCTTATATCTATCTGGTTCTTCCTGACGTTGGAAATAATGCGAGCAAGTAGTGTCTTTAAATAAGGAGTTAAGAATTTCTTTACATTTTACAAAGGCGGGAGGCGTTCGAGAATAGGGTGTAATTTAAATGCCTGTCAAAATAGGCTGTTGACCACAGATGCCGAAATTTCTGGTCTTGCATACCAGGCCTTGGAGGTGAGTGGCAAATCTCTAACCGCACGCACTGAACGGCCTACGTGTCTTCCCCGGATGGTTTCGGAGGCTTGGGCAGGGGTTGGGGTGGGCGTGTGCAGAGTGGAGAAGGACCCAGAAGACAAATTCGTGGAAGGGCCGTTCTTAACCACTGAGTTTAAAACCTGCTTTGGGAGGTATGGGGGTGGGGAGGAGGGACACCACTCTGTTCTTTTGTGGTGGAATCCCTTTGCTAGTCCTACCCCATCCCTTTGCCAGATCCCATCCCTTAAGAACAAATGTAGAAATACGGAATTCCAGCCCGGGGGATGCTGCGTCTTGGACAAGGAAGGAGTCCGCACGGTTCTGCCTTTACCTCTTGGAGAAGCAATTTTTGTAGTTTTGTTTCCAAAGAGAGGTGACCCAGGAAAGGGGGGAAATGTTTCAAAATTCTTGCTTGGTCTGGGCCAGTCTCAAGTTAAGGGACTATATTTACCATCATCTAGAGATTGTCCCGTATCCCCTTTGCAGTTTGACAGACGTAAATAGGCTTCAAAATTCCAATTAAGAAGAAAATTCGAGGGAGAATAAAGCTGACTTGTCTTCCCGGGGCAATTCCGCCACTAGACGGCGTTCCGTGGAGTTTTGTCTGCCACATAGAAAAGCGATGAACTGATTTTCCTTTGTGTTTTCTTCTCCCTCCCCACACCTAAGAACTAAACAAGAGGACGAAAAGTACAAAACACGGGGCCCGTGTAGCAAGGGAAGTGGAGCGGTGCCTTCATGTCGTCACCCTCCCGACCCCGGCTGCGTTTCTCGGACCCCGCCACCCAGGCCCGCAGAGGAGGCGGCACACGTGCTGTCGGGAGGGCGCGGGATGCGGGGGCGAGGGGCCCGCGCTCGCCTCTCGGACCCGAGCCCCGGCCGCGGGAGCGCGCGGCGCCCAGCCCGGCCCGCCACCCTCGGGGCAGAGTCACCGTGTGCGAAGGAGTCGGTGTCATGTGCGTAAACGAAGCTCTAAGAAGCCGAGGATAGATTTCACAGGAACGTAGTGCCTTGTACTGAAAGACGCGCTTTAGCTGATATTAGGAAGTTCTTAAAAAAATCGGGGAGGTCGTTTCCCTTGCAGCTCTGCCACCATCTGCTGTGTGGACTGAGTCAGCGTGAGGTAAATTTGCATCTTCGCGCTCCTCTCGGAGGCAGTGTGCGTTCTTGTCCCTTTAAAACATGATCATTTCTCCTCGCTTCCAAGAAGTCTTGGGTGTCTAGTGAAGTGACACTGCCAGTGTGTCTGAGAAACTGCTGCTGTTCAAAGGAAATCAGAGTTTGGATTTGGGAGGCCCTGTGGGGATCAAAGTTCGCGTCCCGGGTTAGAATTCGAGTTGCCTTTTATCTCCGTGAGGGCAGGGGTTAGGGTGAGGACGGAGAGGGATGGCGCATCCTCTGCGTAAACTCGGACTTCCTACGTTTTCAGTAGTGTGTTTTCAAAAGAGAAAGGAATTAAAAAGAAGGCGAGCGTGCGGCTAGCACTTTATTCTGCCTATTCCTTCCCGCCCTCGCAATCCGCGCCATCTTAATTCGCTTTCAGTCTTACTCGGGGCTGAGCGCGGCCGCGGGCAGGTGCGGCTCTGCCGGGCCAGAGGGGTGCTACGCCCTCGGTGTTTCACCCTCCGGGCAGACGCGGCCCGTCGGTGGAGGCGGAGGCGGGAACAGAGCGCGCCGTTGCGGTTAGTCCTGTCCTCGCAGGCGAGGCTGCAGCTGGGCCTGGGCGCATACGAGCCCAGGGCAGCCGTTCGGGCCGTTCCGGAGGCCTGGCGCCGCCACTGAGCCTGGGCCGGGGCAATCCCGCTTCGCCGTCGGGCGGGCGGCGGCGGCGCCCTGGCTGTCACGGCCTCGGGTCCAGGTCAGGGGTCCAGGCTGTGGGTCGAAACTACGAGTCCAGGCCCAGATTCAGGCTAGGAGCCAATCGGTTCTCTGAGTACCCCCTTCCCGCTCCCCGACCCATCGAGAAGGGCCCGCGGCCTTGGCTCTGCCTTTGGCTCGGGCCTAATAGGGCAGCCTCCCGGCCCGCTGCTCTTTTAGAGCCAGGCCCCACAACTGATTAGGATGTAAGACGTGAAAACTTTTTTAGGACTAGCAGAAACTTACCGGACAGTTTGTTTTAAAAGTCAGGTTGTTTCTGTCTTTTTAGGACCGACTTACCTCACCAGAGCTTTTAAAGTATAGTAATTTAGCGCCTATAGAGAACTTTCTGAGCTCCCTTACCTCCTGCAGTTAAATTTTCTTAGCACTGCTAAAACTTTGGGACCCACCTTTTCTGTGTGTGTGATATTAAGTGTTTATCTTTTCAGCACTGAAGGTTTAAAGGATGATCTACTTTCTGTTTAGAATTCAGGTTAAGAACAATAGCTTTGTTCAATAGAGGCAATTTATATTCCCAGAGAATTAAAAACACTCTATTGCAATATTTGGACAATGTGTGTGTTAATAAGTGATTTTATAAGACGTTCACCCTGTCCTCAGGTGCAGCACTTTTTTGTGTGTGTATATGAGTTATTTTATCATGTAGGCATTTTGGCCATGGGATAGGAAAAAAAGTAGAACCCATGATCCTGTATGAAAACAAAACTGTGTTTTCTCCTGAAAGCAACAGCAACAGTTATTATTTTTAGACAAACTTATGAAATAGTCGACAACTTTGGAGCCTAATGATTCGATTCAATTTTTAAAATATTTAATTTTCTTTGGTATGTTGGCAATTGCTTGGCTGATTTTGATATTTGAAAGAGTAATATTTTAGCCTAGTATCACTAAAATCAGTTCCTTGAAAGGTAGCTGAGACTTTTTAAGCTGTGATTCATTGAAGTTACAATCTGAATGCAAGATTTACTTTTGGACAGTCAGGTTTTCTTTTGCCAGAACAACAAGATAATAATCTCTAAGAGAAGACAGAGGTTTTGCATTATACTTGGTTTAATTCAGTTGCTTTGAGATTTGTGTCTTCCTGGTTCCTGTCTTCAGCTAGTACATTAGGTTGCCTCACATTTAAAAATATATTCCCTTGAAAGAAAACCCCACTGCTTTCACAATAAAGTAAACTTGATGGTGTACAAATCACTGGTCTCATCTGAGCTGATTACATCCGCCTTGCTTGTATTTTACACCCACAGTATGGTTTGCAGCAGTGTTCAAGGCATGGCGTGAAAAATTTGATTTGAATGGTTCCATTAAAGCAATGAAAAACAAAACAAAACAAAAAAAGCATGGCTTATTAGATCTTATAGTGATAGCTCTCTCTCTTACTATGCTAACTCTGAAATAAATATGTAATCTAGTATTAGGAACATGGCATTAAGAAGACTCTTGCTGGTAATATTTAATTTAATAAACATACTAACTGTGACATTATTAATGCAATGAAGCTTGTACCACAAGCTGGTTCTTTTAGGTTGTTTGACCTATTACTTATCACTAGATTCTTTATAAACATATCCTGCAATTTATAACTTAAATTGTATATTAAAATTATTTTGGACTCCAACTCTTTAAAAATATCTGCCTGACAAGGCACTCATTTTATATATAAAGCATTTATATTTGGGTATCATGGCACACCTTTTATGAGGCGAAAGAGGTCGTTTATGAGGGGAGAGCATCTCTAGGGATATTCCGCTTGTTGTTTTAGCCTATATAGCTATTTTGTTCCAACAGTAGTAGGAAAAAAAATAATATAAAACGAAGTTTAGGGGCAAGAGTTAGCTCTATATTTTGATGATTATACTCAGTTTTAAGAAATGGCAAATTAAATTTTCTGGTTGAAAAATAAAATCGTGCTTATATTAGGTTTAGTGCTTATATTAGTTTTATTATGTTTGGGTTTAGTAAATCTCTTCAGGTTAACCAAAGTGTACTTTATTGGAAAAACCCTTTTTATTACAATCCTATTACAGGTGCCTAAAAAGGAAAAAGCCAATAATGTTCTTAAACTGCAGGGTCTTTCTAGCTCACATTTAAACATTTAAGATGTGTTTGTCATTTATTTTGCCATTCCTAGTATGAAAGGGAAGGCGTTTTTCAATCTTAGAAAAATTCAAAGCAATTTTTTGGTTCTCAGTTAATTCAGTTTCATCTTAAAAGTTCAAATTTAGCAAAGCACATGTTCCCTTGTTCATGCCAAGTGTGATAAAACTAGTCGAAAAATAAAACCATTGCAAACAAGTAGAGCACTGCACTTCACTGCACACTATACAGGCCACATCCTTTCTAGGTCTGATGTCACTGCCTGCTGGGCTGCCATTTGTAGGCACATGTAAGTTAGCCTTTGAAAGCTGATAGAAAGCACTATTCTTTCAGATACGCGTGTTTGAATTGTGTGTGTGCTTTAAATATACTTTTTGAATAGAGATATACACACCCGTGAACATTCAAACATTTGCCATCTTCTATCAACAAAAGGTTATTCTTTTTGAGCTCGATGATGTTTTTTTCTCCCTATGCATTAGAAGGTAATATTTTCTTTGATTGTATCTAAAATATGAATTAGCAAATTACCTCTCCCCCTTTATAATGTAGTCAAATTATAGGCTACTTTGTGGAATTATAACTTTCTTAATTTAATCTTTGTATTTACAATATTAAGCAATCACAATTTTTTTCTTTTTAGTTTAACATCCTTGAACTTCAATGAATAAATATACATGCATTTTACATAGATTCAATTTAGACCATCTGCAGTCAACACAGACATTTTATGAGAACTTTTCAGTTAATATATAGATTTCTATTATTTTGAATGGCTTGCTCAATTGGGAATTTACTGAAGGCCAAAGCATCATTTCTAATTAAAAATGTTTCAAAAGTGGCTAATACTATTGTAACCTGATCTGTTTTTGAGTTGAAAAATTATAATTTTGGACATAATTTTACAAAATAACAGCAATGTTTACTATTCAGAACCTTCCTTTAAGAAAATAGATACTATAGTGAGAACTTACCCTTTCAAGTTTACTTACCATTGAATGCTATATGTTTTGCTCAAATAAAATTTTTTTTCCCTACCTCTGTCTTAATTTGCTATTTTTAAAATGACTACATTCCTAATAATTCATAGAGCTCATTCACCTTTGGGATTCACTCTTTTAATTTATGCTCACATTCTGCTTTCTTCCTGTGGAGAAAGTCAAAGAAACATACTGACTTCCTCCTCAACATATTTGTTCTCTCCTCCTCTAACTCTGCTCTCTCTGACACTCATTTTGCCCTTGTTGACTCTCTTGCCAACAACTTTTTTAAAGCCTACTCTTTTTTTCTCACACTACCACTCTGAATCTGAATCTTTATAAAATCTATATCTGATTCATCAGTTTGTTTATTTCAGGTCAGAACTTTTATGCTTTCCTCAAAAGCAATTGTAAAGACTTGAGGACAAACGTCAGATACAATGTCTTTTTATTTAACCCCTCCCTCACTGTGTGTGTGCGCGCACGTGTGTGCGCGCACGTGTGTGTGTGTGTGTGTGTGTGTGCGCGTTTGTGTGCCTTTACCTAAATACCTCTATTATCACTTCATCTCTTGATATTCACTTTCTGTTATCTTGTTTCATTTTGTATTTGTGAAAGAACAACAAGGACAACTTAATATTTTTGTCTTTATTGGTATTTCTGTTCTCTTCTTTACACATAACATTCTTAGCTATATGAGGCATTGCATTTATCCTTGCTCTCTTTTGTACTTAGGCCCATCTTTCAATGCTTTCTTTGATCCTTTTCAATTCAGCTCCCTCATTTGCGCAGACATTACAATCTTTTTTACTATGTTCACCAGTGTACTCTTAACCAAATGTAATGGCCTTATTGCAGACTAATCTTTATTCTCTTAGGTATTTTAAATCATAATTAGCCCTTTGGGTGCTTCAGAATTACATATTCTACAACTCCTTCATTTTCTCCTTCCTTCTTCCAGCTTTTCTTTCATGAATATCTCTGCTTGCATGATTACTTATTTATTCATTTACTCATTCACTTTTTCATTCATTCATTCATTTTTATGGGTTTCCGTAGGGTTTTCTTTTCACAGAGTATGTCCTTCGATACCTCTTGTAAGAAAACTTGCTAGACATGTAACTTGTGATATGGAAAAATAGGATAGGAGAAAGAAGATCTTGTAATGTTTTTCTTGATATATGTATATCTTTAACCCATTGTTTAATAGCCTTCACTTATTTGGTTTCTTATTTCTTGTAGCCTGATACATTTTAAATTGACATTCTGGGTTTTCCTATTTGTCTTTCTTTCCTCAAACCATCTGATGCTAACTCATGTTCTCTTTACCCTTACCCTAAGTTTTAACATGATGAAGATTAAAATAAGTTTTTAAAAAGTTAATTTTTAAGTTAATATTAATTTAATCCATTAAGGAGATTACCATATGAATTTTATATGCCAATACCATTAAGAAGAAAGGGTTTTTATGGCTATACAATCATGTGTACCATATTTTATTAACTAAATACATCACTATCAGCCCTTTCTATACATAGCTTCGAAAAAATACAGTACCAAACCTAAGAGATTCAGGCCTTGCAGATCATGAGAAACAATTTTACTTGCATTACCCCTTCTTTAGGGCACTCTTTGTTCCTGAGTTTAAACTTTAAAGCTACACACATTTTAAATTTCATTTTCAATTCTTTTTGCTTTAGAGTCATCTTTCAAAATGTAAATGTGTGTGCGTATGTGATTGTCTGTAACAGCATGATGAGTCTGGAGAACAAGAATATAAAGTCAAGAAAAGTAACGGGTATTTTTGACACTCCTTGCAGTCTGCTGCCCTAGGTACTGTCATGACTGTGTGCTCTTTGGGGATTTCCTAGTAGATCCTGAAGAAGTACCTTTTTAATTTAAAATAATTTTGTACTTCCTAGCATTAGGATCAAGAGTCTTTAAATTTATTATTACTTAATTTGCACATAGTATGACTTCTATTTGAGTAAGAAGTTGGTGAAAATGGCACTATGTCAAAGAAATGTTGATATAATATGACTGAAATTTGTAGTTGGTGCCATGGAAATTTAGTATGTAAGATACCTATATTAAATTTGTTTTGGAACTATAGCTCTCAAAAGAACTTGACTCCTGTGGTATAGTAGAAAACACAGTGGACACAAGTAAGACACTTTATTTCTATGATTTTCACTATCTTCATTTGTAAAATAAAGTTATAACTAAATCTTTCAAATATCTTCTGGCTTTAAAGAACTGTGGTTTTTGTGGACCTCTGACTTCCTATGCAGTTTGAGTTCAAATGTTCTGAGCTAGGGTAGAAGAACTACCTCTAGATCTTTCAAAATTTTTAAACTGGGATTCACAGTAATAGATATACACACACACATACATACATACACACAAAAGTTTTACAAAATAATATTTGCATTTACCATATTGATATACTCTGATACTTTTTTTTTGATGTTCAATTTCATTGAAAAGAAAATTCTAGTAAATTTATTTTATGATTCTCTAATGGACAGTGACTTGAAGTTTGAAAGACATTGCCGTAGTGATATTGCTAATTTGAGTAGCCTAGAATGTCCTCAATTTTCTCTTATATCTCTATGCATGTATTTTGATTTTTTTTTTCTGGAATGGTATAATATACCTATTAGCAAAATAGAGCAAATCTTATCTAATAATTCACTTGAATGTATGGCACAAAGAGTGATTGGGCATAAAGATGGAGAGACTCACCTTTACAAAGTTCTTTCCATTATAGAAGGTTAAGGCATCTCTCTTTGAGATTTTTATATTTTATTTAGGGCTTAACCTTTCTTTCTTTTTTCTTTTCTTTTTTTAAAGGCATTTCATATATTTCTCTCTCTCTCTCTCTCTCTCTCTCTCTCTCTTGCACACACACCCATACTTACTCCAAGCATATTGATTTATTGAAAATCAAGGTCACTTCTAGTCTTGGGGTAAGCAGGCCCATTACTTGCTGATGTGGTTCTTTGCATGAACTGCCTGCTTCCCTTTCCTTACATGAAGACATAGCTGGACGGAGGGAAGAGGATAGCAGCAACTTTTCATAGCCTCTAGGTCAATTGATCCACATTAGAATCACCAGAGGAGTTTTAAAAATTTGGATGTTTAGATTCGCACCCCATACCAAAATATCTGGTGGTGGGATCCAGGCATCAGTACTTTTTAAAGATTCCTAAGTGATTCTAATATGCTGCAAAATCTGGGAACCATTGTTTTAGGGTTTTTGTTTATTTTGTAATGAAAGAAAAGGTAGAGGATTTGTTTATTTATTTTTAAGTTTAGCAGCTATTAATGGTGGCAGACTATCTGTTCATTATAATTTCATGCCTAGGGACTATGGTAATGGCAACTTTCTTAAAAATAAAATGTACATAGATTTTAAAATAACTTTTTAAATGACTTTCTATTTTTTTAAACATTGTGGCAGTACGGTCACCTTTCAGAACAGGTTGTTTATCCCCTTGACTATAAGAGAAAAGTGACCCGATGAACACTGTCTTCTCACTTTCTGTATAGAAGAAGCATTTATATTCCTCTTCCAGCTTATCGTGATAATACATGATAATTAGTGCTGTCTCTGGAAACTCTACAATCATCCATAAGGTAGACTTTATCTGGAGAGACTGAAACTGGACGTTTGCTGGAAGTATTGCATGTTTGACATCTGATGTCATTCTCAAAAGAATAGATGCCAGAGTATCCAGAATAGACCTAACCCATGGAACAAATACAGAATTCTAAGGATGGGAAGTCATTATAAGCAATGCCAGCCATACACCATATTTCAATTCAGTTCTCTAAATATGTCAGATGGAAAAATTTCTTTCCCTCAATATAGGCCAGATTCAAGCAGCTTACTTACTCAGATAGCTTCTTAGTTCATGGCAACCTTCCAAGTCATTCATTTTTAAGTGGTTGCATCCATTTGAGTCATGATGTGAACATCACCCAGCAAACTGAGTCACAAATTAATTTATATATTTGAGAAGTTGTTGTATTCAGTATATCATAATAGAAATATTATAGAAACTTTTCATTTTTGTTTCATTCAGATTCAGAATTCACTAAAGTGTGAAGGGTCTTATTTGCAATTACTATCTGAAGGAAAAATAAGTTAATTGATTGTATTTGTGTTTTACGTAATATCTGTAGGTGGAAGCATTATACCATAACTAGAAGACAGAATTAAATGAGGTGTTTATTTGCTGAGAAATATAATTTAAAATATGAAAATTCACCAGCTCCAGTACTCAAAATGGCTAAAACTCAAAAGGAAAAAGCTTGGTTAAATATATCTTGGGGTTTGCTAAGCCTCAACTATTAAAGTCATATAGTTTTTATGTACAAACAGATTAGCTTGTTTGATCTTTAGAAATCTGCAGATTCTGGGATTTAAAAATAAAAGAGAACCAACAAAAAGAAAAGTTAAAGTTATTGATTCAACTTATTTCTTACCCACCTCTGCAAATGTAATATTTCATCTGTGCTGGAATTAAGTATTTATTAATGTTCAAGAAACTAGGCAGTCATAAGACCATGGCTTATTATAGCTCACTCCTAAATTTAGAAGTGTTCCCAGATTGAAAAATGGTAAAAGGATTAGAGAACAAATGCACAGTTTTTAGTTTATTCCTTGTTTTGGATTTTATATATTTTTCAAAACTAAATTTCATTATCCTAGTCATATTTTATTGAACCTTTTAAGATAGTAAAGTAAGACTGTGTTAAAATTTTTTGAGATCCAAGTTTTATTTGTAATTATACTTAGTTTGTTCAATTAATGTACTCTCTATAAATGACAGATAGTCAATTTTTATTATTCAGGCATTTCCTATTTCTGAATTATCTGTGGACATTGCTTCTCACTTGCTTCCATCTGCCAATCTTCTGATTACTTTTACTTCTCATTTTTACAAGATAACAAAAAGGATAAGTTTATGGTAAAAATGAAATCTGTTTATCAGTGAATGCAATTTGGCAAGAAGGAGGATACAAATATTTCTAAAATGAAATCTTTGGACTTAATGGATTGATTAATCCTTGCTCTTTTTTGCTGTCTTAAACTATAATTAATGAAAAGGTTTTAGTTTTTTTTTTTTTCCAAACTGAAAGCAACATTGCTATAGTTATAGTTCATTTTATAGAAATCCTACTGAATATGTACTTACCAAGGTGAACTAAGACAGGAATACCCGAACGAAAGCTCAGGATTTCTATGTCATTAGTTTGAAAGTCTCTCTGATAGATCGCCAAACTGGTTGTGTGACCACTCTTTTTTTCTTGTGGATTGCCATTTGAGAGAAGAGTAATAATGGGCATTGTTACACTACCATTTCATGTTTCTGTTTAGGGTTATTGTAGTTTAGATGAATTTTCTTTCTCTCCTACTTTCGTTACAACTTTGAGAAATGAAAAGTAGCTTCTCTTCACAGAAAGATAAAAGATTGTGTATCCTTTATCTAAGACAGACTGACGTAACAAGAACTTTCTATATGGATTTGATTACTTTAATTTGCAAGACTTTGTTGATTGCTGACTACAATTGAGGCAGTATATGAGGAATCATGGATGAATTAAATATAGATTCTCTGTGATTTGTGAAAAGACTGTATTACAAGACAAAAAGTGGTGAGTGGTGAGTTCTAGAAGAGAAGCACAGGAAAAATCCTTTGGGAGTATAGGAGAGGATATTATGTCTGGCAGAGAGAGTCATTGAAGGCTTTATGGTTGTGATACTTGTTGAGGTTGGACTTGCAGAAGTCCAAGGGGTGGAAAGGCATTCTGGACAGATAAAAAAAGTTGTAAGCAACGTCTAGGAGGTAGGGAAGCAGAAGCCTATTTGAGAAATAGATAATAGTTTTAATACTTGGGAAATAAAGTGTGTAGAGGAGGTAAAAGGCAAGATTAGAAAGGTTGGGTGCCATATAATGGAACACAATGTTAGGTTAAAATAAATTGGGCCTCTGGTCAAATGGAAATAACTCTGCTTGATTAAACTTGAAATTGACTTTTACTATGAATTCTATTAGAAAAAAACCCATATATACTGTTGTGCAACTTATATTTCCCACTAAGGAATGTATTTAGGCTATATTTCAAACTCAGAGCATATTGATTTCATTCTTTTTAACATCTTTACCATTACATTATGTGGATAAACCATACCTAACTTAACTAGTCCCTTACTTATGTACATGTAGTTGTTCCTAGATTTTGCTACTGTAAAAAAAATGCTACATTGTACACTTATTTCTGCATACTTGTGTTAGATATTTATAGGATAAGTTCCTAAAAGTGGAATTTCTGGGCTAAAGGCTGTATCAATTTACAGTTATTCCATAAGTATATGAAAATTTGTTTCCCCACCCTCTCTCCAGTTCCAACTATGTCAGTCTTGACATAATTAAAAATTTGATGATATTGATAAAATTAGAAATTGGCATCTAAAATACGAAGATAACCACTAACTAGGGAACATGTAACTCTGGGGGATGTGTAATCCAGAGATGGGATGGTATAAGTGAAAATTTACAGGAATAATATGACTTGCTTTTCTAGATTGTTGATTTTACTTGAGGATTTAGGAGGAATACATATTTTCATTTTAAAGCAAGCTGAAAAATTTGAAGTAGAATATAGAATTTAGATGATTTAACATTCTGTTTCATTATTAAATAATATATATGATAACACTTTGCATATTGGTAAGTACTATACAAATTTTATTACTGTATTTGTCAACAACCTATTACATAACGTAAAATCTCTCTTCACTGATCAACCAAACTTAATGTATATAAAAAAGGAATGGCAACTTGTTTATTTGTTCAAATGTTCTGATAGAATTGTTGCATACATAAATCAAAAGGTATTATAAAGTAGAAATTAGTTAACACATACTAGGGTATATGTTATTATCTTTTTTGTGTGATATTATCTTTTAATTCTATTTTTCCAGAAATTAAAAAAAATTAAAAAAAATTTTTAAATTTATTTTTTAAGTGCAACATAATCGTTTTACATATTTATGGGGTACAGAGTTGATTATCAGTATTTGTGTACAATATGTAATCAAATCAATATTATTAGCCTGTTCATCATTACAAATAGTATAATTATATTCTTTGTGTCCATTACCCAATTTCTCCCTAAACCCCCTTCCTCTCCCCTTTTCCCACCTCTAGCAACTATAGATCTGTTCTCTCCTTCTGAAAGTTCAATGTATTATTGTGGTCTGTCTCTCTTTGTCTTTCTTTCCTTTTCTTCCACTTATGAGTGAGGACATGTGGTATTTCTCTTTCTGTGCCTGGCTTATCTCATTTAATATAATTTTCTCCAAGCTCATCCATGTTGCTGTGAATGGCAGAATTTCATTCTTTTTTTATGGCTGAGTAGTATTCCATTTCCACGAACTTTTTGAAGTACTCTCATACTTCTCTTTCCTTTCCCTTTTCAGGTTCTAAGCGAACAACTACATTGCCTTAAATAATTTCACTGTTACACATTTCTTACACATTTTGCTTTCAATAAAAAAGTCAGTTTTTTAACTTGCAGGTATCAGATTTTTTCTGTCACCACATAATTTACACTACTCTCTACTAGTATGAACTAAAGGGAACAGAGGCTAATTCATGTTTAGGATAACATACTCAAAAGAAAGAAGCACTAACAAAAGATCATGAATATTCTGTCTGCCTATGGTTCCCAAGGAGGATGGAGTCTTCAGACTTTAAAAATTGTTAGCAACAGAACTCTTTTTAAAAATGCACTGATATACAGAATATAAAACATGTAACTGTGGAGCTGCTCTGTTGAAGCAGGGTGAGGCCCCTGGACTTCTGGTCACTGGGCCTCTCTCCCTCAGTTCCTTCTGGCACTTCTGAGGTGCCTCCAACAATATCTAGGTTATTGGGAACACAGTGTGGGAAAAATAATCTCCTAAACAACCTCGGTGCCCCTGCTTTTCAGGAGAGACTAGATGAAAACCCCCAGATTGCTCAGTGGATTAACCCATACTCTATTCTAGGAAGACAATAAATTCGGAATTTGATATGAGAAATGCTAAAGACCCAAGGTTTTAGGTTCTAGGTTTTTTGGCTGAAGCACACAGGTCTTTGAACATCACTTTTTCATATTGTTTATTGATTTCCATGAGTTAGACAAACATAATAATAAATTAAGCTACCTCTGTGACCCTCAAAGAACTTCCCTGTTGTGATTCATTGATCCTTTCTCTATGGATTTCTTTTAAAACATGAAACTTCAAAGAAATTTTACACTTGGGCTAGATGCTTTGGGCTCTGCTCCTGACTGCTAGGATCTCCTAAGCCAGAATTTTCATTCTGGTAGAAGAGTTAAAGAAGACCTCATTAAATTTTATGATAACATCTTCTTTTATAATAACTATATGTTTCTGAGATAAGTTAGCTTTGGTGACTGGCTTAGTGATTCATTATAAATGTAGATTTATTCCAGATATCACTTTATCCCAGTTAGACTGGCTATTATCAAAAAGACAGAGAATAACAAATGCTGATGAGGATGCAGAGATCAGGGAACACTTCTATATGATTGGTGGAACTGTAAATTAGTACAGCCATTATGGAAAACAGTATGGAGGTTTCTCAAACAACTACAGATAGAACTACCATATAATCTAGCAATCCCACTACTGAGTATATACCCAAAGAAATGGAAATCATCATGTTGAAGAGATAGTTGCACTCCCATGTTTATCACAGCTCTATTTACAATAGCCAAGATATGCAACCAACCTAAATGTCCATTTATGGATGAATGGATAAAGAAAATGTGGTATATATACATAATGGAATACTACTCAGGCATAAAAAAGAATGAAATATTCCGGAAATTCTGCCTTAAATATTCTGTTATAATAATACCACTTTTTTATGTTCATGCTGCAGATAGATCTGGCCAGATTGTGAGAGAGCAATGACATGTGGGAGATGACTAAAGCCACTAATGCCAGCTCTGTGCATTAAAACTTGTTATTAAATCCAAAAGGAGATTGGCAGTGCCATAAATTGCTCCTATTGATGTTCAAAAACTATCTGTGAAGCATGAACCCAGATTGAATTGAAAAGATAGAAACAGGACAGAGATTCAATTTTTCTTATTTTTGTCAACATTCTTTAGTACTTTAAATTACTGTAGTAGTTGTCAACAATGATGAGCAGAGGACACTACAACTTGTAATGTTCTGGATAATTCTCAACATAAAAGTGTGCATGTTCATCAAATCAGCTTTCTTACTTAATGCCATATCTCACAAAGGTATTAAATTAACTATTATGTATTTAATTGAAATGTTTATTTTTTAAAAATTCTTTTCATTTTCAACTAATGAACAGGTAAGAATCAGTTATTCTGGTATTTTCTAAGGAAGCCCATAGCTTCTTTACTGTATATCAGCAGTGTACATATCTTATGACCATTTAAATAATATTTTTCTTAAAGAAAATATTTATGAAATGCTAATAAACTATTAAGTGAACAAGTAATACAATATGTGATAATTTTTACACCCTTCCTACAGTGCATAAAATTTTAATACAAATTTGGTGTATACTTGATAACAATTTACATGTTTATTTTACCATCTGGTAAATGTGTAAACGATATTTTGAGAAGCACATTTCATATTCACTTTAACAACTTATCCTTGACAATATGTGCCCTATCTTATGTATCGACTGGAAGGATCTTGGAAATTTTTGAAAAAGACGAATCCAGAAAAAAAACCAAAACATTCACATCCTAGTTTGTTTGTTTTAAAAATATTATGGAGATTTAAGAGTTATTTTTTAGTACCAAACTGAGGGATTTTGTTGTTTGCTGATTTGTACCAGACATCCTGCTAATTAGGGTAGAATAATCAGAGCAGCTTCCAAATATATCATGTACATCAAATCAGGTTTTCTACTAACACTATAGGCCACATAGGTAGCAATAATAAAATAAAGATGGTTTTCTGTGTCATTGTATAACAGCATCACATGTTCTCCAGAGTGTTTGGCTTGCTATCTCTTGCTACTAAATATGGGAAGATCATTTTTTCCAATGCGTTGTGATGAACCTCAAGTGGATAGCTTTTATTGAATACTTAAACAGCATTCATGACACTTTGGCCTTCTGCCTTTTTTATTTCATTCTCTCTGCTTATTGGTCTCACTGGAATAAATCTCAGGGACTTACACAAGACAAGTAAACAGGTAATTCCTTATTTAGTTCTGTTTTAATGCACTCTTTCTTATCTGGTAATAATCTAAGAACTTTTATAAAATTTCATGTACTATCTCTACATACTAATTACCATCTGCCCTTGTAGATGTTGGCTTTAACAAATTTATTCCTCATCATGAAATATTTAAATTGAAGTCAAAATAAAACTCAAAACAATATTTTTACATATTAGATTTAGAAATCAAAGTACAGGGGTATCTTAAAATATTTTTTAAATGAATTATATCATCAATTACTTTTTTATTCTGAATAGCAACTTGAAAGTCCTCAAGTTAGTTCTTCTTATCATTTGTTCCCTCACAGAATGTATATCTCACTGTTATCTTCATATAACATAATTCTGAGAAATATTGTCTGTGTACATCTTTATATCTGTGATGTTGAGCTGCATTATTCCTGATGAAGCTTATAATCTACTCTCTACAACAACCCTGCAAGATGAGCATCAGCTTCATTTTACAGATAAGGAGATTGAGGCACAGAAAAGTTAAGCTATGTAAACTTTTCCATGGTTATATAACTAGTAAATGTTAGAGCAAGAATTGAACCCTAGATTCACCTTTCCTGAAACTGTGCTGTCCTCACTATTCTATTGCCTCAAAATTTTAGTCAGGAAGATATGGAATCTACTTTTATTGAAGCGCTGAAAAGTCTAACATAGTGTCATTTAGTTTTAGAAGGATGAAGCTGCCTGATATAGGTGTGAAATGGCAGGAGTGGAGATTAGGAAGAGGGAAAAATTGGAGATGATCTACTAGAATCCCCACAGCACTTTGATTTTATAGTTCTAAAATCTGCCTCCGTTTGAAATATTATTATCATGCATCCAAGCCTTACCTCAAAACAACACACTTGGGTTTGGTTTGTCATCAGATGAATCTGAAATTCAATCAAGTGTATAAAAATCAACTAATATTCAGATTTAAAAAACAAGCAAAAATAGTATCTCGGACATCATTGCAACTCTGGAAAACTGATTTTTAAAAATGTACCAAAGTATTATAGTGATAATACTATAATAAATATTTCACTGAAAGATTCCTTTATGACACTAACATTTTTAAAACACATATTAACTAATTTAATCATTATAACAATTCTGTAAGATTGATACTATTATTATTCCCATTTTGCAGATGAAGGAAATGAAGCATATAGATTAAGTGACTTGCCTAAGGACACAATAAATAGTAGTTGAGTCAGGATTTGAACTCAGGCCATTTGGTTTCAGAGTAATGACTATTAGTAGCAGTGGTATTAAGTATTAAGATAAATGAGGTGGTAACTGATCTCTCAGGACTATTACTACAAAAAGCAGTGTAAAGAAAAAATTGGATCAAATAGGAGCTAAGAACTGGAGGAAGAAAATAAATATGCAATGGATCTTTTAGAACTTAAGTTTAGTTTATTTAACGATGTAAATATGAGAAAACAAATGGACAATTTGCTTTTTCCTGGATCTATTCCAATTTGCCTGAATATCTTACCAGTGGTTCTTAACCATACTGTCCATTAGAATCTGATTTTGATTTAGTCTATTCCTACTTAGTTGTCACAAAAATTTTAATACATTATCTAATAGGAATTGATATTGGTTTTGAAAGTTTATTTTATTTTGACAGCTTATCATTTTTTCAAGTACCTTTGTAAATGAAAATTAAAACAAACAAACAATACAAACCATTTTTAGATAGGTCAAGAAATAATAGCCAGAGCTTGATTAAATCTAGTCACAAGCTCTGGCATTTAGATAAGTTGTTATCTGAAGCTTGCATGTATTAATTGATTATTTTCTTTTAAAGATCTTACACTGAGATGCACCATAGTGGATCAAATACTTTTAATTAACTCAAATGAAAGCAGTATCCAGCACCTACCTATGGTTTCAGAAATTGTTCTGCTGTTTGGTTTCACTAAGGTTGTTCAGACTATTTGACAGAACATTTTCAAACTAGTTCTTGAGGAACTAAGCTAATTTTGAGGAGTCTTTAAAGCCTATTTTACTTGGATTAAGTAAGATTTTTGTAGAAAAGTTAATTTTATATTGGGGGAAATAAAGTGTGGCACTTGGAGTAACTTCATAGTTTTGTAAGTAATTTAATTTTGTTGAGTCACTATTTCTCAACCAACAATTTGGGAATAATGATGCTTGCCCTGTACATATTTTAGAGGGATTTGGAAAAGAAAGATCTTTTTATAAATAAAATATTGTTGAAACTTTAGTAAAGCTTTGTTGACCTCTTGTAATAAAATGTATTATAAAGATAGTGAAAAAATTGCTAATATTAAGAAATCAACAGTCACAAATGGCATGATGTGCCCCCACAGCATTTTGTACTACCTTTTCTGTATCATGTAGCAGACCGTATTTTAATGAGTTGCTTATGTCTGTTTCTCCTATTAAGCTTGACTAATCTTGAAAGCAGGGGCTCTATTTGCCTTTGTGTTGAGTCTGGTATACCTTGGCACGTAGATTCCATAAATATTTGCCCAGTGAATTCTTCTTTATGTATCTTGGATAAAAATATTAATTTAGAGATTTTACAGTAATTATATCTTTTGGAGGAGGGATACTATTAAAAAACATAATTTTACTGTGCCAAAGTATGGAAGTGTAAATTTATAAGGAGATTCACTTCTCTTGAAAATGTGTATTGGATTGGGAAGTGAATTATCTTAAGTCAAAGTGACCTAGTGGAGGACTGAGATTGCCTTTTTATAGTAGGTAGTCAGTGAAGTGTTGAGGAAAGATGATGGGCTTTAGAGCTAGACGGGCCTGGATTTGAATTTGTCACTTTCAAGCTGGGAGATCCTGGGCAAATTTCTTAATATCTTAGTTTCAAGTTCTTTATCTGTGATATAAGGATAATGCTACTTACTTCATAGAGTAGTTATAATGATTAAGTAGAATTCTTAGTAAAGCATCTAATATAATGTCTGGACATCTCAGGGGCTATGCTAGCTGTTATTAAATAAATTAGCAATCAGGTAGAAAGTGATTTAAAATGTGCTTTTATTTTCCAAAGACAGTCTTTTTAATTGAATAGGAATCTCTTTTTTCTTTTTCTTTTACTTTAATTTGCTGAAAGTTAATTTCCAAATGTTTCCAAATTAAACATTATGAAAGATTACATAGAATATATTTTAATTTCTGCTGATAAGGGATCTTGTACTATCAGAGGATTACAAGGTGAAGCTGAGCTGGTGGTTTTCATTCTAGCCCCTGTTAGTCCCTGTCACCAAACTACCACACAATTTGGAGCATTTGCCAGTGTTGGCTCAAGAGAGGCCAATCGAGACACTAATAGATGCATTTTCTCCATGAATACACCCTTGGATCACACATAGAATTCCTATTAACAGCAATGAGAGTTAAACTTGTAAATCCCTTATGCATTGATGGGAGAATAGACCTTTTAGTTTACTTAGCCATCTTCCAGTTATTTGGCACTTTCCCCATCCCTTGCGAGTTCTCCAACATTTTCATTAAAGGCTTTTCTATTTTCTATTCTGCTTCATTCAGTTTGGGTTGTAATTCATGTTGGCCTGATGCCTTGGCAGCAATGAATGATTCTAATTGCCTCACTATCTATCTAGTCTGGCCTACTCATAAAGCCTTTCAACTTTTCATTCAAGCTTCCTGCAGTATCAACTTCATGGGTCACAAACTTCCCACTCATATCCTTTCATTGCATCTTAGCTGCTTCCCTCATACGTATTTAAGAAACTTGAGAGAGTTCATCATTATTTCACTCCTTTTCTGTCATCCCACCTTATCCTTTTTGTGAAATTAAAGAAGCACTGCAGAAAGCTAAGGATGCAAGGACGACTTTTGTCCAGACATTGTATCAGAAGAGCTAGATACCGTAGTTCATGTTTACTTGAGTTACCTATAGTAAAGGATTAGAAACTACAAAGAATGTTTTAAGTATTTTTCTACATCTATTCTGTTACCTCTTTCATTATAGTTAGTTCCACTTTCTTGCCCATACACTGAAATACACATTTTTCTTTTCTGATCCTGAAGATAGATGTAGTATGAGGATTATAATGATAAACTGAAAACAAAGATACTGCTCTGAAGTCGTGATTTTCTGGCAGATAGGGAGGCTGCTTCTGTAGTTTATATATATTGCAGTTCTGTTTTGATTCTGTGTGGCAATGCTTATTTTGGAGGTTTTATGGGAACCTTTCTCATATGATAAAAAATTATATTGAAAACAACCCTAGAAAGTTTAAAAGGAAAGAATTACATTCTAAGGAATTATAAAATATTTTATTTTTTGTCTTCTTCCCTCTCCTTTAAAAAAAGTATACTTAAAGTTTTTGTTTTAGAAAATTTCAAATATTACATGATAGTATAATGAACTCCCATTTATCCATACATTGATAGATCTAGGGGCTTTACCAGAATTAGTCTGGATTTTTGTGGCAAGACTACTTTACAGTTGATATTGTGCACTTATGTAATAACAGGTTGTCTACCTGACAGCCAAAAGAGATCATTTTTTGTCTCTATCAGCTAAGATGATTATTGTTAAGAACCATTAATTCATTAGATTTTGCAAAATGAGATTTTAAAATTCTATTGTTTTTTCATTTGTTACCTAGAATACCTATAAAAAGTATTACCCTCCCTATTTGGGTACAAGGTAAATTAATCCTTTCCTTTATTTGCTAGTTTTCAAAATAGTGAGTTGGCTCACCACATTTTCCAAAGGTGACCAATGAAGTGTTTTCTTTTATCAGTGTACTCATGAATTTAAACATATTTGGTGTGTTTAAATCCATTGTAGTTATCAGTTTTTTCTACTTTTTGCCCATGATGGCCTATTCAATGTAAATCTTGACTCCTTTTGACAGAACACTACTAGTTTTTGATAGCATTCTTTCCTTTCTTGTAAGCACGGTATGTAAATCTCATCTTGAATTCTAATGGTTTATCTAAATTCCATTACCCATTCCTTACATGTTCTTTAATGAGCTCTACTACATTTTGTTGGAAATGGAAATTAGAAACCACTATCTGGATGCGAAAGGTGCTTATTGCTACATGCGCACACACACACACACACACACAATAAAATTATAAAATAAAATATATCATGGGTTTGTACTAATACTTCCAATTTCAGTGTAGGACTGTAGAGTTTTTATTTAACCATCTTTAGTCTTAAATTTTTATCTCCTTCTCTTATGCTGAAAATTCCTGTTTCCTACCTTAGCAACATAATTACTTATTCGTGTTTTCTTGCAATATACTCACAGGAATCTCACAATAACAATACCAATGATACTACTAATAATATGACCACTGAAAACAGTTTAAAATTTCTTTATAGTTTTTTTCATCCCTGGGATATATCTCATTAAATATGCACAGTCAAACCACTGTGGATTTTTTTTTTTGGCGGCTGGCTGGTATCAGAATCTGAACCCTTGGTGTTATAAGCACTGTGCTCTAACCAACTGAGCTAACTAGCCAGCCCTTAAATAACTGTGTTTTAAATGAATGTAGCATCCTTTCTTTGTGGATGTGCCATCAACTGGTGTGGTAGACAGAATAATAGCCTCCTTAAAATGTCCATATCTTAATCACTGGAACCTATGAATATGTGACCTTATATGGCAAAAGAGATTTTATAAATATGATTAAGTAAAGGACTTAATTCAGGATTTTCCTGGGTTATCTGGGTAGGCCCAATATAATCGCAAATATTCTTAAAAGTGCAAGAAGGAGGAAGAACAGGAGGTGGGGTTGATGTGATGTGAGGACTCAACCCACCACTGTTGGCTTTGAAGATGGTAGGGGACCACTGACAATATAATATATGGTACTGTTTTTCCATAACTAGAATACACAGGTCTGCTAACCAAGGGCTTGAAAACAAAGTGAGCCTTGTGCTTATTACAATTGCACGTAATGATCCATTTGTAAAAATTTTACTAATTTTGCTTATAATTCCAGGGCTTGGCAGTAAGGGAGAATTGTTCATCAGAAGCAGGCCTCTGACTAGACTTTTAGCATGGTTAATTGAGCATTTACAAAATTATTGATAGTTTTGACTACAAATTAATGGGCACTGAACCTTCCCCTTATAGTTTTACATGTCTCCACTAGACTAGCTTCAGGCTTCATATGTGTTTTCAAATATTTTTCTCCTCTGTTCCCCAGATATTTTCAGTGTGCTGTAGGACTAATTTAACATGCAATGTGACCTCTGATTCTATGCCTTCATGAGGTGAGCCAGTATAGTGCAAAGTAGAAGTATTTCTGAAAGCCATTCCTATAACGGGATGGCTAGCAATAACTCAAGGAAATGACCACGTGTATATCCAACTAAGCCAAAACTAAATATGTCCCTGACTCAACTTTCCCTTGGCAGAATCTCCCAAATGCCTGCAGCCACTCCAGCACCACCCAATGTGAGAAAAGTGGTGGAGAGTCGGAGTGAAAAGAGACAGGGTCTTAACTGATTGTGGTTAAAATATATTCCTTTTGTAAATTCTATGAAATCATATTACCATGTGAATCCATTGCCAAAGCCATTTCCAGGAGTTTGGAAGGGGTTTGTACTAGTTTCCTATTGCTGCAGTAACAAATTACCACAAACGTGGTTGCTGACACCAACACAAATTTATTATGTTACAGTTCCTTCTGGAGGTCAGAAGTCTGAAATGGGTTTCATTGGGCCAGATAGAATCAAGGTGTCAGCAGGATTGGTTTCTACTGGAGGCTCTCTGTAAGAGAATTTATTTCTTTGCCTTTTTCAGCTTCTGGAGTCTGTCTGTATCCTTGATTCATGGTCCCCTTCTTCCATCTTTAAAGCCACCAGATATCATCTTCAAATCTTTCTTTCTGACTCTGATGCTCCTGTATCCCTTTTATAAAGGTCCTTGTGATTACAGATGGCCCACAGGATAATTCACTATCTCAAGATCTTTAATTTAATCGCATTTGCAAAACCCTTTTTACAATGTATGGTAACATATACACTGGTTCTGTGTATTAGGACATGGGCATATTTAGGCCATTATCCAGCCTACCACAGAGCAAGTTCAGATACCTGAAAATAAGGAAGCTTTTCTTAGTTTCACAGTAAATCTGCCTCTGTCCTTCAATAAGATTTTGAAGATTTCTTCATATAGGTGTTACATGGTCCTTGTTAAATGTGCTGTTAAAATAGTTTATATCTTATTGTTACAATTATAGTTTTTTTTTCCATTTCTATTTTTAGATGCTTGTGGTGGTAAAGAGAAGTTACTGACTTTTATATGTTCCTCCTTTATTAAAAAGACATGCTAAAGAAATAATAAATGTTTAGGTGACAGATATACTAACCATTCTGATTAGATCATTATAGAATATAATCATGTACTGAAAGAACAAACTGTATCCCATAAACATGTACAATGAAAAAAAAAAATTAAAAAAATAAAGTGAATTGGAAAAAAAGACATACTAAATTTCACTATTAATTCTAGGTTTTTAACTAAAATCTCCTGTTTTCTAGAAGAATAATTACATCACCAGCAAAAAGTGTGTTTTATCTTTTCCTTACCAATTATTTTATTTATTTATTTTTCTTATTATATTCACAGTGTGCACCCAATGCCCAGGCTTTGCTAAAATATTTTATTACTTTAGTTCCAGATTATTATTAGGTTTTTCATAGCAGCATGTCTCTTCTATTTCAAGAATCCTTATTTAGCACTTACATTACAAAGTTTTGTCAATCTGTTATTATCTAAATGAATAATTATAAACTATATAAGTAGTTCTTAACTTGGGGCAGATTTTGCCCCCTAGGGAACATTTGGCAGTGTCTGGAGACATTTCAGATTTTCACAATAGGAAAGGGAAGATGCTACTGGAATCTAGCAGGTAGAAGCCAGGGAGACTGCTGAACATCCCACAATGCACCTCACTCCTCCTCCCTCCCCCAACAAATAATTATCTTATTCATAATGCCAAGGCTGAGAAGCCCTGAACTAAATGTATTACAAGATTGATTGCTTACCCGTGCTCTTCTTCTCTACATTTTCTTATCTTAAGGTCATCATTCTGATACATGTGTTGTTTTGTTAGAGTACTACTATCTTGAATTTTTTTTTCCTCAGATGGCTTATACTGGTGATATATTCTCTGTATTCTTATATCTCTGCAAGCATCTTTATTATGCTTGGCAAGTGGATGATAAAATTTTTCAATTGTAAATTGCTTGCTTTTGAATGATATCTTGGCTAGGTATAGGATTTTTGAATTGCATTACTTCTCAGTATTCTGTCAATGTTATATTCTTTATATTTTCTAATGTTGCTGGTGCCAATCTGATTTTTTTTCCATTTCCTTTATAAATAACTTGTTCTTTAGCTCTGAAGTTTGTTATATATTTCTATTTATCATTGAAACTTGGGGACTTTTACTAGGATATGCTTAGGTTTCTTTCCTTCCTTCCTACCTTCCTTCTTTCCTTCCTTCCTTCCATCCTTCAGTGAACTATTTTAATTATACATTTGAACGTTTTCTTATTCCAGGGAAAATTTTGCATACACTCATGTAACCCACACTCTATCAAGGTACAAAACATTTTTATTATCCTAGAAAGATCCCTATATCCTTTCCCAGACATTTTCAAGTCACTCCCTCCTCCTCCCCAAAACCAGGCAACTACTTATCTTATTTGTTTTATGTTAATTAGTTTTGCCTCCACACTAGAACTTCATGTAAATACAGTAACACTGTACTAATTCTTTTCTATCAGGCTTCTTTTCCTGAGTGTGATGTTTTTTGAGGTTTATTCATGGGCATTGCATGTATTGGGAGTTTATTTCTTTTTATCACAGAGTAGTATTCCACTGTATGGATATACCACCATTTGTTTATCATTTTCTCCTATTGTTGAATATATAGTTTATTTTCATTTTTGTACTATTATAAATAAATTTCCTGTGAACATCATGGTGCATGACTTTTTGAGTACTTTTGTTTTTATTTCTCTTGGGTAAATATGCAGAAGTGAAATTGCTAGGTCAAAAGGTGAAAAACAGACCAATTTCCAAAGTACTTAGTGGAATATAATATGATATAACCACTTTGGAAAGTGCACTGGCTACTAGGTTGAAAATCAGCTGATTATATCAGCGTGGGTCTGTTTCAAGACTCACTAGTCTGTTATTCTATTTCTTTATTTTCACGTCAATTGTTTTGATTACTGTAGCTTTATAATAAGTCTTGAATCAGGAGTGTAAGTTCTCCAGCTTTGTTCTTTTTCAAGATTGACTGTTTTAGGTCCTTTACATTTCCATATGAATTTTAAAACATGCTTGTCAATTTCTATAGAGAAGCTTACTGTGAATTTATCGATAAATATAGATTAATATAGCAGTATTGAGACTTTTCAATTAATGATTATGGTATATGTATTTATTGGCCTCCTTTAATTTCTATTAGCAGTGTTTTGTAGTTTTCAGATTAGAAGTCTTATAAAAATTATGTTAAATTTGTCCTTATGTATTTTTTCTTTTGTAAAGGGTACTGATTTTAAAATTTCATTTATTTCCAGATAGAAAAACCCTGACCACAGGTCTTGTATTTTGCAGTCTTGTCAAATTCACTTATTAGCTCTAGTAGCTTTTTTAATAAAAGATGACAGAATTTTCTGTGTACATGATTTCAATGGCAAAACCATATTTTTACTTCTTCATTTATAATCTGTATGTCTTTTACTTCTTTTTCTTATCTTATTGCACTTATAAGGATTGCAGTACTGTATCAGAAAGACAAGTGTTGAGAGCAGAAGCCATGCTTTGTTTTTGATCTTAGGGGAAAAGCAACTAATCTTTCACCATCAAATATGATATTAGCTGTAGGCTTTTTGTAGATGCTCTTTATTAGTCAGATGAGGAAGTTTTTTTCTTCTAGTTTGCTAATTTTTTTTATCATGAAACAGTATTGAATTTTATCAAATACTTTTTCTGCTTCTATTGAGATGATCAATACACATTTTCTTCTTTATTCTGATAATTTGATGGATTGCATTGATTGATTTTCAAATATTGAACCAACCCTGAATCACTGGGATAAACTCCACATAATAATGCTTTATTATCCTTATTTCATATTTTTTGGTTCTATTTGCTGATATTTTGCTAAGGTATTTTTGTGTCTATCTTCATAAATGCTATTAGTTTGTAGTTTTCTTTTCTTGTAATATTTCTTATCTGATTTTGCTACTGAGGATTACTGACCTCATGAAATATTTGGAAGTGCTCCTTTTTTCTCTCATTTCTGAATGAGTTTGTGTAAGATTCATATTACTTTCTTCTCAACTGTTTCATAGCATTCACCAGTGGAGCCAGGTGGACCTGGCTTATTAAATTTAAATTTCTTTCAAATATAAAGATAGTCATATTTTAAAAAAATTATGCTCAACAGCACTCAGCATTCAGGAAATGCAAATCAAAACCACACTGAGATACCATCTCACCCCAGTTAGGATGGCTAATATCCAAAAGACTGTGAGTGATCAATGCTGGTGAGGTTGCGGAGAAAAAGAAACTCTCATACATTGTTGGTGGGACTGCAAAATGGTGCAGCCTCTACGGTAAATGGTATGGAGGTTCCTCAAAGAATTGCAGATAGATCTACCATATGACCCAGTTATCCCACTGCTGGGAATATACCCAGAGGAATGGAAATCATCAAGTCGAAGGTATACCTGTTCTCCAATGTTCATTGCAGCACTCTTTACAATAGCCAAGAGTTGGAACCAGCCCAAATGTCCATCATCAAATGAGTGGATACGGAAGATGTGGTATATCTACACAATGGAATTCTACTCTGCTATAAAAAAGAATGAAATACTGCCATTTGCAACAACATGGATGGACCTAGAGAGAATTATATTAAGTGAAACAAGTCAGGCAAAGAAAGAGAAATATTGCATGTTCTCACTTACTTGTGGGAGCTAAAAATAAGTAAATAAATACACAAAAAAACGGTGTGTGGGGGGGGGAGGGAAGAAGCCATAACAATTACAATTCCTTGAAGTTGATACGACAAGCAAACAGAAAGGACATTGTTGGGAGGGAGGGGGGAGAGGGGGAGAGAGGGGGGAGAGGGAGGAGGGAGGGAGGTTTCGGTAATTGGCCACAATAATCAACCACATTGTATACTGACAAAATAAAATAAAATTTGGAAGAAGAAAAATTATTGTATCAATTTTGGCAATTTGAATCTTTCAAAGAATTCTTCCACTTAAAGTAAATTTTTGTCAGTTGTTTATGATATTCCATTATTGTTCTTTTAATGTCTATATGTCTGTAGTAATGTCCCTCTTCATTTCTAATATTGGTAATTTACGTATTTTATGTCTCTTTTTCAGTATTGCTAGTGATTTATCAATTTTATTGATCTTTCAAAAAATGAGCTTTTGGTTTAATTACATTTTATATTATTTGTCCATTTTCTATTTCATTACACTATTACTTCTGTGTTTTATTTTCTGGCTACCAAATTCTCATTTGACTTTTTTTTTTAAGCACATAAAAAATGTAATGCCATTGTTTTCTAGTTTGAATAGTTTCTGACAAGAATTCTAAATTCCTTATGATGGTTCCTTTGTAAATAATGTCTTTTTTTTCTGTATGTTTCAAGATTTATTATTTTTTTATCACTGGTTTTCAACAATTTGATTATGATGTGGTTGGTGGCTTTTATTTATTTTTCTTGTTTGTGTGTGTTTATTCAGTTTAGGGTTCATTGAACTTCTGGGATCTGTAAGCTTATATTTTTAATCATTTGGAAAAATTTCAGCCATATTAAAAAATGCTTTTTCCTTATCTTTCCATCTCCTCTCTCTCTCTTAGACTCCAATTACATGTATGTTAGACTGCTTGACATTGTCTCACAGCTTATTGCATTATCTTTTAGTCTTTTTTTTCCCTCTGCTTTATTTTTGAATAGTTCTGTTACTATGTCTTAAAGTTAATTGATCTCTTATTTTCCATTATCTGAACTGGTATTTGTCCTTTCCAATGAATTTATTATTTTTGATAATATATTTTTAATCTCTAGAAATTTCATTTGGTTCTTTTTAATGTATTTTTCTTTTCTCATTGTATTTATGTTTTTCTTTAAATATTTGAACAAGTTTTAATAGCTGTTTTAACATTCATGTCTGTTAATTCCATTATCTCTGTCATTTTTATTCCTGTTTCTAATGATTTGCTTTTCTCTAGTTATGTGTCAAATTTTCTTATTTCTTTGCATGTCTAATAATTTTTTTTTCCTTGTGGTTTCTTTGAATTTTATTTACTCTTCATTGTTTTAAAATTTCTTAAAGTGTATGCCAATGTTATTTGTTTAAAGTATCTAAATTTCCTTCCAAGCTCTGCTTAGCTGCATCCCACAAATTTTGATGTGTTGATGTTTCACTTTATTCAATTCAAAATATTTATAATTTTTCTTGTGACTTCCTTTTTTACATGCTTATTTAGAAGTGTATCTTTAATTTCCAAATATTTAGGAATTTACTGTTTTTTTATTGATTTCTATGTTAACTCTGTTATGGTCAAATAATCATATTTTGTATGATTTCAATTCTTTTAAATTGGGAATTTTTTTTTTTTTACTCAGAATATGGCATATAGAAAATGTTCCATGTGCACTTGAAAGAAATGTATACCTGTGTTTGCTGAATAGAGAATTCTGTAAGTTAGTTGATAATGTCGTTCAGGTCTTCTATATCCTTATTTTCTGTCTACTTTTTATTTTGATTGTTGAGAGGAATATTGAAATCTTCAACTAGGATTTTGGATTTGTTTACTTTTCCTTTGAGTTCTGTAAGTTTTTGCTTCACATATTTTGAAGCTCTGTTGTTGGTACATACACTTAGTGAATTGGCACTTTAATCATTATATATGAGGGTACTTCAAAAGTTTATAGAGTCATATTATTCTTTAAATCTATTTTTTCTGCCAACTTTTTGATGTACCCACATATGTCCTTTTTTATCCTTCGTAGTATTTCTTGTTATGAGGTCTGCTTTGTACAGTATTAAACAGACACTCTGGCTATCTTTTGATTAGTGTTAATTTTGTATATCTTTTTCTACCTTTTTACTTTTGATATGTCTACATGTTCATATTTATAGTGGTTTCTTTTCAATAGTACATAGCTGGGTCTTCCTTTTTATTCTCAGTATAATAAGATTATCTGTATCATTTAAATGGTATCTTTATACCATTTATATTTAATGCAGTTATTAATATGTTTGGATTTAGGTCTACCATTTTATTATGTGTTTTTGGTTCACCTCTTTTTTGTTCCTCTGCTCACTTTCCCTGCTATCTTTTTGATTATTTAGATTTTTAAAAAATATTTTTTTATTGAAAAATATTGATTGCTCACATATATAGGATACAGAGTTTTATTTCAATACATGTATACAATGTGTGATGACCTAATAAGGGTAATTAGAAAATTCATCATTATAAGACTTAATCATTTCTTTTTGATGTGGACATTTGGTATACTCTCTTCTAGCCATTTGATCACATGCAATAAATCATTGTTCATTATAGATTCCTGGGTTGACAGTACACCAGTGGAATTTATCTTGTTCTATCTAGCTGTAATTTTGTATCCATCCAGCAGACTGTCACTTTCCTACTTTCCCCTCCCCTTTCCCACCTCTAGTAACCACAGTTTTTTTCTCTTATTTGGATTTTCTTTTTAGCTTTCCATATTAATTAATCTGTTGACTTTTTCATTATATTTAGTTTGTTAATATTTTAGTGGTTGCTCTTTGAATCATGATATACATACTTAACCTTTCATAGTCTATTTAGTATTGTACCACTTCTAGCATAATATAGATGTCATTCATATTTTCCAAAATATTTATAATTTTATTGTTTATCTTTTATTCATAAAATGCAGATTCCTCTGGAATCATTTTCCTTCAACCTGAAGAATTTATTTTAGCATTCCTTTATAGGAAGTCTGCTGGTGAAAAATTCTTTTACTTTCCTTCATCTCAGAATGTCTTTATTTCACTTTCACTCCTGAATAGTATTTTTGCTGGGTATAGAATTTTGAGTTAACAAGTACTTTTCTTTCATCACTTTAAGAAGTTATTCCACTGTCTTCTGGCTTTCATCATTTCTGTTGAGAAATTTGTGATAATTCAAATTGATATCACCTGTATATATGACCCTGTACAACCCCTGTGGGCCATAGTTTCAATCTACATTCAATTTTCAAAGATTTTGATATGCTGATTTAGTCTGTCTTGCATATTAACCATATGGATGGTGGTTTAAATCTTAGTTCGGTTCTCTAAGACTCTGCTATGCTACCTTTGATTCTCTCCCATACATGTACATCTCAAAAGTTTGCCCATGATTTCCAGGATTTTGTGGTTCATATTCAGATTTTGGGAATCCCCTTCTCCAACTGTCTCTTCTCTGGGAGTCTCCTCACACACTCTGGCATACAGGGATCCCTGTTCCTTATATGTCTGGTCAGAAAGATTGAATTTGTTTTTAGATTTTAATCAGGAAGCTCATCCTCTTCAAGTTGCTTGCCCCAGTTTTGATTGCTTTTTGCAGTCTGCCTATTTTTTAAATTTAACAAATTGAAAATTTTAAATTGTGTTAAAAAATGTATAACGTAAAATTTACCAGCTTAAGCATTTCTAAATATACAATTTAGTAGTGTTAAATATATTCACATTATTGTGCAACCAATCTCTGGAACTTTTTTTTTTTTTTTTGGTCCTTTTTTGTGACCGCGCTCAGCCAGTGAGCGAACCGGCCATCCCTATATAGGATCCGAACCCGCGGTGGGAGCGCTGCTGCGCTCCCAGCGCCGCACTCTCCCGAGTGAGCCACGGGGTCGGCCTGATCTCCAGAACTTTTTCATCTTGCAAAACTGAAATTCTATACCCATTAAAAAATAATTCCTCATTTTGCCCTCTCCCCCATCCCCTGGCAACCACCATTCTACTTTTCATTTTCTGTGAATTGACTACTCTAGATACCTCATATAAGTGTAATTATACAGTGTTTGTGAGTGTGTGTGTGCGTGATTGGCTGATTTCACTTAGCATAACATCCTCAAGGTTCATCTACATTATAGCATGTGTCAAAATTTTATTTCTTTTAAGAAAGCAGGAGCATGCCTGGGCACCTAGGCAGGAGTCACAGGTGTCCCCACCCCTGGCAGAAGGCAGTAGGACACTGAAAACACTGCTTCTGCATGGGTGGGCCACTTCAGTCACCACCACAGCCATTGCCACCACAGCCACCATGCAGGTGGCCTACTGTCCACTCAACTGCACTGGCACAAGGAGAGTCATTAGTGGAGGCTAGAAAAAGAAGAGGAAGTCTCTCTCCTCAAAGCCCATTACATAGTAGTAGAAGAAGCAACTGCTCTACCAGATGATGAGACATCAAAGTAGAGATACTAGAAATATGAAAAAACAAGAAAATATAACACCACCAAAGGAATACAGAAAGTCTCAAGTACCAGAGCCCATAGAGCCGGAACCCCCTGAAAAGACTGGAAAGGAATTCCAGGCAACAATCTTAAGGAATCTCAATGAGATAAAAGAAGACTCAATTAGATAACACCACAAAAAGAGAAAAATTATACAGGATATGAAGGAGGAAATTTACAGAAGATTAATACCTTATAAAATAATGTAGCAGAACTCCTGGAACTGAAGGATTCATTCAACAAATAAAAAATGGAACCAAGAGCTTAAGTAGCAGGTTAGGGCAAGCAGAAGAAAGAATTTTGGATCTTGAAGATAGTCTTTTCAAATTAACCTGGGCAGACAGAAAAAAAGAATGAATAGAAGAATTTTAAAAAATGAAGCAAATCTAAAAGAGCTAGCCAACAACCTTAAACACACAAACATCTGAATCATATTTGTTCCAGAAGGGGAAGAGAAAGAAAAAGGCATTGAAAACCTATTCAATGAAGTAATAACAGAAAACTTCCCAGGTGTAGGTAGAGACATGGACCTGCAGATCCAGGAAGTTCAAAGATATGTAAACAGACTCAACCCAAAAACATCCTCTCTGAGACATTATAGTCAAAATGGCAAACTCAAAGACAAAGAGAGAATGATAAAAGCAGCGAGAGAAAAGCAAGTCACCTATCAGGGAGTCCCTATCACAGTACAGCAGACTTCTCAACAGAAACTCTACTGGCCAGAAGAAAATGGGATGATATAGTCAACAACTAAAAGAAAAAAACTGCCAGCCAAGAATTCTCTACCTAGCAAGGCTATTCTTCAGAAATGAGGGGCAAATAGTGTATTTCCCAGATGAACAAAAACTGTGGGAGATCACCGCCACACAACCAGCCCTACAAGAAATCTTCAAGGGAGTCCTGCATCTGTAATACAAAAAATGATAATCACTACCATGATACATAAGTAAGAATAAAACCCAGTGATACAACAAAAATGCAAATAAGAGAAAGAGACTAAATTTTATCACCTCAAAAAACCGACAAACATCAAAGACAAACAATAAAAGGGGAAGAAGGGAACAAAAGACATTTAAAACATCCAAACAAGAATCGATAAAATGCCAGGAGTAAGACAATATCTTTCAATAAAACCCTAACTGTAAACTAACTAACTCCCCACTCAAAAGACACAGACTGACTGATTGGATTAAAAAGCTAGACCCACTATATGCTGTCTTCAAGAGACTCACCTCACCTGTAAAGACATACACAGACTTATAGTGAAGGGATAGAAAAAGATATAGCATGCAAACGGAAATCAAAAACGAGCAGGAGTAGCTATTCATATGTTGGATAAAATAGACTTTAAGACAAAAACCATAAAAAGTGGCAAAGAAGTACATTATATAATGATAAAAGGATCTATCCAGCAAGAAGATGTAACAACTATAAACATATATGTACCCAACACGGGAACATCCAGGTATATAAAATAAACACTATTAAGCCTAAAGAAAGAAATAGATCCTAGTATGTAGCAGTTGGGGACCCAAAATCCCCTATTTCAACATTGGACAGATCATCAAGGCAATGAATCAGTAGAGAAACACAGGATTTAAACTACACTTTAGACCAATTGGACCTGGCGTATATCTACAGAACATTTCATCCAACAACTAGAGAATATTCATTCTTCTCATCAGCACATGAAACATTCTCCAGGACAGACCACATATTAGGTCACAAATCAAGTCTCAACAAATTTTTAAAAAATGCAGTCATTCCAAGTATCTTGCAGACCAAAACAGATTAAAACTACAAATCAATAACAAGCAAACTCTGGAAACTATACAAATGCATGGAAATTAAACAACATGGTACTGAAAGACCTATGGATCCAAGAAGAAATTAAACAGAAAATAAAAAAAATTCTTGAAATTAACAAAAATAAAGGCACATCATACCACAAACTGTGGTACATTGCACAAGCAGTATAAAGAGGGAAATTTATTGCAATAAACACTTACATCAAAAGAGTAGAAAGATTTCAAATAAACAACCTAATGTTACATGTAAAACAACTAGAAAAACGAAAACAATCCAATCCCCAAATTAGTAGACAGAAATAATTAAGATCAGAGCAGATTAAATGAAATAGTGACCACCAAAAATAAAACAAAAGATCAGTGAAACAAAAGTTGTTTTTTTGAGAAGATAAAATAGACAAATCATTAGCTAGGCTAAATAAAAAAAGGAGATGACCCAAATAACAAAAATCAGAAATGAAAAAGGAGACATTACAACCAATGCCACAGAAATAAAAAGAATCATTAGAGACTAAAATATATACAACTCTACACCAACAAATTTGAAAACCTGGAGGAAATGGATAAATTTTTGGAGACATACAAACTACCAAGATTGAACCAAGAAGAAATACAAAACCTGAACAGACCAATAACAAGCAATGAGATTGAAGCAGTAATCAGAAATTTCCCAACAGAGAAAAGCCCAGGGCCAGATGGCTTTCCTGCTGAATTCTATCAATCCTTTAAAGATGAATTAATATCATTCCTTTCCCAAGTATTCCAAGAAATGAAAGTAGAGTGCATTTGCCCAAACTCATTCTATGAGGTCAGCATCACCCTGATACTCAAACCAGACAAAGATACAACAAAAAAGAAGACTATAGGCAAATATCTCTGATGAACATAGATGCAAAAATTCTCAACAAAATGTTAGCCATCAGAATATAGCAACACATAAAAATGATTAAGCACCATGATCAAGTGGGATTCATCCCAGGGATGCAAGGATGGTTCAACATACACAAGTCAATAAATGTGATACACCACATCAACAAAATCAAGGACCAAAACTACATGATTATCTCAGTGGACACAGAAAAAGCATTTGACAACATTCAACATCCTTCACGATAAAGACTCTCAGCAAATTAAGTGTAGAAGGAAATTATCTCAAAACAGTGAAAGCCATATATCACAAACTGACCACCAATATCATCCTGAATGGGGAAAAGCTAAAAGCTTCTCCCTTAAGAACAGAAACAAGACTAGGATGCCCACTTTTGCCACTCCTATTAAACATAGTATTGGAAGTAATAGCCAGAGCAAGAGAAAAAAATAAAGGGCATTCAGATTGGAAAAGAAAAAGTCAAACTGTCCCGTCTTGCAGATGACACAATCCTATATATAAAAAAACCTAAAGATTCTACCAACAAATTCTTAGAGCTGATAAATGATTTGAGTAAAGTTTCAGGATACAAAATCAACATGCAAAAATCGGTAATGTTTTTATACTCCAATAATGAACTAGCAGGAAAAAAATCAAGAAAGCAAGCCCATCTACAATAGTCACAAAAGAAAAACAAAAACAAAAACAAAAAAACCTAGGAATCATTTTAAGAGGTGAAAGATCTTTAAAATGAGAACTACAAATCACTGCTGAAAGAAATTAAAGAGGACACAAGAGATGGAAAGACATTCCATGATCCTGGATTGGAAAAATTAGCATTGTGAAAATGCCCATATTACTCAAAGCCATCTACAGATTCAATGCAATCCCCATAAAAATAGCAATGACATTTTTAACAGAAGTAGAAAAAAACCAATCCTAACATTCATCTGGAACAACAAAAGACCTCAGATAGTCAAAGCAATCCTGAGCAAAAAAAAATAAAGCTGGAGACACAACACTACCTGACTTCAAATTATACTACAAAGCTAGAATAACTAAAACAGCATGGTACTGGCATAAAAACAGACACTCAGACGAATGGAGCATACTAAAGAACCTAGAAATCAACCCATATACTTACAGCTAACTGATCTTTGACAAGAGTAACAGGAGCAGGCACTGGGGAAAGTACCGCCTCTTCAATAAGTGGTGCTGGGAAAAGTGGACATCCATATGCAGAAGAATAAAACTAGACCAGCATCTCTCAGGATATTCCAAAATGAACTTAAAAGGGATTAAAGACTTACATATAAGACCTGCAAGTATAAAACTTCTAGAAGAAAGCATAAGGGAAACATTTTAGGAAGTGGGACTGGGCAAAAACTTTATGAATAAGACCCTAAAAGCATGGGCAACAAAAGAAAGAGTAACAAATGGAACCATATCAAACTAAAAAGCTTCTGTATAGCAAAAGAAACAGTTAATGGAGCAAAAAGACAACCTATAAAATGTGATAATATATGTATTAATCCGTTTATATTGCTTATAACAAAGTACTTGGGACTGGGTAATTTACAGAGAAAATGAAATTTATTGCTTACAGTTTCTGAGGCCGGGAAGTCCAAAGTCCATCTGGATGAGTCCAAAAGAGCTGAGTAGGCATTTCTCAAAGCAAGATATACAAATGGCCAAGAGGTACATGAAAAAATGCTCAACATCACTCAGCGTCAAGGAAATGCAAATTGAAACCACACTGAGATATCATCTCACCCCAGTTAGACTGGCCATTATCAAGAAGGCAGAGAATAATCAATGCTGGTGAAGATGCAGAGAAAGGAGAAGCTTCAGTGAAACTGTCAGTGAAACTGTAAATTAGTGCATCCAATATGAAAAACAGTATGGAAGTTCCTCACACAACTACAGATAGAACTGCCATGTGATCCAGCAATCCCACTGCTGGGTGTATACCCAAAAGAAAGGAAATCGTCATGTTGAAGGGATACCTACACTCCCATGTTTATCACAGCTCTATTTATAATAGCTAAGAGTTGGAACCAACCTAAATGTCCATCAACAGATGACTAGATAAGGAAAATGTTGTATATATACTTAATGGAATACTACTCTGCCATAAAAAGAAATTCTGCCATTCATAGCAATATGGATGAACATAGAGAAAATTATGTTAAGTGAAATAAGCAGGTACAGAAAGAGAAATGCCACATGTCCTCACTCAAAGTGGGAGGGAGCTGAAAAACAAAGGAAGGAAGGAAGGAAGGAAAAAAAGATACAACAATCACAATAATTGGTTAAATTTTCAACAGGAGAGAATGGAACTGAAGCCACCAGAATTGGGAAAGGGAGAGGGGAGTAGAGTTGGGAAGAAACAGGTAAATGGCCACAAAAAACGATTACATTGTGTAATGAAAAATATAGTAATTATCCTGATTTGGGGATCACGTAGTGCACACAGGTATTGCTATTCAATGCTGTACCCCACTGATATGTACAATCAATTATGTTTCAATGAAAAATAAATAAAAAATGAAAATAAACAAAAAAATATGAATTTTCAGCTTCTTTTGATCCTAGTTCACAGGGAGTTGAGTAGCAGCTGTTCCCCTTCAGAATGGGAGCATACCCTTCCCTTGCTGTAGTCCCTACTATTCCCTATTGCCTTATACCTGGAGATCACTTCATTTACTTACTCTACTTGCTTGGCTCTTGCAGACGTTTTTAGGGTGAATCCCTGCTCTATTCTAATTGTAATCATTTGATACCTCTTTTATTCTCCCATTAGACTGTACGCCCCTTGGACAGGGGCCCAAATTGATAGTTCATTTATTCATTCAGCAATTATCTATAAAGTGCTCACCATGGACAGACTGCCAAGTACTAGTCATTTTGTTGGGAATATAGTCCTCATCATGGGGCTTCCAGTGCCTGGCTCTTAGCTTATGCCCTCTATATGTGTTTACATTAAATAAATAAATGAGTAATTTTTCCTGCATGCAAAAAACAAATATTTCTTTTAAAAACTAAATATTTCATTGTATGTATATACCACATTTTGTTTATCCATTCATCCATTGATGGACATTTAGGTTGCTTCCACCTGTTGGGCATTGAATTGTGTTGCTATGAACATGGGTGTGCAAACATTTCTTTGAGATTCTGCTTTCAAGTCTTTTGAAGATATAACCAGAGGTGAAATCACTGGATCATATGGTAATTCGACTATTAAGTTTTCAGATAACAACTATAGACAGTCCATGACTTATGATCAACTTATAATTTTTTCAACTTTATGATGTTGCAAAAGTGGTGCCCATTCAGTAGAAACTGCACTTTTCTCAAAAATGTTAGGTAGTGGCAGCAAACTGAAGTTTCCAGTCAGCCACCCATATTTGACTTGCAATATTTTCAATTTACGATTAGTTTATTGGGACGTAACTCTATCATAAGTTAAGGAGCATCTGTATACTGTTTTGTTTTGCAGCTGCAACATTTTATACATTTCTGCAATAGTGCATAAGGATTCCAGTTTTTTCATGTCCTCATCAACACTTGTTCTGTTCTTTTCTTTTTCTTTTTTTTTAATAGTGGCCATCCTAGTGGGTATGAGGTAATATCTCATCTTGGTTTTGATTTGCTTCCCTAATGACAACCTGCCTACTTTTGTTCACTTTTCTTAGCTGACATGTTTTTTTTTTTTTTTGGTATTTTGTCCAGATTTTAAACCTTATAATCAATGGGAGAGATAAGCTTTAAGGGGCTAATCTTGCCACAGCAGAACCAGAACTCTAGTAATTTTAAATTGGATTAAAATTAAAATTAAAACTGTGAATTTTATGTTTTGAATAATGGATTTTGTTGAGGTTAGCCTCAGCATTAAGGAATACCCATCTAGCATCTCTACTGAATGCCCCATGTTTTCAACAAGGTCTCTTTACTCTGGTTGGTGGGTACTTGAAAAGTTCTCAACTCTGAGTGAACTCTGGGAATTAGTCACCTTATGGTTATCTGGAAATTGTTCTTTTCTTGGCAATTGTTCCTTGGCTGGCATTGTGAAATTTCAAATTCTGGGCACACAGATTAGTATTCAGGCAGAAACTCAAAGTGACCCTGTAAAGATTTCTAGAGTTCTTTCTTTGTGCAGCTTCATTTTGTATGGTCTTATCCCACAACTTCTATTTATCTCAGTTTACTTGAACTCCAGTCACTGTTTCTTCAAGTCAGTGGCACTACTGGGCTCAGTTTTGGTTCCACCTCCCTGTACCACAGGGTTGCCTCCAGGGATCACTTTGTTTGTTTCCCTTCTGTTCCTTCTAGTTGTTTGTAGTAGAAAGGTAAGGGTGCTTTCTTCCGGTTGTTTATAGTAGAAAGGCAAGTCCCAGAATAGTTACTCCTTTGTGGATAGAAGCAGAAGTCCCTCTCTGTATTTTTTGCTCTGTCTTGTGAGCTCTTTCTTCTACTTAGGCTTGTAATTTAATTTTCAGTAGCGATAATCCTTTTCAATTCAGGTACTGAATTTTGGAATCAGAAACTTATGACTAATTCCAAAAAGTCCTTTTTGCACTGCAACAGAATCATATGTATTCTTTTTATCTTTGTGTTAATGTTGTCATTTATCTTCAGCATTTCTGTTTCATTAGTAGCTTGTTTTTTTTTGTTATTATTTCTTCATGAGGTGTTTGGGTTCCCTTAAATACCTTTAAAAAAATTTACTCATATACTTTGTGAGGGCTTACAGCTTTTGGGGGAGTATCTTGAATAATAGTAGTAAATCCATGAATAGAAGGAGGGGCAACAGTATTTCCTCCTGTGAGTTGTTGATGTGTCAGCTGAAAATCTGTCAGATATTTGTCTTGCCAACATAAAGTCCAAAATTTTTAGCATGGAATATAATGTCACAGTCATTCCACTAAGTTCTCTTGCCACCTTCCTGGATGCATCCTGTGTTCAAGACATTCTATTTGGGATTTCACATATAACCCATTTGCTTAAGCATTTGTACTTTTGTAGCTACTATATCTGCTACCTGGTATGCTTTTCTCCACTCTTGCCCTTCTCTTATATTCTTTCTTTTTGCAGCTGGCTTGTATGGGGATCCGAATCTGTAACCTTCGGGCTATAAGGCTGTGCTCTAAACAACTGAGCTAACCAGCCAACCCCTATTATATTCTTTCTTATTCATACTGTGAGATTCAGCTGGGCAGGCCTTTCATCCTAAGAGGGGTAGAGCATGGCCCAATGGGCTGATCACAGTAATGGGGCAGGATGAGAGAGAAGAACACCATTGGGAAGGTAATTCTGAAGTAGTGCTAATTAGTATATTTTCTATGTATGTGCAGCACATTAATCATATTCAGAAGATAAATATGCATCTTATGATATAAGTTTCTTATCACACTTCCAGATAAATACTCAAGGAGAGTTGGAGAAAATAGCTGAAGCTTCCTCCTCAATACTTCTGAGAGGCCAGAAGTTTCATTTCACGGACCAAGGCAGGAACATGGAAGAGAAAGAGAAAATGGTTATTCCTACAGTCCTGATTTTTCTCCTTGCATACAACTCGTGCTGTTGACATTGGGCTGAGAGTCTTCTCTGTATTCCAAGTCTTGTCACCATCCTGGAAACTTCAGTGCCAAAGACCTATCCAAACATCCTCAACTTCAGTTATGTTCATTTTCTTTCCAGATCCCAAAATAATTCCTATGGCCATATATGATACTTGAACTGCCCAGATTCAAAATCTTAAACTTTACATTTTATTATATTTTTTATAATTTTAAAAATCATCCTAGTTCTTACAAATCTCTACATATATATATATTTTTTTATTGTGAACGGTAAGGGGATCGCAACCCTTGGCTTGGTGTCGCCCACACTGCGCTCAACCAGTGAGCGCACCGGCCAGCCCTATATAGGATCCGAACCCATGGCCTCAGCGCTCCCAGCGCCGCACTCTCCCGAGTGAGCCACGGGGCCACCCCCAGATCTCTACATATTATGCTTCTTTTGGCTTTTATTGATACTTAAAGTCCTTGAAGTTCCATCTTTTTTCAAAATACCAGGACCCTTCTAGTTGTAATATTTTCTAGCCTAGGCACCAGTGTACATAAATTCAACACTCTCTTGTCAAAACCTCTCGATTTTCCTATCATTTGTCATTTCACTGTATCTAGTCTTCACAACCTCAAATCAGGAACAATACAACAGCTTGTCTTCTCTATTCCAACATATCAGCTTCTGGTAAAAATAATTGCAACCATCAATATTAGTGATAAAAATAATAGAAATGTGCATATTATTATCAATAATAATAATAACAAATACTTATTTTTGTTCATAATATAAACCCAACCAATTCCTTAGGAAAATCCAAGTCTTCATGCTACCATGCCCAGAAAAAAATTTGTCCCAAAGTTCACATAAGAGAATAACATATAAGGTGCTTAAAATATTGTGAAAAAAAAATGATGGGAATTTTAGAACTATATCACAACGTAGCATCAATACTATCATATGAAAGTTTACCTCACTAAAGACCATTTTAAGGGGTTTGTAAAATATGATCTAGGCACATTACCATAGCTAATTTACCAATTTAATCAATGGGGCAACATTTTTATCATTCTATGTTCTTGATTGCAAGCAAAAGAAAATGAACTCTGTCTCAATTACAAACAAAAGAAAAAAAAGAATTTGTTGGAAAGATATCACACGAATAATTCATAAAAAGTTTAGAAAACCAGCCTTGAAAAAATGGGTGTGATTGAGAGGAGGCAAGTCTGAGAAAAGATCTTATCATAGGAATAACCTGAAAAGGACACTTGTGCTGCTGTCGATAGACACTTACCCCCATTCTGCTGGATTCTCACTTCTGGTGCCACCACTGTGGCAAATAATCTCTGGTTGTCTCTTCATCTTTGCTTCACTTTGTATCTTGTGATACAAAGTCCTAGCATAATAGCTCATCCATTTGATCAAGACTAGATCACGTGTATACTTCTAGCTTCTAGAAAGTGGGGAGAGAGGATATTTGCTCTTTCTTTGGTATTTGTAGGGGGAAACAGGATCCTGCCTCCCCACCTAACTTGGCATTTCGCAATATAGGAAGGACATTTGGATGTTGAGCTGCCAAAAATAGCAAGTGTCCACTTTATCCTTCAAGTAGTTCTCTCTAAATATTATTTATCTTGGCCAAGATTTTGATCGGTATTGGACCGTATGAGTTCAAGATTGTATTTGCTGACAACTACCTGGAGTGCTGGTAGTCTATGTTGGCAATTAAATAAGGACCCATATGCTTTAAAAGACAATTGAATTGGGAGTAGAACTGATACCCTCTTGTGAAAGTTGTTGCCTAATACAGACACAGGGCTGACTAGAAGGCCACCCCTAGTGCAAAGCAAACTGTGGGAGTATCCATAGGCATGACTGAGGTTCTAGTTTTAAAAATGATTATATGTATATTCAAATATATAGACAAAGGGAACATTTATGCCCTGTCTAGCAAAGCCATAATAATATCATCCTGGAAAACTTTAAGACAGGTATAATCAATGACTCTTTAGTCATAAAAACACTCAGTAAAAGTCCTGTTGAATACAATGCTTGGCTTTGAAAATTGCTACTGTTGCTAATTTTGGTATAATTTTCAAGAGAAGATATTTGAGAAATGTACTCCAAAATAACTGAAAGAGGAAACTTTGATGAGGCTTTTTCCTTTTGAAATATATGGATATGAAAAGATCATGTTAAATTTTTACTTTGAAGAGGTAATATAGTCCATAGTTAAAAAATGGTACTAATTGTGAAATCTCCTACCCACTGTCCAGTGCTCTCTCCACCATAATTAACCACTTAAATTGGTCTTTTTAATCCTTCTAGAGTTTCTTTTACACAAATATAAGCAAATATATGTATGCAGTCTTGTTTACCCCATTTTAAAAAACACACAAGTATCATACTATGTTCAATTTTCTGTACCTTGCTTTTTAAAAAAATTAATAATAGATATTAGAGGTCTTTCCATGGAGGTACATAAAACTTTCTCATTCTTTTTCTTTTAAATAACATTCGATTTTGCAGATATACCATAATTTTATTTAAAATCCATGTTCTATTGAAGGAGATCTGAGTTGATTTCTTCTATAACAAGAGCATAGTTTGTTTTTAGCATTTAGTACCAAGTATTCTTTGGTGTCTTAATGTTTTTTAGAGTTTTATTTTTATAGATGTTGACCACTTCTTGTTATGTTTATTACTAGGTATTATATTTTGTGAAGATGTATTGAAGGTATCTTCCTGTATATTTTCTGCCACTTGTGGTTTTTATATATTAAAAAAGTGATTTCTAGATATGATTTTGTATTAGACTAATGTTGAATTATTTTACTATTTTTGGTAGTTTTGCAGTTGATTATTTTGGGTTTTCTAAATATACAGTCAACTCATCTGCATTTTTATATGATTATATTTCCTCATTTGCTTCTATGGGATTTTTGGGGGGATTCAATTTTGGTAAGTGATATTCAAATACATAGTGTTACCATTATTGTTGTTTTCTAAAAATTTTGCTGTTTTGGTTTACATATACTTTTTGACCTGAGAGTTATTTTGCAGAGATAGTTTTAAAATTTCCAGATGAAAATGCCTTTTTATTTTCTGATTTTATTAATTTCTAGTTTTATTACATAGTGGCCAGACTGTTGTCTGTTTTGTTTCTGCTTTCTGGAATATACAGGTTGAATGTAAAGCAAATATAAGAACCTAGGTGTTCTTTCAAGCCAGATATTAATAAGATTAGCAAAATATGTAACACAGTTCTACTCTTTTCACTAAATTCTTGTTTGTTTTGACAAATGTACTTTTTTCATAAAAATATGTTATTTATGTTAACATGCAATAGGGTTATTTATTTAATAATAAATAATAAATAAAAATTTCAGTTTTAATTTCTAAAATAGTAAATATCAATAGGTATAAGGTACATAAACAGACACTGTTAGTGGTCCTCTATAATCATTAGAGACTATTAAGAACAACTATATGCCAACAAATTCGAAAACCTTGAGGAAATGGATACATTTCTGGACACATATAAACTACTAAGACTGAACCAAGAAGAAATATAAAACCTGAATAGAACAATAACAAGCAATGAGATTGAAACAGTAATCATCAGTCTCCCAACAAAGAAAAGCCCAGGACCAGACAGCTTCACTACTGAATTCTACCAAACCCTTAAAGAGGAATTAACACCAATCCTTCTCAAACTATTCCAAAAAATTGAAACAGAGGCCTTTCTCTCAAATTCATTCTACAAGGCCAGCATCAACCTCATATGAAAACCAGACAAAGACACAACAAAAAAAAAAAGAAATCTATAGGCCAATATCCTTATAAACATAGACACAAAAATCCTCAACAAGATGTTAGCTAACAATAGAACAGTACATCAAAAAGATTATACACTGTGATTGAGTGGGATTCATCCCAGGGATGCAAGGATGGTTTAACATATGCAAATCAGCAAATGTGATATACTACATCAACAAAAGCAAGGACAAAAAAACATGATTATCTCAGTACTCACAGAAAAAGCATTTGGCAAAATTCAGCATCTCTTCATGATACAAACCCTGAACAAATTATGTATAGAAGAAAAATATCTCAACATAATAAATGTCATGTGACAAAACCATTACCAACATTATTCTGAATGGGGAAAAACTGAAAGCTTTTCCCTTAAGAACAGGAACAAGACAAGGATGCCCACTTTCAACACTCTTATTCAACATAGTATTGGAAGTATTAGTGAGAGCAATCAGGCAAGACAAAGAAATAAAGGGCATCCAAATTGGAAAAGACATAGTCAAATTGTCACTGTTCACAGATGACATGATCCTATTTATAGAAAAACCCATAACCTCTACCAAGAAACCCCTAGAGCTGATAAATGAATTCAGTAAAGTTGCAGGATGCAAAATCAATACATAAAATTCAGTAGCATTCTTAATACACCAACAATGAACAAATAGCAAAAGAAATCAGGAAAGCAAGCCCATTTACAATAGCTACCAAAAGAATAAAATACCTAGGAATAAATTTAACCAAAGTGTTGAAAGATCTCTCCGATAAAAACTACAAAATTCTGCTGAAAGAAATTAAAGAGGACACCAAAAGATGAAAAGACATTCCTTGTTCATGGATTGGAGGAATTAAAATGTCCATACTACCCAAAGCTATCTACAGATTCAATGCAATTCTCATCAAAGTACCAATGACATTCTTCACAGAAGTTTTGAAGGGTTTAAAGAGGGTAGGTCTTTTATTTTATTTTATTTTTTTATTGGTTATGAATATTCATGAGATACAAAGCTGATTGTCACCCCTCATGCTCAAGATGTGAAGTCCAGATCCATTCTGGCAGCATGCCCATTACCACAAATTGCAATTGTACTCCATGTCCCCCATTAGAGGGTGGATTTGAAGCCAAAAATTTTGGAACTGATGTATTATAGAATTGGGTTTTGCTTTGTGATCCATTCTGAAAATACTTTTTTTCTAATGATTGAATTAAACTCATTTACATTTATTGATACAATAGATGTTTCCTTTTAATTCTGTCCTATTATTTTCATCTTATGTTTTCTACTTTCATAATTTTTCAAAAGGTCTTTATTTTGTTTTTCTTTTCTTTTTTTTTGATATAATTCTTCTGTATTATAGAAGTTTTATATTTTTATTCTAATAGTTCCTTTGGTAACTGCACCTTTATGTAATATGCTTAGTTCTCTCTGAGCAATGCTAATATTTAAGTGTTTCCTCTTTTTTTCCTTCATACTCTTTCACCATCTGATTTTAGTTAATTATATAATCTTTCTTAAGGGTTACTGTTGTACTGTTAAATATGCTTGTCCTTAAATTTATGATGTGTCATCTTAAAAAAAATCCTTTTAATTACAATTATTATAGGTAAGGCAATCAGTGGTGAACACAATGATACTCTCAACTTCCTGTCCTTCTCTATGGAACTTCCTACTGGATTTATTTTTAGTCTTTCATTTTATCTCATAGAGTTGTGCATTCTTTTGCCTTTGCTTTGAATATATGCTTCTTCCTTCTTAGATACTGATCCATCATCTTCTATTCTTTTTATTACAGTTTTATTTTATTTTTCATTGAAACAATTGGTTATATATATTTGTGAGGTATAGAGTTGACTATCAATACTTGTGTACAATATGTGATGATCAAATCAGGATAATTGGCACATTCATCATTACAACATGTAATCATTCTTTGTGTCCATTAACCAAATTTTTGCTAAACCCCTTCCCCCTTTCCCACCTCTAGTAACCACATTTCTGTTTTTTCCTTCTGAAAGTTCAATGTATTATTGTGATTGTTTCTTCCTTCCTTCCTTCCTTCTTCTCTCTCTCTCTCTTTCTCTCTCTCCCTCCCTCCCTCATCCTCCCTCCCTCACTCCCACCCTCCCTCCCAGCTCCCACTTATGAGTGAGGACATGCGGTATTTCTCTTTCTGTGCCTGGCTTATTTCACTTAACATAATTTTCTCCAAGATAGAAATATTGCTGCGATTGGCAAAATTTCGTCCTTTTTTTTGGCTGAGTAGTATTCCATTGTGTATATATACCACATTTCCCTTATTTGGTCATCTGTTGATGAACATTTAGGTTGGTTCCATATCTTGGCTATTGTAAATAGAGCTGCAATAAAAATGGGAGTGAAGGTATCCCTTCATATGATGTTTTCCATTCCTTTGGGTGTGTACCCAGTAATGGGATCGCTGGATCGTATGGTAGTTCTTTCTGTAGTTGTTTGAGAAAACTCCATACTGTTTTCCATAATGGCAGCACTAATTTACAGTCCCACCAATAGTGTACAAGGGTTCCCCTTTCTCTGCATCCTTGTCAGAATTTGTTATTTTCTGCCTTTTTGGTAAAGGCCAGTCTAACTGGATTGAGATGATATCTTGATGTAGTTTTGATTTGCATTTCCCTGATCATTAATGCTGGGAAAACTGGAGATATCCATATGTAGAAGAATGAAACTAGTCCCATACCTCTTGCCATATACCCAAATCAACTTGAAATGGATTAACAACTTAAATATAAGACCTGAAACTATAAAACTAGAAGAAAACATAGGGGAAATACTTCAGGATGTAGGACTTGGTAAAGACTTTATGAATGAGACTCCAAAAGCACAGATAACATAAATAAATAAATAAATAAACAAACAAACAAATGTGGTTATATCAAACTAAAAATCTTCTGCACAGCAACACAATCAACAGAGTGAAAAGACAACTTACAGACTTGGAGAAAATATTTGCATTCACCAAGAGATTGATATCCAGAATATGTAAGGAACCCAAACAACTTAAAAGTAAAAATCCGAATAATCTCATTGAAAAATGGACAAAGGAGCTGAATAGACATTTCTTAAGGAAAGACATATATATGGCCAAGCGGTACATGAAAAAATACTCAAAATCTTCTATTTTTAATCTTTACCATTTCCCTTTCTGTAGGCATTTTTCTTTCATCAATGCACATTCTCAAGTCTTCATCTTCAAAATTAACTTAAAAATTCTTCTTCTCTTAGCTACAGCAGCTTGAGATCTTTTTTTTCCTCCTTATCTAAACTTCTCAAGTGAATAGTATGTGCTTTCTCATCAATCATTCACTTATGAGTCACTACAATCATGCTATTGAAAGCATTCTTACCATGATTACTAGTAATTTCTTGCTTATGATTTTTAGTTAATTTCTCACATAGCCTCTCTGTAGCATTTGACAATGTCAACCACTGTGTCTTCCCTTGGTTTTCATGATAGCATAATGTCCTGATTTTCTTCTCACCACTCTGACTTCTGAATTTTCTTCATGCATTTCTCTTCCCTTTGTATCTATTCTGCAGGAATGAACATTATATATTCAGTTGTCTTTTCGTTGTCTAATTTTCTTGGAAGAGCCCTCCTACTCTTATGGTTTTAATATCCATCTTAAAATTGTTCAAGATCTTTGGTCTTCACAGATTTATTAAAATCTACAGCTTTATCATAGCATATAACATTAAAAATATCTGACCTTTGCTTCCTTTCATTATTTCTTTTGGAAACATATGTAATATAAGTAATATATAAATAATCCAAAAAAATGTAGAAAAGCAAAAAATAAAAAATAAAAACTAACCTAAATTCCACTATTCAGAACTTACCATTGTTAACATTAAGTGAATGTTATTCCATATATCTTTTTATGTAGATATATATGTATATATGTGTATATATAAAAAATAGTTTAGGTTGGAAGATATCAAGATATTTTTATAAAAGTGGATATTATTTTAAATAAAATATTAAATTTAATTTTATGTAAATTTCATAGATGTAAAAGAGACTAAAGATAAAAAAGCAATGTTGAACTTCAAATAAGTGACTCTTCACCACAGGATTTATTTCTTTTAAGATTCTCCTTATGGTTAAAAAGTATTATTAAAAAAGGATGAAGTTGGGGTATAATGTTTTATTAAACAATGTTTAACTTTAGACACTGTTGATTGACACTCTGGTATGACAAATGAGAATATTAACACTTATACATCCTTTTGACTTACCATCCTCCGATATTTGTAGGTTTTATTTATTATTCTTATGTTGTCTATGTTATGATAGTCACAGTCCATTTATTAACCATAATTCCTGCAATTTTGTTGTTCTTTATTGGTACTACATAAAAATGAATTTACTGTTTACCACCAATCTTTTTTTTTTTTCACTATGGCTTCTTCATTTCTGAATTCTTTAGTTTGATTAATCTCTTAAATGGCTGATCTCATTGGCAAGAAAGAGTTATGACTTTGTAGTCTCTGTATTCTTTAATATTTGAAGATGTCTACTTGTTATCTTTGTATACGCATCACATCTTGATTCTAACTAAGTCCTGGAGTAAAATTGTGCCTACTTTGGGCATCAGTACTTCTTGCTTTGCCAATCTCAGAGTTACAATGATGGGAAACAAAGTCCTCTGATGGGTCATTGTAGTAACAGTAAGTGGGGCCATTCCTGTTCCTAACCTTTAGTTCCAAGACCATGTGTTCTTTTTTTCCGGGACATTGTTCCATGTAAAATTCTTTGATCCAGTGAGTATTGTACCTGGAGAATGACTCTCCATTCTTGAAAAGTATTATCTTCAAGCTGGTGTTTTAGCTGTGCCTTCAGAAGGCCATTTAAATGCTCTAAAATTCTAGTGTCTTTTGGATAGTATGGAATGTGATATAACTATTGGATCCTGTGATCATAGGTATACTCCTGTGCCCCTTTACTGAAAAGTGGGTCCCCTGGTCTGATGTGATAATACCTGTGATTGTGTGCCAATGGATCAGACATGCCATAAGCTCTTAGTTCGTGTGCTAGATGCGACCCTGCAAGCAGGAAAGGCAAACCCATACCTGGAATATGTATCTGTTTCTACAAGAATGAACTACTGGTTCTTCAAGGCTGGAGGGGGCCCAACGTAGTTAACTTGCTACCAGTTGGCTGATTGGTCTCCTAGAAGAATAATACTATAGCAGGGACTTAGCATTGGACTTTATTTTGGCAGGTTGAACATTCAGTGGTAGTACTAGCTATATCAGACCTTAAGTGCCACTGGACCTGTGCATAACCTCCATCTCTCCTATTGTGGCCACTTAATTAATGTCTCCATTTTGCCAGCACTGGGGTAGTTGGTGACAGAGACTATATGGCATCAACCGACAGATTCGTTTTGTATACTTGATTGTTTTGTGCCTCTTCCAACACTGATGCTCTCTGATGGTTGTTAACATGTGATACAAAGATCGTCACACTTTGTGCACACTCCCTTATATGTATCCATTTGTCTCTATCCCAGACCTCCTTGTTTCTGATCTCCCAATCTTTTTTTAATTTTAGCACCTTATCAGCTATCCAGACCATTCACCAAATGCCAAAAGTCTGTATACGAGGGTACTCCAAAAAATTCGTGGATAAATGGAATTGAAAGATAACACAAATCTTTCCACAAACTTTTAGAAATATCTTAGCATATTTTAACCTCAGTCTTCTTTTTCCACACAAAGTAGATGACCAGGTGCACCACCTAAATCCCCAATGATCGGGAGGATTTTTTCTCAATGCTATCTTTTAGGCTGCCCTTGAGTGATGTTGCAAGGCAGATGGTATCCTTTTTTGCTTATCGATCTGTTTGATCCATAAACCATGCTCAGGTTTTTTCCTCTTCCTTTAACTGGTCTTAGGGGATCCTTCATATGGCCATACCAGTGACGTGAGGAAAGATCACTGATCTAAGAGTGGTGAATGCCATAGGGGTTTGGACTTCTTGCTCATGCAGCTTGCTAGTGCCCTCTGGTCTTGCTTTGCTTTATTCTGGATGTACCACTTCCATCATATGATGAATTGTTCCTGGGCCCACCTGATGTTATAACTTTGTGGGTCTGACCGGACTCAGTTCATGATGGGCAGATTTAGCCACATCATCATTTAGTGTCCCATAATCAGGCATTTTATCTCTACCGGGGCCCAGTAGCATATGGGTGCTGTTTTTTCAAAGGTATGTAAAGGCAGACCTCACAGATATTGCAGATTCGCTTCCAGACCACCACATTAAAGTGAATCACACAGTTTTTTTGGTTTTCCAGAACATATAGAAGTTATGTTTATATTATTTTGCAGTCTATTAAGTGTGCAATATCATTGTATCTAAGAATGTATATACTTTAAAAAAGTTAATGACCATTTGAGCCTTCAGCGAGTTGTGACCTTTTTGCTGGTGGAGGGTCTTGCCTTGATGTTGATGGCTGCTGACTGATCTGGTGGTGGTTAATGAAGTTTAGCGTGGCTGTGACAATTTCTTAAAATAAAAAAAAATGAAGTTTTCTGTATCTATTGACTCTTCCTTTCACTAGATATTTCTCTGTAAATAGCATTTTACCTACAATAGAACTTTTTTTTTATTTTTTATTTTTTTATTACTTATGTAATTTTATTTATTTATTTTTAAAAATTTTTATTTTATTTTACTTTTTTAACTTTTATTTTGTCGATATACATTGTGGTTGATTATTGTTGCCCCTTACCAAAACCCCCCTCCCTCCTCCCTCTCCCCCCTCCCACCCAACAATGTCCTTTCTGTTTGCTTGTCGTATCAACTTCAAGTAATTGTGGTTGTTATATCTCCTTCCCCCACCCCGTTTTTTTTTTTTTTGTGTGTGTGTGTGTGTGTGTGTGAATTTATATATTAATTTTTAGCTCCCACCAATAAGTGAGAACATGTGGTATTTCTCTTTCTGTGCCTGACTCGTTTCACTTAATATAATTCTCTCAAGGTCCATCCATGTTGTTGCAAATGGCAGTATTTCATTCGTTTTTATAGCTGAGTAGTATTCTATTGTGTAGATGTACCACATTTTCCGTATCCACTCATCTGATGATGGACATTTGGGCTGATTCCAACTCTTGGTTATTGTAAAGAGTGCTGCAATGAACCTTGGGGGAAATCATCAAGTCGAAGGTATACCTGTTCTACAATAGAACTTCTTTCAAAATTTGGGTAAATCCTCTTAGACCCTGCCACTGCTTTATCAACAAAATTTGCCAACATTCACCAATTTGTCTTTCACTTTGAACATGCCCCTAGCCACTTGACCTCTAAAAATATACTGGTGTTGCAAACTCCTAAATCATCTTAGGGTTCTTCTCCCACTCACTGGAGTGTATGTCTTTTTAAAAATTTTTAATTTAATTTTATTGTAACATAGTTGATTGTACATTTCTGTGAGGTGCAGAGTTGAATATCATTACCTGTGTGCCATATGTGATGGTTAAATCAGGATAACTAGTACATTCAACATTATATAATGTAATTATTTTTCATGGCCCTTTACAAATTCATCCCTTACTTCCTTCCCCACCTCTGGTAACCTCAGTGGAGTGTATGTGTCTTATTGCCAAGGCCTCCAGCATTCTAGCCACCTCTGGCTTATTTGGCCCAACCAATATAATGTAATTGATATGATGGAACAATGAGATATTCTTTGGTATGTCCAAATGATCCAGATCTCTTTGCACTACATTATGACAGAGAGCATGAGTTAACATAGCCTTGGAACAAAACAGTAAATGTATAGCATTATGTGGTTCACGTGAATGAGAACTGTCTCTGACCCCCTGTATTAGTGCATTTCTGTTGCTTATAACAAAATACTCAGAACTGGGTAATCTGTAAGAAGATGAAATTTGTTGCTTACAGTTTCAGAGGCTGGGAAGTCAAAATTCCAGGGAACACATCTGGGGAGAGTTTTCTTTGGTGGTGGCTCTACAGCAAGGCAGGATTCTCCTACATGGCAGAAAATGGCAGAGCAGAGAGAGAGAGAGAGAAACTCTCACGTGCTGTCCTTTTAGAGCCCTCAGAACCACACCCACAAACCAAGACATGGTCCTTATAATCTAATCACCTCTTCAAGACCTCACTTTTCAATTATCATAATAGGATTTCCCACCCTCAACAGTTACAGTGGGGATTAAGCTTCAGTGAGGTGGGGGAGGGGGCATCCAATGTACAGCATTCCACCCCTGACCCCACAAACTCTTGTCCTTTTTATATACAAATACATTCATTTCATCCCCAAAGTCGTAACTTGTCCCAGTTCAAAAGTCCAAGGTCTCAAGGTCCCATCTGTGAAATTGAAACAAGTTACCTACTTCTAAGACACAATGGTGGAACAAACATATTCACATTCAAAAGGCAGAAACAGGAAAAAAGAAAGGGATACAGGTCCTAAACAAGTCTGAAACACAGCAGGGCAGGCATAAATCTCAAATCTAGTGAATCGTGTACCTTTGTTCCATGTTTGACGTCCTCTGTATGCTGGTGTGAGGATTAGGTCTCCAAGTTTTCAGGCAGCTCTGCTTCTATGACTTTCCTGGTTTTCAGCCTTGTTTCTGCTCTCCCGGACTGGCATTGCATGCTGGTAGCTCTGCAGATCTGGGTTCTCCATGGTGGTCCCGCTATCATAGCTCCACTGGACATGGCCTTGGTGGGTTTTCTCTGCTACTCTGACCCCACATTTCCTCTTGGCATCGCTCTATCGAAGACTCTGCAGTGAATCTGCCTCATGTGACAGAACTCTTCCTGGGTCCCCAGGTTTTTCCGTATATCTTTTGAAATCAGGTGGAGGGTCCCAAGACTCCACAGCTCTGGCATTTTGTGAGCCTGCACACTTAACACCACATGGACATCACCAAGACTTCTGGCTTGTATTTACCAAAGCTGCAGGTCCAGCCATACCTGGAACCAATTTAGTGCTGGCTGGGACAGCCAAAGCAGCTGGGGTGTTGTTGCTAGAAGCAGCTTTCTTTTTTCTGACTGGTAAGGGGATCGCAACCCCTGGCACGGTGTTGTCTGCACCATGCTCAGCCAGTGAGCGCACCGTCCATCCCTGCGTTGGATCCAAACCCGCGGCCTCAGTGCTACCAGCACTGCACTCACCCGAGTGAGCCACGGGGCTTACCCAGGAAGCAGCTTTCTGAAGTGGCCCTGGGCAGTGAGCTTGTGGAGGGCACCTCAGGCATGTTCCCTAAGGCCATTCTGTTTCTCTAGGCCTCTGGGCCTATAATAGAAGGGTTGTCCCCAGGGACTTTTGCAATGCCTTCAGGACATTTTTCCCTTCTGTTGATAATCCTTTTCTTTTGTGCTATTCTCCTTAGCAAATGGTCACTGGGCTGCATCTTTGCATTTTTCTCCTAAAAATTCTTTCTGCTTCTCTACCGCTAGGGCAGTCTGAAAGATTTCCAACTTTTGCCCTCTGCTTTCTTTTGAAATATAAATTCTGGCTTTCTGTCATGCATTTTCTGCCATAACTCATTGTGGGCCAGTAGCCATGTGGGCTCCTGTGTGCTTTGCCGCTTAGAAATTGCTTCCACCAAATACCCTGATTCAGCACCTTTAAGTTCCACATTCCATAAATTCTACATTCATAAGCATGAACAGAATGTAGCCAAGTTCCTTGCCAGTTCATAGCAATGGTGATCTTTGTCCCAGTTTCCAATAAGTCCCTTCTCATTTATATCTGAGATCTCAAAATGGCCTTTCCTGTTCATATTTCTATTGGTCTTCTGCTCACCACCATTTAAGCAGACTCTAAGAAATTCCAAACTTTCCCTGGTTTTCTTGTCTCCTTCAAATTCTTGCAGCCTCTCCCGAACACCCAGTTCCAAAGCCACTTCCACATTTTCAAGCATTTGTTATAAGCAACACCTCACTTCTGGTATCAGTTTTCTATGTTAGTCTGTTTCCATTGCTTATAACAAGATTCTTGGAACTGAGTAATTTGTAAGAAAACAAAATTTATTGTTTACACTTTTGAAGACTGGGAAGTCAAAAGTCCAGGGAACACATCAGGTGAGGGTCTTCTTTGGTGGTGGCCTTATAGCAAGGAGGGAGGGAGAAAGGGAGGGAGGGAGGGGGGGGAGAGAGAGAGAGAGAGTCCTAGAACCACATCCACGAACCAAGACATAGTCCTTACAATCTAATCACCTCTTCAAGGCCTCACTTTTCAATTATCATAATAGGATTTCCCACCCTGAACAGTTACAGTGGGTATTATGCTTCAAAGAGGTTGGGGTGGAGGGAGGCATTCAATCTGTAGCACTCTCTTTTCTGATTGCAATAGAAAAGAACACATTCACCATATCAGTGGCTCATACCATGTATCTTAGGCTGTATTATCTGTAGCAAAGATACCATATTTGGCATAATGACTGTGACTGGGGCTGTTTGTTGGTTGAAATTGTGGTAGTTTATAGTCATCGTCTAGGATTCATTCATTTTCTGCCATGGCTAGACTGCTGAATTAAATGGGATATGATGGGGCCAACATTCTTGTGTCTTTTAGATCCTTAAAAGTGCTATCCTTTTGGGGTGTGATATTGTTTTTGATTTACTGTCTTGGCTTTGGGGGAGGGTAATTTCAGGGGCTTCCACGTGGTCTCCCTCACAATACTATTTCTTATACCAAGAACAAATATGTGGGTTGGATCACTGCTAAATACGAAAATCCTAATTATACATTTAAAGACCAGGAAAATGTTCACAGTATGGGTCTGCAGACCAAATGGATCCACTGTAAGCTGGACCTTGCCCAGGACTATGTTTATAACTTGATCCCTATATAATCCTATTTTAATAAGGGAGACATGAAGATGTTTCAGGTCTCTAGGTATGGTATTAATGTCAGTTCAGACTCTGTGCCCAATAGTCCTGAAAATGTCTGAGTATGCCCCTTTTCTCGATGTGTAGTTTCTCAAATAAATGTCCCTAGGTCCCTATAGAAAAGGACTGGAGAAATCATTACCATGTATAACTTACCATGTTTTTGTAGGGTCCTTCATTCTGCAGACCTGGCTACCTCTTCAGTCATTGGATTCTAGCTCTGAAAATTGGCTCAGATCTTGAAACTGAGTTAGGAGTTGTTAAATTTTTTTTTTTTTTTTTTTTTTTGTGCACAACTATTCTCAGTCTCTAATTATCTGTCCTTAATTTATTCTGATATAGCCTGAGTGGTACCCTTCTTGGCTGCCAATCTAATTTTCTCCTAGGGACTCCATGTAACTGTACATCAGGACCCTACTGGCTGCCATTCCTTTTTCGTTGGTCATTGTGATAATTATGACTCCATGGCTTCTGTTTTGGGGATCCTATTATCCCCATTTCTATTTGTGAGCCAAGTTCTCTTACTGTCACCCCTGGCCTACCAAGGAAAGCCATCACTAAATATTTTAGTGATGGTAGTGCTCCTGTTACTAGTGTGTTCCCTATGGTGTTGGCAAATGAAATGGTGTATCCTCTTGGCCTTCCAGTGGAACATAATCAGTTGGATTTTTTTTTTAGCTTTATATCTATTTCAATGTGCCTACTTCCCTGAGCCTTTTAATCCTATTTTCCAGTGTCTCCCACAGCAATTGTGGCATTTCAGCTTCATTCAATGTGCATAATCACTTTTCCATGTTTCTAGGAACCATTCTAGTAATAAGTTCACATTATCTCCTAGGAGTCCTAGGCAGGATGTTAAATTCTTCATCCTAAAAGAGTGCTTTAAGTGAATAAACTATTCCTTATCCAACTTATATTCTGATGTCCTTAATTACGCAACTTCAGAACCTGGTCTCACATGCACTCCATGGGTTCTCGTTGGTATACACTGTCTAGATTTTGTAGCATCTTTTGAGTATAGTCCTTTTTCTTCCTTATAAGGGCTGCATCACCTCAGTTGGATTGTGTTGCAATTTAATCTTAATTATTGGTCTAGTAGTTTAAAGGGGAGTATGGGACAGGTCCTAAGGATGGCACATGTTGCCTTGCAGGGCAGAGGCCTCCAAATTACTTTGTAGCACCTGGGGTGAGATGGGTAGAGATGCATAGGAGCTGGGTGGAAGATGAAGGTGGGAGTTCTAGCTCTCAGTGAGGAGGAGGCCACTCCTACAGATTTAGCAGATTAAGAGCAGTCTAGGGAGTCAAAATCTTTGGGGATATCCACCAAAATGTTCACATTCCATGTGTCCCAGTTGTAGGTTTTCCTATTCAAGTTCCTGGCTTTGTATGCAGACCTGCTTTGGTTACATATATAATTGACTTTAAAGTTCAGCCACTCTGACAGTTAAATCTGGACCTAATCCTTGCTTTCTCTGCCCTCCATCTGTGGGAGATGAGAACTTTTCTTGTAAGCAACTGAATAGGTTGCTGGCTTTCACATCTGGCTTTTAATTGCCCGTTGCTCAAACTTATTTGCTCATTATCTACTGTAGAGTATCAATGGGGCTTGGACATACTAATCTATTCCCACTACCCTGATAGCTAGCATTTCCTCAATGCTACTGCATTCCCTTCTACCAGTACTACCTCCCAGTTTACTTCCAGGAAAAGTTTTACCAACTGGATGCCACTTGATGCTACAGGCTCCATATACCCATCAGTAAACAGATCTTCATCATCAGGCACTGCTCCAAAGCCCTGTCTTATTGCCCATTTTTTGAGACCACTCCCGGTTTGAACTTTTGTAGGCTGGCTTTTCTGGAAGTCAGCACTGAGACTGAATTTGGAATGCAAGATGTTTGTTAGGGATTAATTTCTATTGAAGGCAAGGGAAGGAAACAATATTGAGAAGAGGAAGAAGTTGAACTGTGAAGTAGGCCTGACAAAGCCTTGACCAGCTCTGCAGGGAGCTCTAGAGTTGCCCCATGTCAGGCCAAAATTGCTGGGCCTTAAAGTTCCTACTTTGCTCAGCTGCTGATTATGAGTAAATATGTGATTTCTTGAGAGGTAGTTCTCTACAGCTGAGACCTTGCTGGAGCTGACAGGGATTGTCTACTGGCCACTCTCCTTGGTGCTGGGTAGCAAGTCCTTCTTAGAAGGAGGAATCTGGGTGGTGCATCTCTGCATTTATCATAAGCTTCCAGGAATAGCCTTACTTGGTTTAGCAAATAAAAGTACAGGATGCCCAGTTAAATTTGAATGTTAGATAGACAGCTAATAAACTTTTCAGTGTAAGTCTGTTCCATATGTTGTCCCATATATTTAGTATAAGTCTATCCAATATATTGCTTTGTAGTCACTGTATAAATGATAGCCATTATCATTGTAACTTGACTTTCTTCAAGGTTAAGATTAGGAATAATGACCAGAATTTCATTGGTTTTTGATTCCACCTTCTTATGAAGGAAATTGATGCCCTCAAACTTTCTAGATGATCTCTCACGTGTTCTTAAAATAGAAAACTACTGTTTCTTGCCAGGTCCCTTGATCTCCTGCTGGACATTTCTGCTGCCCCATCAGATACCTTCCCATGGTATACTATAGGGATGAATGGTAGTTTGTGGTAAAGTGGTACAGAACCCTTCTCTTCCCTTCATAATGTATTTTATTAGAAGACTATCAAAGAGTGCCACTTGTGCCCCAGTGTCTCACAGTATAATGAAATGGCTTTTTCAAAGTTTGTTAGAGGCCACTACTCACCATATAAATCACTCATAGGCTTATGTAGGGTGAGTTTGGAAATATGGTGTATTGAGAATTACCCTTTTCCTTGAACACTAAGATTTTCCTAGCTCTTTATGCCTCTCTATTTCTTCGTTTAGGTTGCATTCTTTCCAGAATGGCCCTCATTGCCTCATAATAGGATTATGGGGAGTAAGAGGTAGAGCAAGGGCAAGATATGCCAGCTAGAACTTTCCAGGATTCAAACATGTTCTAGAATGTCCTACAAACTGGATTGAAGGGCCACCAGGAGTCGTTTTGCTTTTCAGCTTTTTTTCCTGAAGAAAGGAGGACTTTGAGTTAGTGCAAAGCAAGGTTGGAGAGAATAGTGTATTGTCTGTCTTAGATATTGGTTCCCTGACCTGACTTGATGCACTTATATCTAATTCTGGGGAGAGAAAGGCTTCATGTGGTAGCTGAAGGAGATTTCACAAGGGACTGTCTGAGTATATGGGCACAAGTAACAATGCTTGGGCTCAGGTGTCAAAGCATGTCACAGAGTGGGAATATGACACTTCTCTGACAGCTTGAAAATTGATAAGTCTAGAATCATTAATGATAGCACCTTTGGCAGCTGTAACAGTCATCTTATGGTGGGTGTCAGCAACATAGCAAAAACTTGAAATCCTTAAAGTAGGTATAAGGCAGCAAATATGTTGGATGGAGCAGGAGAGAAAGAATGGCAGACGTTGTAGGGTAAAGGTACTTGACAAACTGATTCATATTCACATTAGAAACATTCTTTGTTGTAGAGTGCATTACAAGTTTAATGCTATTATATTAGGTGACTGTTGGACCTAACGTAAGGAGAAAAACAAACATAGGCATTGAAATTACGTGGTAAACTTAAAAAAAAACATAGAAAATACATGTTTAGACTGTCTGGAGCCATACACCCATTGTTAGAGACACTGTTAGACTCCTTTCTGTAGCTTCATCCTGGAATAATATCTGAATCATAGTAAATACTCTGTAGATATGAGGGAATATATTCCTTTATGGTTCCCTTTATTAACACTGATTTCTGTATTCCTTGGCAAACTGTTTATTTTCTGTCAGTTTATTTTGGACTCTAAGGGCTTCTCAATGTTCTTCCTCTCCGCTATCTAGACATAGTAGATTTGTAACCCCTAAAAGAAAAATTTTAGAGAATTGTTCACCTTTTCTGCCTTTTCCACCCTCTGGTACAAATCTGGATTACATTATTACCATTTGAGATGTAAAAGAGTCAGGAATTAGTCCAGTGTTCTTTCCACTAGACTATGGTACAGATCTATTCCATTGAATTAGATCTGTACCATCAACTTAAAAATATCTGTGGATAGGAGTGCCATGCTATGTTACACAAATTATGCTTATATCATTAATATTGCATAACAATCATATGCATGTAATATATTGTCCTGAGCGTGTGGAGTTGATAATACTGATCTAGTGTCAATTGGACATGTCTGTGAATGAATTGCCTTTCAAATATAGTGTGATACTAATTGATAATCTATATGCTTTGAGTACCATTGGTACTTTTACCTACTATTGGGATAGTCTGTGGCCCTAAAGCAGAATCTTGCTTTTTGTACAGTTAATTGATTATTACAGCACTTGAATCTACACGCTTGGCTTAATTAGCTTAATGTTTTTCACTTAAGTGGCTTAGGTATTTGATCTTTGAAATATCATTTCAGGTAAAAAATGTTGTGGAGACATGAAAAAGTCTGTGAACATGAGGATATTAGAATGTTATATATGTATTTGATATGTCTAAGAGTCAAAGCAAAATATAGCAATCATTTATTTGGAGGAGTAGAGATACAGAGTTTATCAATGTTATCCCACTGATGGCATGAGAAGAAAGGTCTTATGCACTCAGCTGGCTGGAATTAAAGGCTATATCACCAAGAGAAAATTTGCTGAAAATGATGGTGTATGAGATGAAATGATCATTTCCTTTTTTGACAGTTATGAAGTTAGGGTAGATAGTGTGGGAGGTGTAAGGGTTACAAAGAGGATTAAGTGTAAGAATATCAAGGACGAGTGGGAGGATAGCATTTGGTGCAGATGGTAATGTAATGTATTGTGGCTATATTGTATAGCATATTAAGACTGGCTAACAAGATGATTTTAAAGATGGTGAAAATGAACATTTTTCAAATAATCTTTATAAAGAACAGGTATTACCTTTTTATCAAAATTAGGAATGGTTGATACATTCATGAAATAAAACATTTTTTGACCATATTAACAAAATGAATGAATGTCATGGAGATTTATGGAAGCCTCAGTGAAGTGTTTGTACCTGTTCTGATTGAATCTGTATAAATAGTATATGCCTAAGCATGGCACTACTCTCTTCTAGTAAACATTGCTTGGGACAGCTATGGCCTAAAAAATGTAGAACAGATTGTTGAGCAAGTTGAGTAGAGTGCAGAAAATACAGCTATTTTGTCTAAACTGGTAGTGACACCACAACATATGGATTTATACATTAGAAAATTTCCCCCATAAATTTCATGATTTCATAATACATCTGTACTGTCTACGGTGAGCCTGAAAATAAGTGCTCCATAGTTTAGAAGTCTGAGTAATCCACACTAATTGCTGCTGATAAAATGTGCTTCAGCAATGTTTTTATTCCCAGAAAAACCTAATAACAAAATATGAAGAAGGATAACTTTTTGCTGAAATGAAAGCTTGTTTTCCTGGGAGGAACATATTTGTGACCCAAGAACACTATATGGTGCCTTGCAAATAGCAGGCACTCAATAATGTTTCTTGAATGACTGTATAAATGAATGAGAGTTGCCCACAACCGGGGTAATTTCATTAATAGGCAAGCAATAGTCATATAAATGATGTCATTTGAGGGATTTTAGAAGGGCCATTCTGCTCCAATTTATTATCCCTAAGATCATAATCATATTGCCTAAAATTGAGGTTCCTGCTATTGGGTTAAGGCATTGCTTTCTATAGGATTGCTTATTAAAATGAAAAAAAAAAAACTTCAGAAAAAGGTAACAAATTACCTGTGATACACCATAGCACATGGATTTATAGATTAGAAAATTTCCCCCATAAAACTGAGGGGAAGTGATGAGTATTTGGTTAGGGGTTTGATCAGAGGGAGAGAGAAATATCATGAACATTTTGGTGGGAAGAAGACAAGGATTTCCTAGAAGGTCTGGCCCTACTTGTTACCCTAGGTAGGTGGTTCGAAAATTTGTAGCCCTTAATGAGAAGAAGAGTGAAGAATATAATCGAAGAGAAAGATCAACTTTGTTATTTTTATATTAGAGAGGAGTTCAACAAGCTAATTGACTATTATGTTATCATTCAAATTCCACCTGAGGAAAATAGCCACAGGTGATTCCTTGAATGTAAGATTTTGTTTTTTATGCCATGTGACTATGGTACTCTTTCCATAAGACACTAGGGACCAGGAATTGGTGCTGTAGCTAAGACAACCATCTGGCTGCCCATTGTGTGACCTGACTTAGATAGACATTCACTATTGAATGGTGATTAATTCATTAAAGAAGAGTCTCTCTCAGGAGTTTTGAATTCAAGACAAATGGGAGCAGAGTCAGTAGAGAGAAAGGCAGATAGAAAGACAGAAGTAATTAGTTTATTAAACGAATATTGAGTATCTACTATGTGCCAGGCACTATTCTAAGATGCTTAAGATGCAGCAGTGAACAAAAGTTTGCCGGTATGGGCTTTCATTCTAGTTGGGGACACTGGCAATAAATAGACATAGAATAATTACATAATACTATTTCAGGTCATGATAAGTCCAGGAAGAAAAATAAATCAGAGAAGGGAAAGGAGCCATTTTTTAGTTTTGATGGTCAGGGAAGTCCTAACTCAGGAGTTGGATAGAGGGAGACCTGGACGACAGGAGGGAGAGAGCCAGGAGAGTATCTGGGGGAAGAGTATTTCTAGGCAGAGAATATACCATGTGGAAAAGCCTTAAGGCAAGCTTATGCTTGTCATGTTTGAGGAACAGCAAGAAGAAGGCCAAGTTTGTTGGAGCAGTGGGAGGTAAGTAATGGTAGTTGAGATTGGGTAATATCCAAGGATCATATTATAAAAGCCTTACAAGCTTTTATAAGAAACTTTTTGTAAGAAACTTTTGTTTTATTTTAAGTGTGATGGGAAATTACTGGAAGGTTTTTTTAAAAGTTTTTTTTAATTGGTTATGAATATTCATGAGATACAAAGCTGATTGTCACCCCTCGTGCCCATGATGTTGAAGGCCAGATTCATACTGGCAGCATACCCATTACCACGAATTGCATTTATGCCCTGTGTCCCCCACCCAATTATCCCCAACCTTCCTCTCCTTCCCCCATCCCCCCACTCCACTTTGTAGCCCAAGGAATGTTCTCTCCCTCTGCAAGTCCAACACACTACTGTGGTCTTTCTTTCCTTCTTTCTTTCTCTCTTAGCTCCCACATATGAGTGAGTACATGCAGTATTTACCCCTCTGTGCTCTGCTTATTTCACTCAACATAAGTTTCTCCAGGCTCATCCATGCTGTTGCAAATGGGAGAATTTCATTCTTTTTTATGGCAGAGTAGTATTTGATGGTATATATATACCACAGTTTCCTTATCCAATCATCCATCAATGGACATTTAGGTTGGTTCCATGTCTTGGCTATTGTAAACAGAGCTGAGATGAACATGGGAATGCAGGTATCCCTTGGATGTAATGATTTCCATTCCTTTGGGTATATACTCAGAAGTGGGATTGCTGGATTGTATGGAAGATCTGTCTGTAGCTGTTTGAGAAAACTTATTGGAGGGTTTTGATCAGGAAAGGGTTTTGATCAGGGTTTTGACATTTTATGATATGCACTTTAACAAGATTACTTGGACTGCTGTGTGGAGAACTTACTGAGGGAGAAAGAGTGAAAATGGGAAGATGGCTTAGTAGGGAATTGTAGTAGTCACTGAGAGAGATGTTGGTGGCTTGGAATAGGAGATTAGTTGTGGAGGCCAGGAAAAGTGGTTGGATTCAGGATATATTTTGAAGCTAGAGAAAACAGGATTTGGTAATGGTTTTGTTATGGTGTGTGAGGGAAAGAGGCTGAAGTGTAACTCCAAAAATGACAGAGCTACAGGCAACGCATATTTGAGACAGAGGAAATTAATAGATGAGCAAGTTATTAGGGCTGCTAGTTGTTTCCTGGAGCTGCTAGTTGGGCTTTAAAACCACTGTTGTATCCTGAACAAGGATCCATTTTTATACTTATCCATGTTGTCTGATTTTGTAGCAACTAAGTCGGTTTCTGAATTTTCTTACTTCTCCATGTATTCTTACAGTAAATCTACATCGCTGTAATGCATCTATGTTCCCTGTAACACAAAAGACCCTAACTAATATGGTTTTGCTGAGTAAACCCCAAGTTCACATAAATATTATTAATGTTTACAATGACTAATCCTAAGTTTTGGCAGCACTATCAAACGTTCGGCTTTAATCTTAAAAAACTCTGGTAGCTCAGTTTAATCCTAATGTTACAGGACATAATTATGATTGTGCAAAGCAATTTTAAAAGTGTTTGGAATTTTTAAAAACACCTCAAAAGAGGCATGCTAGAACCTTTTTCAAAATTATTTAGTTATTTTAATAGTAATATATTTAATACCCTGACAACAGGGTAACCTCCTTAAGAATAGGAACTGTGTGTTTTCCAATATATCATTGGTGCCTCTCCTGGTGCCTGACAAGCAGTAGATGTGTAATAGATCTTAAGTTGTAAATGAATGAATTAATGTGTGCTAATACTTCATTTGTATGTTTAATTTTTATATAGAGCTTATCATTTTTTTTCCAGGTACCCTGTCAAGTTTAATGCTTTGGCACAAGACTTCTTACGCTCAATGTAGTCGTTGATTTAAAAAGGATATATAACCACAGAGGGTAGATTTCAAGTTGTAGGAGTTGAGCCAGCAACTTATTTGGGTTTAAAATGTAGATGTCATTTATTTACTTGAAACCTCCCCTACCTCCCAAATTAGTGCGTTACATAAAAATAAGCATAACTAGAATAATAAAAGGTTATTTTTTGTAATATCTGTGTACAAATTATTATTAGCACTGCTCATCCAAGAGCTTAATCGTTGGCATTACACCTGTATTCCCACCAGATGTAAGCTTTCTGAACCTAACAGTAAATAAATGATTTTGAATAATTTTAGTATAATTTTAAAAAGAAACAAAAATGTAAACATTTTTCTCCAAAGTAAGCTCATTGGTCCAAAGCTAGCCCCTTTATAAATGAATATTTTAAAAATGTGCCATTGTGTTTCTGAATTACAGTTTTCCTTTCATATAAAACAAAAATAGATATCCGTGAATAGTAGTTGTTATGAAAACAGAGTTTTAGTGGATGCACCAACATAATTAGAAAATACAGAAAGATATTCAAGCAAACTCAATCCTCAAGACAAGAACTAACTTTTGTTAAAAGTGGAAACCTACCACCAGCCACATCTATCTATGAAATGTTTTGTAGACAGGCTTGGGATAAAGTAGGTTTGAAGACTGAAATTGAACTTGTAGGAATATAGTGTTAAGAATAAACAAAACAAAACAAAACTGCTATGTGGACTTGGTCCAGTTTTTCTTACCTAATATTTAGTTTCTACTAGTAGAACCAAGGAATATGTTATATGAGGGAAGCACTTCTCTTCCTCATATCAATCGCAAAAGGTTAGGCTTGAAACAAACTAAAGCATTATGAATTTCCTTAAGTCAATGTGATTATATCATATTTCACTTTAAATAATTTTGTAAGTATTTATATCATTAGCTTGTACTTCCTTGGGAGTAAGGAATCCCATGTATTTACTACCTCTTACTACAGTATTGTAATTCTTTTTATTTTTTTTGAAAAAAAGTCAATTTTTCATTGTTGCCATGAAAGAAAGGGTCCAGACTATCTTATAGTTTGCCCTCTCTTTGACTCTTGGCAATAAGTTTAATACTTTGTGCTGTCTTTGAAAGCTTTTGTAAACAGATTACCGATTTTCTTATTTCTGGAAATCTTATAATGAAAGTTGGCGTTACTGATTTACAACCATTTGAACATGCTCATAAACTTTTTTTCTATCTATATGTCTATCTGTATTTATCTATCTGTATATCTATCTATCTATCTAATCTACTATCTATGACCTATCTATCTATCTATAATGGCAAATACATATAACAGAAAATTTACCATTTTAACTGTTTTTAAAGCATGGATTCAGTGACATTTAGTTTATTCACAATGTAGCACAAACATCTCTACTCTCTAGTTCTAGAATATTTTCATTACCCTAAAGGGAAACCCCATACCCATTAAGCAGTAACTCCTCATTCTCCTCTCACCACAGACTCTGACAATCATTAATCTGCTATCTGTACCTATGGATTTGCCTATTCTGGATATTTTATGTAAATGGTATCATACAATATGTGACCTTTTGTTCTGGCTTCTTTCACTTAGCATAATGTTTTCAATATTCATTCATATTGCAGCATGTGTCGGTACTTCATTCCTTTTTATGGCTGAGTAATATTGCATTGTATGGATATACCACAACATTTTGTTTATCTGTTCACCTGCCGATGCACATTTGGGTTGTTTCGACCTTTTGCCTATGGTGAATGGTTCTGCTGTGAACATTCATGAATGAAATTTGTTTGAACACCTGTTTTCAGTTCAGTGTTCCAGTTTATTTGGGTATATACCTAGAAGTGGACTTGTAGATTAATGTAGTACTTCTATGTTTAACTTTTTGAGGAACTGCCAAATTGTTTTACACAGCAGGGGGTACCATCTTACATTCCCACCAGCAATGTATGAGAGTTCCAATGTATGAGGGTTTCCCTGTCAACTTGTTTTTTTGCTTGTTTGTTGATTTTTTTAGCCATCCTAATGGATTTGAAGTGGTACCTCATTGTGGTTTGATTTGCATTTCCCTAATGACTAATGGGTTTGAGTATCTTTTTTATTTGCTTGTTGGTCATTTGTGTATCTTCTTCGGAGAAATGTCTATCCAAGTACTTGTAATTTGTAATTGATTTTTTTTTTGGTCTTTATGTTGTTGGATTGTAAGAGTTCTTTTAATATTCTGGGTACTAGATCCTTATCAGATATATGATATTTAAGTATTTTCTCTCATTCCTTAGGTTGTCTTTTTGCTTTGTTGATAGTGTCCTTTAATACACAAGTATTTTAAATTTTTATAAAGTCCAATTTATCTATTATTTATTTTGCTGCTTGTGCTTTTGGTATTACATTGAAGAATCTACTGCCAAATCCAAGACCATGAAGATTTATCCCTCTTTTATTCCAAGAGTTTTACAGATTTAGTTCTTATATTTAGGTCTTTGGTCCACTTTGAGTTATTTTATGTATATGGTGTAAGGTTAGAGTCCAATTTTGTTCTTTTGCATGTGGATATCCAATTATCTCAGCACCATTTGTTGAAGAGACTGTACTTTTCCCATTGAATGCTCTTGGCACCTTTGTTAATAATCAGTTGACCATAGATGTATGGGTTTATTTATGGACACATCAACTCAATTCCATTGATGTACCTACTTTTATGCCTGTGACACACTTTTTTGATGATGGTAACTTTGTAGTAAGTTTTGAAATCAGGAAACCTGAGTCCTCTAACCTTATTATTATTGTTGTTAAGATTGTTTTGGCTGTTGGGGTCCCTTGGAGTTCCATATGAATTTTAGGATGAGCTTTTTTATTTCTGCAAAAAAGGTGTCCAGGATTTTGATAGGGACCATGTTGAATCTGTAGATTGTTTAAGGGAGTATTATCTCTTAATAATATTAAGTCTTCCAATTTATGAACACAGAATGCCTCCTTTTTTGGGGGGGAGGCTTTATAGAGGTAATTGACAAATGAAAATAGTATATATTCAAGATGTACAGTGTGATGTTTTGATATGTGTATACATTATGAAATGATTACCACAGTCAAGGTTATTCACATATCCATCATATCACCTAGATACTCTTTTTTTTTGAGTCTGCTTAAGATCTGCTCTTTTATGAAATATCATGTATACAATACATAATTATTAACTATATTCATCATGCTGTATATCAGATCTCTAGAACTTATTCATCCTGCCTAACTGATATTTTGTTCCCTTTGACTGACATCTCCCTATTTTCCACACCCTTCAGCCCCTGGAAACCATGATTCTATTCTCTGCTTCTATAAGTTTGATTTTTTTAGATTCCACATGTAACTGGGATCATGCAGTATTTGTCTTTCTGTGCTCCTGTGCTTGGCTTATTTCACTTAGCATAATGTTGTACATGTTCATGTACGTTACAAATGACAGAATTTCTTTCTCTTTTTAAAGCTGAATATTATTCCAGTATAAATGTGTATACCACATTTTCTTCATTCATTCATATGTTGACAGACACTTAGATTGTTTCTATATCTTGTCTATCATGAATAATGCCACAATGAACATGGAAGTACAGATATCTCTTTGAGGTAGTGATTTTATTTCCTTTGGATGTATCTTTTTGACATTACCTTTTGACATTTTGATATGTAATAGCTCTTCTAACATTTATGAGGTGATATCTTATTGTGGTTTTGATTTTCAGTTCCCTGATGATTAGTAATGTTGAGCACCTATTTATATACCTGTTGGCCATTTGTATGTCTTCTTTGGAAAAATGTCCATTCAGGTCCTTTTCCCATTTCAAATTGGGTTATGTGTTTTCTTGCTGTTGAGTTGCATGAGTTCCTTATATATTTTTGGTGTTAACCCCTTATTATATGGTTGGCAAATATTTTCTCCCATTCTGTGGTTTGCCTTTCATTCTGTTGGTTGTTTCCTTTGCAGTGCAGAAATTTTTCATTTGATATAGCCCCACTTGATTATTTTTGCTTTTATTACCTGTGCTTTTGGTGTGATAGCCAAAAAATTGTTGCCAAGACCAATGTCATGGTGCCTTCTCCCTATGTTTTCTTCCAGGAGTTTTATGGTTTTAGGTCTCATGTTTAAATCTTTAATCCATTTTGGGTTGATTTTTGTGTATGGGATAAGATAAAGGTCTAATTTCTTTTTCCTTTTTTTGCTTTTTTTGCATGTGGAAATCCAGTTTTCCAAACATCATTAGTTGAAGAGACGATTCTTTCCCTTTTGTGTATTCTATGTGTCTAGCCTTTGTAGAAGAACATTTGACTGTACATGCTTGGGTTTATTTCTGGGCCTTCTATTCTGTTCTATTGGTCTGTTTGTCTGTTTTTATGCCAAGATCATACTCTTTTGATTACTATAGCTTTGTAATATAATTTAAATCAGGAATTGTGATACCCCCAGCTTCATAATTTTTTCTCAAGATCGTTTTGGCTATTTGGGCCTTTTGTGGTTCTATTCAAATTTTAGGATTGTTTTTATATTTCTATGAAAAATGACATTGGAATTTTGATGGAAGCTGCATTGAATCTGTTGATCACTTTATATGGTATAGACATTTTGACAATATTGATTCTTCTGATTCATCAACATGGATATCTTTCCATTTATTTCTATTTACAGGGATGCAGATAGCTCTTTGAGATAGTAATTTCATTTCTTTTGGATGTCTACCCAGAAGTGGGATTGCTGGATCATATGGTAGTTCTTTTAAAAACTTTTTTAGAAACTCCATACTGTTTTCCATAATGACTGTACCAATTACATTTCTACTAACAATGTATAAGGATACTCTATAAATTATCTTCTTCAATTTCTTTCATCAATGTTTTAGTTTTTAGGGTACAGATCTTTCATTTCCTTAGTTAAATTTCTGAGTATTGTATTCTTTTTGATGCTAATGTAAATGGGGTGGTTTTAAAATTTATTTTTCAGATGTTTTGTTGTTAGTATAGAGAAATGCAACTGATTTTTGCATATTGATTTTGCATCCAGCACCTTTACTGAATTTATTTATTAGTTCTAATAGTTTTTTGGTGTAGTCCTTAAGGTATTTTATATATGAGATCATATCATCTGCAAACAGAGATAATTTTACTTTTTTTAAAAAATCCAATTTGGATGCCTTTTATTTCTTTTTCTTGCCTACTTGCTCTGGCTCAGACCTCCAGTGGTATGTTGAATAGAAGTGGCAAGAGTGGGCATCCTTGTTTTGTTCCTGATCTTACAGGAAAATCTTTCATCATTTTACTATTGGTTACATATGATGTTAGCTGTGGGTGTATGATATATGGACTTCATTTTGTAGAGGTACGTTCCTTCTATACCTAATTTGTTGAGAGTTTTTGTCATGAAAGGATGTTGAATTTTGTAAAATGCCTTTTCTGCATCATTGAGATGATCATATGATTTTTATTCTTTATTCTGTTAATATGGTGTATCACATTTATTGATTGGCATATATTGAACCATCCTTGCAGCCCAGGGGATTTATCCAATTTGTTGGCAAATAATTTTTAATAGTAGCCTGTTAGATCCTTTGTGTTTTTGTGGTGTCTGTCAGTTGTCTCCTCTTTCATATCTGATTTTATTTGTGTCTTCTCTCCTATTTTCTTGGTTAGCCCACTTGAAGATTTGCCAATTTTGTTTATTTTTTCAAAAACCAACTCTTAATTTCATTGATCTTTTCTATTATTTTTGTAGTCTTTATTTCATTTAATTCTTCTCTTATCTTTATTTCCTTCCTTTTACTAACTTTGGACTTAGTTTGTCCTCTGTTTTTCTAGTTCCTTAAGATGTAACAGTAGATTTTTTTTTTTTTTTTGAGATCTTCTTTTTCAATGTAGGTGTTTATCTCTATAAACTTACCTCTTAGAACTGCTTTTGGTGCATTGCACATGAACACATAATGTCTTTTACTATTTGTTTAGATGTTCTTTAATTTCTTTCAGCACTGACTTGTAGTTTTATGTGTAAAATCTTGCATCTTCCTGGTTAAATTAATTCCTAAGTATTTTATTCTTCTTGCTCTTATTGCATATGGAATAGTTTTTCATTTCCTTTTTGGATTGTTTATTGCTAGTGTATAGATGTACAACTGATTTTTGAGTGTTGATTTGATATCTTGCAATTTTGCCGAAATAGTTATCTAATTTTTGTGGGTTCTTTAGAATTTTATATACAAGATCATATCATCTGCACATGGGGATTTTTCTACTTCTTCTCCTATTTGATTAATTTTCTTTCTTTTTTTTTGCCTAATTACTTTGACAAGAACTTCCAGTACAATGTTGAATAGAAATGGTAAAATAGGACATTGTTGTCTTGTCTTAGGGAAAACGCTTTCAGTCTTTTACTATTGAATATGATGTTAGCTCTGTGTTTTTCCATTAATAATCCTTTCTAATATTGAGGAAGTTCCCTAGTTTGTTGCCTTTAAAATTTTTTTTTGTTTTTTATGTTAATTTTTAATAGACTTTATTTTTTAGAGCAGCTTTATGATCATAGCAAAATTGAGCAGAAAGTACAGAGATTTCCCATATACCTTCTGCACCCATTGTCAGCATCTGCCATCATAGTGGCACATTTGTTACAATTGATGGAACCTTTTAAAAATTTGTTTCAATTATGTTTATGATTGCTTGTTGAAGCATTTTTATGATGGCTGCTTCAAAATCCTTGTCAGGTAATTCTAATGTCTGTGTCATCTCAGCTTTGACATGTTTTGATTGCCTTTTTTCATTCAAGTTAAAATTTTCCTGGTTCTTTGCATGATGAATGATTTTTTTATATATCCTTGATATTTTGGATTTTATTTTGTGAAACTCAGCATTTGTTTAACAGGTAGTCATCATATTTAGATATAGTACGTAGCTCCAGGTAGAGGTGGATATTCATTTCCCCACAGGGCCCTGCTGATGCTGCCCTGGAAAAAGCAGAGAACTCACTTACACTGCCTCACCCTATCTTGTTGCTGATAGGTGGGTTGGAAAGTTCAGCTCCCAACGTGGACCTGATGACACCTTCCCAGCAAAAGTGAAGTACCACCTCATTGTGGTTGTCTTGGGATGTATGTTCAACTCCTGGTTAGGATCCACTGATACTGGTGAAGGGGAAGTGGAGTGTCACATCTCCTCATTCCATTTTGTTACTGCTGGATGACAGTAGACGCTCAGTTTCCAGTTTGGCCCTGGTGACACCTGGGGGTGTAGAGCAGGATGTCAACTAGCACTGGCTCATAACACTTAATTCTGTCTCATTGCTGCTGTCTGACAATTGTAGTTATATTCCCTCCTGGGTCCTGCTGACACCATTGAGGGTGGAGGTGGAGTACTGATTAACACTACCTCACAGTGCTTTGTTCTGCCTCATTGTGGGGATGGAGGCCAGTGCCCTGCTGGTCTCTACTAACACAACCAGAGGGAACCAGGATACTAACTAGCATCATTTAGCACCCTTTTATTCTATCTCATTGCTGCCAGATGGGAGCAGAAGTTTAGTACCTCACTTTGCCATTCCTCAAACCCTGAGGTCCCTAGTCAGTTTACATTTTTCTTTCTACCTTTCAGATTCTCCTTATTTTCTTTGATAAATTATACCCAGGGATTTTTATGTTAGAGAGAGGACTAGCAAGGATTTGGGACTATTCCATCTTGGCTGGAATAGGCAGTTGATTAGTAATTTGTTTTTATGTTACTTACACTTTTTTTATTTGGAACAATTATATTTTATGTTCTACAAAATCTTTTGTGTTTCTTTTCCTGAAACTTTACTCTTGCACAAGGTTGAAACACTGATGTAGACTAGGAAGTAAGGATTCACTCCTCTCTTGCCACAGCCACAAATTCATAAGATAATTATAGGGAGATAAAAGCACCCAGGAACAAAAGCTTCTCAGAAGCAAAAGAAAACTCACCAGAAAAATACGGTAATAAAGAAAGCATAACTGCAAGTTAATGTTCCAACATAAATTTTAAAAATTCATGAAGTAATTGCAGCTATCAAAATATATCATGAAATAAAAACAAAGAACTCAGAGAAGGGATTATCACACAACAAGAGAAGGAGAGATGTATTAGTTTTCTATTGCTGAAGTAACAAATTGCTACAAACTCAGTGGCTTAAAAAAACATAAAATATTATCTTACATTTCGGTATGTCAGAAATTTAGTTTAGAATTTAGATTGTTGGCAGAATTCAGTTGAGACTGTAAGATTGAAGTTCCTGTTGTTTTTGCTCAGTCTCTAAACTGAAGGCTGTTCCCCACATTCCTTGGCATGTGATTCCCTTCTTCCATCTTTAAAGGCTGGAACAACAGGTCAAGTTCTTCTCACATTGCATCTTTCTGACCCACTCTTTTTCTGTTTTCTATTTTTAAGGACTCATGTAATTAGATTAGGTCCATCCAGAAAAATCCAGGACAGTTTCTCCATCACAAGGTCTTTGACATTAATTATTCCTGCAAGGTCCTTTTTGCCATCTATGGTAACATATCTACAGGTTCAACTATCTTTGACCTGCCAATCAAGAATACTTTACCTAGCATAGCTGTTTTTCCAAAATGAGGAAGAAATAAAAACTTTCCCACACCAAAAAGAAAAAAAAAAAAAAAAAAGGCTACGCCTGCTTTCTAGGAATTGCTAAAGGGAGTTCTTTAAACTGAAACAAAAGACCACTAATTAATAACATAAAACTTATGAAAGCAAAAAACTCAATGGTGTAAATAATACAAAGCCATATTCAGAATACTGTAGGACTGTAATGGTGGTGTGTAAAGCAATTTTATCCCTAGTATAAGGGTTAAAACATAGAATGGTTAATAACTATAGCTAAAATAAACTGTCAAGGGACATATATTATAAAATTATGTACATTCTGACATCAAAAACATAAAATGTGTGTGTGTGGAATAAAAGTGTAGAGATGTTGTATGAAATGAAAATTATGTTGTTATCAGTTAGAAATAGACTGTTTAGGCTATTTTATATAAGATGTTTTGTGTAAGCCTCATGGCAAACACAAAATACAAAACTATAGTAGGTGCATAGAATAAAAATAGAAAGGAGTCAAAGCACCACTACAGGAAATCATCAAACCACAAAGGAAGACAGCAGAGAAAAAAAAAAAACAACTATCAAACAACCGGAAAATAATTAGCAAAACCACAGTAATATGTCCTTACCTATCAATAATTACCTTGAGTGTAAATGGATTAAATTCTCCAAAAAAAAAAAAAGACATACAGTGGCTAAATGGATTTAAAAAATGAGATCCAACTATATGTTGTCTAGAAGAGATTGACCTCCCTTTCAAGGACACACATAGACTGAAAGTGAAGGGATGAAAATGATATTTCATGTAAATGGAACCCTAAAGAGAGCAGAGATAGCTAACATTACATTAGGCAAAATAGACTTTAAATCAAAAACTGTAAAAAGAGACAGAGAAGGACATTATATAATGATAAAGGGGTTGATTCAATAATAGGATATAACAATTGTAAATGTATATGCATCCAACATTGGAGCACCTAAGTATGTAAGGCAAATATTAAAACATCTGAAGGGAGAGCTTTAATACCCCATCTAAGCAAACAATGGACTTGAACAACACTTTAGACCAAATGGACCTAACGGATATATACAAAACATTCCATCCAACAGCAATAGAATACATATTTTTCCAAAGTGCACACAAACATTCTCCTGGATAGATCACATGTAAGGCCACAAGACAAGCTTTAGCAAATTTAAGAATATTGAAATCACATCAAGTTCCTTTTCCAACCACAATGGTATGAAACTAGAAATCAATAACAAAAGGAGCATTGGAAAATTCACAAATATGTGGAAATTAAACAATGTTGTCCAGAACAACTAATAGGCTAATGAAGAAATTAAAAGGACAATTAAAAAATATCTTGAGACAAACAGAAATGGAAACACACCTACCCAAACTTATGGGATGCAGCAAAAGCTATCTAAGAGGAAAGTTTATGCAATAAACACCTATATCAAAAGAGAAGAATGATCTCAAATAAACAACTTTATTCTGTAAGGAAACAGAAAAAGAACAAACTAATACCAATGTTAACAGAAGGAAAGAAATAATGAAGATCAGAGAAGAAATAAATGGAATAGAGCCTACAGAAACAATACAAAAGATTGACAAAACTAAGAGTTGGTTTTTTGAAAAGATAAACGAAATTGACAAATCTTTAGTTAGAGTAACTAAGAAAAAAGGGAGAAGACTCAAATAAATACCAGGATTCAAAGAGGAGACTTTACAACTTATATTACGAAATACAGAGGATCATAAGAAACTACTATGAGCAAATATGTGCCAAAAAATTGGATGACTTAGAAGACATGGATAAATTACTATACACATAACATCCTACCAAGACTGAATTCTGAAAAAATAGAAAATCTAAACAGATCAATAATGAATAAAGAGATTGAATCAGTAATAAAATATCTTCCTTCAAAGAAAAGCCCAGGACTTGATGGTTTCACTGCTGAATGCTACCAAAAATTTAAAGAAGAACTAATATTAATCCTTCACAAACACTTCCAAAGTTTGAAGAGGAGACAATATTTCCAAACTCTTCTCATGATGCCAGGATTACCCTGATACCAAAACCTGACAAGGACATCACAAGAAAAGAAAACTATAGGCCAATAACCTTGATGAGCATAGATAAAAATATCCTCAACAAAATACCTATACCTGCAAACTAAATTTGACAACATATTAAAAGGATCATTACCATGGTCAAGTGGCAGTTATCCCTGGGATGCAAGGATAGTTCAACATATGCAAATCAATAAATGTGATACAACACATTAATAGAATGAAGAAAAAAAATCATATGATCATCTCATTAGATGCATAAAAAGCATTTGACAAAATTTAACATCTATTCATGATAAAAAATACTCTCAATAAGTCAGGTATAAAAGGAATATACCTCAACAAAATAAAGGCCATATATGATAAGCCCACAGCTAAAATTATATTCAATGGTGAAACATTGAAACCCTTTTCTCTAAGAACTAGAACAAGACAAGGATGCCCTCTCTTGCCTCTTCTATTCAACGTAGTATTGGAAGTTCTTAACAGAGCAATTAGGTAACAGAAAAAAAGAAAAAGCATCCAAATTGTAAAGTAAGAAGTGAAATTGTTCTTGTTTGCTGATAACATGATCTTATATGCAAAAAACCTTAAAGAATCCAACAAAAAAACTGTTAGAACTAAAAAACAAATTTCATAAAGTTGCAGTATACAAAATCAACACATGGCCCTCAGTAGCACTTTTGTACACTAACAACAAATTTTCTGAAAAAGAAATGAAGAGAACAATCTCATTTGCACTAGCTATAAAAATGTGCATTAATAAGTTTAACCAAGGAGCTGAAAGACCTGCACACTGAAAATTATAAAATGTTCATAAAATATATTAAAGACACAAATAAATAGAAAGATATCCTGTGTTCATGTACTGGAAGAATCAATATTGTTAAAATGTCTGTACTATCCAAAATGATCTACAGATTCAGTGCAGTCCCTCTCAAAATTTCAATGTCATTTTTTATAGAAATAGAAAACAGAAAATTGTAAAATTCTTGTGGAATCACAAGGGACCCCAAATAGCTAAATCAATCTTGAGAAAAAAGAACAAAGCTGGAGGCATCACTCTACCTAATTTCAAACTATACTACAAAGTGATAGGAATTAAAATGGCATGGCATTGGAAGTCTACACATAGACTTATTGACCAATGGAATAGAATAGAGTCCAGAAATAAACCGACTCATGTATGATCAATTGATTTTTGACAATGGTGGCAAGAACACACAATGGGAAAAGCCAGTCTCTTCAGTAAATGGTGCTGGGAAAAACAAAAATCAACTCAAAATGGATTAAAGACTTAAACATAATACCTGAAACTGTAAAACTACTAGAAGAAAACATAGGGAGAAAACTACACAACATCAGTCTGGGAAATGATTGTTTAGATTTGATCACAAAAATGTAGGCCAAAAATCAAAAATAGACAAATGGGATTACATACATCAAACTAAAAAGCTTCTGCACAGCAAAGGAAACAGTGAACACATTGAAGAGGCAACCTGTTGAATGAGAAAAAACATTCTCAAGCCATATATTTGATAAGGAGGTAATATCTAAAATATATAGGGAAGCCAAACAACTCTATAGAAAGTAAGCAAATAATTTGATTAAAAAATTGGCAAGGTACCTGAATAGACATATGTCAAAAGAAGACATACAAGGGCTAACAGATATATGAAAAAATGCTCAACATCACTAATCATTAGGGAAATGCAAATGAAAACCACAATGAGACATCAAAAAGAAAGAAAATAACAAGTGTTGACAAGGATATGGAGCAAAGGGAATCCTTGTATTCTGTTGGTGGGAATGTAAATTAGTACAGCCTTATGGAAAACTGTATGGAGGTTTCTCACCAAACTAAAAATAGAATTACCGTATGATTCAGCAATCCCATTTCTAAGTATTTACCCAAAAGATTGGAAATCAGTATGTTGAAGAGATGTCTGTACTCCCATTTTCATTGCAGCACTATTCACAATAGCCAAGTCATGGAATTAACTAAGTGTACATCAACAGATGAATGGGTAAAGAAAATGTGATATATATACACAATGGAATACTATTCAGCCTTAAAAAGAAGAAAATTTTGTCATTTGCAACAACATGGATGGAATTGGAGAACATTACTTTAAGTGAAATAAGCTAGGCATAGAAAGACAAATACCATATGTTCTTACTTATATGTGGAATCTAAAACAATAGAACTCAAAGAAGCAGAGAGTAGAATGATGGCTACCAGAACTTGGGTGTGTGTGGGGAGTGGGGAAATGATCAGGTCAATGGGGACAAAGCCTCAATTAAAAAGGAGGAATAATTTTTTTTTTTTTTTTTTAGGTATATTGTACAGTGTGTTGGATATAGCAAATAATAATGTATTGTACATTTAAAAATCAATAGGAGTAAATTTCAAGTGTTCTCATCATAAAAAATAAATATTTGAGGTAATGGATATGTTAATTATTTTGATTTAATTATACCACATTGTATTCTTATCTATAGACATCCAGGCAATGAAATATTATTCAACGATAAAAAGAAATGAGCCATCAAGACAGGAAAGACTTGGAAGAAACTTAATTCCTATTGCTAAGTGAAACAATCCTGCCTGAAAAAGGTACAAATGGTATGATCCCAACTATATGACATTCTGGAAAATGAAGATAGTAAAAAAATTGCCAGGGGTTTTGTGGGTGAGATGGAGGGATGAATAGGTGGAGCCTAGAGGATTTTTAGGTCAGTGAAACTATTCTGTATGATACTGAGGATACATGATATTATTCATTTTTCAAAACCCAGAGAACTGTACAATACAAGCAATGAACCTAATACAAACCATGAACTTCAATTATTACTGATGTATCAATATTTATTCACCAATTGTAACAAATATACCACACTAATGCAAGATATAATAATAGGGGAAACTGTGAGGCAGGAGATGCTAGAGGTAGTATATGAGAGCTCTTTGTACTTTCCACTCAATTTTTCTATAAAACTAAAACTTCTCTAAAAGAGAAAGTTTGTTAAAGAAAAAATAGGATACAAGAGCCAGGTTGGAAGAACTCCATTTTGTTAAAGTCATAACAATTTGATCATCTTAAAAGTTATTATCAATAATTATTGAGGCATATTGAATCCGTAAAAAATCCATGAGTTTTCAATCACAAAATGATAATGCAACAAAAACTCATTTGTCTATTTGAAGTCATTATTAAACCAAATAATTCATTTCAATATTATTAATTGGAGGAAATGAATTAAGCATTTATCCTGTCTTCCAGTGTAACCAAATGAAAAGGGAAAGCTCTATTTTACAAAGTAATGCCTTTATTAGATAAAAAGCTCGACTTTTGCAAAATAGTGGCATTGGTCTAGGAAAAAGCAGGAATCAGAAAATTACCATTTCATGATACTTAATGAAATAATTGTTCCAGACAAGGAGTGCACAGACAATTGGTGATAAAGTAATACCACAGATTCGCCTCTGAAAAAAAGGGAAGGAAAAATGTGCAATGGAGCGGTTGCACAGCAAAGGAAATGTAGTGGTCAGTGGTGGGAAACCAGATATTTTGTATCTCCAGGTGTGATGCATTATGAACCACATGACCTCATTTATGACATATTTTAGTCAAAAATGTTTAATTTGAATCTAGGCAAATCTTAAATCTAACTTCCAGTTGATTTTTTTCAGAAAATTCAAGGGATAGTTAATGAACTAGATAAACCACAATAGAAAATCAGATAAGCTAGAATGTGAGATTCTATGGACAAAGATATTTTGAGAGCAATTGTAAAAGATTTTTGTGAACTGGATATTAGATGATAGTAAGGAATTTCTATTATATTTGTGAAACTATTATTTCGGCTATATAGAAAGGTCTAATTGCTTTAAATTAGTATGGCAGAGAGATAGGCAAATTAACTGATAGAATAGATTAGAAAATCCAGAAACAGAATTAGGCTTGATACAGTTCTAATATGGCATCGCAGATCACTGGGAAAAAGTTGTCTATTCAATTAAAGGTTCTGAACCAATTGATTCCCCATCTAGAAAATTAAATTAAATTAAATCTCTACTTCACACCACATATAAAAATCTATTACAGGTACACAAAAGACTTAAATGTGAAAGGCATAACTTCAAAACTTTTAAAATATAAGATAATATCTTCATGAATTTGGTTTAGTAAAAAATTTCTTAAACATAACTAAAAAATGTTAACCGTATATAAAATAAAATAATAAATTTGATTACATTAAATTTAAGAGCGTAAAAAGAAAATGAAGGAATAAACCACATCCTGGGAGAAGATATTCACAAGACATAAAATTAGCATAGTGTTAGTATTCAGAATATGTAAAGAATTTTTATAATTCAGAAAGAACAAATGAGCCATTTGAAAAAAATAATGAGCATTTTAGAGGAGATATGAATGGCACGTAAACCTATGTAAAAGATTCTAAACCTCACTAATCATATGTTATTGATTACAGTGAGATTTATTTTACTTGAATTAGCTTGATAAAATTAAATCTGGCAATCAAAAATCTTGAGATGTATGTAGAGTCACAAGAACCTGGATATATAGCTGGTGGGAGTGTAATTTGGTACACTACTTATGGAAAAAATTAATTGCACACATACTTATCCTACAACTCAGCTATTCCATGTACTTATGGGTTTTTGATAAAGTCTTGCAGAAAAGTACACCAGCATACATGAACAAAAGTATTTATAGTAACATTGTTTATAATAACAAAAAACTGGAAAAAAAACAATTGTCATTTGGCCAGAGGATGAATTAAGAAACTGTCATGGTCACCCAGTAAAAATGTATATCTATATATGTCTATATAATTATTTACATAGTAATATAGATGGATCTTACAAACAATATTGAATGAAGAAATCAGGTGATACCATTTTTATAATGCTTTAAAAAGAAGCAAAACTAAAGAATACATGCTTTAGGGATCCATATACATGTGGGGAAAACTATTTTTTTTTTAAAGTAAGGGAATGGTAATATTCAGGATAGTGGTTACTCTGAGGGAGGCAGGGATAGCATCAGAGAAAAACACAGATAGTTTTACTGTTATTGATGATGTTCTCATTCTTCAAATAGGTGCTGGGTTAATATATTTTTCATATGTATCAATTACTTTACAATAAAAATCAAAATAGAGTTTATATAAAATTTTTGGTGAATGCTGTATTACATTCTTCTGTATATTTATTCACTAATGAGAAGAAAAAATAATATTCTTACCTTTAGATTGCTTTTTTTGATTTTGAAAGTAGTTTAAATACATAATAGCTGAGATGGCGCTATTTTTAATAGGTCTTTCACTGGGAAAGAGAAGGTAGTTTGTTTCTCCATCTGGATAGCCTAATGTGTATTTCCTAATTCCTTTCCTCCGTGTTATCTAAAATGGCATAATCTCTGAGAGGACATACCCGATTTAAATCTTTTAGTGGTCATTGTACTGAGCTTTGGTATAGATTGTATTTCATTTCATTAGGATTCATTAGGAAGAAATCTATGTAGAACATACAGTGAGAGTAATTATATTTTTAAGTCTTTTATTACTGTTTCATTAAGGAGTTTTACACTCGATATATATTTTAGATGTGTAGTTTTAGAGATTGTATGAATATAATCCCAGGATAATGATGTGATGAAGTTTGTTTCATTTTCCATAGCATACACACTCAACATCATTACAAAAGTCTTCTTCATAACTGACTGAAGTGCTATGTAAAAACTTAGTAAATTCTGTTGATTTAGTATAAGGCACAGCTCAGAGAAGCAGCTAGCAAATTCTTATATGGTGCTAGTTCTTTCATTTCTAACTAGATGTGAATAGTGTGTTACCACAAAATGTGAGAAAAATTTGTTCCTAAGGATCTTTAAAACAGGTGGCTTTGTAATGGCTCTCAATTTCTAATCGTGTGAGGGTGCCGTCTCTAGGCAAAATTGCTAAGCAGGTAAGTTTTGTCACATGGTATTACGTAATTCTCATCCCCCATTCATCTTTAAAGTATGTTTGCAATTTGCATTAGTTTCTGGTTTTTTCCTTACAGGGTGTCTTCTGCAAGCTAGGCAAACACACAGACACACACACACAGACACACACACAGACACACACACACTCTCTCTCTCTCACACACACACACACACTCACACACATTTTTGTGTCTCCTCTTTTTTTACAAGAAGGGTAGCATGTTTGGTGTCTTGCTTTTTTCTTATAATATGTCCTGGAGATCTCTCCATATTAGTACATAGAGATCTTCCTCATTCTCTTCTACGGCTGGTATCTGTCAGTTTTGTGGATGTACCATAGTAAACTTATTCCTACTAAAGGATATTTGAGTTGTTTTGAGTTGTTTTCAGTTTGGTATGACGAATAATGCTGCAGTGAATAACCCTGTGCATATGTTGTTAGTATTTCTTAAAGTGTATCTTCAGGAATGATTGCTAGAAGATCATTGTGTCAAAGAGTAAGTACATCTGTAATTTTTTAGTATTACCAACTTCCCAATTGGTATCACACCATTTTGTACTCTGACCACAGAAAACGTTTGAGAATGTCTGTTTCCCTACAGCCTCGACGATGGAGCGTGTTGTCAAACTTTTTGAGTTTTTGCCGATCTGATAGATAAAAAATGGATCACAGTATAGTTTAATTTGCATTTCTCTTATGAGATAGGTAGAACATATTTTAATTTGTTTAAGAGTTATTAAGATTTATTTTTTGTAAATTGTTAATTTATTTTCCTATTTTTCTGTTATATCTTTGGTAATTTTCTTCTTGAGTTCTAAGATCTCTGTATATAACTATATCTAAACACAAACATACATATGTATATATTTTTGCCATTTGAATTTCATTTGTATTTATAAAGTCAAACCTATCAATATTTTATTTTATTTTATGGCTTCTGAATTTTAAGTCCTAGTTAGAAAGGTTTTCCTACTCCCAGATTGAAAGATATTCAGCCGTATTTTCATCCCATACTTACATAGTTTCAATTTTTGTATTTAGATCTATAAGCCATTTGGAGTTTATTCTGTATATGGTGTGATGTATTGATCCAGTTTTATCTTTTTCTAAATGGTTATCCAATTGTCCAAGCATCATTTATTAAAATGTTTTTTTCCCATTATTTGAGATGCTACTTTTATGATATACTAAATTTTGATTTGTAAATGGATCTAATTGGTGTATGTATATGTTAGTACATTAAAGACACTTTGTAGTATTTTTAAGATCTGATAAGGATAGCCATCCCCATTCTCCCTACTCTTCTTTTTCTGTGGTGTTGTGGCTAGTCTTGCTTGTTTGCTTTTACATATAAACTTAAGAATCAACATATCTAGATCCAAGAACTTCTTGGTATTTTGTTGTTGTTGTTGAGATTGTGAAAAACTTTGGGAGAATTGATAATCTCAAGAGCAAGACATATATTTCTATTGTTTATATATATTTTTATGTATTTAATGAGAGTTTTATAGCTTTTTACAGGTAGGTTTGCACAAATCTTTTCAGTTTAGGGGTCTTCTATTTTATTTTAATTATTTATAATTTGTACGTGAAAGCTATTGATTTGTGGCTTAATTTTCTATCCTTCTAGCTTAATGAATTATTTTATTGTTGCAGTTTTTCTGTTGATTTTCTTAGGCTTTCCAGATACATCACTATGTCATCTGGAAATAGTCTTCCTCTTCCTTTCTAATTTTTATTTATTTATTTTTTATTTGATTGAGTTGCTAAAATTCCCAATACAATTTATATAGTGGTGTAACTTTGTTTCTGACTTTAGTTAGAATGTATTTATGCTTTTTTCTCTAGTTTCCCCAAGGCTTCTTCTATGCCCCACCCGGCCTGGACAGCCTTTATGCTTCTACCAGGTCTTTCTCACTCATCTTCTTAGCCTTCATACCAATCAAAATACACTTTCCTTTGATATACTTACCAAGGGCCCTGTTTTCCCTTCTGATTTGCAATTTTTTTATGTCTAATTTTTTTTTGTGACCGGTAAGGGGATCATAACCCTTAGCTTGGTGTCGCCCTCACCGTGCTCAGCCAGTGAGCGCACAGGCCATCCCTATATAGGATCCGAACCTGTGGCCTCGGCGCTCCCAGCGCTGCTGCACTCCCAGCGTCGCGCTCTCCCGAGTGAGCCACGGGGTCGGCCCATGTCTAATTTTTTTATTAAAATAAAATGCTTCCACATGTCCAAATTATAAAGATGTTGTCCTTTACATTCCTTCAAATTTTTAAGTTTTGTGTTTTACAAATAAATCATTAAACAGCCAAGAATTTACTTTTGCATAAAGTGTGATGTAAATTTCTAATTTCATTTTTTTCTGTATGAATGGCAAATTGTCAAAGCATCATTGGTTTAATAATGTGTACCTTGCCCAGTAATCTATAATGCTACTTTTGTTGTATATCATTTCAATATATACATGGTCTATTTCTGTGTTCTCTATTCTATCCCACTCTTCTATTTGTTTATCTCTACATCAAAAGTATACTTCCATTTCTGATTTGCAATTTTGAAAACGAGAAAAATTCCCTTGTTATATTTAGTTTTAGTTCTTCATCAGGCAGCTTAAACTCTATTCCTATTATTAGTTTTTGAGTAGAAGTGGACAAATAGTCTTTTTAAGTGTAAAAACTTTTCCCATGTTTTAAGACTATTAAAATATCATTTGGTTTCTACTATATAGTAAAATAAAGTATATTTTCTAGGAGCACTTGAGACACAATTAATAAAGCAGAATTACTCTCTCTCGTGAATCTTGGCTAAGCTTTTATCTTTCTCTTCTGTTTTGTTACAAACTATATGCCAGCTGGCTGTATCCCTTTGATCTCTGAAGTGGCCACTTTGTACCACTTGTGTGAACTTTAGGATATGAGGACTGAATATGATGCAAAACTATAGGACAAATCTTACAGAGGTTGAAAAAAGTAGGTGATTCTTACTATTGGGTTACTTAAATAATTTAAGAACAAAACTTAATTTTCTTTTTTAAATGTTTAACCTCAAGACTAATGTGAATAGCATTAGACAGGAAGTCAAAAAATTTCTAGAAGACAACAAAAACAAAGACACATCATATCAAAACCTGCGGGATACTGCAAATGCAGTACTAAGAGGGAAGTTTATAGTAATAAATGCTTACATTAAAAAAAGAAAGATATCAAGTAAACAACCTAACTCTACACCTAAAAGAAACAGAAAAACAAGAACAATTCAATCCCGAAGTTAGTAGACAGAAAGAAATAATTAAGATTAGAGCAGAACTAAATAATATAAAGACTCCAAAAAACAATACAAAAGATCAATGAAACAAGAGTTAGTTTTTTGAAGAGATAAACAAAATGGACAAACCATTAGGCTAACAACAAAAAAGAAGACACAAATAACAAAAATCAGAAATGAAAAAGTAGACATTACAACTGATTCCACAGAAATACAAAAAACCATTAGAGACTGTTATAAACAACTATACACCAACAAATTTGAAAACCTGGAGGAAATGGATAAATTTCTGGACACATACAAACTACGAAGACTGAACCAAGAAGACATAGAAAACCTGAACAGACCAATAACAAGCAATGAGATTGAAGCAGTAATCAGCAATCTCCCAACAAAGAAAAGACCAGAACCAGATGGCTTTACTGCTGACTTCTAACAAATCTTTAAAGAGGAATTAATAACAATTCTCTTCAAACTATCCAAAAAATGGAAACAGAGGACACTCTCCCAAACTCATTCTATGAGGCCAACATCACCTTGATACCAAAATCAGACAAAGATACAACAACAAAAGAAAACTACAGATCAATATCTCTGATGAACATAGATGCAAAAATCCTCAATAAAATACCAGCAATCCAAATACATCAACACATCAAAAAAGTTATATACCATGATCAAGTGGGATTCATCCCAGAAATGCAAGAATGGTTCAACACACACAAGTCAATAAATATAATACATCACATCAACAACATCAAGGACAAAAAACATATGATTATCTCAATAGATGCAGAAAAAGCATTTGACAAGATTCAACATTCCTTCATGATAAAGACTCTCAACAAATTAGGCATAGAAGGAAAGTATCTCAACACAATAAAAGCTATCTACAACAAGCCCACTGCCAGTATCATCCCGAATTGGGAAAAACTGAAGGTTTTCTCTTAAGAACAGGAGCAAGACAAGGATGCCCACTCTCCCCACTCCTATTTAACATAATACTGGAGGTACTAGCCATAGCAATGAAATAGGCAAGAGAAAGAAATAAAGGGCATTTAAATTGGAAACAGTCAAACTGTCCCTATTTGCAGGTGGCATGATTCTATATATAGAAAAACCTAAAGACTCCATTAAAAAAACTCCTAAAGCTGGTTAATAATTTCAGTAATGTTGCAGGATACAAAATCAATGCCTCAAAATCAGTTGCATTTATATTCTCTAATAATGAGCTAACAGAAAGAGAAAGCAAGAAATTAAGCCCATTTACAATAGTCACCCCCAAAATAAAATACCTAGGAATCAATTTAACCTAATTGTAGAACGATCTCTACAATGAGAACTATAAACCACTACTGAAAGAAATTAAAGAAGACACAAAAAGACGGAAAGACATTCGATGCCCGGATTGGATTGGAAGAATTAACATTGTGAAAATGTCCATAATACCCAAAGTGATATACAGATTCAATGCAATCCCCATCAAAATACCAATGACATTCTTCACAGAAATAGAAAAAAACAACCCTAACACTTATATGGAACAATAAAAGACCCCAAATAGCCAAAGCAATTTTGAGAAAAAAAAAAAAAAAAGTCAGAGGCATAACACTACCTGACTTCAAATTATACTACAAAGTTGTAGTAACCAAAACAGCATGGTACTAGCATAAAAATAGACATTCAGACTAGTGGAACAAAATTGAGAACCCAGAAATCAACCCACAGACTTAAAGCCCATAACATACACGGGGGAAAAACTGTCTCTTCAATAAGTGATGCTGAGAAAATTGGATATCCATATGCAGAAGAATGAAACTAGATGTGCACCTCTCACCAGATACCAAAATCAACTCAAAATGAATTAAATATTTAGGTATAAGACCCAAAACTGTAAAACTACTAAGGGAAAATATAAGTGGAACACTTCAGGGGCTAGGCCCAGGCACAGACTTTATGATCAAGAGGTCAAAAGCACAAGCAACAAAAGAAAAAAAGAATAAACAAATGGGACTTTATTAAAGTAAAAACTTTCTGCACGACAAAGGAAACAATCCACAGAGTGAAACAACAACAAACAGAGTGGGAGAAAATATTTGCAAACTATACATCTAACAAGGGATTAATATCCAGAATATACAAGGAACTCAAGCAATTACGCAATAAATAAACAAATAATCCCATTAAAAAATGGGCAAAGGAACTGAATAGACATTTTTCTAAGTAGGACATACAAATGGCCAACAGGCACTTAAAAAAATACTCAACATTACTAATCATCAAGTAAATGCAATTTAAAACCGCATTGAGATATCACCTTGTCCCAGTTAGACTGGCTATAATCAAAAAGACAGAGAATAACAAATGCTGATGAAGATGTGGAAAGGGAACACTCCTACACTGTTGGTGGGACTGTAAATTAGTGCAACCACTATGGAAAACTGTATGGAGGTTTCTCAAACTACTACAGATAGATCTACCATACTATCTAGCAATCCCGCTTGTAGGTATATACCCAATGGAATGGAAATCATCATGTCGAAGGGGCACCTGTACTCCCATGTTCATTGCAGCACTATTTACAAAAGCCAAGATATGGAACCAACCTAAATGTCCATTGACAGATGACTGGATAAGGAAAATATGGTATATATACACCATGGAGTACTACTCTGCTATAAAAAGAATGAAATTCTTCCATTCACAGGAACATGGAAGAGCTTGGAGAAAATTATGTTGAATGAAACAAGCCAGGCACAGAGAGAAAAGTACTTCATGTCCTCACTCATAAGTGGGAGCTAAGAGAGAAAGAAGGAAGGAAAGACCACAATTATGTGTTGGACTTGCAGAGGTAAAGAGCATACCTAGGTTTGTGGTGTGTGGTGGGGGAGTGGTGAGGGACAGGAAGGTTGGGTATTAACTGGGTGGGGGACACAGGAATAATTGCTATTTGTGGTAACGGGCGTGCTGATAGTATTGATCTGGCCGTCACATCTTGGGCACAAGTGGTGATGGTCAGGTTTATATCCCATGAATATGCATAACCAATAAAATTTTAAAAAATAAATAAAAAAATAAGAGACTATGTATATGTTTGATAGAATAAAAGGAATTAGAAAAAAACAAAAAATTAAAATTAAAAAATGTGAATATCATAACGTCTTTACTCTTTACCCATTTTTCTGAAAAAAGATTTTTTTACCTTGAAAGTTTATCACAGTACACCATTGTGCCAAATATGATTGACTCAAAATGACACTTTTGATATATGAAAAAAGTATGAAATATCAATTTTAAACAAGTTTATACCAGAGATGGCAAATAGATCTTATCTTATGCCAACTTTAATTGCCTAGTTGCTTAAAAGGTTATGTTAAGAATGATTCTGAGGCTGCATCTAGGTTCAGAGTAAAGAGAGTTGTAATGATGTTTGCCCCTGGCAGGGATGGAGAAGTAAAGGCATAAATGCTTGTTTGAAATATCTCATCTATACTTCAAAACTAAATATATGAGATGGGGATTTCTACACTACATTTATACCTTTTTATGTTTTAAAATAACTTTGCTGTTAGTAACACAATTTCGAGGGTATTTTAATGTGTCTCGGTCTGAATTTCTAAGGGCCATCTTCTGATTTGGTATAAACGTGAAGATCACGTAACAATTATGAAACACCTTGTAGATGTTCCAGTAAGTCATTCATAATAATAGCATAGTTGATCTCTATCATGTAGGAATGATGGCAAACTATCACTCAAAGTATTCACGAATTGTCATTCACTATCTTTTGATCAATCCCTCAGCTCCACAGATTTGGGAGCTGATTAAATTTAATGCATGTGTTGTAGGTGGATTTATAATAACTAAGCTCATAAAGTATATTTGTTAATTTGTACTGAGAAGTTTAACTGGAATAGGGATTGAAACACTCTAGTCAGGCTGATTCGCTCATGATACTTGTAGTCAAGTTACTTGGTAAGCCAAATCTTAGCCCAAATATAAAATTATTGATTTATAATAAGAAATATAATTACCATTACAACTAGAATACTCACATCTATGTGACTGACCCATCTTCTCCTTGTAGGCATACCTACATGGGAAGTAAAGTCACAATGTTCTTTGCTGAGCATTAACTAGAACAAAGAATTAGATTGATTAAATCTAAGAATTGTCTTTTCAGTGGGTTTAGTTTGGGCCCAAACAAATTCTCCTGTGTACAAGTGCTTGGATGGGCACTGCCAAAGTACAGCTTTCTGAAGCCCCTTTTTCTATTTGCAATTGATTGGCTGATTCCCATTTTGATTGACACATTTAATAAAGCACCATAATATAATTAATCAAATAGCAGCCAAGTCTTTCAGGCTTGGCTTCCATTTGTCTTTTAAGGTGACTTTGCATCTCTACTCTGGTCTATTAGGCATTGAGAGATTTACACTCACAGAAGAATCTTATTTCTCTAACTTCCAGGTTCTTGTGGGAAGCCTCACAACTCATAAGTATTTAGAATACATCTTATTAAAGAATTGTGTTTAAGCTTATTTTTAGTGAGTAACCTGAGAACTATTTAGTTTAAAATACAGATAATAGTGAGGGAGGGGAGAGATGGAAAAAAGTTAGGAGTTGTGTGCAACACAAAGACAGTTTTTAATGGATGTTAATATTCAGTAAAATATTTCAGAAGTACACTGCTTTTCACACATTTTTTGCTGCATGCTCTAGCTTTAGCCCTCAGACCTCCCAGGCAGACAGCACATATGTTCAATGGAGCTGTGCTGTTAAGGTTAGTGTGTAATGATGTGTGCTATTAGTCTGTGGTAATGGTCGTAGGGAAGCTGAATTGGGCTTAGGATGTTGTATAAACAGGACTGCAATGCTTATTAAAAAGGTATTTTTGTTTCTTTTTCCTACATTATTTGAGACTATATTTCTAAGATTTTTCTTTCTATAAATCTCCACATTTTTAAAATTCTATTCTACTCAACCCTGAAAAGCAAAAGCTGACCCCATTACCACAATTTCATAGTAAATGCATACTATTAAGCTTCACAACAACACTTGGTCTTCTGCAGCAATTTCTAGTTGAGGAGCTCTAAACATTTCATAAATACAGCTTTCTAATATTTTACTTAATCAGAATTAGAGCTGAGGGGGCAGAGAAAATGGCAGGTTTTAAATTTACTTTAATTCTGTACTTCCTTTATGGGTTATGGGATATATTACAGAAGTCATTTTGTATACTTGGTTATGGCGACTTTTCCAAAAGAAAGAATTATTTTGTTTAAAACTGTTACCATGGGGGTGAAGTCACAGATACGGCTTTGGGACTTATTACTTCTTCCATAACGAACTGGGGAGATTTACAAATAATTTTTGTTTTGAACAGAAAAGTATTTTTTAGTTATCTAGTAAGATAAAACAATACAAAACAAAAAAAATGCTGGTTTTTGGGGGGGGGTGGTTATATGTATTTATATATTTTTTTGAGAAATGAGTTTTGAGCTTGATTTCAATCTCTCATAACAAAGTCTGTCAAAGAAAATAAATGATATTTATATATTTAACAAGGTACAAGATTATTATACCATAAAATAACTATGAAAGTTAATATTTGATTAAAATATTTACATCAATGGTGCTTTGTAGACTGCTTCATAGTCTTTTTAAAAATTTTTTAAAAAGATCAACAAAATTTGCAAACCTTTAAATAGACTGACCAAGAGAAAAAGAGAGAAGACAGAAATTACTAAAATCAGAAATTAAGCAGGGGCATGGTAGAGCAGTTGCTTATTCTATTACACTGGAGTGGGCTTTGAGGAGAGAGACATCCTCTTCTTTTTCTGGTCTCCACTGGTAACTTTTCTTGTGTCACTGCAGTTGGGTGTCTGGAGGGCCACCTGCATGGTAGCTGTGGCTACTGCCATGGTCTTGAGCCACTTTTGTGGCAGCTGTAGCTGTGGTGGGCCACCTGCAAAGAAGTGGTGTTTTTGGCGTGCTCCTTGCCTGTTTCTCAGCAGGGAATTCTGCCTTAGTGCTCCAGGTGTGCTCTGTTTCTTGCCTGCTTCTGGGTGGAGGGGCTGGCCCTTGGCTCCTCCAGAAAACCTGCTATTTTAAAAAATTATTACTGAGTTTTGGGGTGGGAAGTGACCAAAGAACATTGTTTTATTGGCAAATACTGTATTGTGCTTGGATTGTATTTTTTATGTACCTGAAAACCCTTGGCAATATGGTATTTCAAGAAGGAGATGAGAATAAGAGATTTTGATGTTATTCCCTGTGATTTGAAGTTAGGGAAATCTTTTGGGGATGGGCAAGGAATCTCTGACTACGGCAGGTTAGAGAGGGAAATGGGCCTGGTGGACAGAATGAGACAGAGCTGGGAGTGTGGGTGAATGGTGAAAATGATGGTAGTAGTTCTCAATCTTTGACGCAGTGGATTCTGAAACTGATTTCAACTCTTTTGGGACCAGTTTTAATGAAGGAAAGAGGTTGTATGTGTGAACTCAGAGCTGGGCCCTAGGAACTGAAATATTTGGCACTTAGCCTTGTTAAGTGATGACTTTCCTTCTACTGAGCATAACGAGGGGTGCACATTCTAACTCCCAGATAAGAGAACCCAGGCTCCAATTTTATGTCTATTTCTGTCCTTCAGGGATAGTTTTTCAACCTCAGGAACCATTTTTTGTGTTGAGGCAGCATTTTGCTTCCTTGAAATTTGTTTCAGTTCAGAGATTTCTAATGCTTTTTTCTTGTAACAGGATATTGAGTTGGACTTTTCCTGCTGACTGGGGCCCAAATGATAGGATTGGGTATGAAGGCAACCTTTTATGTTTTAAGGCCTAAAACAATTGAGGGCTAGAACTTGTACCTGCTTGGGGCTTATTAAGAGGTAAATAGGCTCTGCTATTCCTAATCATCCCCTCAGCAATAACCTTATCATTCTTTCTCCTTTCTTCCCACACAGCTACATAAGCAGAAAACCAAAAGACCAGGGTTAAAAAAAGGGAAAAGCATTGGAGCTGTGAGTCATTAGCCTAAGGGGAGAGGGCTGTGGTTTTTCTTCTTCTTTCCTTGAGGGGAAGAAAAGAGGATGCTCAGCATCCCTAAGCCAAATGTTTGTGTGTGTAGGGGGCTACTTGTAAAGATTTTTGAGTTCTCCTGGTTTGATGTCTGCTTATGCTATAAACTTGGCGATCAGCCTGGTGCCTATTTGAATAAGAGGGTAAAGAACTGGAGAGAGAGTGCATGCTAGTGTAAGGGGCAGTGTAGAGCAGCTTGCACTCCCATGCGAGGCTTAGAAAAGATGTGTAAGTTTTTCGAGTCAAGTGGGAAGGTAGGGGGGCCTTAGCCATCTTGACAGAAGCCTACCCAAGACAGCTTGCCATGAGGTAAGTATATCCTGGCAGAAAGAGAGGTGAAATGAAGGGATCTCCAGGGTGTACACTGAAGGGGCACTGGAGGAGCACAAGCTGAAGACAGATTTTCCCACCTCATGAAACCATGTTTGCCTAATCAGAGAACCAGCAATTGGGTGCCTGCCACACAGAGTTCATCAATATCCAGCTTTGGCCAAGAAAAGATAACAACAGGGATCAGATAAGAAAGAGCCACTTGTCCCTTTTGAACTCCTTCCTCCTTACCACATCAAGCCAGGATAAAGGGGCCTAGAAATGGGACAGGGGAGGAAAGTAAATGATCAGATCATTTTCTTTCTTAATTTGTGTCTTTCCGGTTAAGGCCTGGACAGCATTGCAGGGAAGGAAATGAAATCAACTCTTGAGTTGGAAGTTTCAAACTGGACTGGGCTATTTTATACCTAAAAAATGATCCAGAAAGGTCTGCAGCCTTTCCGAGATGTCAGAGGGGATGGGAAAGGAAGAATGGAGCTATTACAGCTGAAGGCAGAGATTAGAGAAGTATGAGATGCTTTAATGTCTATATCCTATCTTGGTCAGAATTTTCTGCTTTCTGGAGCTGCCTAGCCCTCTGTGTTCGAATAAAAGCCACCATTCCATAAAAACCCACACTTATCTTGATTCATGCCTTTGAGTTGACTGTCACCAGAACCTGTTCCACCTTCACCTGTAGCAATGTGTGAAAGTAGTTGAAGGAAGGAATGAAAGGAATTATAACCTATTAGATTATATTCAACTTGACTGGGAGCTGTCTTCCTTGACTAGAATAATGGAATTGAGATTCTAGAAGAATTACTACGACCAGTTCAAGGTGGTGTCCCAGCACCCATATTGCTATGGAAGCAGGGGCCCTTGACTTAGATTCTGGCTTCAGTCTCTCCCTGCCAAGGCCAGCTTTTACCCAGAAGTAATACCTTTCTGCCACAGTGAGTGTGCAGAGATGGAATGTACCTCCTAGATGCTTTTCCTAAAGGAATTGGGGACCTGTGGGTATACAAAGAGGAAGAGCTTTTACAGCCTGGGGTGAGGGTAGAGTCTTTTCTCAACTTTCTTATTACTGATGACTTAGACAAACATTGCCCTCTAGGGATACTTTTTGCACTCCAAATTGTGGTTAAGTGATATTCTGTATACATATCATAACTTTTTCATTTTTTCCATGGTCTTTCAGTAATTTACATAATCTTTATAATTATTAAACTACTACATTATATTCTTTTCTATTAAAAATATGTGTCACACTTTCCCTAATTTTGGACATTGAAGTTTTTTTTTTTTTTTTAGAAATGTTGCTGTAATTTTTGTGTACCTATTATTTTCCTTTTGTGGATTTTTAATTAATTAATTATTTTAGTTTTTGTGGATTTCCTCAACAGAAGAATTTACTGGATATAAACATTTAAACATTTTTAAGAATCTTAAAATATATCTACAATATATATCTTTAAAAATTATTTAAAAATTGTCATTTGCTATCTCCAAATTTCCCTGCATACCTGTAGTCTGATTAATCTTCTGACTTCACTATTTTGAAATATAATTCTGTGTTCAAAATTTTTAATAGTTTTCATTGTATGCATTTAAAGTTACTGACCTTGTGTTTTCCATTCCAGTCTGATTCCAAAAATTCTTTTAATCCTTGTACCTACTACTTTCTAATGTGAAATCCTTGTTCTAGCCTAGTTGTTCTGCTCACTGTCTCCAAAAGATGCTTCAACATCTTTGCTCACACCTTTCCATCTATGTGGAATGCCCTCTTTCCAATTATAGGTCTAAGGAAATTCTAGCCTTATCTGTTATGAAGGTGTACTTTTCAAGAACATACTATTTTTATAAAATTTTACTTGCCCATCCTACTCTGTACAAATTTACTTTTCTCAGCTCAGAACTTTTAAGGTACTTATTTTTTCATGTTAATTTTTACCATAATTTATTTTGCTGCCTTGTATTGTGAGTATAAAAGATTGCCCAGGATGAAATGTTCAAGATTGAACAAACAAAATAAAAACAAACCAAACCATCTACCCAAACACACCCACCATGATGGGACTAGTTGAAGCTGGAAAACCTGTTATTTCAAAATGAAAGCAGTCTGTCTTGCAGGAAGAGGTAGAGATTTGAGTAACTCCTCATGTAGGCTCTTTACTTTGGGAAAAAAAGACATTTGAAAGAATCTTTTAATGACATGGAACTTCAGCAACAACATATATTTTTATTCTGTAACGGTGCAGTGGCTAACCAGAAAAATATTCAGTAATATTGCTATCTTGAGATAACAAGACTATTACATATGGTGAGTAGTATGGCTGAAAATATTGTTCTTTTAAACTCTGAGTATATATCTCTTGAATTATCTAGGAAGTACCTTCAATGGGTAGAGCATTATGCTGCTGTCTAAAATTTATGCATGTCTAGGAAATGAGTTCTGTAACTTGTGAGCACTGGGGACATTCTTACATTAACCTAAATCTTTGTGTATGGGGTAGGGGGAAATCTGCCTTAATTCTTCCCTCAAATATTCAAGCCTGAATAGAACCTCTCTGGCATTGGCATTTCATACAGTATCAGCTCTACTTGAAACAATGAAAGTAGCATTCCTGATCACAAGCAGTTGATCCTCAGACATGTTTATTGATGGCACTATCAAGGAAAACAGCATACTGACATACAATACAAAAAAACTTGGCAGACTTTATAGTGGCAATTCAGTTTTGGCATTTATATTGGTAAAAACAGATTACAAGGCTTACTGTAGCTCAAGCCTTATTTAAGCTTGCAAAATGTCTGATTTGATCAGCTGGCATTCTACTGAGAGCAACACCTCTATCTCTAGGAATTCCACTTATGCATTTACACTGGTGTAGTGCCTGTACCCTGCTTTGAGTGTGTGTTATATAAGCTAATCTTTTTTTTTTTCCGATTGACCCCTTTCAAAAGATTCTACTGAGTCACCATGCCCCTGTCAGTGCAGTTTTAAAAAATTTAAATAAACAGTGACACTTAGTGGCTAGAAATATTCATTACAGTGCTCTTCTGTAAGAATCTTCATTAACACGTCCCATGGTAATAAAGTAAATGATACCAAAATTTAGTCTTCTTGGCAAAGTAATATATAGTATTTGAAGTGTTGTTGGTTTTGCAGCAGCTGTCATTCCATACCAATCCATTTAGTTAAAAAGCAAACAGGTGGCTCACACATATTGTTTTTACTACATAAATTTTTAAATTTTGTTCAGTCCTACTGAAATAAATGGGGCATTTTTGCTGTTGATTTCAGTTTACCGGAAGATAAGATAATGAAGACATTATTAATTAAAAGCACTGTTCAAAAATGATTGCTTTCTTCTAAGCATGTATCGATTGACCTGAAATATGAAGAAGTACCTTAAGTTAGATAAGTAACTTATACTTTATCTATGAGACTGAAAAGAACCAAAACATAACAAACAGACAAAAGATTAATGTGTCTTTAATTAACACTTTTGTTTTGGAACTATGGTGCAAAAGAAGTTAAATTATACTGAGGTTTTTAAGTGCTTACTCCAAGGTCAAGATCAAGAGATTATTTGTTTAAGATCTAGGAAAAGTTTTCCCTCAATTTTATTGCATTTATGGATTTATTTTTGACCTTTAAGGAAAGTTTTGGGACAATAATTAGTGTTTTATTTTCCTGCAAAATGAAAGCATGCTATCTTGCCTGAGGTTAATGTGTTTTTAAGTCTCTTGAGTTGCTGTGATTGGAAAGCAATTTAGAATATTGTCTTCTGCCAGCTTCACATACAACAGAGAGATGAGTGGAAAATATCTGATTAGTGGGTGTGACAAAATATGGCAAGACAGTTATGGAAATAAATGTAAACCATGTTGTTTGACTTACATATTGGTTTTTTAAGTACCAAAACAAATACAATAAAAAAATTTTTTGACAGAACATAATTAGGGAGTGAGAAGGGGGCTGGTGATATAGTAGTTTTTACAAGTGTAGTGAGAAATCTCTTTTAAGTAAATCCAGTATGTAAAAAGCTGACTTTACAAAAGAGCTAAGTTAAAGAGTCTGATTATGAGGTTTATAGAAGCATTTGCCAAAGGCTCAAAGTAAACCATATATACCCCAGAACAATTATTTCCCAGTTGAGTAAACTGTGCAATCTATTGACTTAATTCTCCACTCATTGGTTATATTGAACTCTTACTCCTTTCTCCCCTCATCTGCCTCCCATTTGTTCTCTCTCTGCCTGCCCAGCAGGGGGTGATGCCCCTCCTGTGCTTTCTGGGTATATGAATGTACTCTTTTTTTTTTGGTTGGCTGGTTGGTACATGGATTGAACTCTGGACCTTGGTGTTAATAGCCCCAAGCTCTAACCAACTGAGCTAACCGGCCAGCCCTGAATGTACTTTTATTGCCTGTCAATTGTCTGTGTCTCACAGTTGGCAAACTCCTTGAGGGTTGGAATTATGTATCTTATTCACTATCTAGCATCTAGCACAGTGCCTGGTATGTAACACGTGCTCATTAAATATTTAGAGTTTGAGAGAGAGAAATACTACATGTCCTTACTCATAAGTGGGAGTTACAAAATAAATAAATAAGTAAAAATAAGAAAGAAAGAAACAACGGTCATAATAATATGTTGAATTTTCAGAAGGACAGAACAGAACTGTGGTTACTAGAGAGGGGAAAAGAGAGGGGGAAAGGGGATTAGTGAGAAATTGGTTAATGGACACAAAAAATGATTGCATTTTGTAATTATGAATATGCTAATTATCCTGATTTGATCATCACATATTGTACACAATTATTGACAGTCAACTTTGTGCCCCACAAATATGTATAGTCAATTAATGTTTCAATAAAATTTTTTAAAAAAATAAATATTTAGTGTTTGTAGGGGTCAGAATGCGGCACAGCACCTCAAGAGACTTGAAATAGAGCTAGAGGGAAGAGGCAAAGTGAAACTCTTTCCTGGTGCCTGAGGGGCAAAGTAACCCTCCCACCTCTGGGGTACTCTTTTGTGTTTGTCCAGGAGGGATGTGGAGCTTCCAGGCTACTGATGTTTCTTTTTTCTGTTGATAGCTTTGAGATACGGGTTTGGAGATGAGCCATCCTATATAAAAGAGGCCGTTCTGTTCCAGAGAGTATATAATTGGAATTCAGTTTCAGATGGTGTACAGCAGATTCTTTAAATAATTCTTCTTTTAGGTAGACTGTAAAGGATACTGTCTTCTCTCTTGGGAATGTGTAAGTCAAAAAGTACTATGATGGAAAGAATGATGTACTGCCAAATGGGAGCTTACACCTAGTTCCACTACTAATTCTGTATTTAACCTTGGCTTTATCATTTCATCTCTTTGGTCCTAACTTTCTTCTTTTACAAAATGAAAGAGTTGGATTGGATGACCTCCAAGATTCCTTCTGACCTTATATTCTAAGCTTGCAGTGCTCATTAGGACACAAATAAAGATGTTGAGTTAGATTTTAATTATCTACAAGGTCAAGACAGGACTTTCCATCAGATGCAGCACAGGCCAATAGGAATTGCCTAGTCATTCAGTCACTCTGATTTAACACAGATGTTCAGCAAATATATTTTGTTGACTAATGAAATAATTAACTCTATCTCTTTCTTCTAGATCTTTAAGCAAAAAAAAAAAAATGTGTTTTTAAAAAAAACTTTAAAATTTGATTTTATTGTAGATCTACATATAATTGTAAGAAATAAAACAGAGAGATCCTGAGTACCCTTACCCAATAGTAACATCTTGCAAAACTATAGTACAAGATTACAACTATGATACTGACACTGATACAGTCAGGACACAGAACATTTCCATCACCACAAGATTCCCTCATGTTACCCTTTTATACCAACAGCCAATTCACTCCTGCCCCGACCCCTTCCTTAAGCCCTGATAACCCTAATATGTTCTCCACTTCTATAATTTTGTCATTTCAAGAATGTTATGTAAATGGAATCATACAGTATGTAATCTTTTGTGACTGGCTTTTTTTACTCATCCTAATTCTTTTGAGATTCATTCAGGTTGTTTCATGTATCAATAGTTCTTTCCTTTTTATTGCTGAGTAGTATTCTGGGGTACGGACCATGATTTGTTTAACCATTTATCAATGGAAGGACATTATTTCTGGTTTTGGACTATTATGAATAAAGCTTCTGTAAATGTTTGTGTTCAGGTTTTTGTGTGACCATATCTCTGGGATAAATGCCCAGGAGTGCAATTACTGTGTAAAATTGTAGTTGCATGTTTAGTTTTTAAAGAAACTGCCAGATTTTATTTCAGAGTGGCTGTACCATTTTACATTCCTGCTAGCAATGTATGAGTGATCCAGTTTCTCTGCATTCTCACCAGCATTTGGTTTTGTTTTTTAGTCATTCTGGCATATGTATAGTATTATCTTGTGATTTTTATTTGCCATTTCACTAATGGCTAATGATATTTACTATTTTTTATGTGCTTATTTGCCATCTGTATATCCTTTTTGGTGAAATGCCATTTCAGGCCTATTTCCCATCTTCTTTTTTTTCCCTTTGTTTATTTGGGGCTTTTTGTCTTTGCAGCAGAGCCAGCCTCCCCTAACTGATACGGTGACAGGGGCTGGTAAGGTTACCCTCCATCACACAGTAGGACAAAAATCTCTTTAGGATCGAGTAGGACTTGCTGTTGCTGATTGAATGCAGTGCTCTGTTCCTGGAGAGAGATGGCAATATAGAGTAGCAGAGGCCACATCCCACTCCTCCATGCTCTAGCTGTGTGACCTTAGACTAGGTGCTGACCTCTCTGTGGCTCAGTCTTCTCTTCTGACACGTGGGGATAACAAGGACTTCCTCCCCTACCCTGCCACATGTACACAGATCCTTGAGGTAATTAGGTGATGAATTCGGGATCATCGCAGGAGCATGCATTGCTGTTAAATCGAGGAGGCTGGGCTGGCTGCTGTTCTAGGTCCCTTCCTGGCTCATGACTCTGTGCCCTTTGATTCCCTGCTTCCTGAAGCCTCCTGGGAAGGTGGCCCTGATCACCCAGAAATGCTAACACCCCTTGGGTGAGGAGACGTGATGAACTGGCCGTGTCTCCCGGTTTGCTTGCTGTCACGTTTAATACAGACTCCAAGCCGGACCACTCAGTCACTGTCACCTCACACCTCGCTCAGAGCTAACACCAGCTCCTTTTCACTAATGAGGCTCTGCTTGGAGGCTCCAGCCCTCACCTCAGCCTTGTTTCTCTTTGCCCTTCCTGTCACATCCAAGAGAGAGGTGGTATTCCAGTCATCTGTCACCCAGAGGAAAAGTTAAGCCTTGCTGAAGCAAAATCCTTTAAGGAGTTGTTTTTATGGGTTGACCCTTTCTGGGCTCCAGAATCCTGGCTGGGGTCCTATGGTTCTCTCTCCTCCATCTGGCTGTGTGCAGCATGCCCTGCAGGAGCTCGTAGACTCAGGGCCTTAGGGCATCCTCTGGATGATTCCTTGAGAAAGACGGAATAAACCTATGAGAAGAGGGCTGTTGACAATTCACCACACAGGAAGTTTAAGACTATTTAAATGAAACTTTGAATGATATTCAATGAAGCTTGTGGTCCAGACATTATTCCCAAGTAGTCCACATGCTGTTCTGCATTTCCCATCCTCCCTTGCGGTTACGTTGGTGCCTTGTGACTAGTTCTGACCAATGGACTTCAGCAGAAGCAACATTTTTTTCCTGAGGTTTTAGGGTTTTTTTTTGTATTCTATATACTAGTCCGTTTTTGAATATGTAGTTTGCAAACCTTTTCTCCAAGTCTATATCTTGTCTTTTTAACTTCTTAACAAGGTCTTTCACAAAGCGAAAGTTTTATTTTTGATGAAGTCTAGTTTATTAATTTTTCCATTTATGGATTATGCTTTAGGTACCAAATCTTGGAAGTCTTTGCCTAGCCCTTATGTTGAAGATTCTGTCCTGTTTTTTTCTAAAAGTTTTACTATTTTACATTTTATTTTTAAGTCTGTGACCCATTTTGAGTTAACTTTTGTATAAGTTGTGAGACTTGTTTCCTGTATTCAATTGCTTCAGCACCATTTGTTGAAAAGGCTATCTTTCTTCTGTTGAATTGGTTTTACACTTTTATCAAAAATCATTTGAATGTATTTGTATGGCTCTATTTTGTGTTCTCTGTTCTCTTCTGTTGATCTATGTGTGTATAGACCAAACCAATACTATATAGTCTTTATTACTGTAGCTGTATAACAAGTCCTATAATCAGGTGGGCAGATTCTTCCTACTTCATTTTTTTAAAAATTGTTTTAGCTGTTTCAGTTCTTTACTTTTTCACATACATTTTTGAATGATGTTGTCTATATCTAAACAAAAAGTTACTGGGATTCTGATAAGAATTGCATTATACCTGTATTTCAATTTGGGGAGTATTACCATTTTTAATACCCACACACTGAGTCTTTCAATCCATGAACATGATAGTTTTTATTTTTTATTTTCAGCATTATCTTTGGTTTTGGCATCAGTGTAATACTAGCTTCATAAAATGAATTGAGAAATGTTCCCGTCTTTTCTGTTTTCTGGAGAAAAAGATTGTATAGAATTGGTGTTAATTCTTCTTCACATATTTGGTGGAATTCTCCAGTGAAACAAACTGAGCCTGGAAATTTCTTTTTTTTTTAAATTAAAAATTTAATTTCTTTTATATTTATAGGGATATTCGAATCATGTATTTCATATTCAGTGAGTTGCAGTTACTCGTGTTTTTCAGGGAAATGGTTCCTTTCATCTAAGTTGTCAAGTTTATATTTGTAGAGTTGTTCATAGTATTCCTTTATTATCCTTTTGATGTCTGCAAGGTCTGTGGTGATATCTCCTGTTTTATCCCTGATATTGGTAATTTGTATCTTTTCTTTTTTCATTGTCAATCTTGCCTGAGGTTTGTAATTACATTGATCTTTTCAAAGAACTAGTTCTTTTTTAAAATCATTGATTTTCTCTATTGTTTGTCTATTTAATTTTATTGATTTCTGTACTTTATTATTCCTTCTTCCTGCTTTCTTTGGGTTTATTTTTCTAGGTTCTTGAGATGGGAGTGTAAATGACTGATTTGAGATTTTTTTCTTTCTAATATATACATTCAGAGCTATAAATTTCTCCTTCAGCACTGTTTAGTGGTGTCTGACAAATTTTGATATGTTTTATTTTCATTTTCATTCATTTCCATGTATTTTAAAAATATTTCCCTGGAGACTTACTCTTTGACCCATGGATTATATAGATGTGTGTTATTTAGTTTCCAAGTTTTTGTTGTTGTTGTTAGTTGATTTTCCAAGTTTTTAGAAATTTTTGCTATCTTTTTGTTTTTGATTTCTATTTTTATTCCATTGTGATCAAAAACATTCTGCATAATTTCCATTCTTTTTATTTTGTTGAGATTTGTTTTATGGCTCAGTATATACAAGGGTCCCTCAGAAAGTTTATGAAAAGATTCATATTAGCATTTAATTCTATTTTTTCTGTGAACTTTTTGAGGTCCCTGTAGTTTCTCTTAGTATATAGGTTCCTTGGGCATTTGAAAAGAATGTGTATTCTGCTCTTGTTGGGTGGAGTGTTTTGTAAATGTTGATGGGATCCTGTTGGTTGATGGTGTTGTTGAGTTCTTCTATATCCTTCTGATTTTGTATTTATTCTATCAAGTCTTCAGAGGGGTGTTGGGTCTCTAACTATAATTGTGGATTTATCTATTTCTTCTTTCAGCTCTTATGTTTTGTGCATAACCATTTAGGATTGCATATCTTCTTAGTGGATTGTGCCTTTTATCATGTCTTTCTTTTATATTGCCTCTCTCTATCTCTGGAAATTTTCCTTGTTTTGAATTCTACTACTTTACCTGATATTAATATAGCCACTCCTGCTTTTCTTTGATTAACATTTGCATGATATGTTTTTCCATCCTTTACTTTAAATCTGCCTATATCGTTTTGTTCAAAGTGAGTTTCTCATAGACATCATGTAATTGGGTCATGTTTTAAAATTCACTCTGTGATTCTCTTTCAATTGATATATTTACAATTTACATTTTATGTAAGTACTGATATGTTAGGACTTAAATCTGCCATTTATTTTTTGTTTTATGTTGGTTCTCTCTGTTTTCTATTTCTCTGTTTCCTTTTTTCTGTCTTCCAGTGGGTTACTAGAACAATTTTTAGAATTCCATTTTGGTTTATTTATAAATGTGTTTCTGAATGTATCTCATTGTAGCTTTTTTAAATGGTTGCTGTAGGTATTGCAATATATAAATGTATATGTAGCTTATCAAAATCTACTGGTGTCATTATTTTAGCAATTTGTGTGAAGTACATAAATATTACCTCACTTTCTGTCTTTTTTCTCTCCTTTATAATATTTATAATTGTCATAAATACTTTCTCTACATAGATTTAGAACCATATCAGAGAGAGTTGTAATTTTTGCTTCAACTGTCTATCATATTTCAGAAAAAGGTGAATCTCTGCATGATCTGTGAAAGAGGCATTGTGAGCTCTTTATTCCAGTGAATTGTACTGTTTAGAAGAGGTAAGGGAAAGCACATTGTATTTATCCATATTTTTGTTACTGCATTCTTTTTTCATTTCTGATATTCCAAGGTTTTTTCTCTTAACATTTCTTTTCTGTTTAGAGAACTTCTTTTAGCTATTCTTTTAGGGTAGGTCTACTTTTGAAAAATTCTCTTAGTTGCCCTTCAACTGAGAATGTCTTGATTTCCCCTTAATTCCTGAAGGATAATTTCACTGGGTAGAGGGTTCTGAGTTGACAGTTCTTTTCTTCCAGCACTTGAAAAATATTGTGCCACTTCTTTCTGGCTTCCATGGTTTCTGATGAGAAACTCCCTGTTATTCAAATTGTTTTCCCTCATAGGCAAGGTGTCATGACTGTTTTCAAGACCTTTTCTTTGTCTTTAGTTTTCAGAACTTTAATTATGTTATGTCTTTGTGTGTATTTCTTTAGGTTTATTTTGTTTAGGGTTCACTCAGCTTCCTGAATGTAGGTTTATGTTTCGTGCTAAATTTTGCAAATTTTAAGCCACTACTTCTCCAAGTGCTTTTTTAATCCCTGCTCTCATTCTTCTCTTCTTCCAGAACTTCAGTGATACAGATGTTAGATATTTTGTTATACTCCTAGAGGTTCCTGAAGCATGTTCATATTTTTTTTCTAGTATATTTTCTCAATGTTGTTCAGACTTGGTAATTTGTATTGTCTCTTGCAGTTCATTGTTTCTTTCTTCTGTCTCCCCCATTCTACTGTTGAGCCTACCCACTGAGATTTTTTATTTTAGTTATTGTATTTTTCAGTTCCAAAATTTTCTCTTGGTTCTTCTTTATATCTTCTGTTTCTTTGCTGAGATTTTCTCTTACTTTGCTAAGGCTTTCTGTTTTTTACATTTGTTTCAAGCATTTTTGTAACTTCTCATTAAAACATTTTTATAATTGGCTGCTATAAAATCTTTGTTAGATAATTCTAAAACTTCTGTCATCTCTTATTGGCATCTATTATCTTTTTTCATTCTTTAGAGATTTTCCTCATTGTTGTGTAATGAGTGATTTTTTATTGAAACCTGGGCATTTTCTTATTATGTTACAAGACTCTAAATCTTAATAAACCTTCTCTTGGTTGATTTTCTCTAACACCACTCTGGCAGTGGAAGAAAGGGGGTGCTACCCTGTTAATGTAGGTGGAATAGAAGTCTAGGTTTCCCAGTTGCCCTTCTTCACACTTGAGTGGATGGTACTTCTCCTTACTGCTGGGTGGGGGTGGGAATTCTGCTCCCTACATGGTTTCCACAGACACTGTGTTGGGAATGGCTTCATTACTGTGGATGATGGTTAACGTTTTGATTCTCCACTTAGCCTCCTCTACCACTACCTCAGTGTGAGGAGGGTGTCTCATTACTGCTGGGTGGGTATGGAGGTCCCAGCTCCTCAAGTGGTTTCCACTGACACTGCAAGGAGGGGGAAATCAAGTTACTGCCCAGTAGAGATGGAAGTCCTGGCTCCCTATGTGGCCTTCTTTGAAACCACTCAGTGAAGGCATTGGAGCACCTTATTAACGTCCTGTGGAGACGGAAGTCTAGGCTTCCCAGTTGGCATGTGTTGGCATGGTTGGGGATGAAGTCATAGTTTTTTCTGTGGTGTTTCTCTGGAATAGAGCAGTTCTTGTCTAGAAGTTTTCTGTTTTACTAGATTGTCCTTTTCCTGGTCCTCTGGTTAGAGAGAGCAAGCCTTTGTTGGGACTATTTTGTCTGTGCCTGTTGGTATGTTCATGCTTCTACTTTCTTCAGCTGTAAGTCTCGGATATATGAGGCAAAAAGAAAATCCAAAGGACTCACCACCATGTTATCCCTTGGGTTTTGATATCCCTAGCCAGTCTGCTTTCTTCTCTTCAGTCTTCCTATGTGTGCTTTACATATAATGTCCAGGGATTTTAATTGTACTTAGTGGGAGAAATAGGGAAAAGTACATCTACTCTATCATCTTGGAATAATGTGTCTTTTAATGTCTGAAAATAGAAAAGTCTTCTATTTGCTGATGAGTTTAGGAGTTCTGGTGGACATGGATGGGTATCTGTGGGAGGGGTAACAGAAAGGAGAGGAAAGGGAAATATTCTGTTACTCCTAAAACAAAAATCTATGAGTCCTAATTGAATATTTTTGTTCATTCATCATTCAGAAAACATTTATAATTCAACACTGTATGTGTGGCAACATGATTGGTGCTAGAAATCCAAGGATAAGTGAGATTACTTTTTCTTATTAGGATCTCAAAATCTAGTCTAGTGGAGGCTAACACCCAAATAAGAAACAATTATAACATCTTATGATAAGTGATTCCTGAAGGATGAAAAGAAGTTCTCTAAGTTAACTGGAAGAAGATGATCTAAGTAAAAGAAATAGCGTGTTTAAAGGCAGAGAAGCATAAAATTTTTGTTGGTTTAGGAGAATGGCAATCATTAGTATGAAAAGAATAAGGGGTTCATACGAATGAATGGGGGGAGATTAGGGTGAAAATATTGGTTAGGGCTAGATTGTGGAGGGCTTTAATAAGTTATGTCATGCTAAGGAGGTTTTATACTTTTTGCAGGCAATGGAGAGTGATCTTTAAGCTGTTTGAGTGAGGATTCAAAAATAATGACCTTTGTTACGTTTATATCTGTGTCTACATGTGTCCTTTAATATCCTTTTACATGTGCTGAATGTAAGATTTGCCACCCTGCCTTCATCTTTTTTTTCTTTTATCTTTTCTTCTATGATCATCTGTGGCTAGAAATGAGGGAGACATCTAGAGTTACTAGATTGAGATATGTAAATGTAACAGATGTACAAGTGCAGTTCAGGATGACAGTATTTTTTCAAGTGTGTTCTCACAGACATTTTCATTAGTTGTGAGTGTGTGTTTAAATATAGTGGCACTCAGTTAATCCTAACAGTCACCTCACAATCCTTTCACCCCCTTACAGTCATTTCAGCCTACTCATTGAAAGTGGTTTTTCACAGACTCTAGTAGAATTGTACACTGATGGGGCTATATTAATTTTAGGAAATGAAAAATCTGTATTTTCCCCAAGAAATGGGAATATATGATTCTAGCTTATTATGTTAAAGTAGATAAAATATTGTTTTTCATCATGCAGAGTGTTTCATTAATTTTTCATTGCTTTTTTTCATCATCTACATCTATGGTCACTATTTCTTCTTGTCTTCAGGTATATTCTATTAGTATCTGCAAACTCTTCCCCTCTTCTGTAATAGCATATATTCAAACCTTATGATATCCCTAATGTATTGGTATATTTTTAAAAAGCCCATATACAATAACATTTTATTTTTATGCTGTCTAAATCTTTTATTTAAAGACATCTGGTATGTTTGGCTCAGCGGACAAAATATGACAGTGCTGAAAAGTAGTATTAGCAATTCTTATGACTTTCTACATATTTTAAGATGCTTATGGCAGAAACTGCATACTGTGGTGGATAGAGTAGCAGACTAAGAAAAATTTATCACTGATATGCTATTGCTTACTAGTTTGTGACCTTGAAAAAGCCAGTAGCCTTCTCTGTAATTCTGATTTGTTAACCACAATGTTATAGTTATGAAAGAGGAGAAAATTACCCCAAATATTTGCCTAACAGGAATACTGAGATTTTGAATGTAGTTCTTTTTTATTTTTAATATAGCATAATATATTGCTACTGTTAATGTTTCCAAAGTGGCTCACTTGAACTCATTTTCTTGTAATAACTAAAAATATGTCCTCTGTATGGCCAGCGGTAACTTTTTGGTTTGACCTTCTATATGATTTATAAATGAAAATATAATATTGAACTGAACTTTCCCTTGTTATAAAAATTCTTCAGATATTAAAATATTTTAGGTATAAAAATGGAAATAGTATTAATCTAAATTTGAAAAATTGTTATCCAATTTTTATTATGTTTTGCTGCTTTCAGTTTTAATTCAGAGATATTAATTGACTAAATACTTTCTTTGCAATGAGATCATAATAAATAATGCTATTGTGTTAGATGTGTATAAGAACCAGTTCATAGTTTGGTATTTCAGCTTGTGTGTACTGTCCTCTACTGGATGGAAAGCATCATCCTGGTTCAAATAATCAGCACCTTGCTAACTTATTAGTGATTTATTCTGGTTAAACTTTGAAAGTCTTTGTTACATTTGCTGAGGGTAGGGTGAAGAGATTTGTACTTATAAGCCAGATTCCCTCAAATACTGGTGATTATTGTAAGTTCTTTGATTGGTGGAATAATTTTATTACAAATATTTCACAGTCATCTGGGAAATTGGTTAAAAAAAGAGGAACTTAGTTTTAATTTACTATGGTATGTGTATTTATGTATATTTATATATTTCTTATTTAAGCCAAAGATCAAGATCCAAACAAACCAGGGAACTTGACAGGCCATGGTCACTGGAAGTTTTGTGTATGGTGACTTGACATTGTGATTTATTTGCATTTCTCTTTCATACTTAAGTTATTTAAAAGCAGTGCATGCTTAGTGGAGGTGCATGAGAAGAGGAATGCTGGATTTTGATCTTATTCACAATACACATGCCAGATATATTTTGCTTTCCTGAAAAAGTTGTACTATCTTTACTCCTTCTCTAAATCTGTTGCCTTTCTAAGCATGATACCAAAGGCAAATATCTTGAAGAAAAGAGTGATAAATTTTGCTACAAAAATTTTAGAGCTTCTGTCTGCCGAAATCCACTGTAAACAAGATTGAAAGGCAACTGACAACTGGAAACAATGGGTGCAACCCACTGGTGAACAAAGGGTGAAAATCCATCTTATAAAGAGCTCTTAAATTGTAAAAGAGCATGTAGTACATGCCAGGCCATCATTTCACCTGGAGAGCCAGGTACTGTCATTATCCGTTTTATAAAAATTAAGTCTTAGTGATGAATTAAAGCTTCAAACCCAGGTGATCTGACCCAATTCTATGCTCTTAACCACGAAACCACACTGTCTTCCATTCCTATACATGGACAGAGACAGGAGCAGGCAATTCACACAAGAAAGCATTCAATGGCCACAAACATTTAAAACTTATTTACTCTCTCTAGAAATCAAATAAATGAAAATAGTGAGAGAACATTTTTTGTCTATCAAACTGACAAAGATTTTAAAAAATACTCGTGTTCATTATTGGCAAGATATAGAAAAATGAAACAATTGAAAAATTCTTTCATTGGGAAAATTATTTACAAAATCCCTTAAAACTCTGTATAGTTTTTAACATTGCAATTTAATTTTTAGTTATTCATCCTGAGAAAATAACTGTGTAGATTTATGTTAAGTCAATATTTGTTTATAGTAGCTGGAAATTGGAGACAGCCAAAAATGTTCAACAATAGGGGATTGGTTAAGTAAATTAGTGTACACCTATAAGATGGCATACCAGTAGTTGTTTAAAATAATATTTTAAAGAACTGTTTAATGGCATTTTATGTATTAAGGGAATAAATCAGCTTTTTAAATCATTAAATTTAGATTCCATACAAAACATGTACCTTTTTGCATTGGTAAAAGACTGGAAAGGTTTATACCAAAATATTAACAGTGATTTTTCTCTACGTAATGGGAATATGGGTAGGTTTTATTTTTAATTTCTAAATTGTCTATAATAAAGGCATTTAAATTTTTTTAGGAAGAAAAGAGTTACTATAAAATTTCCTTTAAGTTACCTCTTGTTGCACGTAAGATTTTTTAAAAGCATAATCACAGATTTGCAAAAGAGAAATTTTGATTTCTCCATCCTTCTTTAATATTGAATAAATAGGTACATGATTGATCATTATTTTGGTCTTAAAATGGATAGTTTTTGCAGAAAGAGAAATACCACATGTTCTCACTTATTGGTGGGAGCTAAAAATTAATATATAAATTCACACACACACACACACACACACACAAAACGGGGGGGGGAGAAGATATAACAACCACAATTACTTGAAATTGATACGACAAGCAAACAGAAAGGACATTGTTGGGGGGGAGGGGGGGAGGGAGAAGGGAGGGAGGTTTTAGTGAAGGGGAGCAATAATCAGCCACAATGTATATCGACAAAATAAAATTTTTTAAAAAAATGGATAGTTTTTGGTGTTAAAATGGATAGTTATCAGTACTTTTAAACCGAGGTAAACTTGAATGATGTTTATTCATAGTTTTATTGTAAAATTTTCTTTATCTCATTTGCTGGCCAAATTTTTTTTTCTTTTCTTTTAACCTCTTTGCATTCGTATTTGTCTTTCTATTCCTTATTCTTGCTAATGTATTTTCCATATTTTCTTCTTTTTAAAAATGCCTCTTCTGTTTTTATATTCATTGTTTTGTGACTAATCTTCCAGTGTTAGTCCTTCAAATCATTCTTTCTTTCACAGTGAAAATTTTGCAAAATTGGCATGGAATTTGTTGTGAGAAGTGGAAGATGCCAACTTGCTTATTTTGTCTTGTGTTTTTTTAACAGAATTAAGATTATATAACCTAGTTCTCAATCACTGGTGATTTAATTTCAGTATTTGTTTATAAACTTACATTAATATTTTTATTTTTTGTTAACGTGGGACTTATTAGTTGGTTTCGTTCCTGAATGGTTGGACTCTTCGCCCACCCCCCCGAGCAAATGATCTCTCTTCCCTCTGCTTTCAGTAAGTCAGTTTATATTTGGAGACATGGCACAGTGCTAGATGATTCAAGCTGAGAAAAAAAAAAAAAAAAAGATCTCTAGTACTCATTTTCTGTTTTCCCCTGAGCAAAATCTTGACAGGTATCTAGCATATATTGTTTTCCATCTTGATTATGCATATAGGCATAATACTGCAGATAGAGATCAGAGACCTTGAATTAATGTCTTTAAATCCCGAGGAAATATTTTGAGGTTGTAATAGACTCAATTATGACAGATTTTGTAGTTTGATTTGCTGCAATTCTATCATTTGAACACTAAGTGGCACTAAAGCCTAGGTCACTGATAATATCATGATTCAAATTCCAAGATTCAGGGGTCTATTAATGGGTAAATGGCTTTGGGAAAGTGCAAAAAGGATCAGTAGAAAGTATTATGAGCTAAAAAAAAAAAAAAAAAGTTAGAAAAGTTAGTTTGACAATCAGTTATTTTTGAGAACTGAAAGTTTAACCAAACTCTACTGCTTTTATTTTAGAATTATTTGAAAGCAAGTAAACTGCTCTTAAAATGACCAAAGATGATTAACCTCACTGCAGCCTATTTTTGAATATTTTCCTTTCTTTTCTTTGCAGGGAGGGGGAATCTATACTTAAAGAAGATTTTCAGATAGAATGCACCTATATGTATGTTGATCCTTAAGCCCTTGCGCACCCATAGTTGACAATGTCCATAGCAAACATTATTTCTGAACTTAAGCATCTTCAAAGACTATTTAATTATACTTATAAGTGTGTGTTATACATTTGAATGAATTGAGGAGATGTCAGTGTCATCTGAGCTTGACAAAAAAATTAGAATTTGGTTATTTTGGAGGAGGAAGAAAATCATTCTTACGGTTTGTTGTTTCTCTGAACTTTTTTTAGTTTTAAAAAATTTTCCTCAAGCTTTATTGAGATACAATGGACAAATGAAAATTGTATATATTTAAGGTTTGAATACATATATATTGTGAAATGATTACTACAATCAAGCTAGTTAACACTTTCATCACCTTACATAGTTACCATTATTTATTTATTTAGGAACAATTGACAAAAATTGTATCTATGTATGGTGTACAATGTGATGTTTTGATATAAATATATATTGTGAAATGAGTACCACAATCAAATTAATTAACATATCCACTACCTCACATAGTTGTCTTTTTTTGTGTGCTGATAACATTTCAGATCTACTCTCATAGCAAATTTCAAGTATTTAGTACATTATTACTAACTATAGTCACCATGTTATTATGCATTAGATCTCCAGAATTTACTCGACTTGCCTAACCGAAACTTTGTACACTTTACCAACATCTCCCAATTTCCTCTACCTCCCAGCCCTGGCAATCAACAACATTCTACCCTCTTCTTCTGTGAGTTTGACTTTTTTAGATTCTACATGTAAGGGAGATCATGCAGTATTTGTCTTTCTGTGTCTGGCTTATTTCACTTAGCATAATGTCTTCCAGGTTCATCCATGTTGTTGCAAATGACAGGATTTTCTTCTTTTTTAAAGCTAAATAATATTTCATGTATAATATGTATAAACCACATTTTCTTTATCCATTCATCTGTCTACAGACATAGGTTGATTCCAAATCCTGGCTGTTGTGAATAATGCTGCAGTGAACATTGGAGTGCAGATATCTCTTCAGGATACTGATTTCATTTTTTGACAGTACAAACCTAGAAGTGGGATTATCGGATCATATGGTAGTTGTATTTCTAATTTTTTGAGAAACCTCCATACTGTTTTCCATAATAGCTATACCATTTTACATTCATTCCCACCAACAGTGTACAAAGGATCCCTTTTCTCTACAAAATTGCCAACATGTTGTCTTTTGTCTTTTGTATAAGAGCCATTCTAACAGGTATGAGATGGTATTTCACTTTTTTAAAAAATTCTTTTCTTTTTGCTCCTCTGATCAAATAATTTGAATGTCCTACCTTGGAGCTCACTGATTCTTTCTTCTGCTTGATCAAGTCTGCTGTTGAAGGTTTCTGTTGCATTTTTCAGTTTAGTTCTTATATTTTTATCACTAGGATTTCTTTCCTTTTTTTTTTCTCCTTACAATAGGTGATTTTATTTGTTACAAGGCATATATGTATTTTTTTCTAATGTTAAAAGTAACACATTTATTTCAGAAAAATTAGAAAGTCACAAAGAAAAAAATTAAAATCAATTATAACATCAGCATGCAGTGACATTTACCCATGTTTGTCCTTTTGGTCTTTTTTTGTTTTGTGATTTTTTAAAAATTTAATGTTTAGATAGAGAATTATTTTCTCAGAATAGAAATGAAGGAAAACATCACAAATTAAATTTGAAGTCAATTGATAAGTAATAAATTTAACTAACACTCAAAGATTTACATCCTTAATGCAAAGAGAACTCTTAAAAATGAATTAGAAAAACCTAACTCCACTGCTTGCCTGATTGGATTGCTAGGATTTCTATTGTTTTTTATCTTTATTTTTATTTTTTTACTGTTTTTATTTCTTTGCTAAACTTCTAATTTTCTTCATGAATTGTTTCCTAAATTACATTTAATTTTTCATCCTTATTGAAGTTCCCTGAACTTTAAGAGGATTTTTCTCAATTCCTTGTCAGTCATTCCATAGATCTCCATTTTTTTTTCAAGTCTATTATTGAAGATTTATTTATTTCTTTTGGTGGTGTCATATTTTCTTGAGTTTCCATATGCTTGTGTCCTTACATTGAAGACTGCACATTTTTAGAAGATGGCCACTTTTTTCAAACTTTGGTGTTCTTTGGTGGTGATAGACATTTCCTGTGTAGTCCAGCCTGGGATTCTGGATGGGCTTTCTGGTAGCACCCCTGAACGCACAGACCTTGGTGTCGTGTTCTCTAATTGGGCTGTATTGCTCCCTGTGCTCTGAGGTTGAATGGTTACTGCTGGCTATGCTTCTTTGTCTGGTGAGACCACTGGTTGGACTCTGCAGAGCTGCTGCAGAACTGCTGGCTGGGCTCTGCAATTACCCTGATAAGACAAGGCTGCAGGTCGTCTTTCATGGCTGGGTGGTATCATTGTTTGGAATCTGTAGTTGGGCAGGGCTGTGTGCTGGGCTTTGAGGTTGGGGGAAGTCTCTGGGGTTGCTGCTCAGCCACATAGGGTGGACAGGGCCAAAGGCTATGCTCCAAAGATATGCCTGAACTTGGGCTTGCCTACTGGCCTACAGTAGATTTAAGCAGAGCACTGAGGCTTGATGGAGTTGCCACTCAGTAGCTGGGGTTGGGTGGGGCCAGATATTCCCTCCATGGGTGATCACTGACCTACAAATGCCTCCTGGCTTGGGAAGACTTAACAAGAGCCTGGGACTATGTGGGAAATCTGGCTAGGGACTCAAGCCTGGTAGACCTGTGGATTGAGCTTCCTGCCACACAGTGCTTTTTGCTTGTCTCTCTGGTCTGGTGTCTCTGTTGGCCAGAAGGTAGGGCAATGGCCAAGATCTGCAGGTTGGTTGCTGTGAGTCATATGCCTATTCTTTGTTTCTAACTGACCCCAGGTGTATTAGCCCTGGTCAGACCCCCAATGTTTCCTGTGGAACAAGACAAAAGTGAGCCTTCTGCAGAGGGTCCCAGAATGGTAGGAAGCTGATTGTCTGCTTACAATTCACATTTTCCACTGTAGAAACCTTGGGTTCAGGGGAGTCCTCTGTGTGTGGTGCTTGCTAGCTTGGAGGAAGGGGTGGCATAGTCAATGAGAACTGTTCCTCTTACCCTTCCAACTTGTCTTTTCTCAATTCTGTTGTTCAATGGGATGTTTTAGCTACACTACTGAGTTCTGGGATATTTATGAAGGTATTCTTGCCTGTTGATAGTTTCTAGTTGGATTTCTGTTGTGAGTGGGGGAGAGTAGAGCCAGAGAACTCCTGTTCTGCCATCTTGCCCATGCTACAATTTTTTTTGAGAGTGAAACTATTAAGAAAGAGTCTAAAGTTTCACACTTATTTAAAATCTTAGGACATTTTCATATCTCCTGTACTTAAATGACATAAGGGACATAGGATACATTAGTTTTCATGGTTCTTGAAGAAAGTAAGGATGAAAAAGAGCTAATTTGTCAATCTGAATATAAAAATAGGAACTTAAAAATTTATTATGAGCAGTCAGGGAGACAGTGGATGCCGGACTTATTTTGGACTTGGATGATGGAGGAGATGAAATATGGACCTTGAGAAGGAGAATAAATCTCATAAAAATGGCAGGCCAGTACCCAAGGAAGAGGCAGAGAGTGATAAATTATCTGTGATTGGAGTGGTAAGGTATTCTAAGAGTAGTAATAGCTAATATTCAAGTTCAAATTATTTCCTGGATAAATATCCTTTATTATACCCAAAACATCAATATAAGCCTATTAAAATGGCTGGTAGTGCTTTTAGGAACAAAGGAGAGTGGGTGGTTATTTTCTTCCTTAGGTCAGATTAGTGTGAAAACAGAATAGCAGTAAAATGGTGAGAAGGGATTGAGAATTCACAAGCGGGAGTTCAGAGTAAAATATGATTAAAAGTAGAAGGCAGGCTTTCGTAGTCCACACTGGAAGTTTATATTGGGGAGTGGGGAGTGAGGTCCTGGGCTCCCCATGGTTATATAGATTGGGAACCTAAATCATTTTATTTGGCTATTAAGGGAAAGGTCACGGGAAGTTAGAGAATTTAGGGACATATGAATGATAAATAAATGAGTTACCTATTGAGTCCATGAAAACTTCTAGAATGGTTACATGTCTATGGAGGGTTGTAGAGAAAGCACCTAGAACAACTCAAAATAGTGGTAAATTCTAGCTGGTTATGGTGATTATAAGTTCAAGCTGGAAGCAAGAGATGAAGGGGAAGAGCTCTCTGCCTTTGGAAATCTTTTCGGATAATTTGTTTAGGAAACTCTAGCAGGGAGGTCAGGGTATAACCTGCTGGAAATTGATGTCTTCCTTAATGTGATGATCACTGATTCTTCTTTTTCAAGCAAGTATTAAACTTTTAAGTTTTTTCCTCCATATAAATATTTATATATCTATATATTCAAATGTATTAGTCTTTTCCTTTGTGTGTGTGTGTTTTGCCTAGAAATTATAAAGAAATTCGCTCTTCATGTTTTCGACTCCTACAGACATATATAGCTTCATTAATTATCATTTTTTTAATGTTTAAATCTTTGTTTCATTTGGAATATGTGTTGATGTAAGAAATGAAGTAAGAATTCAGCTTTATTTTTAATTTAAAAAAATTGCTAGCAAATTAACACCATTATTTAGTGAATACACCTATTTGAAACAACTAACTCTTTTTCAAATAGTAAATCCTTGTATGTTCCAGTGGTTCTCAAATTTTAGTGTGCATCACAGTCATCTGGAGGGTTCACTAAAATAGATATTGCTGTGCCCCATCTTTTTCTAACAAGTTCCCAAGTGATGCTAATGATGTTGGTCTAGGAATCACATTTTGAGAATAGCTGCTAATTCTAATTCCCATTAGCATGGTTATTAAGAGTTCAGGCTTTGGTTTAAATGGTGACTCAACCAGTTAATGCTTTGAGCATATCTCTAATTCTCTCTAAACTTCAGTTTTTTCATTTGAAAATGGGGGTAATAATTGTACCTATTTCATATAGTTGTAGTGAGAATTAAATGAGATAGTATGTTTAAATCCCTTAGAGTGTTGCTTGGCAAATAATAATAGCTTCACAGCTATTTACTATGATTATTATCATTATTGCTACCTATTTGTATATTCTTCTGTCAATAGATATGAAAGTTATTTCCAGTTTTTACTATTACGAATTTTGCTGCCATGAGCACTTTTGTATCTTTCTCTTGGCTCACTTATGCAAAAGTCTCTCTAATTCTTAATGATGGAATGTGGGATCGTAAGATATTAATAAGTTCATTTTTACTTGGTAAAGCTAAACTGTTTTCCAGGGTGATTGTTGTCATTTTCCACAGTCAACAATAAAGGATGACAATTCCTGCTGCTTTCCATCCTTCCCAACAGTTGGTAATTTCCATTAAGTTTTTTCTTGCCAATCTCGTGGGTGTGAAATTGTATCTTGTTGTTTTAATATGCATTTACTTGATTGCTAACAAGGTTGAGCAGCTTTTCAATATATCTATGAATATGTTATATTTTTTGTATATATTGCAAACACATTGTGTTTTACCTATGGAGAAATTCCTGTTTGTGTCTTTTGCCCATTATTTTTTAAATTGGGTTTTCAGCTTTTAGTTTTTTGTATTCTTTTGATACTAATTTTTGTCAGTAATAAGTTGCACATATTTTTATCAGGATTAATTGCAGTCACACCTGTAGATAGAGGGTGAGCAAAGAAGTAATAGTAAAGAAGTATAGTAAGTGGAGATGAAGCATTTTATGGTCTTTCATTTTTGGGTGAATGCCTTCTCCCAAAGCCCTGCCATGATTTGGAGCCACCTTCCTCAGTTTCTGCTTTGGTTCTCACACCAATTCTTATATACACATTAGGTGCCAAAGCTTTCCTTTTTCTTCTTTCCCCCGTCAATTGGGTGGATCTCCACTTTGTTTAAAGAACTGTGATAGCTTTATCACAATGAAAATGGCCTAAGCAGCTGCCTTGTGTTCACAAGAAGGGAGGTGAGGAAACTATCTTAGCAGCATAGGTCTGGCAGTCTTTTAATTTACTGTTTATTAGTCTAGAGGTACCCAAATTTTGCTGCACGTTGTAGTCACTTTGGGTCTTTCAAAAATATTTATGCCTGGTTCCCACCGCTCTATGTTGCAATTTAAATGGTAAGGCCTATGACCTGTATATAATGATTTTAAAAAGCTCCCCAGGTGATTTAATGTGCATTGAATTAGTCCTTGAGACTCAAAGTGTTATACATACCGATTATATATGTGTACCATATATATGGTATCATATATATGTATTGGTATCACTTGGGAGCTTGTTAGAGCTGTAGGATCTCAGATCTAGTCTCAAAATTTGTATTTTAATAAGAACTCAAGGTGATTTCAGTGCATATTAAGGTTTGAGAAGCACAGGCTTGTCCACAGTCAGCTTTTCTTCTGATTTTTAACCCAGAATTCTAACCTGGAATTCTGGTTGGAAATATTTAAGGATGTTACCTCATTAGTAGCCCTCAGCATGTTTCTACTTTAGTTGTGGTTTCTCTTCTCTGATTTCTCCCTTTTTTTTTGATCCTATTAGCTTTTAGCTTCCAGAAAATTCTCAAATTTTCTTATCCAGTCACGGCTTCTTTCCTGTTTCCTAGCATAGTTATGGATTCATTCTTTTCTTATAAACTTTTCTCATTTCAATGGATTTTTTTCTTTTGAGGAAGAAGGGATAAATACATGTATTTAATTAGCCATCTTATTCCAGAAGTTGGAATTTACTTTTCAAGATGGACAAGGGATTTGAAATACAATGTGAGAAGTATAGGGAAGGAGTCATGAAAATTATTTGAAATGTTTTATCCTCTGAAGTTTGGGTCAGAAGTAAGATAGTTACTAAATCCACCTACTCAAGTAAATGTTTCATATACAAAATGGCAAATTGTAAATAATGTTAAAAATATATGGTTCAATCTGTTATAAAAGCACATGTGCACATACATGTACAATTTTGCATACCATTTCAAAATGTTTACAGATTTCTTGAAACCTACTTGTGAACTTTCTCATATAATAGCATATAGTTATAAATTTAGAAAAGTTTTAAAATTAAAAATAATGTATATTCATTATAGAAACTTAAAAAACTAAAAAGCACCTCTTATTCCATTTCTTAGAAATAGTAACATTAGTTTCATATTTTTTCAGTCTTTTATTTTTGTATTCACACATTTAAGAAAGGATGGTGCTATGATAAGTAAAAATTTTTAACACAGATTTTTTTTTTTTTCCTGTAAGTGGTTCCAGGAAATAAGTTGTATCTTGCCCATTTGGGTAGTGTTTGTCAGTGAGTTGGATATAAGAGTAAAAGAAATAAATGTTAATTTTTTAAAATATAGGAAAAGAAAATATGATGTAGAAGATAAAAATAACCTGTGATTCTGTCACTCAAAGATACCCATTATCAGTATTTGCAATATTTCTTTTCAGTTTGTTTTTCCCTTGCACATAAGTATATAATTTACTTTCTTTACATAACATGTCATTAACTTTCATGGTCAAAATGAGGAACGTCATACTTCATATTAAATTTGTTTTCCTGACTTCAGAAATCTTTTGCAACAGCCATGGCTGACATTTTAATATCTAGTACTGCCGAGTATGTACGACCAATTTTGAAAAATTGTTATTTATTTATTTTTTAACTTGGGCTGACTGGCAACCACTCTGCAATTGCTTTGTTTATTCAGCTTTCTTAATAGCTTTGTTAGAAGAAGATATGTCTGATATTGGCTGTATATCATGAATAAATCACCTACTGAAAAACCTGATTATTACAATGCATAAGTAGAGAGTTAATTAAAAAGGATTGACAGTTGAGATAAGAATTTCTTATTCATATTTGAATTATTTTCATCTTATTTTTAGTGGAATTTGAGTATCAACCTTTATTCAATAATGTGTGCTAGCATCAATCTTGTGTGTTTCTATTTGTATATGTGTGAGTTTGTGATACCCATTTAAGAACTCTATTTAGAAAGGAGGTAGATTTAAGCTTCTTTAGGAACAGAAGTTCCTTTTTCCCTCTATCACGTTTTTGAACTTGTCCTTCTTCAGTTATGAGTCTTGCTTCTGAACTTATAAAATGTTTGCAAGGTTTTTCCTTCAAATTATTTCCTTGACCTTTGCTTAGAGCAGAGAATAAACATAATGCATGTTGTCAGATAATTGTAGCTGTTTACTTTGGGAAATTAATTGTTATGTTTTCATACCTAACAGCAGAGGTAAAGATATACAGATGTAATAATTTTGTTATTTGGTGTTTGAGGACATTTATCTTCTTTATGAAGAAGACTATAGATTTTATGTAATGATAATAATAATAATAATAATAGTAATATTTATTAAGCACTTAGTGCCAGACACTTTTCTAAGGATTTTATTCTTTTAATCTCTTCAAATCTGTATGAAGTATTTAATTAACTTAATTTTTATTTTATTCTTTTATTTATCTACTCCCATGTCTTTCTTAGTCCATTTGGGCTACCACAGACTGCATAGCTTATAAACAACAGAAATTTATTCCTCAAAGTTCTGGAGCCTGGGAAGTCCAGGATCAAGTCACCAGCAGATTTTGTGTCTGGTGAAGGCTCACCTCCTTAGACAGCTGTCTTTTTTGCTGTAACTGTACATGGTGAAAAGTACTCTTTCTGGGGTCTCTTTTATAAGGGCACTAATACTATTAGTCCATTAAGAGCCTCCATGACCTGATCACTTCCCAAAGTCCCTAGCTTCTAAAACAATCACTTTGGGGGTTAGGATTTCAATATCTGAATTTGGGGGGGGGCGACACAAACATTCAGATCATAGCACTCCATTACAGATAAGAATCTGAGACAGAGAGCTTGAATAACTGCTCAAGACCGCATAGCTAGTAATGGTGGATCCAATTCAACCCCAGAAAATCTGACTCCAGAATCTTAAGTGCCAAGTTATAGTTCTACTATTTTTAAATGGTAGCAAATACTTGCCTGAATAAGAGGAACAGTGGTAACTTCAAGGTTAAACTTGTTATGTTTTAATCCATTGAACTACTAATCTAAGAGGAAAGGCAGTGAGCTCTCTTAAATATGTTGCCATAATAAAATATTGTGATTAGGAGGAGTGACATCACTGAAAATAGTGGAGCACAGAATTCCAAAATTCTGTCCCTTCTCAAAAGTTACAAATAAGCTAGCAAAACCTATTAGAATCAATCTTCCAGATATTTAGATCTAATAAAAAACTTATAATAACCAGGGGAATGCTTAATGAAGAAAAACGTGGCTGAATTTTGTAAGATAGTGCTGTGGTGTTATAACTTACCCATTTTCTGTCTCCCACTACCCTGTTCAGTGGCAGTCATGAAGACGGCATCCTCCATTTCTGGTGCAGGTCTCCAGTGCCTAAGGGAGAAATCAGATAGTTCTCAAAGAATTGTGGTTTTGAGTTTTGACTTGTCTCAAGGTTCCATGAAGGACTGGCTCCAGGGCTTGCCTTTGTTTCACCAGCTTTGGTGCTTCCCTGGTAATGAAGTAGCTTCCTGGGTGGTATTTGTTGAAAGCATTTAAAGGAAAAAGTATTAGCTGTAGTCATTAGGGTAGAAAAAACAGTAAAAGCAAGCAATAGATAAATAGAAAATCCTGGAAAGGAAGGGGTAGGGGAGTAGCTATTTGGGGGAATAAAAGCTTTGTATATTCCAGGGAATCTAGAAGTCCACACACATACCTAAGGCTAGATGAACGTTCAAAAAAGACCAGAGAAAATATTAACCTTTTACCTGGCTGACTTGCTGGCAAACAAGAATTGAGGTTAAGACAGAATTATAAATGACCTGTCTAAGAGCAACCCCAATACAGAGCCAATCTGCAAAGTCTGAGAGATTATTTATTTATTTATTTATTTTCTAGGTTCCAGGCTTTTAAGAAAATCCCTATCCAATCACTAGTAGACCATTAATTCAATGGAACAGAGGCTTCAGTGGGCATATATGACAAAGAATATAGGCTTTACAAAAATATTTTAGGAAAGTCACTAAAAAAAAAAAACATCAACAACCCACAACAAGTACGAACAACAAATTCCAAGGTGGAGGAGAATCTGATTTCTAAAACTGCCACATTATAATATTCAAAATAACCAGTTCTCAACAAAAAAATTAAAAAGCATGCAAAAACTAAACAAAGCAAAACACAAAAAACCTCCCCCAAAACAAACCCAGAGTATAGGCCATTCAAAGGAAAAAAGAAATTAATACGAACTGTACCCAAGGAAGTTAAGATGCAAAAAGAAGAGGTCAAGTGGGCACACAGTGAAATGGCAGTTGCCTACAAGCCAAGAGAAGAGGCCTCAGAATGAACCCTACCTGTCAGCATCTTGATCTTGGACTTTTCAGCCTTGAGAACTTGAGACATAAATTTGTCATTTAAGTCAATCAGTATATGGTGTTTTGTTATGGCAGCCCAAGCTGATGAGGACAACTAGGAACAATTGTACACAAGCAAATTAGATAATCTAGATGAAATGGAAAAATTCCTAAAAACACTCAAACTAACAAAGTTGACTCAAGAAATAGAAAATTGCTTTTTTATTGTTGGGAGCCTTTCGATATCCTTTATGAATAGAGATGCAAAAATCCTCAATAAAATACTAGCTAACAGAATACAGCAACACATACATAAAATTATTCACCACGATCAAGTGGGATTCATCCCAGGGATGCAAGGTTGGTTCAACATACGCAAATCAATAAATGTGATACACCATGTTAATAAAATCAAACACAAGGACCATATAGTCATCTCCATAGATGCTGAAAAAGCAATTGATAAAATTCAACACTCATTCATGATAAAGACTCTCTACAAGTTAGGTATAGAGGGAAAGTATCTCAACATAATTAAAGCCATATATGCCAAACCCACTGCCAATATCATCCTGAATGGGCAAAAGCTGAAAGCTTTTCCTTTAAGAACAGGAACTAGACAAGGATGCCCACTCTCACCACTCCTATTCAACATAGTGTTGGAAATACTAGCCAGAGCAATCAGAGAAGAGAAGGAAATAAAGGGCATCCAGATTGGAAAAGATGAAGTCAAACTGTCCCTGTTTGCAGATGACATGATCCTATATATCGAACAGCCTAAAACCTCTACAAAAAAACTCTTGGAGTTGATAAATGATTTCAGCAAGGTAGTAGGATACAAAATCAACACACAAAAAGCAGTAGCATTTCTATTCTCCAAAAGTGAACATGCAGAAAGAGAAATCAAGAAAGCTTGCCCATTTACAATAGCCACCAAAAAAATAAAATACCTAGGAATAAAGTTAACCAAGAATGCAAAAAATCTCTATAATGAGAACTACAAACCTGGCTGAGAGAAATTAAAGAGGACACAAGAAGATGGAAAGATATCCCATGCTCTTGGATTGGAAGAATCAACATAGTGAAAATGTCCATACTACCCAAAGTGACAGACAAATTCAATGCAATCCCCATCAAAATTCCAATGACATTTTTCTCAGAAATGGAAAGAACTATCCAGAGATTTATATGGAATAACAAAAGACCATGCATAGCCAAAGCAAAGCTGAGTAAAAAAAAATAAAGCTGGCGGCATAACACTACCTGACCTTAAAGTATACTACAAAGCTAAAACAACCAAAACAGTATGGTACTGGCATAAAAACAGACACACTGATCAATGGAATAGAATAGAGAATCCAAAAATCAACCCACACACTTACTGCCATCTGATCTTTGACAAAGGCACCAAGCCTATACACTGGGGAAGAGACTGCCTCTTCAGCAAATGGTGCTGGGAAAACTGGATATCAATATGCAGGAGAATGAGACTATACCCATACCTTTCACCATATACTAAAGTCAACTCAAAATGGATTAATGAATTAAATATACACCCTGAAACAATAAAACTTCTTAAAGAAAACATAGGGGAAACACTCCAGGAAGTAGGAATGGGTACAGAGTTCATGAATATGACCCCAAAAGCACGGGCAACCAAAGGAAAAATAAACAAATGGGCTTATATCAAACTAAAAAGCTTCTGCACAGCAAAAGAAACAATCAACAGAGTGAAAAGATAACCAACAGATTGGGAGAAAATACTTGCAAAATATACATCTGACAAAGTATTAATATCCAGAATATACAAGGAACTCAAACAACTTTACAGCAAAAAAGCAAATAACCTGATTTAAAAATGGGCAAAGGAGCTGAATAGGCACTTCTCAAAGGAAGATATATGAATGGCCAACAGACATATGAAAAAATGCTCAACATCACTCAGCATTCAGAAAATGCAAATCAAAACCACACTAAGATACCATCTCACCCCAGTTAGGATGGCTAATATCCAAAAGACTGTGAATGATAAATGCTGGCAAGGTTGTGGAGAAAAAAGAACTCTCATACATTGTTGGTAGGACTGCAAAATGGTGCAGCCTCTATGGAAAATGGTATGGCGGTTCCTCAAACAATTGCAGATAGATCTACCATACGACCCAGCTATCCCACTGTTGGGAATATACCCAGAGGAATGGAAATCATGAAGTCAAAGGTATACCTGTTCCCCAATGTTCATCGCAGCACTCTTTACAATAGCTAAGAGTTGGATCCAGCCCAAATGTCTACCATCAGATGAGTGGATATGGAAAATGTGGTATATCTACAGAATGGAATACTACTCAGGTATAAAAAAGAATGAAATACTGCCATTTGCAACGACATGGATGGACCTAGAGAGAATTTTACTTAGTGAAACAAGTCAGGCACAGAAAGAGAAATATCACATGTTCTCACTTATTTGTGGGAACTAAAAATAAATAAATAAATACACAAAACAACTGGGGGGGGAGGGAAGAAGACACAACAATTACAATTCCTTGAAGTTGATAAGACAAGCGAACAGAAGGGACATTGTTTGGAGGGAGGAAGGGCGGAGAGGGAGGAGGGAGGGAAGTTTCAGTAATTGGCCACAATAATCAACCACATTGCATATTGACAAAATAAAATAATAATAAAAAAGAATTAGAAAATTGCAACAGAGTTATAACAAGTAAAGAAATTGAATTAGTAATCAAACACCACTAAACAACTAAAAGCCCAGGACCAGTTGGTTTGACTGGTAAATTCTACCAAACATTTAAAGAAGAATTACCATCAATTCTTATAAAACTTTTCCAAATGTTGAGAGGAGGGAGCATTTCCCAACTCATTCTATGAGGCTGTTATACCATGATACAAAGCCAGACAAAGACATCACAAGAATAGAAAACTATAGACCAGTATTTCTTATGAATATAGATACAAAATTCCTTAAAACAATAGTAGCAAACTGAATCTAGCACCATATTAAAAGGATTATATGCCATGGCCAATGGGATTTATCCTGGGAATGCAAAAGTGATTCACATGAAAATCAATTAATGTCACAAGCCATATTAATAGAATGAAGAAAAAACTCCATGTAGTCATTCCAGTTGATGCAGTGAAAGCATTTGATGAAATTCAACATGGTTTCATCATAAAAAATGACTCAGAAAAGTAGGAATAGAAGGGAACTTCCTCAACATGATAAATGGTGTTTATGAAGAATCCACAGATAATATCATATTAAATAGTGAAAGACTGAAAGGTTTTCCTCTAAGATCAGAAACAAGACAAGGAAGCCTGCTTTTATTCAACATTGTACTGGAAGTTCTGGCCAGAGTAATTAGGCCAAAAGAAAAAAAAAAAAGATAGGAAATGAAAGACATCCAAATTAGAAATGAAGGAATAAGACTATCTCTACTTTCAGATGACATAATCCTATATATAGAAAATTTTAAAGGATTCACAAAAATCTATTAGTGCTCATAAACAAATTCAGCAAATTTCAGGATATAAGTGATGGATCTTGGACATGACCAGTGCCATTGTGCACATCAAAAGCTAGCCCTTGGCAACCTATATAAGCTCTACAACCCCCCACACCTGGTGCTGTCCTCCATTTAGAGGGCAGCCCTGGGCTGCGCCTCACTTTGAGCTCAGCCTGGCAGATTCTTTTCCTTTAATAAAGCTTGATCATTACCTGACATCTTGGGTCACTTTCTTTCAATAAGATCAACACACAAAAATCAGTTGTGTTTTTATATACTAGCAATGAACATTCCAAAGAGAAAATTAAGAAAACTATCATTTACAATAATATCCAAAAGAATAAATTTAACCATAGGAATAAATTTAACCAAGGAGGTGCAATGAAAATTGTACACTGAAAACAACAAAAGATTGCTGAAAAAAGTTTTAAAAGAACTAAATAAGTGGAAAGACATCCTGTGTTCATAGATCGGAAGACTTAATACTATTAAGATGATAATACTTACACTCCCCAAAGGGATCTACATATTCATTGCAATCCCTATCAAAATCTCAACAGCCTTCATTTTTTTTAATATGGAAAAGCTGATCCTCAAATTCTTATGAAATTATAAGAGATCTCAAATAGCCAAAACAATCCAGAAACAGAAGAACAAAGTTGGAGGACCCACACATTCAAATTTCAAATTTACTACAAAGTTACAGTAATCAAAACATTGTGGTACTAGTATAAAGATAGACATATATATATATATATGTATATATATATGAGTGCAAATAAACTCATACATTTATGACCAATTGATTTTTGACAAGTGTGTCAGGACCATTCAACAGAGAAAGACCAGTCTTTTCAACAAATGTAGTGGGATGAAAAAGAATGATGTTTGACTCTCGAGAAATTGCTGGTGGAAACATAAAATGGTGGAAACATAAAATGGTGGATCCAGCTGGAACAACAGTTTGATAGTTTCTCAAAAATTAAACATAGACTTGTCATATGACCCAGCAATTACACTCTTAGGTATACACCCAAGAAAATAGAAAACATATGTTTACCTGAAAACTTGTCCATAAATTCTCATAGTAGCATTATTCATAATAGCCAAAAAGTAGAAACAACTTAAATATCCATCAGGTGATGAATGTATAAACACAATGTAGTGTATCCATGTAATGCAATATTATTTAGTGATAAAAATAAATGAAGTACCTATATATGTTTCAAAATGGATGACCTTGAAAACATTATGCTAAATAAAAAAGCCAGATACAAAGGTCATATGTAGTATCATTTCACTTATATGACATGTCCAGAATAGGCAAATCCATAGAAATAAAAAGTAGATTAGTGGTTGCCAGGGATTAGGGGAGGGGTTTATTTTTGGGGTGATGGAGACTTTCTGGAATCAGATAGTGGTAATGGTTGCACAATATTGTGAATATACTAAAAACTATTGAATTGAACATATTGAAATGGTTAAAATGGTGAATTGTATATTAGGTAGATATAATCTCAATAAAAGTCTGATAAAAAATGATGTTTGACTCTTCTTTTGTATCATATACAAAATTAATTTAGAATGGATTAAATACCTAAATATAAGACCTAAATTATAAAATTCTTAGAAGAAAATGTAGGGGTAAATCTTCATGGCTTAGGATTTGGCAATAGTTTCTTAGATATGACAACAAAAGCACAAACAACAAAAGAAAAAATAGATAAATTGGTCTTCATCAAAATTGAAAACATTTGTTTTTAATGAACAAGGGCATAAATAATAATTATGATTTGTAACAATATATATACTAGTAATATTGATTTGATCAACATATCTCAATGTTGAAACCTCAAAATTTGTATAATCAATTTTGATTCAATAAAAATTTAAAAAACAAAAATCTTTTCTTCATCAAAGTAGACTATCAAGAAAGTGAAAAGACAACCAACAGAATCAGAGATAATATTTGCAAGTCAGTTATCTGATAAGAATCTAGTATACAGAATATTAAAAAACCCTAACAACTCAACAGCAAGATGACCAATAACTCAATTTAAAAAATGGATAAAGGACATGAACAGACATTTTTCCAAGGAAGGTATACAATGAGCCAGTAGGCACATGAAAAGATACTCAACTTGACTAGTCATTACAGAAATGTAAATCAAGACCACAGTGAGAAATAACTTCGCACCCGCTAGGATGGCTGTAATTAAAAAAATGGAAAATAACAAGTGTTGGTGAGGATGTGGAGAGGTTGTAACCCTCATACATTGCTGGTGGGAATGTAAAATGGTGTGGGTTCTGTAGAAAACAGTTTGGTGACTCCTCAACAAGTCAAACATTTAATTATTGGATGACTCAGCAATTCCACTTCTTGGTATACACCCAAATGAAATGAAAACACATGTTCAAACAAAATTTTGTAAATGAATATTCATAGTAGCACTATTCACAATGGCCAGAAAGTAGAACAATCTGAATTTCTATCAACAGATGAATGAATAAACAGAATATAGTATATTCATACAATGGTATATTATTCAGCAATGCAAAGGAATGAAGTACTGATTCATGCTACAACATGAATGAAGCTTGAAAGCATTATGCTAAGTGAAAGAAGTCAGACACAAAAGGTAACATATTGTATGATTCAATTTACATGAAATATCCAGAATAGGCAAATCCATAGAGACAGATCAAAGATCAGTGGTTGGGAGGGGTGGCGGGAATGAGCAGTGACTGCTGAGCATTTCAAATAACATTCAAAGTAGAATTTACGTTATCACAAACCCACCTTGAAAAGTAGAAATGTGCGAACATTTAAATGTAATGACAAAGTCACTAAGCCTTAATGAAGCCCAAGTATTTCTCAGAGAGTTATTTACATTTAGAAGTACACATGACTTTTATATATAAACCAAAATTAAAATCCTTTAATCAAGTTAAAAGATGTTTCTCAGTTGTCTTTTCCCCTTAGCTTTTGTTAATTGACATACATAATAATTTCAAGAGACAATATGTATCTATGTAGGTTACATGTTGTATTTGCAGAAATTTCTACACTTCTTTACCACATACTAGTATGAGGGTACTTCAAAATGTTCACGGAAAAATAGAATTAAAATATAATACAGATCTTTCTATGAACTTTTTGAGGTATGTCAGATCTAGCTAAAACAACTGAGGTGAGTGCTAACAAAATTTGGATAATTTAAACCTCCTGAATTTATGAGAGTACAGTTGTTTCTCAAACGGTGTTTAACAGAAAGCAATTGCATCTAGCTCAGTGTTCTTTAATACTTGTTTCTAGGTTTAATCCAAATGTTGTTGGTATAAATGAATAATGCCAAACTTCATTTCTCTCTGAATCTTTTTTTTTTTTTTTTTTTTAAATTTTATTTTGTCGATAAACATTGTAGCTGATTATTGCTCCCCATCACCAAAACCTCCCTCCCTTCTCCCTCCCCCCCCCCAACAATGTCCTTTCTGTTTGCTTGTTGTATCAACTTCAAATAATTGTGGTTGTTATATCTTCTTCCCTCCCCCCCCCGATTTGTGTGTGTGTGTGTGTATGTGTGTGTGTGAATTTATATATTAATGTTTAGCTCCCTCCAATAAGTGAGAACATGTGGTATTTCTCTTTCTGTGCCTGACTTGTTTCACTTAATATAATTCTCTCAAGGTCCATCCATGTTGTTGCAAATGGCAGTATTTCATTCGTTTTTATAGCTGAGTAGTATTCCATTGTGTAGATGTACCACATTTTCCGTATCCACTCATCTGATGATGGGCATTTGGGCTGGTTCCAACTCTTGGCTATTGTAAAGAGTGCTGCGATGAACATTGGGGAACAGGTATACCTTCGACTTGATGATTTCCATTCCTCTGGGTATATTCCCAACAGTGGGATGGCTGGGTCGTATGGTAGATCTATTTGCAATTGTTTAAGGAACCTCCATACCATTTTCCATAGAGGCTGCACCATTTTGCAGTCCCACCAACAATGTATGAGAGTTCCTTTTTCTCCGCAGCCTCGCCAGCATTTATCGTTCATAGTCTTTTGGATTTTAGCCATCCTAACTGGGGTTAGATGGTATCTCAATGTGGTTTTGATTTGCATTTCCCGGATGCTGAGTGATGTTGAGCATTTTTTCATATGTCTGTTGGCCATTTGTATATCTTCCTTAGAGAAATGCCTACTTAGCTCTTTTGCCCATTTTTTAATTGGGTTGCTTGTTTTCTTCTTGTAAAGTTGTTTGAGTTCCTTATATATTCTGGATATTAATCCTTTGTCAGATGTATATTTTGCAAATATTTTCTCCCAATCTGTTGGTTGTCTTTTAACTCTTTTAATTGTTTCTTTTGCTGTGCAGAAGCTTTTTAGTTTGATATAATCCCATTTGTTTATTTTTCCTTTGGTTGCCCGTGCTTTTGGGGTCGTATTCATGAAGTCTGTGCCCAGTCCTATTTCCTGAAGTGTTTCCCCTATGTTTTCTTTAAGAAGTTTTATTGTCTCAGGGTGTATATTTAAATCCTTAATCCATTTTGAGTTGATTTTAGTATACGGTGAGAGGTATGGATCTAGTTTCATTCTCCTGCATATCGATATCCAGTTATCCCAACACCACTTGCTGAAGAGGCAGTCCCTTCCCCAGTGAATAGGCTTGGTGCCTTTGTCAAAGATCAGATGGCAGTAAGTGTGTGGGTTGATTTCTGGATTCTCTATTCTATTCCATTGGTCAGTGTGTCTGTTTTTATGCCAGTACCATACTGTTTTGGTTATTATAGCTTTGTAGTATAGCTTAAAGTCAGGTAGTGTTATGCCTCCAGCTTTATTTTTTTTGCTGAGCATTGCTTTGGCTATTCGTGGTCTTTTATTGTTCCATATAAATGTCTGAATAGTTTTTTCCATTTCTGAGAAAAATGTCTTTGGAATTTTGATGGGGATTGCATTGAATTTGTATATCACTTTGGGTAGTATGGACATTTTCACTATGTTGATTCTTCCAATCCAAGAGCATGGAATATCTTTCCATCTTCTTGTATCCTCTCTAATTTCTCTCAGCAGTGGTTTGTAGTTCTCATTATAGAGATTTTTCACCTCCTTGGTTAACTCAATTCCTAAGTATTTTATTTTTTTGGTGGCTATTGTAAATGGGCAGGCTTTCTTGATTTCTCCTTCTGCATGTTCACTATTGGAGAAAAGAAATGCTACTGATTTTTGTGTGTTGATTTTGTATCCTGCTACTGTGCTGAAATCATTTATCAATTCCAACAGTTTTTTTGTAGAGGTTTTAGGCTGTTCGATATATAGGATCATGTCATCTGCAAACAGGGACAGTTTGACTTCATCTTTTCCAATCTGGATGCCCTTTATTTCCTTCTCTTCTCTGATTGCTCTGGCTAGTACTTCCAACACTATGTTGAATAGGAGTGGTGAGAGTGGGCATCCTTGTCTAGTGCCTGTTCTTAAAGGAAAAGCTTTCAGCTTTTGCCCATTCAGGATGATATTGGCAGTGGGTTTGGCATATATGGCTTTAATTATGTTGAGATACTTTCCCTCTATACCTAACTTATAGAGGGTCTTTGTCATGAATGAGTGCTGAACTTTATCAAATGCTTTTTCAGCATCTATAGAGATGATCATATGGTCCTTATGTTTGACTTTATTAATATGGTGTATCACATTTATTGATTTGCGTATGTTGAACCAACCTTGCATCCCTGGGATGAATCCCACTTGATCGTGATGAATAATTTTTCGTATGTGTTGCTGTATTCTGTTTGCTAGTATTTTAGTGAGGATTTTTGCATCTATATTCATCAAGGATATCGGCCTGTAGTTTTCTTTTTTGGTTATATCTTTACCTGGTTTTGGTATCAGGATGATGTTTGCTTCATAGAATGAGTTTGGGAGATTTGCGTCCGTTTCAATCTTTTGGAATAGTTTGTAAAGAATCGGTGTCAATTCCTCTTTGAATGTTTGGTAAAATTCTGCTGTGAATCCATCTGGTCCTGGGCTTTTCTTTGTTGGGAGCCTTCTGATAACAGCTTCAATCTCCTTTATTGTTATTGGTCCGTTCAAATTTTCTACGTCTTCACGGTTCAGTTTTGGGAGCTTGTGTGTGTCCAGAAATTTATCCATTTCCTCCAGATTTTCAAATTTGTTGGCGTATAGTTGTTTATAGTAGTCTCGAATGATTCCTTGTATTTCAGATGAATCAGTTGTAATATCGCCTTTTTCATTTCTAATTTTTGTTATTTGAGTCTTCTCTCTTCTTTTTTTTGTTAGCCATGCTAATGGTTTGTCAATTTTATTTATCTTTTCAAAAAACCAACTTTTTGATTCGTTGATCTTTTGAATTGTTTTTTGGTTTTCAATTTCATTCAGTTCTGCTCTGATCTTAATGATTTCTTTCCGTCTGCTAACTTTAGGATTGGATTGTTCTTGTTTTTCTAGTTCTTTAAGGTGAAGTGTTAGGTTGTTCACTTGCCATCTTTCCATTCTTCTGAAGTGAGCATTTAATGCAATAAATTTTCCCCTCAATACTGCTTTTGCAGTATCCCACAGGTTTTGGTATGATGTATCATTGTTTTCATTAGTTTCAATAAACTTTTTGATTTCCTGCTTGATTTCTTCTTGGACCCATATGTCATTAAGTAGAATGCTGTTTAATTTCCATGTGTTTGCATAGTTTCCAGAGTTTTGTTTGTTATTAATTTCTAGTTTTAATCCATTGTGGTCTGAGAAGATACATGGGATAATTCCAATTTTTTTGAATTTATTGAGACTTGATTTGTGACCTAATATGTGATCTATCCTGGAGAATGATCCATGTGCTGATGAGAAGAATGAATATTCTGAGGTTGTTGGGTGGAATGTTCTGTAGATATCTGGCAATTCCAATTGGTCTAGAGTCTTGTTTAGATCTTGTGTTTCTCTACTGATTCTTTGCCTAGATGATCTGTCTAATATTGACAGTGGAGTGTTCAGGTCCCCTGCTATTATGGTATTAGTGTCTTTTTCCTTCTTTAGGTCTAATAGAGTTTGTTTTATAAATCTGGCTGCTCCAACATTGGGTGCGTACATATTTATGATTGTTATGTCTTCTTGATGGATCAGTCCTTTTATCATTAAGTAGTGTCCCTCATTGTCTCTTTTTATGGTTTTTAGTTTAAAGTCTATTTTGTCAGATATAAGAATAGCCACTCCTGCTCGTTTTTCTTTTCTGTTTGCATGGTAAATCTTTTTCCATCCTTTCACTCTTAGTCTGTGTGAATCTTTATGGGTGAGGTGGGTCTCTTGTAGGCAGCATATAGTTGGGTCCTGCTTTTTGATCCAGTCAGCCAGTCTGTGTCTTTTAATTGGGGAATTTAAGCCTTTAACATTAAGAGTTGTTATTGAAAGGTGTTGATTTATTCCTAGCATTTTATTGGTTGTTTGGTTGTCTTAGGTGTCTTTTGTTCCTTGCTTTCTGATTTACTGTTTGGTTTCTTTGTTTGTTGGTTCCTTAGGTTGTAGATAGTGTTTTTGTTAGCTTGTTTTCTCTTCATGAATGCCATTTTTATTGTACTAGCGGGTTTAGATTTTTCTTAGGTTTTTATGGCAGTGGTAGTTATTTTTCGGGAACCAAACCCAGTACTCCCTTGAGGATTTCTTGTAAGGGTGGTCTTGTGGTAGTGAACTCCCGCAGTTTTTGTTTGTCTGAGAAATATACTATTTGCCCCTCATTTCGGAAGGATAGCCTTGCAGGGTAGAGTATTCTTGGCTGGCAATCTTTGTCTTTTAGTATTTTGAATATTTCATCCCATTCCTTTCTAGCTTTTAGGGTTTGTGATGAAAAGTCTGATGTTAGCCTGATTGGGGCTCCCTTATAGGTGATTTGACGCTTCTCTCTTGCATCTTTTAAGATTCTCTCTTTGTCTCTGAGTTTTGCCAATTTGACTATGACATGTCTTGGAGAAGGTCTTTTTGGGTTGAATACATTTGGAGATCGTTGAGCTTCCTGGATCTGAAGATCTGTGGTTTTTCCTATACCTGGGAAGTTTTCTGCCACTATTTTGTTGAATATGTTTTCTATGGAATCTCCATTTTCCTCCCCTTCTGGAATACCCATGACTGGGATGTTTGATTGCTTAAGGTTGTCTGATATCTCTCTCAGATTTTCTTCAATGTCCTTGATTCTTTTTTCTTTCTTTTTGTCTGCTTGTGTTATTTCAAACAGCCCATCTTCAAGTTCAGAGGTTCTCTCTTCAACTTCAACAAGCCTGCTGGTTAAACTCTCCGTTGTGTTTTTTATTTCGCTGAATAACTTCTTCAGTTCAGCAAGTTCTGCTACATTTTTTTTCAGGACATTGATTTCCTTGTACATTTCCTCTTTCAGATCCTGTATACTTTTCCTCATTTCATCATGATGTCTAGCTGAGTTTTCTTGTATCTCATTCAGTTTCCTTAGAATTATCACTCGAAATTCCTTTTCCGTTATTTCAAGGGCTTCTTGTTCTATAGGATCTAGAGTTTGAGATTTATTAACTTTTGGTGGTGTACTTTCTTGATTTTTTGTATTTCTGGTATCTTTTTTTTGGTGTTTATTCATTGTGGCAGGGGGTTTCACAGTCTACCAGTTTGAGACTAATGACTAACTAGGATGTTGCTGTGGTTGCCAATTTGGTATGGCTCCCTCCGTGACTGCCCAGTTGGCCTCTAGTGCCTTGTGTGTGTGGTTGCCTCGGGTCTTGGGCTTCTCCGGGGAGCCACTTTTCTGGTCAGCTTGGACTCTGCTGGGCTGGTGGATCACGTACCACAGGGTGTGTGATCTTTGTTGATGTTTCACTTCCTGTGCAGGACTTCTCCCTGTTCCGTGTGCTCTGGCCCAGGCTGTTGGATCGTGCAGTGGCGACCCCACCGGGTGTGTGGTTTCTGTCGAGTCTCCGCCTCCCTGGCCGCACATCTCCCCACTCTGTGCGCACTGGGCTGGGCTGGGGCGTGTCTTTTGCACCCCTCGTCTATCAGCTGGACCTTCAGGACCCTGCTCGGCACTGCCTCGCCCAGGAAGTGTACCAGGTTTCTGCTAGGCACAGATGACTGGTCGCTCTGGGTGCCTTTGTAGCACTGTGTAGATCTTTTTTCGGGTCTTGTTCACCTTTGTATCCCCCCGGCATAGACTGAATCTAGTGCCCGCCTGCAGCCTGCTCTCCGGCAGGTTCAAGCGGACCTGGGAACTCTCCTACAACCAGAAATTCCCAACCAGAAATTCGTTAGGCTTTTTTCCAAACTGGTGGCCGCAGAGATGGTACCTGCCTCCCAGTAACAGGAAGTTTACCGGGGGCCGGAGTCCAGGGTGTGGTGGAGTGACAGTCACCCGCTCGTACTTCCTTGCCCTCCCGACAGTGGCTGGGGATGCCCCACGCCACCAGCCCCGCCAGAAAACTGCGGAAGGAGTGGGAGGGGAGGCTGGCCCGCAGGCTCTGGAAAGCCCCGCGCCAGGCCAAGCAAGTGGGAAGGCTCAGTGATGGCTGAGCCAGGCCGGAGCTGCCAGCACCTGGGAAAATGGAGGCAGCCCCGTGGCAGTGAGTGGCCTGGTCTTGCAGGCGGGAGCCGGGTGGGCGTCAGCCCCCCGCACAGAGCTGGGCCAGGTGTCACTCACAGTGCTGTGCCAGGTTGGGTGCTTACTCTCTGCCTCTGGTTTGTCGCCTTTCCTGTTCTCGGCCGCTGCCGCCTCCGGTTGTTCAGTTGCGGAGTGGCTTGGGCACTCGCAGGAATCTTCTTTTTTTTCTTTTTTCGTGACCGGCACTCAGCCAGTGAGTGCACTGGTCATTCCTATGTAGGATCCGATCCCGCGGCGGGGAGCGTCGCCGCGCTCCTAGCGCAGCACTCTACCGAGTGCGCCACGGGCTCAGCCCCCAGGAATCTTCTTTAATGCCGGCCTGAAACCTCGAATCCTGAATAGGGCAGCTGGCCGCCTTCAGCACGGCCCTGGCCTCCGGGATCCTGTCTGCATCCACAGCAGCCCTGGCGCCGTGTTCCCTGTTTCGAGACTCGCTTTTGCAACTAAGAAACAGTTTTTTTCCTGCTCCACACTTCAAAGCTGTTGCCTGTAAGTGAGGCAGCCTCTCCTGCTGGGGGCAAAGTGGCTGTCACCCCCCACGACTGGCCACCAGCTGCAGTCCTCCTTTAAGAGATGGCGAGAGGAAAGTGCACAAGTTTCCCGACTGCCTGAGGCCCAGTGGCCGCCTTTTCCACCTCAGCTACTCCGTGCCAACCGCTGCAGCCACTGCCATCTTGAAAAAAGCCAAGTCTTAATACATTTAAAAGACTAAGATCACAGAAAATATGTTCTCTGACCATAATAACAGAAAGAAACTTAGAAAAATCACAAATGTGTGGAAATTAAGCGACACTCCTAATTAAACAATGGGTAAAAATAAAAATCACAGGGAAATTAGAGAGCACTTTGAATTAAAAATCAAAATGTAACATATCAAAATTTATAGGATGCAGGACTCATGCAGTGCTTAGAGGAAAATATATATTTGTAAACCCCTATATTAAAAATAAGAAAAATCTCAAATCAGTAATGTAAACTTCTATCTTAAGAAAATAGAAACAGAAGAGTAAACTAAACCAACAGCAAATTTAAGTAGGAAATAACAAAGATTACTACAAAAATATATGAAAAAGGGAATTAGAAAATGATAGAGAAAATCAACAAATCCAAAAGTTGATTCTTTATAAAGATCAACAAAATTTGCAAACCTTTATCTAGACTGACCAAGAATAAAAGAGAAAAGACCAAAATACTGAAATCAGACATAAATCGAGGGCATTATTACATTGTCATTATGTTTTTTTGTGGTGGTAAGATTAGTTTCTTTCCCTTCCTGATTTGCATTTTTGTTCTACCAATGGGTTTTGTTCTTTCTTGTGTATTCATGGTAGGGATTGTGGTTTTTTGGATTCCAGAGGCAGGACTACCTTGAGGATCTCTTTTAAAAATTATTTTATATATTTATTTATTTATACTTTAACTTTTCAATATACATTCTAGTTGATTTTTATGATCCTTTACCAGTTCCTCTTAACCCCTCCCTTTCTCCCCTCCCCACCACATCATATCTGTTCACTTGTCTTAACAAGTTCAAGGAATTGTTGTGATGATGTTTCTTCTTCCCCCCACTTTATTTGTTTGTGTGTTTGTATATTTATTTATTTTTAGCTCCCACAAATAAGTGAAAATGTGATATTTCTCTTTCTGTGCCTGACTTGTTTCACTTAATATAACTTTCTCTAAGTCCATCCATGTTATTGTGAATGGTAGTATTTCATTCTTTTTTATAACAGAGTAGAATTCCATTGTGTAGATATACCACAGATTCCTTATCCACTCATCTGATGATGGATATTTGGGCTGGTTCCAACTCTTAGCTATTGTAAAGAGTGCTACAATGAACATTGGAGAACATGTATTCCTTTGGCATGATGATTTCCATTCCTCTGGGTATATTCCCAGCAGTGGGATAGCTGGGTCATATGGTAGATCTATCTGTAATTGTTTGAGGAAGCTTCATACCATTTTCCATAGAGGCTGCACCATTTTGCAGTCCCACCAACAGTGTATGAGAGTTCCTTTTTCTCCGCAACCTCGCCAGCATTTATCATTCACAGTCTTTTGGATATTAGCCATCCTGACTGGAGTGAGATGGTATCTCAAAGGGGTCTTGATTTGCATTTTCCGGATGCTGAATGATGTCGAGCATTTTTTCATATGTCTGTTGGCCATTCATATATCTTCCTTTGAGAAGTGCCTATTCAGCTCCTTTGCCCATTTTTAAATCAGGTTATTTGCTTTTTTGCTGTAAAGTTGTTTGAGTTCCTTGTATATTCTGGATATTAATACTTTGTCAGATGTATATTTTGCAAGTATTTTCTCCCAATCTGTTGGTTATCTTTTCACTCTGTTGATTGTTTCTTTTGCTGTGCAGAAGCTTTTTAGTTTGATATAAGCCCATTTGTTTATTTTTCCTTTGATTGTCTGTGCTTTTGGGGTCATATTCATGAAGTCTGTACCCACTCCTACTTCCTGGAGTGTTTCCCCTATGTTTTCTTTAAGAAGTTTTATTGTTTCAGGGTGTATATTTAATTCATTAATCCATTTTGAGTTGACTTTAGTATATGGTGAAAAGTATGGGTCTAGTTTCATTCTCCTACATATGAATATCCAGTTTTCCCAGCACCATTTGCTGAAGAGGTAGTCTCTTCCCCAGTGTGTAGACTGGCTGCCTTTGTCAAATATCAGATGACTGTAGGTGAATGAGTTGATTCCTAGGTTCTCTATCCTATTCCATTGATCCATGTATCTATTTTTATACCAGTACCATGCTGTTTTGGTTAATATAGTTAAAAGACAGGTAGTGTTATGCCTCCAGCTTAATTTTTTTTTGCTGAGGATTGCTTTGGCTATGTGTGGTCTTTTGTTCTTCCATATTTATGTCTGGATAATTTTCTCCATTTCTGAGAAAAATATCATTGGAATTTTGATGGGGATTGCATTGAATCTGTAGGCCACTTTGGGTAATATGGACATTTTCACAATGTTAATTCTTCTGATTTGAGAGCAGGGTATATCTTTCCATCTTCTTGTGTCCTCTTTAATTTCTCTCAGTAGTGGTTTGTAGTTGTCTTCATAGAGATTTTTCGCATTCTTGGTTAACTTTATTCCTAGGTATTTTATTTTTTTGGTGGCTATTGTAAATGGGCTAGCTTTCTTCATTTTTTTTCCCTGCATGTTCACTGTTGGAGTATAGATATACTACTGATTTTTGTGTGTTGATTTTGTATCCTGCAACTTTGCTGAAATCATTTTTCAACTCTAGGTGTTTTTTTGTTGAGTCTTTAGGCTGTTCAATATGTAAGATCATATCACCTGCAAACAGGGCCAGTTTGACTTCATCTTTTCCAGTCTGGATGCCCTTTATTTCCTTCTGTTCTCTGATTGCTCTGGCTACTACTTCCAACACTATGCTGAATAGGAGTGGTGAGAGTGGGCATCCTGTCTAGTTCCTGTTCAGGATGATATTGGCAGTGAGCTTATCGTATATGGTTTTAATTGTGCTGAGATACGTTCCATCTATACCTAACTTGTAGAGAGTCTTTATCATGAAAGAATGTTGAATTTTGTCAGATGCTTTTACAGCATCAATAGATATGATCATGTGTTTTTTGCCTTTGCTTTTAATAACGTGGTGTATCACATTTATTGATTTGTGCATGTTGAACCAACCTTGAATCCCTGGGATGAATCACAGTTGATCATGATGTATAATTTTCTGTATGTGTTGCTGTATTCTGTTAGCTAGTGTTTTATTGAGGATTTTTGCATCTATATTCATCAAGGATATTGGCCTGTAGTTTTCTATTTTTGATGCATCTTTGTCTGAGTTTGATATTTGCCTAACAGAGTGAGTTTGGGGGAATGGCCTCGTTTTCAATCCTTTGGAACCGTTTGTAGAGAATTGGTATCAGTTACTCTTTGAAGATTTGGTAGAACTCTTCAGTGAACCTGTCCAGTCCTGGGCTTTTCCTTGTTGGGAGCCTTCTTATAGCAGCTTTGATCTCTTTTATTGTTATTTGTCTGTTCAGATATTCTATAATTTTTGGCCCAGTTTTGGTAATTTGTATGCATCCTGAAATTTATCCGTTTCCTCCAGATTTTCAAATTTATTGGCAGATAGTTGTTTATAGTAGTCTCTAATGATAACCTTGTATTTCTGAGGTGTCAGTTGTAATATCACCTTTTTCATTTCTAATTTTTGTTATTTGGCTCTTCTCCTGATTCTTGCTAAAGGTTTGTCAATTTTATTTAACTTTTCAAAAAACCAACTTTTTGTTTCATTGATCTTTTGTATTGTTTTTTGGATTTCTATTTCATTTAGTTCTGCTCTGATCTCAATTATCTCTTTCCATCTTCTAACTTTGGTTTTGATTGTTCTTGTTTTTCTAGATCGTTAAGGTGAAGTGTTAGGTTGTTTATTTGCCATCTTTTCATTCTTCTGATGTAAGCATGTAATGCAATAATTTCCCCCTTAGTACTGCTTTTGTAGTATCCCATAGGTTTTGGTATGATGTGTCATTATTTTCATTAGTTTCAAGAAATTTTTTGATTTCCTGTTTAATTTCTTCTTGGACCCATATGTCATTAAGTAGAATGTTGTTTAATTTCCATGTGTTTTTATAGTTTCCAGCGTTTCATTTGTTATTGATTTCTATATTTAATCAATTGTGGTCAGAAAAAACACATGGAATAATTCCAATTTTTTTGAATTTGTTTAGACTTGCTTTGTGACCTAAAATGTGGTCTATCCTGAAGAATGTTCCATGTGCTGATGAGAAGAATGAATATTCTGAGGTTGTTGGATAGAATGTTCTGTAGCTATCTGCCAAGTCCAATTGGTCTAAAGTATTGTTTAGATCTTTTGTTTCTCTATTGATTTTTTGCCTAGATGATCGGTCCAATGCTGAGAGTGGGGTGTTCAGGTTCCCGCTCTTATGGTGTTAGTGTCTATCTCATTCTTTAGATCTAATAGTGTTTGCTTTATAAATCTGGCTGCTCTGACATTGGGTGCATATATATTTATGATTGTTATTTCTCCTTGATGGATAGATAATTTTATCATTATATAGTTGCCTTCTTTATCTCCTTTGATGGTATTTGCTTTACAGTCTCTTTTATCTGATATAAGAATAGCTACTCCAGCTCATTTTTCGTTTCTATTTGCATGGTATATATTTTTCCATTCTTTCACTCTTAGTCTATGTGTGTCTTTACAGGTGAAGTGAGTCTCTTGAAGGCAGCATATAGTTGGGTCCACATTTTAAATACAGTCAATTAGTCTATGTCTTCTGAGAGGGGAATTTAATCCTTTTACATTAAGAGTTGTTATTGAAAAGTGTTGATTTACTTCTAGCATTTTATTGATTTTTCTTTTTAGATGTCTTAAGTATGTTTTGTTCCTTTCTAATTTTCTGTTCTTCTTTGGTATTTGTTGGTTACTTGGAGATTTAGATAAACTATTTTTTTTCTTTATTGTTATATTTCTTTATTTATTGTTTTTATTGTTATCATTTTTATCTTACTGTTTTTGTTTTATTGTTTTGTTCTTTCTTGAGTATTAATGGCAGTGAGGTTGTTTTTCAGGTATCAAACCCAGTATTTCCTTGTGAATTTCTTTTGTGGCTAGTCGTGTGGTAGTGAACTCCTGCAGTTGCTGTTTGTCTGACAAATATACTACTTGTCCTTCATTTTGGTAGGATAGACTTGCTGGGTAAAGTATTCTTGGCTGGCAATTTTTGTCTTTTAGTATTTTGAATATATTATCCCATTCTTTTCTGGCTTTTAGGGTTTCTGATGAAAAGTCTGATGTTATTCTGATTGGGGCTCCCTTATAGGTGACTTGCCGTTTCTCTCTTGCAGCTTTTAAGGTTCTCTCTGTCTTTGAGTTTTGCTAGTTTGACTATAACATGTATTGGAGAGGACCTTTTTGGGTTGAATTTGTTTGGAGAACTTTGGGCCTCCTGAATCTGAAGATCTGTGACTTTCCCTATACCTGGGAAGTTTTCTGCTATTATTTCACTGAATATGTTTGTAGTGCCATTTCCTTTTTCCTCCCCTTCTGAAATACTTATGATTCAGATATTTGAGTGCTTAAGGTTGTCTGTTATCTCTCTTACATTTTGTTCAGTTTTTAAAATTCTTTTTTCTTTTTTCTGGTCTGCCTGTGTTAATTCAAACAGCCTGTCTTCAAGGTCAGAAATTCTCTCTTCTGATTGTTCTAGCCTGCTGGTTAGACTCTCTGTTGTGTTTTTTATTTCCTTGAATTGAAACCTTCAGCTCCACAAGTTCTGCTACATTCTTCAGGGCATTGATTTCTTTGTACATTTCTTCTTTCAGATCCTGTATAATTTTTCTCATTTCATTGTGTTGCCCAACTGAGTTTTCTTGTATCTCATTTAATTTCGCTACAATTGTTACTCTAAATTCCTTGTCAGTCATTTCAAAGACTTCTATAGGATCTAGAGCTTGAGAGTTATTATTTTCCTTTGGTGGTGATGTATTTTCTTGATTTTTCATATTTCTGGTATCTTTCCTTTGGTGTTTAGTCATCTGGCAGGGGGTATCACAGTCCACTTGTTTCACCCTGATGTCTGGCTTAGATCCTGAAGGGACTGCCAATTCTGGGCAGTGGGAACTAGCCTGGGCTGGGGATCCTGGTGCCTGCCTGTTCTGGTGCAGCTGACTTGGGGCATGTGGACCCCATGGCTCTCAGGACTCTCTGGGTGGTGGCACTCTCCTGGACTGGGGTCTTGCAGTGCGCAGCTCCTGCCTGTTCCAGCGCAGATCTTGGGCCTCCTGTTTTTGCTCTACCTTGAGGATTTCTTATAGGACTGGTTGTGTGGTGGTGAACTCCTGCAGCTTTTGTCTGTCTGGAAAACACACTATTTTCCCCTTGCTTCTGAAGGATAGCCTTGCTAGGTAGAGTGTTCTCGGCTGGCAGATTTTTTCTTTCAGTATTTTGAATATATCATCCCCTTTTCTTCTCGCATGAAGAGTTTCTCTTGAGAAGTTTGCTGTTAGTCTGATAGGGGCTCTCTTATAGTTGACTTGATGCTTTTCTCTTGCTTCTTTTATCATTCTCTCTTTATCTTTGAGCTTTGCCAGTTTGACTATAATGTTTCTTAGGATCTTTTGGGGTTGAATCTGTTTGGGGATCTTTGAGCCTCCTGGATCTGAAGGTCTGTGTCTCTTCCTATACCTGGGAAGTTTTCCATTATGATTTCATTAAGTAGGTTTTCCATGCCTTTTTCTTTCTCCTCCCTTTCTGGAACACTTGTGATTTGAATGTTTGTGTGCTTACAGTTGTCTGCTAGCTGTCTTAGATTTTCTTCATTTTTTAGAATACTTTTTTCCTTTTTTTTTTTCTGCCTGGGTTATTTTGAAAAGACTGTCTTCAAGATCAGAAATTCTTTTGCCTGCTTGTTCTAGCCTGCTGCTTAAGCTATCCCTTGTGTTTTTTTTTTTTTTTTTGAGTGAATCTTTCAGTTTCAAGCATTCTGCTACATTCCTTTTTAAGGTATTAATCTCTTTATAAATTTCTTCCTTCATATCCTAGACTTTTAGATAATGACTTTTCTCATTTCATTGTGTTGTCTAACTGAGTCTTCTTGTATCTCAGTTAGTTTCCTTAAGATTGTTCCTCAGAATTCCTTTCCAGTCGTTTCAAGACTTCCCTGCTCTATAGGGTCTGGTATTTGAGAATTATTGTATCCTTTTGGTGGCGTCATATTTTCTTGGGTTTTCATATTTCTAATATCTCTATGTTGATGTCAGGTCTTCTGGTAGAGCAGTTGCTTCTTCTATTATTCTGGAATGGGCTTTGAAGAGAGACATCCTCTTCTTTTTCTGTTCTCTGCTGGTGACACCACTTGTGTCAGTGCAGTTGAGTGTTTGGTGGGCCACTTGCATGGTGGCTGTGGCTACTCCTGTGGCATCTGCTGCTTTTGTGGCAACCATAGCTGTGGCTGTGGCAGTGGCTGTGCTGGGCCACCTGCACAGAAGCAGTGTTTTTGTTTTTTCCTTGCCTGCTTCTGGGTAGAGGAGGCTGCCCTTGATTCCTGCCTTAACACCCCAGGAGTGCTCTTTTTTTGTTGTTTTTTAAATCTATCCTGCCAATCTATGTCTTTTGATTGAGGAGTTTGATCCATTTATATTTATAATAATTACAGATAGAGAAGTACATATTGCCATTTTGTTATTTCTTTTCTGTATGTCTTAATGCTTTTCTTGTCCCTTACTTCCTCCATCACTGCCTTCCTTTGTGTTTTTTAAATTTTTTATAGTGACACATTTTAATTATCTTCTCATTTCCTTTTGTGCATAAGCTATAGATATATTCTTTGTGGTTAGAAAAAAAAGATTACATATAATTCTCTAATGCTATGACTATCTCCCTTAAATTGATACCAACTTAACTTCATATACATGCAAAAAATCTATTCCTTTACAGCTCTGCTTCCCCTATTTTGTTACTGATGTCACAGATTGTCTTTATATATATTGAATAACCATTAATATAGATTAATAATTATTTTGTATCCATTTGTCTTTTAAATCTTATATAAAATAAAAAGTGGAGTTACAAACCAAAATTACAATATTATTGAGTTTTATATCTGTCTACACATTCACCTTTACCAGAGAACTTTATATTTTTATGTGACTTTGCATTACTGCCTAACATCTTTTCATTTCAATTTGAAGCACTCTATTTAGCATTTCTTGAAGGACAGGTCCAATGTAATGATCTCCCTCTACTTTTGTTTGTCGAAGACTATCTCAATTTCTCCCTCATTTCTGAAGGAGAGTTTTGCTGCATATAGAATTCTCAGTTGAGTTTTTTTATTTCTTTCAGCATTTTAAATATATTATCCCACTGTCTTCTGGCGTATAAGATTTCTACTGGAAAAAATCTGTTGATAGTTTTAATGGTGACCCATTGCATGTGACAAGTTGCTTTTCTCTTGCTGTTCTCAAGAGTCTCTCTTTGTCTTTATCTTTCAACAGTTTGACTATAATGTGTCTCCATGTGGGTCTCTTTAATTTAGCATACTAGGAGTTTGTGGAGCTTCTTAGATTTGTATATCTACACTTCACAAATATAAGAAGTTTTCAGTCACTATTTCTTCAAATAATCTCTCTGACACTTTCTCTCTTTCTCCTGAGACTCCCATAATGTGTATATTGACCCACCTGATGGTATTCTATAAGTCCCTGAGGCTCTGTTTGCTTTTTTTTTTTTAACCCTTTTTTGCTTTTTGTTCCTTAGACTCCATAATTTTAAATGGCATGTCTTCAAGTCCACTGATTTTTTCTGCTGCCTGTTTGACTCTGCTGTTGAACTCTTTTAATGAAATTTTCAATACAGCTATTTTATTTTTCAGCTCCAGATTTTGGTTTTTTAAAAAATAATTTGTATCTCATTGTTGCATTAAAGTCTTTGCCTGGTAAGTCTGTTGCATGTGTTTCATCAGGGACTGTTTCTGGAAATTTATTTTGATCCTTTGAATGGGCCATATTTCCCTCTTTCTTTGTATTTCTTCTGATGTTCTGTGGAAAACTGAGCATTTGGAACAATAGCCACATTTCCCAGACTAGTCTTTTCATCCCGGTGTGGAAGAACTTCATAAACTAGCAGACCTCTGACCCTTGAGATCAGCCCAAGGTAAAGGCTTAAGGTCTGAGAAGGTCTTTCCTGTATGGGTCCTATCTGGTCTTGAGAGTGTGTGTGTGTGTGTGTGTGTGTGTGTATGTATATATGTCTTACCCTTCTTATTTTCTCTGGCAACTTGTTTCTTAATTCCCCAAAGAATCTTACCCTAGCTTCATCCTGGGGACTTCAATGTTCTATTGTATTCCTTTCCCTGTAATCTCTTACCCTCACATGTCTACAGGCCTAGAATGCTTCTTTGGTTTCCATGCATACTTCTTTCTGTGGCTTTCAGCCTGAGATCCAAACTATGCCACCATTCCCAACTCTGAATTTGGATTCACGCAAAACAGAAAATAGTCCCTCAGGAAGCTCACAAACAAGCTAGGATGTTACAAACAAGTACCAGTCTGCTTCTTCCTCCCTCAGGGAGGGAAGCAGGAACTGGGCCATTTCCTCCCAACCACACTATGCCATGCTGGAAAGGGGATGGGGCAAAGGCAAGTAGAAAAGCCAAAAATTTCCTACCATAATAAATGTGGCTTTTTCTTGACTAGGCATTTGCTTGGTTGCTGTAGATATCTGATTGATTTTCAGAGCTCCTATAAAGTTATTTTTGTCGGTATTTATTTGTTTATTTGATGTTTTCATGGGGAGATGAAGACCAGGAACTTCCTAGTCTGCTATCTTGCTAGTGTCACTTGACAGACCATGACATTAGGAAGGGCATTTAGGCTAACTAACAACATAGCTCTTGGGGCATTTTCTGATATTAGAATGCCAGCTGACTTCTCCAAGTTTCTCCTCTTTTCTCTTCTTTTCTTGCTCACTTCTCTTTCAGCTTGTTGCTGCCTTCTCCTCTTACTCCAAATATCATCTCTAAGCAGACGACTTCCAAATGTATATTTCCAAATGGTACCTTACTTCAAAGACCCACATTTCAATTACCTGCTGATCATCTTCCCCTGGCTGACCTGCTAGCACTTATCCTCAATATATCCAAATAAAATCAAACAATAATTTTCTTTACCAAAATCAGTGTTGTTTATTTCCTAGGACCCCAGATATTGCTCTCTTGCCTGCTTCTGGGCAGAGGGGGCTGCCCTCAGCTCCTGCCTAGGACCCTGGGTATTGCTCTCTTTCCTGCTTCCAGGTGGACTGTTTCTGGTTATGGTTTGCTAATATTTTTGAGGATTTTTGTACGTATATTCATGAGGGATTTAAATATGGAATTTTTTTTTTTCGTAATGTCTTTTTCTGGCTTTGGTATCAAGATAATACTGGCCTCATAGAGTGAGTTGTAAAATGTTCCCTCATTTATTTTCTGGAATAGTTTGTAAAGAATTTGTACTAATTCTTCTTTAAATGTTTGGTAGGATTTCTTGGTGAAAATACCTGGGTTGGAGGGGGTTTTGGGGGGAAGACTCTAAATTACGAATTTATTTTTCTTGTTATAGATCTGTTCAGATTTTCTATTTCTTCTTTCAGTTTCAATAGTCTATATCTTTCTCAAAATATGTTCATCGGATCTTATTTATCTAATATGTTGGCATTTAGTTGTTCATAATATTCCCTTATACTTTCTGTAAGTATAGTAGTGAGGTCCATGTTTCTAACTCAAATGAGTAAGTAAATTGGTAAAGGGCCACAAAAATTTATTACATTGTATAACATTGAATGTACTAATCATCCTGACTTGAGTATCACATATTGCACACAGGTATTGATATTTAACACTGTACCCCACAGATATGTATGATCAACTATGTTTCAATTAAAACAAATAACATGAGTATGTATTTCTTTCACTTCTGGAAGTATGGAATATAGTTATAATAACTTTTGTTTTTGTCTACTAATTTCTATATTTCTATTTATCTTTTTTATTTCTCTATTTTTCTTGATTGATTTTTAAAATCCTCCTTATGAGTTTTATTTTCCAGCTTCTTTGCATGCAGGACAATTTTCTATTACTTGTTAGACATCGTGCATTTTACTCCATCGGATACTGAATTTTCTTTATTCCTATAAATATTCTTGAGCTTTTATTTAAGGACACGGTTAAGTTACTTGGAAACTGTGTGATCTTTCCAAACCTTGCTTTTAAGCTTGGTTAGGCAGGAACAGAGGAGCCTTTAAACTAGGGCTAATTTTTCCCCCTTCTGAGGCAATACATATCTGAGTACTCTATCCAATGTCCTGCCCTGTAAACTGCAAGGTTTTCCACTCTGGAGGATGGGAACATCTAGTAGTCCTGGCTCTGCTTGAGTCCTGAAGGTTATTCCTCTGCTCCTTTAAGGTGCTCTCCCACCCCTTGCCTCAGGTAATTTCTTCACACACCAGTGCTAGTCATTAACCAGCTAAAGACTCGAGGAACCTTCTGTAGATCTCCCTCTCTGTGCATCTCTTTCCTCCTTGTTATCTACTTTGCTAACCCTAGCTACCTTGGCCTGTCTGGACTCCAAGCTTCATCTCTTCAACTCAGTGAGATCATCAAGCTCTGCCTGGATTTTCCTTCCTGTGCTACAACCATTCTTTAGGCAGTAGCTGGGGCATTCAGAGGGCTTACTTTGTTTGTTTCTCTCTCTTAGGGATCACTGTCCTGCATTGCCCGATGTCAAATGTCCAAAAACCATTGTTTCATAAATATTGTACAGGTTTTATGTAGTTTCACGCAGTAGGGTAAATTTGATCACTGTCATTTCATAGTGGCTGGAAGCAAAAGTGTAGCTTATATTTTTGTAGGAGAAAACAGATAGTAAATAAATTCATAAAAAGATGATTAATGTAAATTCAGATTTGAGTTTTTTAGGGAGTGTTCAGGGAAGACCTCTCTGAGGATGAACTTTTAGCCTGAGACCTGAGAAGGAGCAAGCCATTCAAAGATCTGGAGGAAGAGAATTCTTGCATAGTATAAAAATCTGGCTAGTGCAAATGCCCCATATTTAAAACAAATCATTTGACTTAACCCTACCTTTTTAATCTCTTCATTTGTAATTGCCCTATTATTACCCTATTATTCAGATAATCTGAGTTCTTTCCAGTCCCTTATTTATACCTCTGCTTTTCCTTCTCCATTTGTTTTATCCCTCTAAATTAAAATGTCTTATTCTTCTACTTCTGCCTTGGGAAATCTTATCCCCTTTTTAGATAAGGCTAGTTGCCATCTCCTTCATGGAATCTTCCCTGATAACCTCTGTCAGAACTGGTATGTTTTTCCTCTGAATTCTTATAGCACTTTTTTGTCTTTTGGTGCCCAGGGTCCTAAACCCTCAATAAATACCAATTTTGGTACTTACTGTATTCTGATTTTTTCGGAATTTTGTTTTTTCCTGTATTCTAATTGCCTGAACACTGCCTAGCATACAGTAAAAAGTGTTTGTTTGATGAATGGTTATATATACTTATTTATATATATGTCTTTCTCTGAAACAGGACATTTTGATATAGCCAATTTGAACTGGCCATCTTGATGTGTATAAATTGTAAAAATACTTTATAGAATTTAAGTAATGTTTGCAACAAAACTGACTTTTATCCATTCATGAAGTTTACCCTGTGCCTTGCTTCTATCCAGTTCCTGATCCCTAACCAATCCCTTACCTCACTGCTGATAGTTACTTCATAAATTAGTTTTGCTATGCTCAACAATAGGGTAAAAATGTCTGTTGCACCTACTCTTATTTTACACAAAAATGAAAGATGTCCTCTTTTCAAAATGTCATTTTATAATATTTATTCCATTTTAGTTTAAAAGGATGGGTAATATGCATTGTTTTATCTTCCAGAGTGTCTAGCACTTTGTTTCTCAAAATGTGGTTTGCAGACCAGCAGCATCAGAGTCACCTGGGAGCTTGTGAGAAGTACAGAATCTCTGGCCCCATTTCAGACCTGTTGAACCAGAATCTGTGAGATGATTTTAATTTAAAGAATATGGACCAAAAATTTTTGCATTTAATACTATCTTTGTATTTAATAACAATAAAATGAGGTTATATTAAGGTAGAAAAAACTTAAACAGTAAATTGTTACTGATTTGCTTCAGCTAAGAAGGGCTCCCTCAGATATGGAGTTCCCAGAAATCCATCAGATTCCTGATTTATCCTTGTTTATGTGTAGCCAGTATAAAAAAGTGGGATACCTCCATATGAGAAAACTCTTGGCAACATTCCAAAAACTCACACTGCCACTCTTAAAATCAAGAAACACACCAGTTCTGCCCAGAAGTTTCTCTATACGGTGAAGAAACATTGAGGGGGAGGAAGAGGTGTGGTAAAGAGGCTGTAATGATTATCCTCTTACGTGTAAAAGAAGAAATATATATTCATATTCAATTGCTGTGCCATTATCCTTATTCAGGAATCCTTACAGACTCCTACAGTCCAGTCTGAAGAGCTGTCCATATTCAGCTCCCAGTAATCTTTCTTAGAAATGAAATCCTGGGCTCCCCATGCAACAAAATAGACCTTTCAGAATTCAAAGACCATCTTGATGGTCATGTCTGAACCTCAGATCTCTCACATCATTAAACAGTCTGATATTGTGATTGGTTATTTCACAACTGTTAAAGAATAATCCAGTTTACATTGTTTAAACAACATACATCTGAATCTTCACATTTAGGGTGACTTCACAGATTTCTTCATGATGATTCTCTCAAAATATAGTCTTACTCTTAAGAGCAGCAACTGCTGGAACCCCTTAGTGATAGTCTTGCTAAAAACAAACAAGGCCAAATTAAGCTTTTCTTTACCAGGCACATCAATGAGGTTAGTTTGGATAACTAAAATACAAGGGTACTTCAAAAAGTTCATAGAAAGATTTGTGTTATCTTTTAATTCTATTTTTCCATGAACTTTTTGAAGTACTTGTATATGTATAGTCTTCAAAATATTCTATTTATGTGGTACAAGTGGAGTTACATATGGTGGTTATTTATGTATTAGATGAGACTCTACCCGTGATTTATTGCCTAATATAGTTCCATAGGGTTATAGTGCTATTCATTCATTTATTCATTTAATTAATTCTTGCCTGTTTTTATTCATTCACTTATTCGTTAAAAGATACTTATTGATTCATATTATGCATTCAGAACCATGATAGATCCTGGAAAAACAGGGAGCAAGACAGACTTAGTCCATGGAACATAGACTCTAGTGGAATCTTTTGAATGAAGCCCCCAAACAGTATCTTTTTTCACTCTTGGTGAAAAACAAAAAACAAAAACAAACAAACCAAAAACTTCCATGTCCTTATGAAGAGAGCCACATTGTTGTTATCCTTGATGTCCTGACCTGACTCTGGGAATTGTATCTAGTTTACCATAATGATTCATTCATTCATTCAGCTGAATGGCATTCTTTGCTTCCTGTCTCCAGCAGATCTATGCCTACAAGACCACAGGAAGTAAAATTTCATGGTGAGAGAACTGATACCATGATACAATTTAAAAATATTTTGTGTACTTCTTATGTAATCAGGCATTTTAATAAAGGAAATAACTCTTATTTATTGCTGAACAAACCACTAAACTCTTTTTCCAAGTGATCTCCCCTTTCTGATAATAAAGATTTGCTGCTTATTTTATACATGTTCTTGCAATTACTTTGTTTGAGGCATTATTGTTACACTGTTGTAATTTGACTTGAATGAGTCCAATTATTTCATTATTTTACTAACTTGCTATTCACAGGGAAACAGTTAAAAGAAACAGGAATAGGATATGGTGAAATAATTTGAAAAGACAAGATAAGGTATGTATTTTTACTTTATTTGGGTAGTTTGTAAGGTAAACAATAACCGATTTAATTTTTTGAGCTCACTTCTTCCTCTAGCTCATGTCCTAATTCTTTGCTCCTCTTTTCCAATCTTCTGGACTATAACTGTCTATACTCCAATTTCTCTCCTCCTATTGTTTCTTAAATTGCCCCTTACCACTTCATTGAACTGCTCTTGCGAAAGACCCCTATAACTCCTTGTTGCTGAATACAAGTACAGTACTTAGTACCCATCAGTGTCAGGTACTGGGAATGCTATTTTTCCACCTACTCAGGCCAAACAACATGGAATCATCTTCTACTCGACATTCCATCCTTCAGCAAACATTGTGGCTTGACTCTATTTTTCAGAAACACATCCAGAATCCCACCATTTCTTATATGGTCTAAGCCTTTACTATTTCTTGCTTCTTATCTGGTTTCTCTGCTTCCTCCCTTGCTCACCCCATCTGTTCTTCCCTGTTCTCTGTCTGGAAAACTGATTCACCCAAATAGCTTCATTGTCCACAACCACACTTCCTTCAGGTCTTTACTCAAATGTCACTTCAGTGAGGTCTTCTCTGGCTACCCTAATTAACACTGGAAATCTAGACACTCCTTATTCTCCTTTCCTGCTTTTTATTTCTTCATTGCACTTATTTTCATCCCGCAAATTATATGCCTTACTCTTTATTCTTTGACTGCCTCATTCTCCTTCCTCCAATAGTGTTTTTGAATATTTTATTTCCCTGTTATATCCCCAGTTCCTAGGACAGTGGGTATTAAATATCTAGCACATTAAAAGTGCTCAAATAATTTGTTGAAAAGGAATACATTTTATTGTAACTAGGGTAATTTTGCATTGGGTCAGTAATAGACTGAATAGATTTGTTTTCTATAGACTTGGTTTATTGAGGGAGAATATCACAATTTTATATACAATTGTAATTTAAAAATAAAAACTACACATTAAAACAATAAAGTGTTAAACTTACAAGTATTCTTTATTGCTTTGTGTGATTTTAGTTTACTTGGAATTGAATAGCACATTTTATTTTTATCTGTGTCTTTTTATTAATTTGAGAATTGTTTTGGAATGGTACAGTACATACTAAGCTCTTTATTTTAGAAATGCTTCCATAGGCACCAGAGTCAAATGTAGCTATGACATCTAGGGATATGATAACTACTCACTTGTTAATCCAGCTGTTTCTTACTCTTTCCATATTATTCTCAGTGTCTCCCTTGTTGAATATTGCATTCTTTTTTATTTTTAATTTTGAGGGCAAGCATCTCATTTTTGTGATTGACCTTTTATAGGCTTAAAAATCTCATTTGTATTTTTTGAGAAAGCTCTGGTATTCTCTCTTAATGTCTTTAAAGTGGAAAGGAAATATTATTAAGAGAAGCACTTTTTCACAATTTAAATAAATGAGGACCTTAATGCTAAAAAGTAGACTGTTAAATTAGCATTTAGGAGAACTCTGACTGAAATTGTGGCAAGCAGTACCATCAGACAGATGCCAAAGGACAAGGACTTTTTCAAAACTAATTTTTGGTTACAATTCTTTTCTGGGACTAGCACTGCCTGTGGGTCCCAATAGTTCTTAAACAGGAATCAAAATTGTACATGAATGTGGAAATCATCAATGACTTTTCAATTAGATGTAGGTGATATTTATGTGTCATTGAAGAAATATTTTAGTATTTATGTAGCCCTATAGAATCTTGCCCTAAAGGATATTACAGTTTTCTAGAAAAATTGAAGTAGACAATACAACATTAACATAGATTCATACAAATCAAAATAATAAGAATAGATTGTAAGAATACTTACAAAGGGTTTGGAAATGGTTTATTGGAAAAACATGTTAGAGTTATAAACTGGGACTGAATAATAGTTAAAACAAAAATTTAGTATAATAAGTGGATCAATGAAAAGTCTGCAAGACTTAAATGTTGATGTTTCTTCAGAGATTCATTCACTGAGTTCTTTTAATTCTATAACTTCTTAAAGAAACACTATACTCAGATGTTCTCCTGGTCTCAAACCCATAATTCCAACTCTTCTCTGACCATTTTCATTTGGACATCCTTTAGCCACCTTAAACTTAGTGGAATAATAATAACCACTATTTGTTGAGGAATTATCATTTGCTGGACAGTATTCTGTGTGCTTCATTAATGTTAGTTGTTTTAATCCTCAAAATAATTATGAGTTGGTTCTTTTATTACCTCAGTGTTTTTCTTTTTCTTTTTAAACAAGAAGTTTATTTAAACAGATGCTTGACTTGAAGGGAAAACTATCTAGGATTTCTTTTTTTTAGAGTTATTTATCCTTTCTTAAAGACAAATTGCCTACATGAAACACCTATGTACAAAATGTTATAAAATTGTCCTTGGTTTTACAATGATAAATAAAAAACATTTAAATTCTCCAATTGAACAAAGTATGCAAGCATTTTTACGTTTTTTCTTTTTTTGTTTTTTGTTTTTATTAAAACAGGGGGAGCAAAGTAACTTACTGGAATATAAAGATAAGAGTTGAATGAGCATGCCACTAATGGAGAAAGGGGGTATTTTCACAGAATCAGTATTTTTCCCCATCTCATCTCCACTTAATGTCAATCAAAACATACCATTGGCCGTTTAGTAAAAAGAAAAATGCAATATGCTTGTGCACATACACCAGTTACTTTATATGCAGTAAAGTGAAGGAAAAAGGGAAAAAGTGAAAGAATAGAGAAAGCTATACTGTAGTAGTCAGGATGTGGTGAACCAAATTGTGTTTTTCTTATTGGGAATGTATTCCTTGGTCTATAAGAACAGAGTTCTGGAGTACAGTAGCAGATTCCCTTTCTAGTAGATACCTCCTTTCTGCTCCTGGAACACATCAATTGTATCTTCAGCCTCCATTTCCAACTCTGCAGGTGTGTCTGTTTTATTGATTGCTGCCTGTGAAATCGGAATCCAATCTGCCTCGTTAATAAACCCTGTCGTTCATAATAGGCTTTCGTTTCTTTACTAGGTGGTGTAGACCTCTTAATCTTAAACTGCACCACAAAACCATCTGGCCCTGCCACCTTCAAATTAATATGATCATCGTTCTTAGTCTTGTCTCCTTCCTTGGGCTTTTCATCAGCCACAGTAAATACCAGGGTCTCTTCAGATGGCCCTTTACAAAAGAGGTACCAGGTCTGTGCCAAATGAGCACATAAGCAGCACCAGGGGTGCCGTACCTTAGTTTTGTACACGAGGAAAATGATACTTTTGGAGTTTAGGAAACTTGTCCAAGGTCACACAGATATTAAATGACACTTCTAATTGCAAAGCCTATGTTCTTAATCACTGTGTTTACTTTCAGTAGAATTCTTCAGGTGTTCTCTCAAACTACTTCTTTTACCTATTTTCCATATATCATTGAATGGCACTCTATCAATCAAGTCAGAATTCTAGACGTGTTCCTCTTCTTCATTTCCTGCATCTGAATAGCCAGTTAGTCATGTCTATTCTTCCTCCTATATCTCTCAGAACATTTCCTCTTATTCATCATTATTGCTGCAGCATCATAGTTCAGTCTCTTAAGTCTTACCAGCTTATTAGCTAGTCTGTCTAGTTGGGGCAAGCCATCAATCAGTCTTGCCCCAACATTTTCCATGTCATAATTTAAGTAGTTTTTCTAACTGCCTATATTGTCATGTCACTTTTCTGCTAAGATCCTTAAAGAACTTTCTATCACTTATAGGATAAAGTCAATCTCTTGAGTTTGGTGAATAGGGCTTTTCATAATCTGGTCCTTGCTTTTACTCTCATCTTTCTTTCCTGAAACTTCTTTTTATAAATCTCATGTTTTAGCCATAGAGAACCTCGTACAATTCTTGAACACATGCTATTCTTCCTGTCTGAAATATTTTTCTATCCTTCCCTATAACTCATTCCATATCTTATTACAGTAGTTATTATATGGAATGTTAAATGAATGTTTGCCATTCTCCAGTTCTAAGTACACTGTAAACTCTCTGAAGGTTTGATCTATGTCTTATTTATCTTTAAATCTTTTATATCTTATCCTTATATAGTCTTATTTATCTAGCGTATAATGTACCTACTAACTCATGAGCTCTGAATCACTGAGTGAATGGATGGATGAACGGATACACAAATAAACACCTCATCTATAGGTTTATATTTGGTTTTGCCAATGAGGGGACACACTTTAAAGACTCAGTAGTTAAAGAAAGTAGGAGACAGCTGTCTGATTGAATTGGTTAACACAGAGACATACAGTTGGAAGAATTTCATTCTTGATGTTCTTTGGATATTTATGAAAGCATAACATATTTAGAAGCCCAAGAAATTTTGTTTGTTGATAATGTGCAGAACGTCTAGATACTGAGGCTTGGAGTGGTTGACTGATTTGCTCAAGCTTTTTCAGCTAATAGTTGCAGAGCTTGAATTTGAGCCAGAGTCCTCAATTTTACCTATTTTAGTATATATACTACTTAGTCCAACTTCCTTATTTAACCGGTAATGAAAGTAAGGCCTACGGTGAATAATCCATCCATGGTCCCAGAGCTTCTTAGGGACAGAGACTTCCAATCCTGTGCTTCCCCCATTGTGAGAAGCAGTATAGTGTAGTGACCAAGAAGCAGAGTGAAGCCAGCTTTCCTAGACTTATGTAAATCTTAGCTGTGACATTTATTCCCTGTGTGATTTGGGAGAATTCAGTATTCATATCTGTGAAATGGGGGAGACTATCTACATCATAGCGCTAATGTGACAGTTAAATACATTAATATAGTAAGGTCCTTAGAAAGTACCTGCCACATAGTAAGCATTAGACAGATATTACTTGTTAAAAAGTGCAATAGTGCTTTCTCCTATATTGTGTTCCCACTGTGTCAATATTATAGGATCTGTCACGCTGTATTCCAGTGTCTTTATGCCCTTCTAGACATAGAGTTTTTTAAGGACAGAGATCATTCCCTAGTCAAGGGTTTAGCATAGTGTCTGGCACATAAGAGGCATTAGATAACATATATATTTTTAAAAATAATAACTTGTTTGTCTTTGGAAAATAAAAATTGGATAGATATTTCACTGTCTTTGACATTAAATCAGAATTCGTTCAAAATTTGTGAATTATTATGTCTAAAAAAGAGACAGTGGCAGGCATGGAGAAAGCATGGTATGTGCTATTTGGCCAACAAGAGAATTAAACCACCTGGCTCAGGACATCACCACTATAGGATTTCTCACCCTGACACAGTAGTTATCACCCTAATTATTTTCTGTCTGCAAATAGCATCACATGATTCTTCCTCAGTCTTGTCTAAATGAACTTGAAGAAGCCTAAATTTGAAGCAGCATTTGCATGCATCATTGGTCATAGAAATACTTAATTATTGGCTTGACCAGGTTCGTTCTTTTAAATCTTTCTGACCATGGTACCAATTCTGAGTTTGGATTTGGTCCTCATATTCTTCTTTATGGTAATTAGAATTGGGGCAAACATTTCATCTGGCAACTTGAACAAGTTAGAGATCAATTATAGCATAATGCAAAACATAAGTGTTTTGGAGGGAGCCTAGGTTGGAATTCTGACTCTGCTGCTTATAGCTGTGTGAAGTTCAGCAAGTTATTTGACTTTACTCAGCTTCAGTTTTCTCATATATAGATGGAGGTAAAATGCATACTTCTCAGGGTTGATATGAGGTGTAAATTAAATTATTATGTAAAACACTTGGCACAGTACCTGACACGTTGTAAACACTAAATAAACAGTAGGTTTTTGTTTTTAAACAGTGGATGGTGTCTGGCGTAATCCTGCTGACATTGCCGATTTGTCTGGCTACGACAAGGGCTACTGCGAGGCCTGGAATCCTCACAGCGCCGATTGTCTAGCTCTTAATCCTGTTCATGACCCCAATTGTAAAGCTAGGCGACCACGCTAGATGTCACGGCTCTTTCACCTGCCGGTAATCCTGCACTGACTGGGCTGATGGTTGAGCTAGGGCTGAATCTGGAACTCCCAGACCCCTCAAGCCCATTCACAGACTGAGTCACAAACCCTTCACACGCCAGGCTGGGTCACCAGACTCCTTCACATAGGTCTATGAGCTAGGTAACTGGCCACACGGTCCTTGGAAGCTGCAGGTCTGGAAAAACATGGCTGCACAGGGCGGGGGCCAGAGGCAATAAAACACCAGCCAAAGCAATGCTGTGCAGGCGCACTCATTCCACCCACACAATGTTTATGGAACCACCCCTATCTGGCCCTGAGGCAAGGGGAGCCTGACCAAATTCATACATTTTCCCAATTGATGGCATGTTCATTTAAGGTATAGTCTCATATGAATATAGTGCTGTGTGTTGTCTGTTATATAATTTTAGATATTTAAGTCAAGTGTTTGTCTTTTAAGAAAGATAAGGGCTATAGTTAGAATAATGGAAAATATATACATCAAATTTGGAATAGGTGATACACAGGCCACTTGTATCAGAATCTTTTGTTAAAAATACAGAATCCTGGGCCGGCCCCGTGGGGCACTCGGGAGAGTGCAGTGCTTGGGAGTGCAGCGGCGCTCCCGCCATGGGTTCGGATCCTATATAGGAATGTCTGGTGTGCTCACTGGCTGAGCGTGGTGCTGACGACACCAAGCCAAGGGTTGCGATCCCCTTACCGGTCACAAAAAAGACAAAAAAAAAAAAAAAAAAAAAAAATACAGAATCCTTGTCCTCACCCAAATTTGCTATATTAGAATCTTTGAATTTGGGCCCTAGGAATAAAAAATTTTCAGAAGTACTCGAGGTTATTCTGATATAAATCGACCATAGATAAATTTGCAGAAATATTTATGTACAAAGTAAATGTTTTCTTGAAAATTGTTAACTGATTTAAATATTTTATTCTTATATGAAGTCATTTCTACTGAATTACTTACCTTCTAACACTGATGATTTAGTAAATAGAAAATTTCTTACTTTATTTGTGAGTCTCTGAGGTTATACATCGGTATTTTCTAGATCATATGAATTGCATTAATTTTATTAAATATATTTCCAATCTTATTTGAAAATAATTATAGTTTAACGTCCAATTTAAAATAACATTTGCAACAAATTTAAGACAAGAATTTAGATTTTGTGGCTGTGTCGTATTATTTAATCTTGGTTTGGAGACCATCAACTTTGAACACCAACACAGAAGTAAAAGCAAAACAGATAAACAAGGAAAAATCTAGAAACAAACTCCATCCCACCCTTGCTCCTGAGCCCTGCATTGAGCAACAGTTAGTATTTATATCTACGCAATGAGAACATAGTAATGCTTTGCATGCTTTTGTATATGCTGCTCTGTCAGTAATGTTGTCCTTACTATATATATATATATGTGTGTGTGTGTGTGTGTGTGTGTATAAATATACATATATATAAAGCATACAAAAGGGTTTGCTATGCCTTAGATATCATTTGCTCTAGGAAGTCTTCCTGAATATCCCCTGCTTTCACCCCAGTCCAGATCACATACCTCTTTTATTTCTTTCATATACCTGTCACACTGTCCTTGGACATGTCTGTTTGTCTCCTAGACTGTGAGCTCCTTGGGGACAGGGGCTCTGCCTTTCCAGTGCCTTGCACAATATTGGGCCCAGAGAAGGTATTCGGTAAGTGTCTATTAAATGATTAAGTCAATTTTTGTTTGTCTTTCCAGATTTATGAGATGATTGTGTTCCTGAGAAGTGGCATTGAATTCAAACACTTCAATCAAATTAATTTTATCCCCAGAAATAAAAGAGCAAATTTCAGTTGTTCAGTTTTGTCCTATTTTATTAATACCGAAGTAAGATTATATTTTTCTATCTTAACCAAGATTCCCCCCTACATTTATTTAAACGCTTTGCATTTTTTCATTTAATCATTGGTGTTTAATGTCCCAAATGGATGATGTAGTAGAAAATATGGCTTTAAGGTTCAGAAGCCAGATGTACACAAGTTCCAAATAATAGCATTGTAAGAAAGATGAAGAGCCAGGCTGTCCATTTCAAAAGATTCTCTGGAATGGAGGAGAGGAAGAATTGGCAAGGAGTTAGAACTTTAGCTGCCTCCACGCAACCTGGGGAAAGGGCCATGTGCTCTTTCTCCATTGTTTTAGCCCTGGTTTGGAGTTGGGGAGAGAGAGAGAAAAAGATAATTCAGATAGGTTTGTAGAATTTGCAAGTAGAGAGAACTTGTGTCCCATTCCCAAGTAGTGGCTTTGAAAGTTCCCCTCATTCCTGATGCAGCCTGGGAGAAGTAGGATAGATATATTTTTTATAGTCATAAAGGGTCAAATTTAAGAGGTTATTTGGATATTATGTTTTTTCAATCAGGAATTTTATTTCATATTTGTAACATAATCCCATTGTTTAAAATGTGATGGAAATAAGAAATAAAAAGGAATTGCCACCCCTCGCCCCCCAAATTTTCAAAAGGAGTCTATAACAAAACTAACAAAACATTCCAAAATGTTAATAGTGACTCTCTGGTTGGTGGGATTATGAATAACTGTCATTTTCATATTTACGCTGCTCTGAATTTTGACAAATTTCCTTAGTGAAATGGTTTCTTCAACTTGGTTAGCCTGGCTAAACATTATTTATTATTTAGTTAAGTTTTCATCTCTTCCCCTTACAAACTCATTAGTTAGGCAGTGTATCCCTGCTCTATGCTCCTTTAATATTCTGGACAATTTATTCTCTTTTCACCAGTGTATATTAAAATAATCATCTATTTCCTTTCCTTGAGAGGCAGGGATCATTTCTTATTTATATTTGAAACAACACATAGCACGAAATAGATGCTTAGTAAATCTTTGTTCAATTCACTAATAAAAAAAACCTCAGCATAAAATTGTTTATGGTTTGCTCAAATTAGTTTCAGATAAAGTTCTCTTTAATTAGAAAAAAAAACACCCTGTTTATAAATAAGTCATATGGAAAGACATATGAATTGTGGAACTCTGAAAATCACATTAAAATCAGAACAAAAATCTAGGTTCTTAGGCAATGTAAGACCATGTAAAATATATGTGAACATCTTATATAAAATGTATCTGAACATGCTTTGTTCACTAATAGTTTGGTTGCTTATGATGAAGCTGAGAAACTGCTGTAAGAGTTTTGATTTTGTTTTCTATTTTTGCTATATGACATTTGTCATCTTTTGACAGTGAAAACTCAAAAGCAAACACAGATTTTTCTTGTTTGACATCATTTGAGAATGTGTAGTAAAATTCACACCTGGAACACTGTGAATAGTGATTATTTTAGTATAATTCTTCATAACTTGCTATAGAAAAAGGACAAGTAAGTATAATTTAGCTATAAGATTAACTATATAATTGGTGTGATATTGATTATGTTCAAGCTAGGAATAGAAATGATACATTCAGGACCATTTAACAAAAACAGTGATAATTAGGCTTAAAGGCTGATAATTGGAGAAGTAATAAGTTGAGGCATGCATATACTTCTTGTTTACATAACAAGCAAGGGAAAATTAGATTTTTTTAAAAGATAAAACCCTCTAAGGATTTTAAATCTCTATAGTAAAGGTGGGAAAAATGCTATTACAAGTTAGTCATTTTGTCTTCTGGTCTACCTCTGTTTTTTGCACATTTATTTTGTTTAAGCACTTTGTCAAATATTAGATTTCTTTTCTTCTAAACTATGACCTCTTTGAGTATAGGGTCCATGTGTTATTTGTTTCTGTATAGTTGTTAGCACATGGTAGGTATTCAAATTTTTATTGAATTGAGTTAAATTGGATTAAGATGCTTCTCTCTAGTCTTCAGTCTAGAAAGTAGGCCTTGCACGAGTTTTCCTGTCGGGGTATACTGGGGCAAAAAGTGAAAGTCAGCTCTTTGTCCTAATCTTCAGAATTGGAAAAAGGCAGTCATGATCTAAGAGAAGTGGGACTTGGAAGGTTTCTTAAACCTGGGAGTTAGTCCAACATTGGAATGGGCTCTAATTACTTGTTTCATATATTTCTTTTCTGATAGGTGATGACAAGAATCACTATTAGGCTAGGGGGCAAGAACATCTGTAAAAGTGAGTACGATTTGCCACCTTTACATTCTAGTATCATACAGTGAGGTTCCTCATTGTATGCCAGGTTTTGGATTGGGCATTCTTACCCTTTTCCTTAGTGGTAAAATGTCATCATTTTTCAAGCTGTCAAGAAAGCATTTTTGTATTTCTCGAGTTGGTCAAACTTAACTAAGTACTTTTGGATTGATATATCTGCCAAATTAAGTTGTTTAGAACATTTCTATGGGTCCCAAAGAATAGAGGTGCAAAGGGATAAAACATATGTAAATAATGTAAACAGTGCTGTGATGCATTTTCATATGTGAAAAATAGGAATTTTTTGAAATATTCTTCTTGAGCTCGTAGTATTATCACTGACCGTGTTAATGATCAGAATATATTTCTGAACTAACTGCCAACCTAATGTTTAGCTGTTTTGTGTTAAAAAGGGTCAAAGCAAAGGCCTTTGAGATCTAAGGCAAAAAACCAGTACCATGAAGGCTGAAAAGTGTTTTCTTGAAATACCAGCGTTGGCAATAACCTTTAGAATCCAGTGTTTTCTTCAAAGGCAATCAATATTAGATGGCCTTTTCTCTGAGATAAACATTGTATTAAAGAGCATGTCTAAACCCTCAGGGCTTAAAATAGCAAAAAGAGGTAGGAACTGAAAGTACATTGAATCCATGATGACTTGCATACTTGGAGGATTAATAAAAATTGAAGTCAGCAAGAGTCCCAAGATGCAGGAAGGATCAAGGAAGGAAGCACACCATGGTGACCATGTTTCTCTCCTATTGGCCATGAATTGGGCAGCTGAAAGGTGACTCTTCTGCTTAGTGATTTCTATAATTGTGTATCTGTATGGTTGGATTGTGACTGGTCCCTACTTTTATTTCATTCTTCAGAGAGGAAAATTCCACTTTAATATTGCTGGGTATGACAGGAAATAGCATCAGTAGCATAGTACCTCACACGTAGTAGGACCGAATGAATGAAAATCAGACTATTGTTTCATTACAGTAGGGTGTCTGGAACATTTAATTCCTTGGATATTCAATTTTGCAATACTTAATGTGTTGTTTGAATTCATGGCTGTCAAATTGTGCTAATAGAATCTTACTGGATTTCTAAATGAGAGCAGGCTAAACAAGAACCCATTTTAATCAACTAGGATCCAAGGAAATTTTACTATAGTGGGAAAGCTCTGAACTGGAAGAAATAAAAAACTTACCTGGGAATATTTCTCAAAAACTGTATCCCCTGCTACTTCTTCTCCTAGCCCCCACAAAAGTCACATCAAGATCTCCAAATCAGATAATATGTAATATAAAAAAAGAATGTTCATGCAATGTGGATTTCCTCTTCTATTTCTCTTCACCTCCTGAATTTGAAAATCAATGGAGAAGTTGAGCTATAAAATTTTATGGTTGTGTTAGTAAAAATTTCACTACCTAGTGATGGTTTTCTTCCCAGGAGTTATCAGTTCTATACTTCTCTTCTTCATTGGGACTTGTTTACTTGTTTAGTGTACGGATTTATTCTTTCAGGTTATGGGCATTAATTCTAAGAACTTTTATAAGATAAAGGTAGTGGACTAAATAAGGATGATTTTCTCTTTCTCCGGTTTCTTTTTGCCAGGGTAATATTTGACATCTTGGATCAAAGAACTTTAGAAATATGAACTTTCTTGATCTTTAGAGGTAGAATGTCTGCTGTTGTAACCTGACTAAGTTCTATTATACTGGTAGAAATAGTAGCCCTGGCATTTAGTAAGCACTCAAACAATGATTGTTTCAGCAAAGTATCTCCATGGTTTAATAATACACATTGTAAAAAAAATTGATTAAAAGTAATTTAAAATGCAATTTTATTCTTATTTTGATTCTTGGAATAAAGAGGTAGACATTTTTCTAGTTATATTTACATTCATTTGAGAGAAATACAAACTGGATGACTTGGGGCTTCTTAATGGAATAGAAATAATCTTTTTAAAGATAAATTATTTTTATTCTAATGAATTGTTTGTGATTGCTGATTATGGTCATTTGAATTGCAAAAGAGCTTTTATTCATCAGTCTGTGATAGAAAGTTAAGTTGAGCCCCAAACCAGTAAATTCCTAGTCATATATCTTGTTATCTAAGTCCTTGGTATCATCTCCATGTTTTGTGCACAAAGTAGCTACTCAAATATATTAATCATTGTGGTTGAAAAATAAATATTTTCTTATAAAAATAATAGAAGCTTATTGTAAAGAATTATATTGAGAAGAAAAAAACAGATAAAAGTTATCTATAATTCTACCTGTATGAAAATATTAACTCCTGCTGATTAAAGGTTTTAAAGTTTGGTGAAAATTTTCTAATTTAAGATAAACTATCTTAAAAATTTTCAGTCATCTCCTTTAACCCCAAAAGCTTTTTATCCCTTTTCATTTGTAAACTCCATACTCCCAGTCTTGGGTCCAGTGATAAACAGGCTTCATTACTTAAAATATTCTAGATTCATAATAATTTTTAAGAAACATGTGTAGTCACTCAACGACCACCATCAACCACTTTTCCCTACAAAAGAGCTTCTCTTACTCCTTTTCTTCCGTGGATTATTTAGACCATTCCCTACTCCTCTTTTGTTGAGACTTTTAAGGCAAAGGGGTATATGTTTGGGCTACTTTGGTTAGATTCATTGTCTTTTCAAAGTGCTTTAGTATCTTGATCATTGCTACTATCAAAATATTTTATTTCCCTGTCATTTTTTGTTGGAAAATTGTAGATAAAATATATTTTATTTTTAATAGTGTATGACTTATCTAAGTGTCTCATAATTCAAATATTGAAAATTCCTGTCCAATTCTTATTGAGTCAAAAAATGACTTAAATGTTTATTTTTTGTTAGTGAATAGTTCAATCTCACTAAGACATACCAATTTTGAGTTCGTCTTGTCTGTTTTAAAAGACCCCAGGTACTCAAGTCAGGACACTTGGTAAACCTTTTAATATCATCTATCATCTTATTTGAATTATGTCTTCTATGGGGTTCTGGGAATGAACTGAGTTGCCTCAAAGTGTAAAAATCAGGCTGAGCTGGTTGGAAGTTAGCATCTTAGGCGAGATTCTTAATGCCCATTAGACACGCAGCATGCAGGCTGTATTTTGTACCAGTAGCCAGGTGTGGGCAGTGATATAGGGCTTGGGGGATCTCTCTCTCCAGCCCGGGGATCTAAGGCATTCAGTGCAAAACCTGGCCAGCAGCCCGAGTGAGTAGAAGCCATGTGACTCTGGTGAGTTGGAGTGTGCAATTCCTCCTGCTTCAGAGCTACCTGATCCGAATACTAAGCAGACCGAGTGCCCGGCTGAGTGTAAGACACTGAAGGCACTGCAGAGGAAGGTGTTTATTCCAGAGGCGTTACAAAACATGGAGATTAAAGACCAGGGAGCCCAAATGGAGCCGCTGCTGCCTACGGTAAGAGATAACCTGCTGTCATGTAGAGAAACCGCGTTTGCTGCAAAACCTGTCAGGCAAGTGGTCTGCTAGCTAGGTGAAGTGAGTGTACTTTTGGGGCGGTGGATAGCTTCCACGACATATGGACAGGGGTCTCCTCCCATCACGGGAGACTGAAATGCATAAAGCAAAACACATGATCCCCCCCCCTCACCCCCGCTTCGCAATATGGATGCAGTACGGTGATGAAATGTCTCATGTTTGCTGCTGTTTGAAGAAAAGGCTAGGTTTTAGCAGCAGGGGCAGTTGCGTGTCTCTCTCCCTGCCTGTTACTGACTATATCTCTGTTTCTCATGCTGTGCAGTGGTGGCTCAAGCCCCTGAAAAAAAGCCCTCTTTTATCATATTTAATCCCTGATAAATTTCCTCCCCATGCCTCATTCCCGGGCAGTGAGGTGAGGGAATCTGCTGCTGTTGCAGCTCTTAAGATTTAGTCTCCGCAGAAATCAGGCTAAAGAACAGAAGGATCCTCTTTGTGGGTGTGTGTGTGTGTGTGTGTGTGTGTGTGTGTGTGTGTATTTTGTCAGTCTCTTTCTCAAAGGGAAATGGGTCGTGGTTCATGTACAAAGAAGGAATGCATTTTGGGGGAACAGGTACACATTCAGATTTGAATATCTGAAAGGTTCCTGAACTGTCCTTTGGAAATAGCCCATCTGTTTACCTCTGGGTCTGTAAGCCCCTCCCTAGATTTAATTTTTGGATAAGTGATTGATTTGCCTGTCCTCTCCGTAACCTCTCTGTTTGGCTCGCAGACTTTGGAGATCTTCAGGCAACATCTTTTTCAGTCTGGAGCAGCTGATGTTGCTGTGTTCAAGGAAAAAAGAAAAAAAAAAAATCCAGTATTTTTTTGATGCAACAGAAATGCCAAACGCTAGCTTCCAGCCATCTATCAGCACTGTCATAGCAGAAATCCTCTCCCTGCACCAAACCAGAGGGGCTGTTTCTCAGCTCTCTGTTACTTAGATTGGCGACCCACCTTGCACACTAGGGACTGGCAGTAAACTGTCCATTTCTGAGTCCATTCCTAGGCTGTGAACATTATCTTTAAATCAAATGAAACCGTAGGAGGAGTGGGCAAATTCTGGGACACTGTATTTTCCGGGCCTTACTTCTCCTGCCGGGCTCAAATGCTGCGGAAAGGATTACAGCTTGCATCCCGGAATCAGCGGTGGCTACTGAGCATGCCCAGTTCTCCTCAGGACGCCAGGTTTGGGCAGGGAGGGAGTAGGGAGATGGGAAGAATGCAGAAGTCACCACCAAGAATAGAGCCTAAATAAAGAACAGCGGCAGTGTCAGAGAGGGAAAAAGGAAGCATGTCAATTAGCCTCACTGCTTAAAAGAGAGATATTTCTTTGTGGAATCAAAGTGGAGGTATTATATAAAAATAAGAGTAAAACATTTGTCCATCTTCTCAAACTTGAATAGATACATAAATTAGGATTCTGTGGTTGCTCAGAATAAATAATGTCAAGGAACTTATATGTTCCCTGGATGACAGAGAGGAACTATACACAGGAATTGCTGTATGGAGATTTAAGGAAGAAAAGATACAGGGGGGAAAAAACCTTTTTTTGACGGAAGAGGAGGGGAGGACTTGTCCTAGAAAAGCAGGCTGAATCCAGTTTGATGTGGCTTATGGATTGTCACTTGTGGGGGACAGTTAAAGGGTTTAGGACTAAATGAGGATTAACTGGAGGAATTTAGAAGAGGATGACATTACTGGACTAGATGGGCAACCAATTTGTGTCTTAAAAGAGCAGGGAAAATACAGGTTTGGCAAGAAAAGAAAGTGTACAATAAAGCTGATGGAAATTTTTGAAGGCTAAAGTAAAAAGTTTGCATTTCATGGGGATAATGGCCAGTATAGTTACATAGTTTAATGGCAGGAGAGGATCATGTTAGCAGTTCTTTATAAGAAAAACAGGCCTGAGAGACTAGAAAGGATGCTGAATTATTGGTCTATCTTTACACTTGTATAGTATTTTTGACTTTCCCAATTGCTTTTACGACCTTTATAAAAAAGTTTTCAAAACAAGCATGCTATGTGAAGCAGATTTTATTTTCTTCCTTTTAAAGATGAGAAATTGAGACACAGGGAGTCTGAATAGCAGTCTAAGGCCAAATGGTGATGAAGCCAGGAGTAGAATATAGGTCTTCTAAAACTAGTTCAGAAATGAAAAAAAAAAAAAAAAAGAATTCAATACTTTTTTACATTTCATTCTTAACCAGGCTTAACATGATCAGTTCCTGGACTGGAGTTTTATGCTTGGAAGCGAGAAAAAGAAATAGCTTTTGGCTCTGTTTTAGAAAATTAATAAGATGACTTTGCAAATAATTATGTGAGAGGCAATATGGCATAATATTTGAGTACACAGTCTAGTAAGTCCCAACACTAATATTTATTTGCTGTGTGATATTGGGAAAGTTATAGCCTTAGTTTCTTCAACTGAAAATTGAGAAGAGAATGGTATATATCCCTTGAGTTTTGTGATGAGTAAATGAAAAAACCTATTTGAAGTACATGACATTTATAAGTGCTCAATAAAAGCTAGTTACTATTATCATTTTTGAAGGAAATACAGACATTGACATGAATTCTAGGTTTCAAGTTTTCATTAAAGGTGGTTTGTCAGTACTGTCTGCTAAGAAGTAGAAGTGGGAAATGGAACATTGGAAAGGACTCTATAAAGTGGAGGTCAAAGGTGGGAGTTTTTAGTTGTAACTATGGAAACTTTGCAGTATGGTTGGAAAGCTAATTGGAAAAGCATTAAATACTGATATTAGGTATGGGACAGAAGCATCAGAGGTAGGTAGAGAAATGAGAGGGAAAGAAAAATAGGAATGAACAAGTATGTCAAACTAGTGAATATATTAATTCTGATTCAAGTGAAATGAAGGAAAGATTCTCGTTAAGCTTCCCAAGGTTTACCTCTATTTGGTGTATATAAAGTACATCTGATGCGTATGGGTGGAGGAGACCCGGATATATTTCTTTTTTCCCCAGTCCTTCTTAGAAAGCTTCAAAGATAATTTTCTTTTGTTTGGCAAGACATCAATTGCATTTTGTAGACCCTAATCACTCTAAGAGTTAGGGAACTCACTCTTCTAGGCCCAGAGTACAGTCTAGCTTTGGTAGTAACTGACAGTAAATGACCATTAGATCTGAAGCTATAGAACAGGCATCTCCAGAAGATTTATTCACTTATTAAATGCCTGCTATTAACCAAGCATGTTCTTTGTGCTGGGTATTCAGCAAAGAACAAGACAGACATAAACCCTATCTATGTGGAGCTAATAATCTAGCTAGTGTAGAGAAAGAACTCAATTTAACTTTTTGAGAGACTGCTGCTTTCTCCTCAAATATTTATTCATTGTTATAAGCTTTTTGAGATGGGCATATATGGAGAATATATGTAACTAATGATGATGATATCACTTTAGTAAGGGTGAGATTAAATTTTTAAAAGTATAAAGCCAGATATTTAGGATATTGCATTATGACTTCACATTTTCCTCTAACATTCAGTGTTGAATTTACTTCTAGGAGTAACCTGACAATTCGTATATTACCAGGTTGTAGAAGCTTCTAGGAAAATATCTTTATAACAAATGTTTCTATCCTATGCCATTTAATCATGGGTGATATGTAGTGGGCCATATTAGATCCTTAGGAGATGATGATAGTCCTAGAAGTTACTTATTTTAAGTTGAGTTTACTCAGAAAACTTCCCTGAGGTATGGAACTAGAATAAAGATCACTTTATAAAAGTACATAGTATAGGATAAATGATGAAATTTGGCACTTATTTTTATGCCAGTTCCAGATTTCCAAATAGCCCTGTTTATTGAATTATTTTATTTGTGGAAAAAGTTATGAAAAATTTTCTGCATTATTCAATGAGGGAAAGGAAAATGGGACTAGAATGTCAAAGTAACAAAAAGAGCACATAGATTGGCTAGTTAATATTGTTTTTCTATTTTTTTTAAAAATTTTATTTTGTCGATATACATTGTGGGTGATTATTGTTGCCCCTTACCAAAAGCTCCCTCCCTCCTCCCTCTCCTCCCTTCCCCCCAACAAAGTCCTTTCTGTTTGTTTGTCCTATCAACTTTAAGTAATTGTGGTTGTTATATCTTCTTCCCCCCCATTTTTTTTTTTGTGTGTGTGTGTGTGAATTTATATATTAATTTTTAGCTCCCACCAATAAGTGAGAACATGTGGTATTTCTCTTTCTGTGCCTGACTTGTTTCACTTAATATAATTCTCTCAAGGTCCATCCATGTTGTTGCAAATGGCAGTATTTCATTTGTTTTTATAGCTGAGTAGTATTCCACTGTGTAGATATACCACATTTTCCTCATCCACTCATCTGATGATGCACATTTGGGCTGGTTCCAACTCTTGGCTATTGTAAAGAGTGCTGCAATGAACATTGGGGAACAGGTATACCTTCGACTTGATGATTTCCATTCCTCTGGTATATTACCAGCAGTGGGATAGCTGGGTCATATGGTAGATCTATCTGCAATTGTTTGAGGAACCTCCATACCATTTTCCATAGAGGCTGCACCATTTTGCAGTCCCACCAACAATGTATGAGAGTTCCTTTTTCTCGGCAACCTCACCAGCATTTATCGTTCAGAGTCTTTGGGATTTTAGCCATCCTAACTGGGGTTAGATGGTATCTCAATGTGGTTTTGATTTGCATTTCCCGGTTGCTGAGTGATGTTGAGCATTTTTTCATATGTCTGTTGGCCATTTGTATATCTTCCTTAGAGAAATGCCTACTTAGCTCTTTTGCCCATTTTTTAATTGGGTTGCTTGTTTTCTTCTTGTCAAGTTGTTTGAGTTCCTTATATATTCTGGATATTAATCCTTTGTCAGATGTATATTTTGCAAATATTTTCTCCCACTCTGTTGGTTGTCTTTTCACTCTGTTGATTGTTTCTTTTGCTGTGCAGAAGCTTTTTAGTTTGATATAATCCCATTTGTTTATTTTTCCTTTGGTTGCCTGTGCTTTTGGGGTCGTATTCATGAAGTCTGTGTCCAGTCCTATTTCCTGAAGTGTTTCTCCTATGTTTTCTTTAAGAAGTTTTATTGTTTCAGGGTGTATATTTAAATCCTTAATCCATTTTGAGTTGATTTTAGTATACAGTGAGAGGTATGGATCTAGTTTCATTCTCTTGCATATGGATATCCAGTTATCCCAGCACCATTTGCTGAAGAGGCAGTCCCTTCCCCAGTGAATAGGCTTGGTGCCTTTGTCAAAGATCAGATGGCAGTAAGTGTGTGGGTTGATTTCTGGATTCTCTATTCTATTCCATTGGTCAGTGTGTCTGTTTTTATGCCAGTACCATACTGTTTTGGTTATTATAGCTTTGTAGTATAGCTTAAAGTCAGGTAGTGTTATGCCTCCAGCTTTATATTTTTTGCTCAGCATTGCTTAGGCTATGCGTGGTCTTTTATTGTTCCATATAAATGTCTGGATAGTTTTTTCCATTTCTGAGAAAAATGTCTTTGGAATTTTGATGGGGATTGCATTGAATTTGTATATCACTTTGGGTAGCATGGACATTTTCACTATGTTGATTCTTCCAATCCAAGAGCATGGGATAACTTTCCTTCTTCTTGTATCCTCTCTAATTTCTCTCAGCAGTGGTTTGTAGTTCTCATTATAGAGATTTTTCACCTCCTTGGTTAACTCAATTCCTAAGTATTTTATTTTTTTGGTGGCTATTGTAAATGGGCAGGCTTTCTTGATTTCTCGTTCTGCATGTTCACTGTTGGAGAAAAGAAATGCTACTGATTTTTGTGTGTTGATTTTGTATCCTGCTACTGTGCTGAAATCATTTATCAACTCCAAGAGGTTTTTTTGTAGAGGTTTTAGGCTGTTCAATATATAGGATCATGTCATCTGCAAACAGGGACAGTTTGACTTCATCTTTTCCAATCTGGATGCCCTTTATTTCCTTCTCTTCTCTGATTGCTCTGGCTAGTACTTCCAACACTATGTTGAATAGGAGTGGTGAGAGTGGGCATCCTTGTCTAGTTCCTGTTCTTAAAGGAAAAGCTTTCAACTTTTCCCCATTCAGGATGATATTGGCAGTGGGTTTGGCATATATGGCTTTAATTATGTTGAGATACTTTCCCTCTATACCTAACTTATAGAGGGTCTTTGTCATGAATGAGTGCTGAACTTTATCAAATGCTTTTTCAGCATCTATAGAGATGATCATATGGTCCTTGTGTTTGAGTTTATTAATATGGTGTATCACATTTATTGATTTGCGTATGTTGAACCAACCTTGCATCCCTGGGATGAAGCCCACTTGATTGTGGTGAATAATTTTACGTATGTGTTGCTGTATTCTGTTTGCTAGTATTTTAGTGAAGATTTTTGCATCTATATTCATCAAGGATATCGGCCTGTAGTTTTCTTTTTTGGTTATATCTTTACCTGGTTTTGGTATCAGGATGATGTTTGCTTCATAGAATGAGTTTGGGAGATTTGCGTCTGTTTCAATCTTTTGGAATAGTTTGTAAAGAATCGGTGTCAATTCCTTTTTGAATGACTGGTAAAATTCTGCTGTGAATCCATCTGGTCCTGGGCTTTTCTTTGTTGGGAGCCTTCTGATAACAGCTTCAATTTCCTTTATTGTTATTGGTCTGTTCAAATTTTCTACGTCTTCATGGTTCAGTTTTGGGAGCTTGAGTGTGTCCAGAAATTTATCCATTTCCTCCAGATTTTCAAATTTGTTGGCGTATAGTTGTTATAGTAGTCTCGAATGATTCCTTGTATTTCTGATGAATCAGTTGTGAGATCGCCTTTTTCATTTCTAATTTTTGTTATTTGAGTCTTCTCTCTTCTTTTTTTTGTTAGCCATGCTAATGGTTTGTCAATTTTATTTATCTTTTCAAAATACCAACTTTTTGATTCATTGATCTTTTGAATTGTTTTTTGGTTTTCAATTTCATTCAGTTCTGCTCTGATCTTAATGATTTCTTTCCATCTGCTAACTTTAGGTTGGGATTGTTCTTGTTTTTCTAGTTCTTTAAGGTGAAGTGTTAGGTTGTTCACTTGCCATCTTTCCATTCTTCTGAGGTGAGTATTTAATGCAATAAATTTCCCCCTTAATACTGCTTTTGCCGTATCCCACAGGCTTTGGTATGATGTATCGTTATTTTCATTAGTTTCAATAAATTTTTTGATTTCCTGCTTGATTTCTTCTTGGACCCATATGTCATTAAGTAGAATGCTGTTTAATTTCCATGTGTTTGTATAGTTTCCAGAGTTTCATTTGTTATTAATTTCTAGTTTTAATCCATTGTGGTCTGAGAAGATACATGGGCTAATTCCAATTTTTTTGAATTTATTGAGACTTGATTTGTGACCTAATATGTGATCTATCCTGGAGAATGATCCATGTGCTGATGAGAAGAATGAATATTCTGAGGTTGTTGGATGGAATATTCTGTAGATATCTGCCAATTCCAATTGGTCTAGAGTATTGTTTAGATCTTGTGTTTCTCTACTGATTCTTTGCCTAGATGATCTGTCCAATCTTGACAGTGGGGTGTTCAGGTCCCCTGCTATTATGGTATTAGTGTCTATTTCCTCCTTTAGTTCTAATAGAGTTTGTTTTATAAATCTGGCTGCTCCAACATTGGGTGTGTACATATTTATGATTGTTATGTCTTCTTGATGGATCAGTCCTTTTATCATTAAGTAGTGTCCCTCCTTGTCTCTTTTTATGGTTTTTAGTTTAAAGTCTATTTGTCAGATATAAGAATAGCTACTCCAGCTCGTTTTTCTTTTCTGTTTGCATGGTAAATCTTTTTCCATCCTTTCACTCTTAGTCTGTGTGAATCTTTATGGGTGAGGTGGGTCTCTTGTAGGCAGCATACAGTTGGGTCCTCCTTTTTAATCCAGTCAGCCAGTCTGTGTCTTTTGATTGTGGAATTTAAGCCTTTTACAGTAAGAGTTGTTATTGAAAGGTGTTGATTTATTCATAGCATTTTATTGGTTTTTTGGTTGTCTTAGGTGTCTTTTGTTCCTTGCTTTCTGATTTACTGTTTGGTTTCCGTGTTTGTTGGTTCCTTAGGTTGTAGATAGCATTTTCATTTGTTTGATTTCTCTTCATGAATGCCATTTTTATTATACTAGTGGGTTTTGTTTTTTCTTGGGTTTTTATGGCAGTGATAGTTATTTTTCAGGAACCAAACCCAGTACTCCCCTGAGGATTTCTTGTAAGGGTGGTCGTGTGGTAGTGAACTCCCGCAGTTTTTGTTTGTCTGAGAAATATACTATTTGCTCTTCATTTTGGAAGGATAGCCTTGCAGGGTAGAGTATTCTTGGCTGGCAATCTTTGTCTTTTAGTATTTTGAAAATATCATCCCATTCCTTTCTAGCTTTTAGGGTTTGTGATGAAAAGTCTGATGTTAGCCTGATTGGGGCTCCCAATCAGGAGTGATTATAGGTGATTTGATGCTTCTCTCTTGCAGCTTTTAAGATTCTCTCTTTGTCTCTGAGTTTTGCCAATTTGAGTATAACATGTCTTAGAGAAGGCCTTTTTGGGTTAAATACGTTTGGAGATCGTTGAGCTCCCTGGATCTGAAGATCTGTGATTTTTTCCTATACCTGGGAAGTTTTCTGCCACTATTTTTTGAATATGTTTTCAATGGAATCTCCATTTTCCTCCCCTTCTGGAATACCCATGACTCGGATATTTGAGTGCTTAATGTTGTCTGATATCTCTCTCTCAGATTTTCTTCAATGTCTTTGATTCTTTTTTCTTTTTGTTTGTCTGCTTGTGTTATTTCACACAGCCCATCTTCAAGTTCAGAGGTTCTCTCTTCAACTTCGACAAGTCTGCTGGTTAAACTCTCCATTGTGTTTTTCATTTCGCTGAATAACTCCTTCAGTTCGGCAAGTTCTGCAACATTTTTTTTCAGGACATTGATTTCCTTGTATATTTCCTCTTTTAGGTCCTGTATACTTTTCCTCATTTCCTCATGATGTCTAGCTGAGTTTTCTTGTATCTCATTCAGTTTCCTTAGAATTATAACTCGAAATTCCTTGTCAGTCATTTCAAGGGCTTCTTGTTCTATAGGATCTAGAATTTGAGATTTATTAACTTTTGGTGGTGTACTTTCTTGATTTTTTGTATTTCTGGTATCTTATTTTTGATGTTTATTCATTGTGCCAGGGGGTTTAACAGTCCACCGGTTTGAGACTATTGACTAACTAAGATGTTGCTGTGGTTACCAATTTGGTATTGCTACCTCCATGACTGCTCAGTTGGCCTCTAGTGCCTTGTGTGTATGGTTGCCTCGGGTCTTGGGCTTCTCCGGGGAGCCACCTCTCTGGTCAGCTTGGACTCTGCCGGGCTGCTGGATCGCAGGGTGGTACTGCAGGGTGTGTGGTCTCTGCTGAGCTTACACTTCCCATGCAGGGCTTCTCCCTGTTCCGTGCGCTCTGGCCTGGGCTGCTGGGTCATGCAGTGGCAGCCCCACAGGGTGTGTGGTTTCTGTAGAGTCTCCGCCTCCCTATCCAGACGTCTCCCCACTCTGTGCGCACTAGGCTGGGCTGCTGTATCTCGCAGTGGCACCCCACAGGGTGTGTGTTTTCTGCCAAATCTCTGCCTCCCTAGCTGGACGTCTCCCTGCTCTGTGCGCACTGTGCTGGGCTGGGACGTGTCTTATGCAACCCTTGTCTATTAGCCAGCCCTTCAAAACCCTGCTCAGCACCACCTCTCCCAGGAAGTCTACCAGGTTTCTGCTAGGCACTGACGACTGGTCGCTCTGGGTGCCTTTGTAGCACTGTGTAGATCTTTCTTGGGACTTATCACCTTCCTCCTGGTATTGCCCTTATTTGTGTACTTGTCTTGTCTCCCACACCTCGGGGGAGGAGCCCGCAGCACACGGTTCACCTTTAAATCCCCCCGGCGCAGACCGACTCCAGTGCCCGCCCGCAGTCAGCTCTCCGGCAGGTTCAAGCGAACTCGGGAACACTCTGACCCCACTATTCCTAACCAGAAATTGGTTAGGCGTTTTTCCGAACTGGTGGCCACAGAGATGGTATCTGCCTCCCGGTAACAGGATGTTTGTTGGGGGCCGGAGCCCAGGGTGCAGTGGAGTGATAGTCGGCCCAGCCCGTACTTCCTTGCCCTCCCAACACTGGCCGGGGATGCCTCACGCCACCAGCCCCACCAGAGAACCGTGGAGGGAGTGGTAGGGGAGGCCGGCCCGCACACCCTGGGAAGCCCCGTGGTGGGGTAAGCAAGTGGGAAGGCTCAGTGAGGAGCCCAGCCGGGCGAGGAGGACAGGCCTGGCCGAGCTGGGCTGGAGCTGCCACCACCTGAGAAAATGGAGGCAGCCCCGGGGCCAGTGAGTGGCCTGGTGGGGCAGGCGGAAGCCAGGTGGGCATCGCCCCCCCCCCCCAGCAGGGCCGGGCCGGGCCAGCGGCTCCCTCTCTGCCTCGGAGTCGTCGCCATCCCCGTCCTCTGCCGCCACTGCCTCAGGCTGCTCACTCGGTCCCGTGGCGCGGCTCGAGCCCTCCCAGGAATCTTCTTTTATGCCGGCCTGAAACCTCAAATCCTGAATAGGGCAGCTGGCCGCTGCAGCTAAGAAACAGTTCTTTTCCTGCTCCACACTTCAAAGCTGTTGCCTGGAAACAAGGCAGCCTCTCCTGCCAAGGGCAAAGTGGCAATCAGCCCCCACAACCAGCCACCAGCAGTGATCCTCCCTTAAGAGATGGCAAGAGGAAGGTCCACAAGTTTCCCGGCTGCCTAAGGCCCAGTGGCTGCCTTTTCCACCTCAGCTACTCAGCGCCAACTGCTGCAGCCACCACCATCTTAGGATCTCCCGCGAAGGCTTAATTACAAATGACTTTTCTCCAGTATGAATTAGGGCGTGATGACTGAGATGGTAGTCCCTGACGAAGGCCTTGCCACACCCTTCATAGTCAGAAACAAATGGTCTCTCCCCAGTGTGCTTGCACAGGTGCTCCTCTAGCTTCCAGGCCTTGTTGTAACCAGCGCTGCAGTTGGGGAATGAGCAGATGAACCTCCTAGGGAGCACGGGGAGCGGAGAGGCTGGGCTCTCACCGGCCGTGATGAACGCATCAGCGATGGTCAGGGACGACACCGCCTCGGCGACCGAGGCCAGCGGCTCCACGGTGCCCTGACTTCCGCACCCTGAACCCAGTGCGCAGCCACGTGCCTACCCTTGTTTTTCTATTTTATTTGAATTGTAATTTAAATTGTAATCTGAATTTAAAGAAAACATACTCACTACACATGGTAGTCCATGAGAAGCAAACTGCAGAATAAAAGATCAATCCCCATTTCTACTTAGTGACTTAAATTATTACTCTAGAACAGTGAGTGACTATAGAAATCAAATATGTGTAGTATGCTAAGGTTGGGAATAGGTGGTAAAATCTGAAGGCTACAAGTATTAAGTTTATAATAAAATATTGAGGTCAGATTAGGAAGTGGGATAATTTAGAAGTCCGGAAATATCAGGGCCAAAGTATGGAACTCAAATAGAGTCAAAGTGTTAATCACAATATAATCACACTTCCAATATATTATTTCTTTCTAACCTTGAATGATTTTTGCTTCAGAAGTCTAAACTGGGCACACACAGACTGCAGCACATTGCAGAGTGCTGCGAGTGAGTGGAGAAATGTGGGTGCCACTCTCAACCCTTCTGTGCAGAGAAACTTCAACTCTTCCCTTCTCATATTTACTAGGATGCATAACACTGGATCATTTGGCTTTCTGTGAGGATGGCACTGTCAATCTATGTAGTAAATATTAGTTAGATTTTGTTTTAGTTTTATTTTATTTGTTTATTTTTATTGAAACATAACTGATTGTATATATCTATGGGGTACAGCATTGAATATCAATATCTGTGTGCAATATATGATGCTCAAATCAGGATAAAATAGTATATTCAACATCGCACCATGTAATCATTTTTTGTGGCCCTTTACCAATTTCTTGCTAACCCTCTGTTATTCCATTGTGTATATATACCACATTTTCCTTATCTAGTTGTCTGTTGATGGATATTTAGATTGGTTCCAAATCTTAGCTATGGTAAATAGAGCTGCGATAAACGTGGGAGTGCAAGTATTCCTTCAACGTGATGATTTCCATTCCTTTGGGTGTACACCCAGCAGTGGGATTGCTGGGTCATATGGCAGTTCTATCTGTAGTTGTTTGAGGAAATTCTGTACTGTTTTTCATAATGGCTACAGTAATTTACAGTCCAACCAACAGTGTAGGAGTCTTCCCCTTTTTCTGCATCCTCACTAGCATTTGTTTTTCTCTGTCTTCTTGATAATGGCCAGTCTAACTGGGGTGAGATGATATCTCAACGTGGTTTCAGTTTGCATTTCCCTGATGCTGAATGATGTAGAGCATTTTTTCATGTACTTCTTGGCCATTTGTATATCTTCCTTTGAGAAATCCCTCTTCAGCTCCTTTGCCCAGTTTTTAATCCGGCTGCTTGATTTTTTACTCTGAAGTTGTTTGAGTTCCTTATATATTCTGGAATTAATCCCTTGTTAGATGCATAGTTCCTCCCATTCTGTATATTGTTTTCTTGCTGTGTTGTTTCTTTTGCTGTGCAGAAGCTTTTTAGTTTGATATAATTCATATGTTTGTTTTTTCTTTTGTTGACTGAGCTTTCAGGTTCTTATTTGTAAAGTCTTTGCACAGTCCTACTTCTTGAAGTGTTTCCTCTGTTTTCTTTTAGGAGTTTTATAGTTTCAGGTCTTATATTTAAGTCTTTAATCCACTTTGAGTTGATTTCCAGCTAGCCCTTATTTTTAGATAAAATAAATGTAAATTGAAGGTTTGACATATTTTCTTACCACAAACAATTGTCTCAGATACTGCTTGGGGTATGCTACTTTTTATTAGAAAAAGAGAATAATTCATATATATTGTATCTTTTATGGAATCATATACACATTCATATATGTAGTTATAGATATTTTTTCAGAGGCTTTAATTTTTAGAGCAGTTTAGGTTCACAGAAATATTGAGCAAAAGGTGCAGAAATTTGTCATATACCTCCCTATTAACAACATCCCCTAGCAGAGTGTTACGTTTGTTACAACTGATGAACCTGTATTCACACATTGTTATCACTCAAAGTCCATAATTTTTCATTAGGACTCAGTGTTGGACATTCTATGGGTTTGGACAAATTTATAATGACATATGTACATCATTTTAGCATCATACAGAGTAGTTCCACTGCCCTAAAAATCCTCTATGCTCTGCTCATTCATCCTTCTGTCCTGACTAACCCCTGGCAACCACTGATCTTTTTAGTCTCTCCATAGTTTTGCCATTTCCAGAATGTCATATAGTTGGAATCATACAGTATGTAGCTTTTTCAGATTGGCTTCTTTCACTCAGTAATAGACATTTAAGTTTTCTCCATATCTTTTGATGGCTTGATTGCTCATTTCTGTTTAATGCTGGATAATAGTCTAATGACTGGATGGATGTACCACAGTTTCTTTATCCACTCACCTACTGAAGGACATCTTGGTTGCTTCTAAGTTTTGGCAGTTATGAGTAAAGCTGGTATAAACAACTGTGTGCAGGTGTTCGTGTGGACAAAAGTTTTCAGTTCCTTTGTGTAAATGCCATGGAGTGTGATTGCTGGATCATATGTTAAGAGTATTTAGTATTTTTAAAAACCACCAAACCATCTTCCAAAGTGGCTGTATTATTTTGCATTCCCATCTGCAGTGAATGAAAATTCCTGTTGCTTTACATGCTTGTCAGCATTTGCTGTTGTCAGTGTTTTGGATCTTGGGTCATTCTAGTAGGTATGTAGTGGTATCTAATTGCTTTAGTTTGCATTTCCCTGATGATACATGATGTGGAGCATCTTTTTGTATGCCTATTTGCCATCTGTATATCTTCTTTGGTGAGGTGTCTGTTAATGTCATTTGCCCATTTTTAAATTGTGTTGTTTATTTTGTTATTGTTTCTTTTTTTGTTGTTGAGTTTTAAGAGTTCTTTGTATATTTTGAATAATAGTTGAATTAGTCCATTTCTGTTGCTTATAACAAAATTGCTTGAAACTGGGTAATTTATAAAGAAACAATATTTATTGTTTACAGTTTCAAAGGCTGGAAATTCCAAAGTTTAGGGAACACAGGTGAGGGTCTTCCTTGGCAGTGATGCTGGGGTCTCACATGGCAGAATGGCAAAACAGAGAGACTCTTTGTGTGCTTTCCTTTTGAAGCCCTCCACACCATGCCCCTAACCACCATTATTAATCCATTCACTATGGCATGGCCCTACAATCTAATCACCTCTTCCAGGCCCCACCTTTCAATTACCATAATAGGACTTTGCACCCTTTTAACACTGTCACAGTGGGAACCAAACCTTCAACACATTAAACTTTTAGAGGGACACAATTCAATTCATAATAGTCCTTATTGGATATATCTTTCTCAAATATTTTCTCCCAGTCTGTGACTTGCCCTCTCTTCTCTTGACAGTGTCTTTTGTAGAGCAGAAAATTTTAATTTTAATTGTAATGAAGTCTAGTTAATCAATTCTTTCTTTCATGTGTTGTACCTTTGCTGTTGTATCTAAAAAGTCATTGCCAAACCCTAGGTCATCTAGATTTTCTCCTGTGTTATCTTCTTCTTTTTTTTTTTTGAAAGATGACCAGTGAGGGGATCTTAACCCTTGACTTGGTGTTGTTAGCACCATGCTCTCCCAAGTGAATGAACTGGCCATCCCTATATAGGGATCCAAACCCATGTTCTTGATGTTATCAGCACCACACTCTCCCAAGTGAGCCATGGGCCAGCCCTCCCGTGTGATATCTTCTAAAAGTTTTATAGTTTTTCATTTTATGTTGAGGTCTGTGGATCCATTCTGAGTTGATTTTTTTTTTTTTGAAGTGGATGTCCAGTTCTAGCATTTGTTGAAAAGACTACTATTTCTTCATTGTATTGCCTTTGCTCCTTTGTCAAAGATCAGTTGATTACATGTCTGTGGGTTTAATTCCGGGTTCTCTATTATGTTCCATTGATCTGTTTGTCTATTATTTTGTCAATATCACACTGTCTTAATTACTGTAGCTTTGTAGTAACTCTTTGAGTTGGGTAGTGTCAGTCCTTCAACTTTGTTCTACTCCTTCAATACTATGTTGGCTATTATGGACTTTTTGCCTCTTCATATAAAGTTTAGAATCAATCTGTTGACATCAACACAATAACTTGTGGGGATTTTGATTGGAATTACATTGAGTATATAAATCAAGTTGGGGAGAACTGACATCTTGACAATATTGAGTCTTCCTATGCATGAATATGGACTATCTCTCCATTTATTTAGTTCTTTGATTTCTTTCATCAAAGTTTTGTAGTTTTCCTTGTATAGAACTTGTACATTTTGTTTTTAGATTTATACCTATGTATTTCATTTTTGGGGTGCCAGTATAAATGGTATTGTGTTTTTAATTTCAAATTCTACTTGTTCATTGCTTGTGTACAGGGAAGCAACTGACTTTGGTATATTAACCTTGTATCTTGCTATCTTGTTGTAATCACTTAATAGTTCCAGGAGGTTTTTTGTGTTATTGTTGATTATTTAGGATTTTCTACATAAACAATCACGTCATCTGCAAACAGAGAGTTTCCTTTAGCTAGGACTTCCAGTTCAATGAAGTGGTGAGAGGAGACATGCTTGCCTTGTTCCTGGTCTTAGTGGGAAAGCTATAACTTTCTCATCATTAGGTATGAGGTTAGCTGTGAAGTTTTTTGTAGATATTCTTTAGAAAGTTGAGGATGTTCCTCTCAATTTCTAGTTTGCTGAGAGTCATATCATAAATGGGTGATGGTTTTTATCAAATGCTTTTTCTGCATCTATTGATATAATCACGTGTTTTTCTTTCTTTAACCTGTTGTTGTGATAGATTATATTAACTGAGTTTTGAATGTTTAGCCACCCTTGAGTACCCGGGATAAATCCTGCATGGTTGTGATGCATAATTCTTTTTATACATTGTTGGATTGGATTTGGTAATATTTTGTTGAGAACTTTTTCATTTATGTTCATTAGAGATATTAGAGTTTTCTTGTCATACCTTTGGCTTTTGTATTAGGGTAATGCTGGCCTCATAGAATGAATTAGGGATTATTCCTTCTGCTTCTCTTTTCTGAAAGAAATTGTAGAGAATTGGTATAATTTCTTTCCTAAAATTTTGGTAAAATTCCCCAATAAACTCATCTGGGCCTGGTGTTTTTTGTTTTGGAAGGCTATTAATTAGTGATACCAGTTCTTTAACAGATAGGCTCATGTATATTTTGATCGTAGGACTGTAGAGATCAACTGGAAACTAGATTTTAGACTTTTGCCTTAATTTACAGATGATGAAACTGAACATCAAAGAAATGAGATATATTTAAGGGCATACTACTTATACTAGTTAATGGCAGAGCTTGGCCTAAAGTTCAAATCTCTTGATTCCTAGTTTATGATTCTTTTCACCATTCTGTAGTCCCTGTTTAGCATAGAGTCGATAGCTGAGTACCAAATTAAAATTATACTTAGGCAGTCTTTGAGAAGTAGTAGTAGATATTGCCTCAGACTCATGATAGGTACAAACATCTTTAATCCTCATGATACTCCTGAAATGTTGCTAATGTTTTCTAGCCTTAAAGATGAGAAACTGAGGCTCAGAAAGTTAAGTAATTTAGCCAAGTTCACATAGCTAATAAATACTAAACTAGGATTTGAAAGTATTTCATCTAATTAAAAAGCGATTCTGCTACTTTAAAACCAATTAAAAAATAAAAAGGAATCCTATTAGAAAATGAGCTTTCACATCTACCCCTTCAATCAAAGATGAAAGCACTGTGATACAAGGCACTATAAAATGTAAAGTGTTGTTGGTCACATATTGCATGATTCCAATTATATGAAATGTCCAGAATAGGTAAATCCTTAGAGACATAAAGTAGATTAGTGGTTGCCAGGGGCTGGGGCATAGAAGACAATTAGGAGTGACTGCTAATTGGTACAGTTTCTTTTTGGGGTGATGGAAATGTTCTGGAATTAGATAGTGGCGATGGTTGCACAGCACTGTGAATATAGTGAAAACTACTAAATTGTACACTGTAAAATGATGAATTTTATCTAAAAATTTGCAAAAAAGTAAATTATTGTTTACTATTATTACTAACAGGGAGAAGGTGAAGGATCTTGAAAATGCTTTAACCAGTCACATTTATGTAAACCAAGAAGAGGGCAAATAAAAGATTCATAAAAATATAAAAATGACTTCACACACCCACAACCACTCCCCCATTCCCCACCAGGTATTCTTTACCACAAAATCTATTCTCTTTGTGAAGATAATGCTGAGGTTGTTTAGGGTTTAAGCAAACTATTTGCAGACCTAGAGGTCTTTTGGCATATATCTTCAAAGCTGCGTTAAGACAGTATATGGCACATTCCATGCGTAATAGAGGAAGAGAACTATTTTACTTGGGTTAGATTGTTATTTCTCCTTCAAATCATCTTTGTAAGCTTTCTCTTCATATACTTTAAACTTTAACTTAAGGAATATCAAAGTGACTAAATTTCTAAAAAGGTACTTTTTTCCCCCATTAAACCTCACTTTTTGTTACCAACAGTTTTTTGAATTCATTGTTAGTCTAACCTCATAAAGTATTGTATTACTGTATAGCTTATAAGTCAAACTCCAAAGAAGAAATAAATTAATTATTAACTATTTTATGTTGATTTTTATAGTCAGTTTGTTCCAAGATCTTATGATGCTTAAAGAGAATCCTTATAAAATATTGTGTCTTCTTAAAATACTCTAAAGAAACAAAAACAAAAGGAAAATAGACACAAATCAGTAGAAAACAGATCAGTGTTTGCCCAAAGCTGGGGGTGAGTGTTAAATACAAAAGAGCATTAGGGCACTTTTTAGGGTAATGAAAATGTTCTAAACTCTACATTGAAGCTAAGATAGTGTTATTAGTAATATTTCATATCAGTTTGTTTGGAAATGTTATGGATATTCTGAACTGTGTAGCAAGTGAAAATTACTTTTTAAATGATTTGATCCACAGAAAAATAGTTCAAAATTCATTAATTCGCTAATTCAGTAAATAATGTTCCCATTCATTGTGCTGCCACAAAAGGAAGTGAAAATGAAAACATACAGAAAATTTCACTTAATTAGTTTATTGAACATATGAAAGAGGCCTCATCCCCAATAAAAAGTTTAACACTGCGGGGAATATCTTAAATACTTGAGATAATCAACAATCATTTAATTCTGGGGTCATTATTAAACCTTTAATTGTTCCAAAGATATCAATGAAAGGTTTTAATAAGTTGTCTGGCCATGTTAAACTAATTGATTTCTCATTGTATATTGAAATTGGAATATTTATTGATTTTTTTCCATTTTTAGATGTTGGAGATGGGGTGTGTATTAGTGTCCCAGGGATGCCATAACAAAGTACAACAAACTGGGTAGCTTAACACAACATAACTTTATTGTCTCATGGTTCTGGAGATTAGAAGTCCGAAATCAACGTGTTGGCAGGAACATGCTTTCTCCAAAGACTCTTGGAAAGGATTCTCTCTTGACTTTTCTAGCTTCTGATAGCCCCAGGCATTTCTTAATTTGTGACAACATAACTCCAATCTCCGCTTCAACCTTCACATGGCTGTTTTTCCTCAGCGTCTTTTCTCTTCTTCTTGCAAAGGCACCAGTCATATCTAGTTAGGGCCCAATCTGATGATCTTATCTTAATGTGATTATATCTGGAAAGACCCTATTTCCAAATAAGGTCACATTCATAGATACTGGGGATTAGTGTTTCAACATCTCTTTTTGGAGGACACAATTCAACCCACAACAGGGCTTGTAATGTTTTAGGCACAATTTTCTTTTTTTACAATCACATTTCAATGGGATCAGAGCCATTTATATTGTTTACATCAACATGTTATAACCTTACCATTTAAATATCATAACTTCTAATATTATTAAGACTATTGGAAAGAAAACCGACATCAGCTACATGTAAAATGCTCTCTAATGATTACAAGGTGTATCAGCCCAAAGCACATAAGAAGTCCTATTCATCTGTGGTTCCTGTCCACTATGATCCAGCAGCTGGGGACCCCTTGCTTTGCATTAATTTATTTTTATTTTTTAATAGTTTTATTGAGGAATAAGATACATATCAAAAAATCCTCCCATTGTAAATGTGTGGTCCAATGATTTTCAGTAAATTTATAGACTCGTGCAACCCTCACTGAAATACCATTTTAAAATATTTGACTACCCCAAAAAGTTTTCTTCAGCTTTAGGCCTCATTTTGCAGGCCTTAGGCAAGGAGTGACTGATCTCCTTTCTGCTGGTGTGCTTTTTGTCTTTATAAGTTTGCCTTTTCTGGACATTTCACATAAATGAAGTTAAATATTAGGTAGTCTTTTGCATCTGGCTTCCCTTAGTGAAATGTTTTTTAGGTCACTCCATGTTGTACTATGTATCAGAAGTTTGTTCCTTTTTATTGCTGGAAGGCATAACATTGTATAGATCTATGACATTTTGTTTATTAATAGTTTATGATCATCTAGATAGTTTCTAATTTTTACCTATTATAAATAATGCTGCTATAAATTTTCATATGTCTCTATAAAAGCATATGTATACATTTCTCTTCAGTAGAGTCTTTTTGATATAGCTATACCAATGAGCATGAAGTAGTATGCTGTTGTGATGTTGATTTGCATATTTCTAGTGACTAATGATGTTGTATATCTTTTCATGTGCTTATTGGCCATGTGTATATCTTCTTTGATGAAATGTCTATTCAATTGTTTTACCCACTTTTCAGATTGGTTATTTATCTTCTTATTGATTTGTAAGAGTTCTTTATATATTTTACATACAAGTTCCTTTTCAAAATGTTATTTGTGAACGTTTTCTCACTGTCTTCTGGCCTTGTCTTTTCACTTTCTTGATGGTGACTTTTGAAATACAAGTTTTAAATTTTGATGAAGTTCAGTTTGTCAATTTATTCTTTTATTGATTGTGCTTTTGGTGTAGAATTCAAGAACTCTGCCTAGACCAAGATCACAGATATTTTCTTATGGAAGTTTTACAAGTTTCAGCCCTTATTTAGATTGATGATCTGTTTTGAGTTAATTTTTGTGTGTGGTGTGAGATAAGGATCTAAGTTCATTTTTTTGCATATAGATATTCAACTGTCCCAGCATTTGTTGAAAAGGCTACCTTCCCCCTGAATTTTCTTTGCAGCTTTGTTGAAAGTCAATTGACTCTAAATAAATGGGTTTTTTTCCCCCTTGGTTTTCAATTCTGTTCTGTTGATCTATATGCCTGCCCTTACTCTAATACCATACTGTCTTGATTACTGAGGATTTATAGTAAAATTTCAAATCAGGTAGTGCAAATCCTTTGAGTTTGTTCTGTTTTGGCTATTCCAGGTCTTTTGCATTTACACATAAATTTTCGTATCTGCTTATTAATTTCTGTAAAAATTCTGTAGCGATTTTGATAGGGATTGCTTTGGAGAATTGCCATCTTGACAATACTGAGTCTTCAAAAATGTGAATGTGGACTGTCTCTTCATGACCTTAGATCTCTAATTTCTCATGGCAGTGTTTTATAGTTTTATTTGTTTTAGTGAGAATGTCTATGCAATATATCAAGGATGACACCAAAATTCCTGAAGTGCCAAACATCTGTTGTTGTATAATTGACAGAGCACTTCTAGTAGATATAAAAATTTAGTATTTTTTTCTGCTAAGCAAAGAGATTAGTGAGAACTTTAAACTCAGGACTGTCTGCATCAGAATCATCAGGAGGCTTAGTTAAAATTGTAAGTTCTAGGCCTTACTCAAGCCTGTCAGCTCAGAGTATCAAAGGGTAGTACCAGGAAACCAGCATTTTAAAGAGCTCTCTTGGTGTTTTTTATGTACATTGATGTTTGAGAATTTTTGCCTTAAAAAATTAGCAAAAGAGAAAAATCAGTGTTTGTTTTAAAATTATTTTAGTTATGGGAATGCTAAGAAACCAAGTTTTAAAATAAAACAGAGAGGCATTTTTTATAAATCATAACAGGCTAGAAAATTAATTGCTTACAGCCCATTATATGTATTTAGAATTTATTACATAATCACTTTGCAATATTGTGCATGTTGTGATTTTAAATATATGTATTTCAACTGTTTTACTTATATAAAAATGTACATAACTTGTTTCCTCAGTTACAATGCTAGATTCTTGAAAGCAATCTATTTTAGATAATTTTGTGTTCCTCTCACAGAGCCAAGTACATGGAACTCTTTCTTAAACATGTCATGGATGATATGTTAGGTAGCAACACTGGTAGATGTTAATTATGAAGAGCTTGGACTTTGGAGTCAGACAGTCCTAACTGTTCCAATTAGTAGAAATGTCAACTTTGGTAATTTACTTAGGTGTTCAAAGTCTTACTTTGCCTATCTATCTGTAAATAGGAATGGTAACAATAAGTAATTTTTCTTATCTATGAAATCGGAATGGTAACAATAATAGTATGTACTTCACAGGTTTATGAGAATTGATGAAATAAGTTATACTGTTCAGACTAATAATTCAGTGATATTATTATTGTTATTATTGGCTTGATATTTTTCCCTTTGAATAAAAATAATTACACAAAAGATTTTTATACCTGATATGCGTAATTCATTCAATCATTGATTCAATAATGCTTACTCAATAACTTGATTTATCCATTTGATAGTAATGTAGAAATATACCAATAACATAATCTGGTAAGTATAATAATATATTTTTCCTAATTATAAAGTTATACTCGTTTTTTAGAAAAGCTCAGCAAGCACAGAAAATAAATATGAAAGAAAACACTCATTTTGTTATTTTTAAAACTTTATTTTGTGATTATTTTGCACTTACAAAGTCATTGCAAAAATAGTACACAGAGTTTCCATATACCTTTCATTCACCTTACCCTAATGTTAACATCTCACATAATTATAGTTAATTATCAAAACCAGGAAGTTAACATTAATACAATTATATTTATTAAGCTACCATGTTTTTACTCAGATATCAATACCTTTTCCACTAACATCCTTTTTCTGTTCCAGGATACAATTCAGAATACCATATTATGTTTAGATATCAGGTGTCTTTAATCTTCCACAATTTGTGACAGTTACTCAGTCTTCCCTTATCATTCATGACCTTGCCACTCTTGAAGTGTACAGGTCAATTTTTTTTGTGGATTGTCTCTCAATTTGCGTTTGTTTGAAGTTTTTATAATTAGATTGAAGTTGTGCATTGTTTGTTAAAGATACCATAGAAGTGATGTTCCCTGCATTCATGCATCGTATCTTATTTCTGGTGATGCTAATCTTGATTATGGAGGTGTCTCCTCGTTTTTTTGCACTGGGAATTTAAAAATTTTCTCTTTGTAATAATATCTTGGAGGAGATACTTTGAGACTTTGCAAATATCATCTTTCTCCTCAAATTTTGTACACTGATTTTTAGCATACATTGGTGAATATTTCCTGTACCATTTATTACGGTGGTGTTTCCCTCATGGTGATTTTCTATTTTTCTTATTCTTTTTGCATTTAGAAATTGAAATTCTATGGGGAAGAGCTGTTGCTTCTTCTCCGTTTATTTATTTATTCAGTTAGTTACTTATTTAGGTATGGACTCAAACGTATTTTATTCTCTGGGCCATATTCAATACTCTTAGTATTTTTTTTTTTTTGCTCAAATTGTTTTATCTTTGGACATTGGGAACTCCATCAATTGTCTCTAATGTCCTTTCAACATGCTTTCATCTTTTTGTGAGCACTTCTTACTATGTGTAACCACAAGGTTTTCCAGCATCATTTTATATTTTACCTGCCTCAGCCCTGGAATCAACCACATCTTCAAAGAGCTACTAGACTAATTTTTGAGGCTATTTATAAATATTGCTGAAATTCCTTCCAGAAAGATTGTATACTGGTTTTCACTTCCACTAGAGGATTCACCAGTATTTAAAAAACTTTGTCAGTTGGCCTGGTAAACACTTTACTAATCCTTTCTTTTGTGTCCATTTCCAACTTTGTTTGCTATTAGTGTTTCACAATGAAGTAGTTTTTTTTTTAAAAAAAAGTCACAGTTCAGAAGAAACATTGAAGCATTTGAAAACTTTCTTAGTTTAGTTCTAACTTGTCTTTTGTATACCTGGCTCCCTTGTACAGTGAAGATATGACCTCTAACCCCATCATTATAGATCCTCACTAGATACCATTTTGGGCATGAAAATTTTCATTCTTCTTTGAATAATGAATGAAATGGTTTACTGCTTTCTCAAAAACTGCATTCTTTTTTGAAAAAAAAATTTTAAGAAAAAAGTTGAGAGAGGTCCACTTAAGGTATTTCAGTATCTTATCCTTTTTCTCAGCCTTACTGCTTATTACTCTGTGATAGACTAGATATAAATATTCATTTATTGTATTGAGATTATTTTTATGTCCATTACTTTCATTTATATCACTCCTAATGAAGAGACTGTCATTCTTATTTGAACTATCCAGTAACTTTTTTATCATCAAAACCATGCTAAAGAAATACCTGAAGATCCTGATACATGACAAACTTTACAAAAGTAAAATTGCTAGACCTCCCTATATGTTGTTACTTAAACAAAACATAATGATTTGACCCTGCTCATAATACTCTGATTTAATAATTCTGATTTTTATCTTTATATGGTTTTAAAAATAATCAGTTTTTAAGAACTGATATTAGAATTAATCTATTTTAAATCAAGTAACTTAGTAAAAGTTATACAACAGTAAGTGTTTCACATTTGTTGTGGCATTGTGAATATGATAGTACTTTCTATTTAGGTCTTTAGCATAAAGATCTATTATACATAGTTATTATAAAAACTAAACAACAACAAATCCCCAACAAAAATCCTTTTATACTTATGTTAGAAGTCATTTTGATCGTAGTGCTAGTCTAATAAAGGGAGTTGGAATCTCCAGTAAAGACCATTTGTGTAATATAAGATAATAAAATATTTTGCTAAATCTTTATGAGGACAAAGAAGTGGTGAACTTAATATCTGCTTTTTCCATTAAAAAAACATAAAGCTGTCTCATAATTCAGCAAATTCTAATCATACAATATTTATTTAAAACATATTGACCCAGCCTTGAATGCAGCTTTAAAAAGATAAACCTTTCACAAATTTACTTTTAGTAGTTTTTATGATTTAAAAACCTCATTCTACTTCTTTCCACATACTTAACCATCACTATTTCTCTCAGCAATATAATTCGGTATTTCTAATCTTTCTCATCTATCTAAACGGATTTCCCACATCTTTGCAGATGGTTGCGTGGTCTGATATAGAACAAAAAATGAATACTTATATCTTTGATTCCCCAGAATAGTGATGTATCTCAATGTAGAAATATCTAATTAGCTCAAGTAACCCTTTTGATTTCAAATAGACCAAATATTTTAGATTGAATTCTACCACCTAACTTTCATGTTAACTTTCATGTAAGTTTCATTCACTTTGAAACTTTTGGCATCAGAATTAGCTTTTCTTGGAATAATAAACATTCCGTATGTTTTTCTTGGTTCAAAAAAAAAAATCTTTAAAGGGAATAGAAGGACTTTAAAAGTTTACTGAATCTCATATTGTTCCATAAAACAATGATTTGGTGATTTTTTTCAATAATTTGTATACACACATTTACATTTCTCTTAAAAAATACCCGCATGTTTAGAAAATGAGGCATGAAAATGCTTGGCTAAATGCAATTAAAATTGAGAACAAACATTAATATGTGAATGGTTTATATAATTTAATGAATCTGAAATTTTATTTAATTCATTTACATTAATTACCCTTATGGTAGTGTTTTATTAAGTAAGATTGAAGGGGATAAAGGAGTGGCTTTTCTGTCTTTTAAAAGAAATGCAGTGGAAATTCAATCTATTTAGGGAGGTATAAGGAAGTTGCAATCATGGGCATCAGAAACGTTTTGCACTGCTTTGATCATAATATCTGTGCAGATAGATGATCCATGATAGAAGGAGAATAAGATTAGTACAAATAAATAAGACTCTAAGTTAATTCTGATTCTCTTTTTAAGTCAATAGCTTCTTGTTTCCTAAACCTTTTACTAAGATTACTATAGAGAAGGAAAAATCCTTTAGCTCAAGGTTTCTTTTCTTTAGCCCAGTTTAGAATATTCATGCGCTTAAGCTGTGAAATCTCATGGAAATTTCATTTCAATTTTCATTCATTTTTGTAGATCTGTATTGTATACCAAGCTTCCTTTAATATTTATAAGTATTCTAACTAGGGATGGTGGAAAGGAAACAGCCTGAGGAAAAGGTAATATGTAATTCAATATAGATAACTTTTAGTCTGCACCTGACTATTCTATGAATTAAATCATGTTTCTTTGAAAGTTTGATGGAAGCTTACATTTCCACTGAATTAAATAGTGAAATATGTGCTGTTGAGCTATAAAATGACTAGAAACCAGCCAGCTTGAGGAAGGCAAAGTTCAAAAGGTTTTTATTTTTTATTGCTATGGTTTAGATAGTTAGCATTTGAAAAATCAATACTTTATTGAATATTAATTCAGAATGAGCATATACTTCCTTTAAATAATTTGGAAATAAATGAATTTGAATTTAAATTTTGCATGCCACTAAATACTTAGTGTTTTGGACCATTTTTACCTCAATTCAACTGGCAGTTATTTATTTCCAATGTGGCATATATACTTTTGATGAAAAGCTGCATCCAAATATAAGCTGATGTTCAAAACTATTTTTTACATAGAAATGGCGTACATCTCATATATGACAGGAAAGCTAATTGTTTCATGCACAGTAAAACAGTCTATTCTATAATGAAGTCATTTAAGGAACACTTTTATTCATTGCACGTGAAGTGAATTGATTTAAGTAGAACATCTACTTTTGAACACATTAGATTGGAGAATTTAGGGTAGTATGATTCATGCTTATGATGGTTGCACAAGTACACTTGCCTGCCTCATTACCCTTCTCTTATGTCCTGGTTTATTTATGCTATACAAAGATACTCTTTCCTTTCCTTGTGGCCTCTAGTCTTCTTCTCTTTCTTACTGACAACACTTATTAGAAACTTATTTGTGTGTGTAGAAAATGAATTAAACATCTCAAGAGTTTTTAGATACATGAAAATATCAAGGACTGACTACAAGATAATGTTCCACAAGGAATAATAATTGGTAATTAATAAATTAAAATTGTCCGGTTTCATTTTTTAAAAACTCTGTTTTTGGATTAACTCCATTAATAGATTTGAATAATGTAAATATTTGATTTTGTATAATTTTTGTTTTGTAGCAAGGTTTCAAGCTTAGCCAACATTTCAATGTGTTCATGCCAGTTATCAAACTATGTTTTATTTGAACTAAAAAATTAATAACCTTTATAATAGTGTTTATGACCTTACCATTTGTTCCAGAGATATTTTATAGACATTTGTAAGGTTCTATTTTAAGCCTGGAGTTATCATATATATTTCCATCCCTATCTGGTATTCTTCAAAGAAAAAAAATATGTACAAGTGAGACAAAGTGGAGTTTATTTATTAAAACATTTTGTAGACTTTTTGGACTACAATTTGAAATGACAGTAAGGTTACAATAAAACAAGAAGGAATACTTCATGCAGTAAGTGATGAGGCAAGAAAGAGTTAGACATCATCTGATTTTTGGAGGTAATAATTTAGTAATCAGGAGCAATTGGGGATTGAAAGGGACTCTCTTTTATTTCTAAAAGGAGAATGGGTATGCTGTATTAATCCATAAATTCTCCTTAAAAAGGAAGTAGAAAAAATATCTGTCAGGCCAAATGTAAACATTCCACTTTGTTTATTGATGTACAAGTGTGGGAAGGATTTTGGGAATTTAAAATAATTTTCCTCTGTCTTGGTTTTACATGCTCCTATGAAACAATGGGATTTGATAGAAATTTTGTTAAAAACTCCAGATATATCAGTAATATTTTTCATACTACAAGACTTCTTTTGATAATATTTGTCCATAGCTAATACAATCAGAATTACACACACACACACACACACACACACACACACACACACAGAAACAAAAAAACTTAATAAAGAGAAAGGTACAGGAAAGACAACATATGAGTCTTACTGGCCGCAACCTGATCTTTCCCCCCAGTTTTTCATAAGTGAATTAGTGCTTATGTAATTTTTGTCTGACTTTCTATTTACATATTCCTTTCTCAACACCTGTTATGGTGGTTTTTTATTATGTGAATAAAGATACAAGAGTTCACCTTTGGTTATTTTGGATAAAGCTTGCACAAGAAAATACACTGTATTGTTTGGGTTTTGTTATATTTTTAAGAAGCTAAGATTTTAAAAAAATGTAATATTGCCAGAGAATTTAGTGTTGGCTGAACATTCAAATTGAAAACCAAGTAAAGTAATTTTACGTAAATCTGAGAGCCAGTCAAAATAATGAACAATGAACATTTATCAAATGCTAAGGGTGTGTTTTGAAACTTCGTCCTAATTCTTGTTCACTTTTGTGGACCTGTTTTATATACAGAACTCTCTTTAATATTAGTAAGCATTTACCCATGGATGGGGGAAAGGAAATGTCCTAAGAAAAAATGATAATATAATTCAATATTGATAACTTCTATTATGCATATGACTATTCTATGAATTAAATCATGCTTTAAATAAAGTTTGACAGAAGCTTAAATTTCCACCAAATTTAATAGTAAAGTATGTGCAGAATTTAGCTATTGCACAAAGATTTATATCTTCTGGTGCTAGTGTTTTTTTTGGGGAAAGGCTATGTTATTTTGTGATCTATTTATAGTGCAGCTAAGCAGGTAAATTAATTAAGGGTCAGGTTCAGAATCAGGCTAGAGATGCATACAAGTAAAGTTGAGGCTCAGAATAAAAATTTAGAGTATCCTCTGTTTATACCACTTGGCTTAATCTCTTTAAAGACTAGCTAGATTTCTTTGTGATGTTCTTCAAATTAAGTAGCTCAGATTTACTTGATTATGCCTTTATACCACATTGACTCTTAGGATGCTAAAAATAGAACAATGAAAAAAAAATCTAACTCATTTTTGCCAGTTTGAATTGTGCATCAAAAATAAATGGGAAATGTTTTGAGGCTGTAAAGCAGAAAACACCAGACTAAATTAATAATTTTCACACTATTACTCCAGATAGTAATTTAATTTAATTTATTTGAAGTATTTATATCTGCACATTACAGCTCAAATTCGTCTTTGTATATCCCCTTAACTGATTTGAAAATCCTGTATATGAATCAAGAGATTTGAAGACATGTTTTCAAATGTCTAAATAAGTATATATATATTTTATAATCAGCACTGCTGATAATGCTCTAAACCTTTAACTAGTAAACAGTTTCTCTCGTAAATTAAATTAGTTGCTTCAAAATTAGAAATAACCAGTGCCACAGATATTGTTATCCTTGATATATTGATAAATCTTATGGAAAGCCTAGGTACTGTGATATAAAAACATTTTACATTTGTTGAAATCCTCCCTTTCACCTAGTTTTTATATTTATTGTTTATGGAATTTTCGTTATTTTAGGTAGCAAGAGTTTTATGACAGCATAATTTCTACTTTTTCTAAAAGAGGTACTATTCTTGTAGCAGTGGCATATCTTTTATGCTCAGAGATTTTAGAGCAGGCTTTTAAAAAATCAACCTTTTCTTTTTCTGGAATGATTATATAGGATCTTCTTAACTGAAGATTGTTGACAAAATCTGTTTTGGTTTCTCTCTTATTGGGAAAAATCAAGTTACCCTGATTTAACTTTGAAATTAGGTAGTTCCTCAGATGTCTTTGTAACCACGTAGTTAACAAGATTTACATGCCTATCATGCTTAATAGTGTAATTCTTCAAACAATTGAACAGATTAATTTCAGAAATTTCAACATGTAAGGATGATTGTCAAGGAACATATTTATTTTCATGTCCAAATCAGAAGAGATTAAACCACAAAGAATTTGAAATAATAATTAATAATCAAGATGATATGTACAAATCAGGCTCATTTTTTATGCACACAACTGCAGTAATAAAGGTAAATTTTTGATATTGTATTTGGTCAATATTTTAGAATATTTAATACAAAATAATTTTTGTTTTAGTGTAGACATCCACCAAAATTAGAAATTAATTTCAAAGCTAATTTCAAATGTACAAATTAATTTAAGAAAATTTCTATCTCTAGAAAAAGATGAAAGCACAGATAGTTATGGGGTGATTAGTTGTCTTTTGTGCTCTTATTAGAGAAAAAAGGGGAATCTAGGTTGACTGAGCTAAAAAATAAAAGTATTAGATGACATTATTGAAATTTATAGTAATTCTCTTTCAAGCCATTTTCTCTGTAGATTGTTTCCTTAAAATCTGAATATCAGTAATTTCTGTTTTTGGATTTTATATACTGAAAGTTTTTCCTTCATCTAGATGTCACATAGACCAGACGAGTTGGATTAGAGGGGTGGGTCAGGCTCTTAAAGTAGTTCTTCACCAAGTACTCACTGCAGAGCAATGATGCCAACCCCATTAAACAGCAGGATGGCTTAAAAGCTCTTCAAAATTTCTTTTACCAGTAGTATAGCACCCATGCCTTTTTGAAAATATTACCATATCTTTGATATCATTTCTGCCTCCACTCCCCCCCGTGTCTCTATGAAACAAGTAGGGCAGGCAGCATTAGTTTCCAGAAAAAATGATAAATTCAGGCTCAGTTGGGCTAAGTGATTTGATCATGATGCAATGACGTTAGCTGCAAAACCAGCACTAGAATGCAGATACCTTGAACCTTAATTTGGTCAACTTTTTTTCTGTTACTCTATAAAATGGCAGAGTTCTTTATATCTTCCTCAGTTGAGGCTGCAACTGTGCTTTTTAAAACAGATATCTTATGTGGTCACTTATTCACTTACTCATCCATTTAAATAAGGACTTGGTTCAGCTATATCCAGTTTCCCATGAAAGCTTGGTGCTTTCTAGGTGAGAACTTTGAAGGGATTATTGTGTTATTTATTGGAGAATGGTTATTGCTGAAACAATAATTGATAAGGAGGACCAAAATGTTCTTTAATAACAAGAAATTCCTAATACTTAAAAAATTAATTTAATTTATTTGTAAAAGATATAGAGGCTAAGATTTCAGTTGATTACCACCCTCAGTGCTGGTGCCTTCCATTCTCCCCAAAATTACTGTCATCAGTTTGGTGACCATGTTTCTAGACCTTGCATTGTGGATGTTTCCAAAAGTTGCATCATATTATCACTTTATAAATTGCTTTGTTATTTAATCAATATGTTTTGGAGATCTATACATGCTGGATGATTGATCTACCTCAGTTTATCAGTTGCATATGCCCCAGTCTATGTAACTATTTCTCTATTGATGGGCATTTAAGTAAGTTGTTTTCAGTTTTTTTTTCCTTTTATAAATAATGCCTCAGTGAAAAATTTACGTCTTTGGAGTAGATACTGAGACACTTAACTGCATTAAAAATTTTACTAGATGTTGAGAAAATTGTCCTCCAGATTGGCTGACCCAAATTTTATGCAGTCTTTGAGATGTTTTTGTTAATCCATGCCTTCACTCAAATGTAATATTATACAAAAAGTTTTTGCCAATTTAATGAATGAAAAACAATATGTGATTATTTTTAAAGTTTATATTTATTTCCTTAGAATATATTTTTAATTTTATTGGTCATTTCTTCTTCTGTGAATTGCCTAGTCATAGTTTTGTTCACTTAACAAAATAAACTATCTTTGTCTATAGATTCTTTTAGATTTCTTACCGTTTTGTCTATTAATTATTACACATTTTATTTTCAAGGCTTATTTTATTTTATTAATTTATTTTATTTTGCCTGTTCATGGTGGTTTTTTTTCAATAGAAGTTTTCATTGTGAGGTACTGAAACATTAACTTTTTGTTTGTCAATTTCTAATTTTTGTATTTTACTCAAGTTCTTAAATATATTCTTGACATGTATAGTTTTGAAAAAAAATTTTTGGTCTTTAACTAGACATTTTTTGGTAGTGCTTTAAGACAGGCATTTAATTTTATTATTTTAAATCTAATGACTTTAAGAAAACTAATCTTTTTTATTTTGGAATAAGTTTAGATTTATAGAAAAGATGCAAAGATACACAGAGTCCCCATACACCCTTTACCCAGTTTCCTCTAATATTAACATCATACATGGCACATTTGTCAAAACTAAGGAATTAACACTGGTGTATTACTTTCAGTTGAGCAATAGATTCTGTTCAGATTTCACTAGTTTATCCTCCAATGGCCTTTTTGTTGTTGTTGGAAGATCTTATCCAGGATACTGCATTGAATTTGGTAGTCATGTCTCCTTAGTCTCCTCTGATTTGTGACAGTTTCCTTCTTTTTTCTTTCATGACCTTGATACTTTTAAAGAGTACTGGTCAGATGTTTTGTAGAATGTCCCTTGATTTGGGTTTGTCTGATGTTTTCTGCATGATTAGTCTGGGGTTATGTGGTTTTAGGAAGAACACCACAGAGTCAAAATGCCTTTTTCATTGCGTCATATCAAGTGGTACCTGATATCAACAAGACTTATCCCTGGTGATGTTAACCTTGATCACTTGGTTAGAGTAATGTCTGCCAGTTTTCTCCACTGTAAAGTTACTATTTTACCTCTTCCATACTCTATTTGTTGGAATCCACTCATTAAGTCCAGTCTACACTCAATGGTGAGGGGAAGCTCTACCTCCTGGAAGGGAGTAAGTAAGTATCTACATACCTTATTTGTATTTATACAATATTTGTGCTTATTCTACAAGAAAAATTTATCCATTTCCCCATATATCTATTCCATCATTTATTTATATCACTATGGACTTATGGATGTTTACATTATATGTTGTGTTATAACCCAATATGACATTATTTTGTTGCTCAAATTATTACAACTTTGGCCATTGGGAGCTTTCAGGTTGGCTCCTAATAACTTTTTTGTTGTTGTTGCTTTGAGGGACCACATGGAATGAAAGGGAAAATATATATATATGTCATGGATTAAAAAAAAACTCATAAATAATAACATATACAAGTTTTTCTCATATATTGACCTTTACCTTTGAAAATACTTCGGACTTGAAATGATACTGGACATTTCACTTTAAGGATTAAAAAAAAAGTCATTTTATTGTGGTAAAAAAAATTAATATAAGATCTACGCTTTCAACAAATTAAGTAGAAAATACAGTATTGTTAATCATAGGGACAATGTTGTATGGCAGATTTCTAGAATTTTTTTATTTTGTATAATTGATATTTTATTACTGTTGCTTAGAAGTTTCTCACTCTCCCCTCCACCCACAAACCCTGGAAACCACCATTCTACTTTCCGTTTCTATGAGTTTCACTATTTTAGATACCTCATGTGAGTGGAATCATGCAGTATTGGTCTTTCTGAGACTGGCTTACTTCACTTAGCATAATGTCCTCAAGGTTCATCCATGTTGTCAAATATTGCAGGATTTCCCTTTTTTTTTTTAATGCTGAGTAATATTTCATTGTATGTGTATACTGCATTTTCTTTATCCATTCATCTATCAACAGATATTTTGGTTAATTCCACCTTGTGACTGTTGTGAGTAATGCTACAATGGACATGCGACTGCAGATATCTCTTTGAGACACTGATTTCATTTCCTTTGGATGTATACCCAGAAGTGGGATTACTGTACCATATTTTATTTTTATTTTTTTTGAGAAATCTCCACATTGTTATTTATTTTGCATTCCCACTAACATGTACAAGTGTTCCAATTTCTCCATATCCTCACTAACACTTTTTTTGTTTGTTTTTTTGATAATAGCTGTCCTAACAGATGTGAAGTGATACCTCATTGTGGTTTGATTTGCATTTCCCTGGTGATTAGTGACATTGAGCATCTTTTCATATAACATTGATCATTTGTATGTCTTCTTTGAAGAAATGTCTCTTTAATTCTTTAGCCCATTTTTAAATTGGGTTATTAGGTGTTTTTGCTGTTGAATTGTTAACCACTTATCTGATATATGGTTTGCAGGTATTTTCTCCCATTCTGTAGGTGGCCTGTTCACTCTGTGATTGTTTGCTATGTTGTGCAGAAGATTTTTTAGCTTAATGTAGTCCCAGTTGTCTATTTTTGCTTTTGTTGCCTGTGCTTTTAGTATATCCATAAAATCATTGCCAAGATCAGTATCATGATGCTTTTTCCCTATATTTTTTCTAGAGTTTACAGTTTCAGGCATTAAATGTTTTAAATCTTAAATACACTTTGAATAGATTTTTGTATATGGTGGAAGATAAGTGTCCAATTTCATTCTTTTGCATGTGGATGTCCAGTTTTTCCAGCACCATTTGTTGAAGAGGCTGTTCTTTCCCTATGTGTATTTTTGTCACTCTTGCCTAAGATCAGTTGACCATTTATGTGTGTGTTTATTTCTGGGCTCTATTCTGTTCCATTGGTCTATGTGTCTGTCTTTGTTCCCATACCATGTTATTTAAATTACTGTAGCTTTATAACATATTTTGAAATCAGGAAATGTGATGCTTTGTTCTTTTTTTTTCTTTTAAGATTTATTTAGCTATTTGGGCTCCTTTGTTGTCCCATATGAATTGTAAGACTGTTTTTTTTTTTCTATTTCTGCAATGAATACCATTGTGATTTTGATAGGGATTGAATTGAGTCTGTAGATGGCTTTGCGTAGTATAGACATTTTAACAATATTAAGTCTTCCAATTCAGGGATGTCTTCCCATTTGTGTTTTCTTTAATTTCTTTCAATGTTTTTAAGTTTCAGTATACAGATCTTTCACCTCTTTCATTAAATTTTTTCCGAAGTATTTTATTCTTTTTTGATGATATTGTAAATGGGACTGTTTTCTTAAATTCTTTTTTTGCATAGGTTTTTTGTTAGAGTACAGAAATGCAAATGATTTTTGTATGTTTATTTTGTATCCTGTAACTTTGTTGAATTTGTTTATTAGTTCTTACAGTTTTTTTGGTGGAGTCTTTAGTATATACTATATTTAAGATCATATTATCAGCAAACAGAAAATTTCACTTCTTTTTTTCTGATTTGGATGACTTTTTTTTTTTCTTGTCTGTTTGCTTTGGCTAGAGCTTCCAATACTATGTTGAATTGAAGTGGTGAGAGTGGTTATCCTTGCCTATCCTATAGGAAGAGCTTTCAGTTTTTCAGTGGTGAGCATGATGTTAGCTATGGGATTTTCATATATGATCTTTATTTTGTTGAGGAGATTGATCCAGTAATCAAAACCTTCCAACAAAGAAAATCCCAGGACCAGACAGCTTCACTGCTGAATTCTACCAAACATTTAAGGAAGAATTAACATCAATCCTTCTTAAAATCTTCCAAAAAATTGAAGAGGAAGGCACAAACTCATTTTTTGAGACCAGTATTAATTACCCTGATAGCAAAACCAGACAAAGACACTACAAAAGAAAACTACAGGGTAATATCACTGATGAATGTTGATGTAAAAATCTTCAACAAAATGCTAGCAAATTCTATTCAATAGTACATTAAAAATCCTTTTAATACACCAAGACCAAGTGAGATTAATCACTGGAATGCAACAGTGGTTAAACATTCACAAATCAATAAATGTGATAGACCACATTAACAGAATGAAGGATAAAAACCAAGCCACCTGATAAAAATAATCTCAAATAGATGCAGGAAAAGCATTTGACAAAATTCAACACCCTTTCCTGATTTAAAAAAACCCAATAACCCAAAACCAAAAAACTCTTAGGATTCTTTTGTATTTTCAGAATTCTCTTTTATACAGTTATTTCAACATATTACTGTGTAGTTATATTTTAATGGCAGAGTATTAAGTAGTAAATGACTTGTCCACCGTACATAAAGGTTGATAATTTAAATTTAAATTATTCACAAGCAGGAAATGTAGAAAATATCACTTATTGATTGCACAATTATTTATTTTTAAATAAGTGAGATGGTGTAGGATATATTAAATGTGATCACTAGCAAACATTATTCAGGATTTTTTGAAAATCTTTCAAGTTTGAAACTACATTCTAATAATATGTATACAATACAAATATAATTTATATAACATTGAATAATATATTTCTTCACAAAAGTTTTAATTTTGAGATACTGTTTGTTACATGAGTCACCTGTCATTTTAAAATTCCTAAGTTGACCAATATTCAAGCCAATAGAATTTAGCCTGATAATTAGAAATCCTTTTATAACAATTTTTTTTGAAGGGGGAAGTAGCATGATCATTGACTAGAAGGTGACATTGCTCATTTCTCCCAAAAAGATAGAGACTACACTGTTGTGTTTACCTGTAACCAAAACTACAACACCCTACCCACTGGTCAACATAAAACACATTTACAGGAGGAAGCCTATCTCCTCAAAAGCCACTCCTGAGTATTAGAAATTGTAACTGCTCAACCAGACTCCCGGACACCAATGCAGGGATACTAGAAATACAGAAAAACCCCAAGAAAACATGACATACACACAGAGAAATACAGTAATTCTCCAGCACCAGACACCCCCAAAAGGAAACCTATGAAATGTTTGAGAAGGAATTTCAAGCAATATTCTTAAGGAAACTCAGTGAGACACAAGAAAGCTCAGACAGACAACACAAGGATATGAAAAAAAAGAAAAAAACAAAACTACAGGATCTGAAGGAGGATCTTTATAAAGAGATATATATCTTAAAAAAGAATGAAGCAGAACTTTGGAACTGAAGGATTCCTTCAATCAAATAAGAAATACATTTGAGAGCTTAAGCAACAAGCTAGAGCAAGCAGAAGAAAGAATTTCTGACCTTGATGACAGACTTTTTGAAATAACCCAGGTAGACAGAAAAAAAAAGAAAGAGAATTTTAAAAAATGAAGAAAATCTACAAAAGCTGTCAGACAACCTTAACCATAAAAATGTCTAAATTATGGATGATCTGGAAGAGGAGGAGAAAGGAAAAGGCATTGAAAACCTATTCAATAAAATAATAGCTGTAACTTCTCAGGTATTGGGAGAGATATGAACTTCCATATCTAAAAGACTCAAAGATCTGCAATCAGAATCAGTCCATAAAGATCCTCGCTGAGACACACTGTAGTCAAACAGTCAAAAGTCAAAGACAAAGAGAGAATCCTATAAATATCAAGAGAAAAACATCAAGTCAACTATAAAGGAGTCCCATCAGACTAACAGCAGATTTCTCAGCAAGAACCTTGCAGGTCGGGAGAGAATGGAATGATATATTCAAAATACTAAAAGAAAAAAACATGTCAACCAAGGATTCTATACCCAAGAAGTCTATCCTTCAAAATGAAGGAGAAATAGTGTATTTCCCAAACAAACAAAAACTGTGGGAGTTCACCTCCACATAACTGACCCTATGAGAAATCTTCAATGCAGTCCTACATCTGGAAACCAAAAAGTGATAACCACCACCTTGAAAACACGAGACAGGAAAAAAAAAAAAAAAACCCGAAAAGCTACTGGTAGAACAGATATGCAAATGATAAAGAGAAAGAAATGATATCTTACCTCATGAGAAACCAATAAACAGAGAAGGCAAACAATAAAAGGGGAAAAAAGGAACAAAAGATATTTAAAACATCCAAAAGAGAATTGATAAAATGCCAGGAGTAAGACAACACCTTTCATTAACAACACTAAATATAAATAGACTGAATTCCTCACTCAAAAGACATAGATGGGTTGAATAGATTAAAAAACATGACCCAACCATATGCTGCCTACAAGAAACTCACCTCACCTTAAAGACTCACAGACTCTAATAGTGAAGAGATGAAAAAATATGTAGCACACAAATGGAAACCAAAATGATCAGGAGTGGCTAGTCTCATATCAGATGAACTAGACTTTAAACCAAAAAGCACAACAAAAGACAACAAAGGTCATTATATAATGATAAAGGGATCTATCCAGAAAGAGAATACAACAATCATAAATATATATGCACCCAGCACCGGAGCACCTAGACATATAAAGTAAACACTATTAGACCTAAGAAAAGAGATTGACTCCAATACAATAATAGTTGAGGACCCCAACACCCCCTCACTCAACATTGGACAGATCATTTAGGAAACAAATCAACAGAGAAACACAGAATTTAAACTACACTTTAGAGCATTTGGACTTCACAGTCATCTACAGAACATTTCATCCAATAACTACAGAATTTACATTCTTCTCATCAGCACATGAAATATTCTCCAGGATAGAACACATGTTAGGTCACAAGTCAAGTCTCAGCAAATTAAAAAAAAAAAATCATTACAAGTATCTTTTCAGACTGCAATGGATTAACACAAGAAGTCAATAATAAGAGAAACTTTGGGAACTATACAAATACATGGAAATTAAACAAAATGCTCCTGAACAACCTATGGGTAAAAGAAGAAATTAAACAGAAAATCAAAAAAATTTTTGAAACTAATGAAAATAAAGACACAGCATACCACTTGTGGGATACTGCAAAAGCAGTATTAAGAGGGGAGTTGCAATAAATGCTTGCATCAAAAGAATAGAAAGACTTCAAATAAATGACCTAGCATTAAAACTTGAAAGAACTAGAAAATCAAGAGCAATCCAGTTCCAAAATTAGTAGATAAAAAGAAATAATTAAGATCGGAGAAGAATTAAATGAAATAGAGACCAAAAAAGGATATAAAAGATCAACAAAACAAAAAGGTGTTTTTTTTTTGAGAAGATAAAGAAAATAGGCAAACTGTTAACTAGAAACTAAAAAAGAAGAGAGAGGACCCCAATAACAGAAATCAGAAATGAAAAAGGATACATTACAACTGATACCACAGATATACAATCATTAAAGACTATTAGGAGCAAGGATACACCAACAAATTTGAAAATTTGGAGGAAATGGAATATATTTCTGAACACATACAAACTACCAAGACTGAACCAAGAATACATAGAAAACCGGAACAGACCAATAACAAGCAGTAGATTGAAGCAGTAATTAGCAGGCTCCCAACAAAGAATAGCCCAGGACCAGATGGCTTCACACTTAATTCTAGCAAACCTTTTATAAGTTATTAATACCAATCATTTCCCAACTACTGTAAAAAATTGAAACAGAGGCCATTCTCCTGAACTTATTCTATGAGGACAACATCATCCTGATACCATAATCAGACAAAGATATAACAACAAAAAAGAAAGCTACAGGCCAATGTCCTTGATGAACATAGACACAAAAATTCTCAACAAAATATTAGTAAATAGAATACAGCAAAACATCAAATAGATTATACCTCACAATCAAGTGGGATTCATCCCAGGGATGCAAGGATGGTTCAATATATGCATATCAATAAATGTGATACAAGACATCAATAAAATCAGGGCAAAACCATATGATTATCTCAATAGATGCAGAAAAAGCATTTGACAAAATTCAACACAAATTTATGATAAAGACTCTCAACAAATTAGGTATAGAAAGAAAATATCTCAACACAATTAAAGCCTTATGTGGCAAACTCACCACCAGTATTATCCTGAATGGGGAAAAGCAGAAAGTTTTTCTCTTAAGAACAGGAATAAGACAAGGATGCCCACTCTCACCATTCCTATTTAGTGTAATGTTGGAAGTACTAGCCAGAGCAATCAGGCAAGAGAAAGAAATGGTACCCAGATTGGAAAAGATGAAGTCAATCTGTCCCTGTTTGCAGATGACATGATCTTATATATAGAAAATCCTAAAGACTCTACCACAAAACTCCTAAATCTGACAAATGAATTCAGTAATTTGTAGGATGCAAAATCAATATACAAAAATAAGTAGCATTTTTATACACTGAAAATGAACTAGTAGAAAAAGAAATCAAGAAAGCAAGCCCATTTACAATAGCTAACAAAAAATAAATAAAATACCTGGGAATAAATTTAACTAAGGAGGTAAAAGATCTCTGCAATGAGAACTACACCTGAAAGAAATTAAAGAGGGCACAAAAACATGAAAAGACATTCCATGCTCTTAGATTGGAAGTATTAACATTCTGAGAATGTCCATACTACCTAAAATGATCTACAGATTCAATGCAGTCCCCATCAAATATCATTGACATTCTTCACAGAAATAGAAAAAGCAACCCTAACATTTATATGGAACGACAGAAGACCCCAAATAGCCAAAGCGATCCTTTGGTGGGGGTGGGGGGCACAGAGGCATTACACTACCTGACTTCAAATTATGCTACAATGCTATAGTAACTAAAACAGCATGATGTTGTCATGAAAACAGATTCATGGACCAATGGAACAAAATAGAGAACCCAGAAATCAATTCATGTACTTACAGTCAACTGATCTTTGACAAAGGCATCAAGAACATACATTGAGGAGAGGATGCCTTCTTCAATCAATTGTGCTGGGAAAACTGGATGCCTATATGTAGAAGAATGCAATTAGATCTGTACATTTCACCATCTGCCACAATCAACTCAAAATGGATTAAAGATTTAAATATAAGACCTGAAACTATAAAACTTCTAGAAGAAAACATAGGGGAAACACTTCAGGTAATAGGACTGGGCAAAGACTTTATGAATAAAACCTCAAAAACACAGGCAGCAAAATTAAAAATAAATGGGATTATATCAAACTAAAAAGCTTCTGCACAGCAAAAGAAACAACAGAGCAAAAAGACAACCTACAGAATGGGAGAAAATATTTGTTAACTCCACATCTGACAAGGGATTTATATCCAGAATATACAAGGAACTCAGATAACTTAACAGTAAAAAGCCAGATAATCTGATTTAAAAATTGGCAATAGAGATGAATAGATATTTCTTAAAGGAAGATGTATAAATGGGCAACAGGTACATGAAAAAATGCTCAACATCACTTAGTATCAGGGAAACGCAATATCAAAACCACATTGAGATAGTATCTTACCCCAGTTAGACTCGTTATTATCAAAAGGAGAATAACAAATGCTGGTGAGGATATGGAGAAGGGGAACCCTCCTACACTGTGGGACTGTAAATTAGTGCAGTCATTATGGAAAACAGTATTTCTCAAACAGCTAGAGATAGGACTAGCATATGATCCAGCAACCCACTTCTTGACCTATACCCAAAGAAATGGAAATTGAGTTGAAAGGATGCCTACACTCACATGTTTACCACTGTTGTTTACAATAGCCAGGATATGGAACCAACCTAAATATCCATCGACAGACCACTGGGTAAGGAAAAAGTGGTATATATACACAATAGAATACTACTTAGCCGTGCAATAGAAGGAAATTCTGCTGATTTCAGCAGCATGGACAAGCTTGGAGATAATTAAGTGAAATGAGCCAGGCACAGAAAGAGAAATACTGTATGTCCTCATTCATAAATGGGAGGTAAAATAAATAAATAAAAGAGAAAGAAAGAAAGGAAGAAAAACAGCAACTGCAATTATACGTTAACTTTCAGAGGAGAGAACAGAGTTGTGGTTACTAGAGGTGAGAAAGGGGTGGGGGGTAGCAAGAAATTAATTAATAGACATAAATAATGATTATGTTTTCAAATGATGAATATATTAATTCTCCTGATGTCATCATCACATTTATACAGGTATTGGTAGTCAACTCTGTTCCCCACAAATATGTATAATCAATTATGTTTCAGTAACACGAAGAAAAAAAAGAATTTTAAAAAATGTGCTTTGCTTTATAAATATATGTCTATATTATAAAATGCATATATGTTCTTGGTTAATATAGGTATTATTTCATTTGGTTTCACATTATGAAAACCGAAACTCATTTAAAATGAAAATCAAGAACGTTCTGGCCTTAAAAATGATGTCATGAACATGAGGAAAATATAGTGTTGTCAAATTTGTGAAGATTTATAATTTGATATAGTCTAAGATGTATTTAAGATGGTATTCAAGTGTTATTTGATGATTTCTCTTTCCACTTAGATAGTGAATCTATCTATCATCATTAAAATGTTGCCTAGTACGTGCAGTAGGCTATTAACAATAAAAAAATAAAGTTTGCAGTATTATAGAGTAATTGATGTTACCCTCTGGATATTTGATTTTTGTTAGTTGATCTATATGAATACTGCATGGAAATATAAAGGGTACTGAGTGTTAACAAACTTATTCTCTGAACTTCAATATATCTATCTGAAAAATAAAAATATAAAAATACCTATTTTGTATGGTTTTTGTGGGTGTTAGTGAGATAATGTATTAGAGGCATCTAGAATAAAGCCTGGCACATAAAAATAGATCCACAAATGTTAATTTCTTCCTTTTCAGCTACAACAGGTAAAATTTGTAAAGATAACAGTGTTTCATAATTTATTGATCCAGATATTTTCTAGAGTTAAGCTATTTGTTGAGTAAAGTTATAACCTACTCCTCATATTTGATCAACTTAGATCACTATGAATGCCTATGAAAAATGAATAAAAACAAAAATTCCATGCATTATTTTTTCTCTTTTTTTTTCTTAATTTTTATGGCAGTTTTAGTTTTGCAGAGAAATTGAGCACGAAGTACAGATAGTTTCCATACTCTCCCACTAACCACATATATTGTTTCTCCTGTTAGTGACATTTGTTACAATTATGAGTTGATATTGATATATTATCTTTTACTTAATTTTATATTAGGGTTTCCTCTTTGTATTGTACAGTTCTATGGGTTTTGTCTTAAGCGTAATGTCATGTATTACCATATAGAATATCATGCAGAATAGTTTTGCTGCCCTAAAAATCTTCTGTGTGTGTGTGGTTTAATTAAATAATGGTGCAGATGTTCAAGTTAGCTCAGAACATTTTTTATCAAGAAATTTTATCAAGAAATACTAGCTTTTTATTATATATGATATGAATATAGGTGTTTATGGTAGATATGATAAATTTATTAAAGTTGTTTCTGTCATTTAGAAATTATTAACATAGACAGAAAATAAGATCTTTCTGTGAAATTAAAGAAATAGCTCAGAAAACTAAAATGGAAAATTATATTAGACACCGGGACCAAGATGCAACCCTCAGAGCAATGACAATAAATGACAGAGTATTTTACTTGTTAGCATTGTGGCTTATGTTTTTTTTTATTTGTGGTGAGCTCATGCAATAATTTTTTATTTTATTTTTTTTCTTTTCTTGCAAGCAATGTGTGGCTTTTAGATATTAACTGACTTGTTGATTTAGGAGACAGTCACTCTTTTCAATGTATGTTTACAGATTCCCATGCTGTCCTGCAAAGACTTAATGTTCTTAGTGTTTTTTTCTTGTTCAATGTCTTTGGACTTCTTGAATCTGTGACTTGGTGCTTTTCATTAGTTTTGGGAAATTCTTTTTTTTTTTTAATTTTATTTTGTCGATATACATTGTGGCTGATTATTGCTCCCCATCACCAAAACCTCCCTCCCTTCTCCCTCCCCCAGCCCCAACAATGTCCTTTCTGTTTGCTTGTCGTATCAACTTCAAGTAATTGTGGTTGTTATATCTTCTCCCCCCCCCCCCCCGGTTTTGTGTGTGTATGTGTGTGTGTGTGTGTGTGTGTGTGTGTGTGTGTGTGTGTGTGTGAATTTATATATTAATTTTTAGCTCCCACCAATAAGTGAGAACATGTGGTATTTCTCTTTCTGTGCCTGACTTGTTTCACTTAATATAATTCTCTCAAGGTCCATCCATGTTGTTGCAAATGGAAATTCTTATAGTTCCAAATATTTAGAAAGTTTTTATCTCCTGTCCTCTGGAACTCAAATTCAATTTAAGTTAGAACTCATCATAGTATCTATATCTTCTATTCTTTCTCCTGTATTTTCTGTAGATTACTTTTCAGGCCCTTTTTCTAGATAATTTTTTTCCTATCCTTCATCCACTGAAGTTTTAACTTAAGTCATCATAGATTTTAGTTCCATGTTTCTAGTTGGTTGTTTCACAAATCTGCAATGTTACTTTTCATAGTTTTTAGTTTTAGTTTCTTGCTGAAAATCCTGTTTGAATTTTATTTCTGTAACCATAGTAAGCACAGGGTTTTGTTTGTTTGTTTTGTTTTTAAACGTTCTGTCTCTGATAATTCTTCTACATAGGCAACTGGTGGGTCTCTTTATGTTGTCTATTATTCATGTTATCATAGCTCCTCTTTTGTCTGGTTAGGTTAGTCATGTGCTAAAAATTATGTCTGTAAAATTATTCATAGAAATAATTTAAGGTTTGGGATGATGTTATAATGCTTCTGAGATGATATTTTCCTCTGCTACTACCAGGCATTCAGGGAACCAGCAATTCTGGATCATCTTAATCTGATTTCAATGTGTGAGATTTTCTGTGCCACTTGGATAAATTAGTATATGACTGAAGCCAATGTGACAGCTATTTTACTTCCCGTTCATCCTTACATCTAGGGTGCAGCATTTTGATATCTCAGTCACAAATACAAGCCCTCCAACATTTTGCTCTGTAACCCCAAGAGACTGTCAGAAGTACTGCTCAGCCTCTCAACCAGATCAGATCAGCCCAGAACAGCAAGTGGCACTAAATGCTGCACTAACCTGTTTGCTTCCCCAATAATTTCTTACTATCTCGTTAGCTCTTCCTTGCTTTTAGAAAGATGTTATTTATAGTTCTTCCATATTTGAAAGTTTCTATAAAGGATTTTTGAGTTATCAGTGGGAGGGTTGGTCTGAGTTACAAAGTTCACCATTACCAGAAGTGCAAGTCCCTCTACAATACCTGTTTATATTGAAATTTAAATATATCTCTAGGTGATTCTTTGCAGAAAAACAAGGACATAGAATTAAAATTTTATTCTATATTGAAAATTAAAAACAAATTCCAATGGCTATTATTGTTAGTTCAAATTGGAATCTATTCTGAGAGTGAATGACTACATGTAAATTCAAAGCTTTACAAGATCCATATTTTTGATAAATAATTAACTTTTAAAACAAAGCATTAATGAGTATAGAGATGGCTGTGCCGTTCCATTAGAAATGAAATTTATAACACACATTTAAAATTTGAGGTAGATTGGAAATCTCCCTTGCTCTGAAACTTTTTAAGGATGAAATAATGTTAAGTGTCAGGAAATAGCATTATGGTAATTAGATTATGTCTGATAAGAAGATTAAAATGTTAGATTTTGTCTAGGGTATTCAATTTGACTTTTCATCTTTCATTTGACAACAATCATCTATGTGCACTATACTAAAATGTCAAAGTCATGATGAACTATAAAATGTATTCAGTTATGCATTTAAATATGGTTTTATTTTTATGATGCTTTATAATTTTTATAGGTATAAAAACAATAGGTAAGAGTTAAGGACATATCTCTTTAGTTGTTACTTGGGAGATCCTGTTCATTATCTTTTAGAGGGACAGTATCTTTAAATATAACTTCATCATTTATTGCCTGGCATTGTGCTCCTTTGTTTCTTCTCCTGGGTCACATGATTACCATATATATAGATTTTAATAGGGTTATATACGATCACAACACCTGCTTTCACTGGAAGGAGAGTATCTTACAGAGTAGAGGCAAGTCAGTGAGAGATATTTTAGGCAGGAGGGGCTTTCAATATCTCTCAGGTCACCTTTGTTATGGTAATTCTGTATATTATGTTCTTACCATGGGGACCAACTAATAGGGAACCAAATAGGGCATACAAAGAAAAGATTAGCAAGTGATATTAATTTGATAAAAGCTCTATCTTTGGTAGATATTTAGACATCAAGGAAATATTTACCATTTTAAATATTCCAAAACCCATTTACCTTTTAATAACAAAACATTTGCCTTTTTTGTTTTTGTTTTTTTTGTTCAGAAAAAATACTGAGTTAAAAACATTTTAATCTTATATTACAGATAATATCACTCCTAGAGATCTGAGGAAGGCTTTCAGACCAGGTACCATAACAGAACAATCTGAGTTTCTATAGGAGAAGATAGTGGTTTAAGAGGTTTGAAGGAAGAGTTAGAAGAAAATATGTGGTAAGTAGGAAGGAGAAATATTTAAAGATAGCTATGGATAGAGCAAGAATTAGCAAAAGCATATGAAAGAGCAAGAAGAATAGAGAAATTACGGCAGTCAGATTTGTGTGTCATTTTTGCAGAAAGCTGAAAAGGAATAGAGAATAACAAAGGCCCAGGAATATACTGATAGATCCTTCATGTGACATTTTATCTGTGAATTGCATCTTTTTTGGGATCACAAAAAAGAAGGGAACAGCATAGACTGTAAATAGAATTCAGGGACAGATGGAGGTAACTAGTTGCTTGATTGTAGAAAATGGGGCTTCATCACTATTAAAGCATAGCTATAGCCTGAGTTACAGATGTTTCTTTCCTTTTCCTTTTTTTTTTTTTTTTTTTTCAAATTGTGTCTTTCTTGGAGTGTTGAGGAGAATAGTGTTGTAGAAAAAGTAGGAAACAGGGTGGTAGAAGGCTATCTACTCCTCATTCACTAATTGAGTGACAAGTCATTATTTGAATGGTAGTTTCTATATCTGTGAAAAGGAAATAATAACCTCTGTATTACGATCTTACAGGGTTGTTTTGGGATAAGCTGAAATATTTTTGAGGATGCTTTGAAAAATTTACACAATGTAAGGTTTTATTTCATTAAACACTTATGAGAAGCGATATGTCATAGACTCTTAAGAGACCTAAGTGTGAAATCCTGGCACTTCCCTTCCCTTTAGGTTTAGTTACTTAATCTCTGTGATTAAAAGTATTCTTATTTATAAAATAAAGATATAGTAACTTTACCTCATAGGATTGTGAGAATTAAATATGACACTATATGTAAAGAATCTAGTGGAGTATTTGGCACTATAGTTATCTGTATAATTCTGACTCTGCCAACAAATGCCAAGCCGCTGAAGGATGAAACTTATCTTGTTCACTTTATATTCTCCACCACGAGTAAATCACAATAAGGTGGTTTGTCAATAGATGTTCACTTTATTAAAAAGATCAATTAGGCTCTGAATGAAGGTTTTGTGCTTGGGAATGTCTTCAGGTTGACTCTAAAGTGGCTTAACATCTATACTGTGTAATGGATGGTTATTGAGAAATTCAAGCATCTACTCTTATTTTTGTTTTCATGCAGGTACACATAAGCATGTCTTTGATGGCACTTGGGTAGGTGCTGGGTATCTTTGCAATGTTGCTACTTTAAGTCTCATCTCTATACCTTCTTTTAAAAGGTTCACTTGATTAGGTCAGGCCTTCCTAGAATAATCTCTTCTCATCAATTTATTATTAATTTGGGACTTCAGGTACATCTGTGGAAACTCTTCAGCTTTGCCATATAACATAACATAATCATGGGAGCTATGTTTTATCACTTTTTTTCATATTTTTTGGCTACATGTAAGTAACAGGTCCAGCACACACTGAAGGGGAAGAGATTGCAAAAAGATTGAATATCAGGGAGTGGGAATCGTAGGGGTCATTTTAGAATTCTGCTTACTTCCATGCTGGTATAATTTTTTGTCTCCAGTTGTAAATAATTTAACAAACAAGAACTTTTATGACTTGAAAAGTTCTATTTTGTGAATGCGTTGAAATTTTGCATTAGAATTATTGAGTCTGGATCTATTACCTTTTAGATTCAACATAGACCCTCAGCTCAGAGACAAAAAGAAAAAAAATCAATTTAAAGAAAAATCTAGATGAATCAAATGGTAGTATTTGCCTTCCTGTTTAATAGGTTCATGACTTTTTGGTTTCTTTAATATAAACAGGAGATAAAACTTCTTGATATATTTATGGTTTTGCATCTCTTGAAATTTAAATCTGGTGATCAGTTTAATGGACAGTAATTTCGGCTGCACTCAATCAGGAAAATAGAAGAGAAACTGGATTTTCATAAAGTATGGTGAACTTTACATTTTATCTATGATTATGACTATGAACAAAACGTATGAGACAGTTATAAAATGTTTTTATCATGCATTTAAGAAAATAGTTTCAAATTTTGTTTTAAAATGAGTATTTAAAAATGGAATTGCAAAGGAAAACATAAACCCATACAAAAACTTGTACAGGAATGTTCATAGGAACATTATTAATAATAGAAAAAAAGTGAAAAAAACCAAATGCCCATCAACTGATGAATAATTAAATATCTAGTATATCCATACAATGGAATATTATTTGACAATAAAAAAGAGTGAAGTACTGATACATGTTGCAATAAATACGAATGAACCTGAAGAAACATTGTGCAAATTGAAAGAAGCCAGTCACAAATGACCACTTATTGTATGAGGTTATTTATATGAAAAAACCATAGAGAGAGAAAGTAGATTAGTGGTTGCTTAGGGAAGAGAGGGGAAGAGGATTGGTGGGGGAAGGAAAGTGGCTGCTAATGGGCATGCAGTTACTTTTGTGGGTGATGAAATTTTCTAAAATTGATTGTGATGATGGTTTCACAACTCTGTGAACTTATTAATGACTACTGGAATGACCATTGGATTGTGTACTTTAAGGAGGGATTGTATGCCATGTACATTATATCACAATAAAACTGCTAAAAACATGGAATTGCTTGGCATTTTAGAATTTTGATGCAAACAAATTATTTACTGCTGTCCTTCTCCTGATTTTTTTCTGAGCCTTTTTATTATGTGGCATGCTTCATCTGCTGAGGCATGAATATCCAAAATTGAAAAATGTAATTATGTATTGATGAATTTCAATAAAAACCAGTGGAAGTATATGAAAGCATTATTGCTGTCTAGGACTTCTGCCATATTTGGCTAAGAGCAGCGTACAGTCCTCCTGGATTAAAAGTAAAGGACAAAGGTGCATTGTTTACGTATTCATTAAATACTTCTCTCCCTTTTTCTATTGAATTAAGTTTAGATATAAACTCTGATTATACCAATAAGACTTCAGGAACACACCAGTTCACATGTTGTCAATTTAAAATTGTAGCCTTAAAAATTTTTAATTTATATCATGTAATTTTCTTTTCCCTCTGATGCTCATTGGGAAATGAAAATTGCTGCTCAATTTAATTTGTTTCTCTTCTAGTGTAATATTAACATTGTAGAGAGGCAATTTAAGAATAATATTTAATGGCAAGTTGATGAAACAGAATGGGTGGAAGTCTTTCTTTTGATTAGATTCAGAGAAGAATTCTTCAGGACAGTCTGATACTTGGCTTCTGTTTCAAAATGGTTTATGGAATTTTATTTTATGAGGTTTTCTGAGAATGCCTCTGCAAATGTACTGCTTTGCCTTTTAGCATTGTTTGTTTATGGATCTCTGAGGAATTCATTAATACTTTTAGGTTTTCTATTTGTTAGTTTCATTCCCATTTTTCAGATTGAATTACTCTAACTGCATAGTTAATATGATTTGTCCAAAATTAAGTAGACAGTAAAAGTGTTAAAATAAGCTTTCAGTAACAAATTATGTTTTTTTCACTATAAATGAATATTTTGGTACATTAGAATACCTTATATCAGGCAATGGAATTTTAGTTAAACTTGTAATGTTCATAAACAAAAAATGGGACCTCATACGTGGTACTTTTAAAAAGCAACAGTCTTAAGAAATATGCTTTATGGAGATATTCTACTCATTAGTAGTTATTTTTTAAATGAATTATATCCTGACTCTATGAAGTATTTAATTTCTTCCTAATGCTGTGACCTAATACGAGTGTGTTACGTGGTGTATACGTTCTTGATATCATAAACAATTGCTAAAGAGATGCTAAGAGATCATCTGGGCCCTTTCCTTATCTCTGGGTAGAGTATATCTAAACTGTTTTAGGGATTATTTTTCTACGGTAAAAAACATATTGTGTAAACATTTATTTTTGTAAAAAAATTGTATCCAAAGCTATCAAACATTTTTTTCATTGTTTTGAGGAGACAGACACATAGTCGCTTACAATTTTTTTAAAAAATTGCAATTTATTGTAATTAGGTTTGTATTTAAAAGAATTTTCTCTCTAAGGAGATGCTGTTTATCTGCCAGTAATCCCTGTGACTAGAAATTATTTTAGCCTGTCAAAATAGGTAGTTGGTATTACAAACATAATACAACAATAGTAGCAATAAAAGCCACCTACCTTCTACTTGTTCCTAATCCCTTGTTGTTTGCCTGCATTTCCCCCTCACACATCTTGACTCATGGTTAATCAGATTTCTATACGATTTGCTAGTCAGGTGAATGCCTACATATTTAAAATTGAAACCAGTATAATTTAGCCTTGGCTACAGCAGGATCTTTCAAAATCATAACCATACTTAAAAATTTACCTCTGGTTCTTAACACATCCATATTCCAGAGTTTTTAAATTCAGGAACTAAACCAGTGAATATATCCTCAGTAACAGTTACCTGTTGGTCTCTAAGCTGACAAACCATTGCTATCTCTGTATGTCCTAAACAAAGCTTCTTGGAAGTGTCTATTGTGTTTTGAAGTGGATATTACTACGAGAGTAACTGGTTGATGAAGATGATTGTTAGGTTACCAACAAGTTACTCTTTAACTGCCAATTGAGAGGAAAGATTGGTGTGAACCTGGTGGTTTTGGTGGAATGTGTTGTCCCGTCTGCTCTCTTCATAACAGCCAGTTTATTCATATCCTGTTTCATTTCTGAAGAAACTGAAACAATTTTTAAAATACCGGAACTAAGTTTTCAGAAGAAAACAGCCACTTAGCAAATCAGCTTAAGAGAAATAAGAGTACCAAATAAACAAACACACAGAAAACAAAAAATGAAAACTGAAGTGAAGAATAAGTTTCTCTTTGCTTGCTTTGTGTTTTTACTCACTCATGTTTTCCTTTGGTGATTTAGTGTTAATTTTCCATTTTCCCTACATAATTATTTTAGGGGACTATTGCCCATTTTCCTTCATTTTGGGTTCTTACTTTACTTCTTAAAAGCCATGTGTTAAGTAGTAGGTATGATATTGTGAATATTGCACCCCATTAGAATGTAGTATTATCTAACATTCCCCTTTAACATATTTGAATCTAGACTTATTCCTTACTAGCGAAAGCAAGAAGATATAAAGTGGAAGAAAATGTATATTATAAAAGTAGTTAATGAAGGTGGAGACTAGAAACTGTGGGGTGTGGGTGGGAGTACAGAAGGAGAAGCAGGATATGCTCCTCAAACATAGATTACATTATCTGGGTTGCAGGGTACTATAAAACTGGAGCAGTAATAAAATATTGTTTTATCTGTATATTATTTTTGTTTCAGTTTTTTCCAGAGATGTTAATGAAACAGTATAATCTTGTCTAAGTATAGCTATAGTGTAATACGGAAAAAATTTTAACAACTGCTGGTTTGGTAAGAGACTTTGATATTGTTGTAGAATTGTGGAGACTGTATATTTCATAATTGCATAAGATTTTTGTTAATATGTATTTATAACACTGTTTTCTACCTGCCAAGAAATTTCCTGAGGCAAAGGAACATGATACTGAGGAGCATTTCTCACTTAGATTTACTTTATGATACCAGTGTAATGTTAGGCTTCACTTAGGAAATATTTTTAATAATGGCTGTGGCCTACAGAACACAGAAAAACTAGAAACAAGAAGCTCTGGGAATCTAACTCTGAATGAATCTCCTGTTTTGATCTTGCATGTAATAATGTTTTCTTAATAAAATGGATGAGAGTTTTGGTTATCTGTATGACTATGTCACAACAGTTAATATGAAGCAATGAACAGAATAGTTAAGCCTTTTATGCAGTTTTATCATTGAACTATTACCTAAAAGTCACTTGGGCTAGCAAATAATCAGAACAGCATTTGTGTTTAAACCTTGCTAAGTATGGAATGTTGATAGAAAGTAAAATTGGATATTTGATATCTATTAAATAAACCAGTAGGAGAGCATTTTTAGAATTTATAACCAGAGAAAATGACCCATGCAAGAGCTATTATGAATTTCATTGCAGTGGCTTCTTGAAAATAAACTGGTAGTATATTTAGAGGATATGGTATTCATTGCTAGACCAAATTAGATGACTTAGACATGTAATTCATCCTTGAAAACAGACTTTTCCTGTAATATTGTTCTTTAAAAAGGTGCTGTGATACATTAAGGATTTAGAAATGAAATGAATATATATATGGATAATATTGACTTAGTGTCTAAGATTAATGAGGATTTTTTTCTCCCATTGGTCTGTCTAATCTTTTAGGGTGTGGAGTTGATATAACATTAGAGAATGATATAGTACCATAGTTGCTTTATGGGCAAAGTTAACTCCTTTAGCTGACCTGTGTTTCATATACTTTATTTATATTTACACTTTTTTTCAGTGAACATATACATAATTTTGCATGAGTTTGTTTTTGAAGCTTTGAGAAAGTGTAAGAAGCAGAAGCAGCACCACCAAAAAATTCTATTTAATATGTTGATTTTTATTTTACTTTAATATATATGCTACAATTAAAATTTGAAAGACTTTTCTAGAAAAATCTTGTGTGACATTTAAGATGCAAATTACTTCAGAAATTGAAAAATGCATTTCCGTAAGCAGAATTGCAGGAATGTAACTGAAGTCATCCTGTGAAAGACAGGCTCCATACAAAAATAGTAGCAGCTTTTGATAAATGCTACTGTGCTGTCCTTAGAATGAGTACATTTTCCCCCTGAAATTGATGGTAAATGACATAATCATGCACTTTAACTTCTCAAAAGAGGTCATTTTATTTTATTTTGTTAAATTTATTTGTGTTTTCAGGACCGTATGTCTGAGAGGCTGTATAGTATAATGATGACAAAGGTAGAAGATTAATATTTTAGCCTGGCCTATGGCATGGATAGAGTCATATTTTGAATGAAGCCAGATGTGGTGTTCTGGACCACTAACTAAATAGGGCACATTTTAAAATATTGGTGGAATCATTTTGTTTCTATAGTTAAATTTTGTGTGAAGTGGCAATTATTTTTACAAAAAGAAGAAATAGGAAAAAACAAGATAGGTAAGTTCTATGAGGAAAAAAAAATATTTAAATATTGATTTTACTATTCATGTTGGGATGTGGGGTATATTCAGCCCTTAAATTTCAATTAAGGGCTGAATATAAGATCACTGAATTCTCAAAAAAGGGTTACATCTTAAGATGTTTGATGGATGGAAGGAAGCACATTTTTATTTTTAAGAACAAACCCCATTTTAGCATAAAATTTAGGGACTTTGTACAAGCAAACTTTCACATAAAACACTGAGCCATAAAAATTGGCTTGTGTAACTTAAATGGTAATATTTGAGGTAGCTAGAAAAAACTAGAAAGAGCCCAAAGGCTATCTTTTCAGTACAGTTTGTGTGTTGGTGTGTTATGAACATCCAAATGTTTGCTCTTTTTGTGTTCAAATTCAGGTCTTTTGGTGGAAAACTCTTAACATATTCTTTGAAAAGATGTAATTTAATAGAAAATTATTTTATTGAAATGAAACTGTGATTTGAACATGCATACTCTCAGGTATTTAAAATTTTAATGTTAAAAAAACCAAAATAATGAAACAAAGACAGGTATCATATATTTGTGATACAGACTGATCTGAATTGAGAGTTTAAAAAATGTATTAGTCTAATAGTAGTTGTTAACAGTTAAATATTTTTCTTAGTATCAAAATTAACCTGTAGTTCTCTCATGACAGAATATTGTACCAAAGAAAATTTTAGAAGCTTTGAAATGATACTCTCTTTGTTAGAGTGCCAGTTCCTTTGGTATGTGTTTCCTTTTGTCACCTGGGGCAATTTTTCCAACACGTAACACATGTGATGTTTTTTCCTTCATTTGGAATAATCAGCTTTCCCCTGTGCTCATTAAGGGGGAAAAAAAAACCACAGCCAAGGTATTAGCACAAAGCAAGGTATTAACAGTGCCCAATCTCTACCAAATACCAAGTTCCTTTGTCTATTACCTAATTAACATACTTTAATGAGTTCACGAAGTTTAATGAATACTTCATGTAAAACTCAGCATTTTCTTCCTCTTAGATTAATCTGACACCTGATGTAACAGATCTGGCTAGATATTATGAATAATTCATGAGCTAGTATTTCTCAGATAAATAATAAAGAGTATGAAACATTTAATATGAAAGGAATTCTTAAAGATTTGCTGTGTACTTGAACATACTATAATTCTTTGCAGGGATCTATTGAAATGCATGTTGTAGTTAATAATAGCTTGAAAGTAACAATGTAATTTATGTAAATATATTTCTGTTCATACTACTGATTTTTAAAATGCTGTGAACCATTTAATAGTAAAACTCACTGCTTCTAAGTTATATTCTGTAAATAGATTTGGTTACTTTGACACTATTGGGTTGGTCTGCAAAGTCCTTTTTAGTTTTAGGATATGAAACATTTAAGATAATAAACATTTCTTGCATAAAAAAATGATTTTCTGAACTATTGAAGTTGGAAAAAGTATTCAGAATGATACTGGTAATTGTTATTGAATATTGATAAATGCAGACAGGTAGTTTGTGTGTTCATATCAATGTGAAGCATTTAATTTGCTATTATATTTGGGGGTATAATAGATCTGAGAGTTTTAAGCACCCTGTCTCAAAGTAACATGTGGGTGTTAGGGTCTATTTTTTCTCCACTCTCTTCATCCTACTAAAAGAGGTGGGGGAAGATAAATATGGATAAATTGTCTAATTTTATCATGTTATTTTAGCAAATATTATTACTGCATTCCAGTTTATGTTTTAGGAGCTGGTGAAACAGAGATGAAAACCAACACCTCTGTCCTCACAGGGCTTAGACTCTAGTTGGGAAGACAAGTTAACTAATAATTGCAATAAAGTATGACAAGACCTATGAAAGAGATTATCAGGTACAAACAATCCTTTATAGTTCAGCAACAAGAAGTAAGCTTTAATTTGACATTGTACAGGGTGGAGTAGGAAGACATTGTGAGGTCCCTACTTCCCATTTCAGCCATATGTCCAGCATAATTTATAGCCATAAGCTAATGTGAATTTTTTAACATATCAAAAAGTACCTGTCACAATGAGTGTATCAGTTACTTTGAGAAAGTGTATTTATATATTGAATATATATGTGCAAATACACATATATTCAAGTAATATTGCCACCATTCAGACTATTTTTGCTCTTCTTTTGAATTTGTCTTTAGAGCCTATGGCATACTATTTTGACTATGGTAGCAGATTTTCATGTTTTGAAGTTGGATTTAGTTTTTCAATAGAACCAGAAATTATTCAGAACAAAATATATCTAATATGGTAGCTAAATAGAGTAAAATCATTCTTCTTGTTTAAAAATAATAATAGAATAACAGATACAACAATCAAATAAGAGTGTAACTTTGGGACAATGAGTCTAATTTTCTTCTGTACCCATAAACTGACCCTGAAAGTAGTTTTTAAAAAAGTATTATCAAAATATATTGCACAGTAGCAGCAATGCTGGCATATGTTGCTTCAGTAAGAGAAATTTTATAGCTGCAGCATGTTTATGTTAGTTGACTAATAAATAAATATGACCGTAAAATTTAAAAATATTTCACTGATTAGAGTATGGAATGTCAGATTTTCATGAGTCCTGTTCCAGGCTGACTACTACTCAGAGTTTTGCATTTAAGAGGAGTGGACCTAAGGGGGAGAGGAGAACATGTCATCAAGGAGTAGGTGATGGAATCAAGAAAATTTAGCCTGGAGAAAGAAGAACTCAGGGAGGATATGCGCTGTTTGAAATTATCTGGAGGGTTTTCACGTAGAAGAATTCAGTTTACTACGTGTGTCACAAGAGGGTAAAACTAGAGCCAGGGAGTGGACGATAAAGAGAAACATTTTATCTGTAAATGGAGCAGGCAGCCTCAGAAGTAGTGAATTCCTCATCACTAGAGGTATTCAATTAGAGAGCACATGATCACTTGATTATATTGAGGGAATTCAAATATTAGATGATAGTGTTTTATCAACCCTGTAATTCTATGATATCTGAAGATTTTTCTTCCAAAATAGATTGTACTGGTGCAGAGAACCTATAACTTTCTTTTTCTTTTCTTTTTTCTGCAATGCTGTTTAAGAATGTAATGAATATTTTTTTAATTGAAGCATAATTGATTATACGTATTTTGGGGGTTCAAAGTTGACTATCATTAGTTGTGTACAATATGTGATGGTCAAATCAGGATAATTAGCTTAATCATCGTTACAACATGTAATCATTCTTTGTGTCTGTTAACCAGTTTCTCATTATCCTTCCTCTATCTCCCCTCCCCCTCTCCCTTTCTACTCGAGTAACCACAGTTCTGTTCTCTCCTTCTAAGTTCAATGTATTATTGTGATTGTTATTTCTTGCTTTCTTTCTCTCTCTCTCTATTGTTTCTTTGTTTATTGATTCAGCTCCCACTTATGAGCGAGGACATGCAGTATTTTTCTTTCTGTGCCTGGATTGTTTCACTTAACGTAATTTTCTCTAGGCTCATCCATGTTGCTGTGAATGGCAGAATTTCATTCTTTTTAAGGCTGAGTAACATTCCATTGTGTATACCACTTTTTCCTTATCCAGCAACCCACTGATGGACATGTTGGTTGGTCCCATAGCCTGGCTATTGTAAATAGAGCTGCAATGAACATGGGAGTACAGGTATCCCTTCAACATGATGATTTCCATTCCTTTGGATATATTCCCAGTAGTGGGATTGCTGGATCATATGGGAGATCTATCTATAGTTGTTTAAGGAAACTCCATACTGTTCTCCATAGGGCTATACTAATTTACAGTCCCACCAACAGTGCAGAAGGGTTCTCCTTTCTCCTCATCCTCCTCAGCATTTGTTATTGTCAGTCTTTTTGATAATAGCTAGTCTAAATGGGGTGAGATGTTATCTCAAGGTGGTTTTGATTTGCGTTTCCCTGATGATTAGTGAGGTTGAGCATTTTTTCATATACCTGCTGGCTAATTGTATGCTGTCCTTTGAGAGATGTTTATTCAGCTCTTTTGCCCATTTTTTAATTGTTTTTTTTTGTTTTTTTACTGCAAAGTTGTTTGAGTTCCTTGTATACTCTGGATATTAATCCCTTGTCAGATTTATAGATTGTAAATATTTTTTTTCCATTCTGTATGCTGTCTTTTCACTCTGTTGTTTCCTTTGCTGTGCAGAAGCTTTTTAGTTTGATATCATCCCGTTTGTTAATTTTTTCTTTTGTTGTCTGTGCTTTTGCAGTGTTAGTCATAAAGTCTTTGCTCAGCTCAATGTCCTGGAGTATTTCTCCTATGTTTTCTTCGAGGAGTTTTAAAGTTTCAGGTCTTATTTTTAAGTCTTCAATCTGGATCTATAACTTTCTTTACTTATATTTCAATTCTTCTATTAATGTTATATAATCTTTTGGAACACATGACTTAATTTTGTGTTTTATTACCAGAGAATATGGGATATATACAATTTTCCCTTTTTAGAAGTGTCACTTATAGAAGATTTCTAAGTGGATTAATTTATCTTTTTTCTTGCTTCTCTACATTTATCTGGTTTGTGCAGAGAGAGCTAAGGTTGCATTTTCACTTTTCAATTATTTCACTTTGAATGTTTTACAAGATGCCTTAATTCATTATTAATTGTGCATTGTGTCATGTTATTAAGTTCCAGCTTTTTGTGCTTTATGCTAAGAATTTTATGTAGAAGGTCTTTCCTCCTTTTAAGTGAATTAGTTTATATGTGCTTCATGTTGAAGCTTGCTTTCTTTCAGTATTTCTGATAAATTAGCTTCTGAATATCACTTAAAATGCTAGACACAAGCTCTATGACTATAAAACAATGTCCCATGAAACAATTTGTTTTTAGCCCACTAGGTTGAATGTCCTTTATTTTTGTGAAGAAACAAGCTAAATTCAATGTATTTGCTACCAAACTGAAATTATGGGATCACATAGGATTTGTGGCCTTTGTAGACAAACATATCTTATTCAGGAACACTGAAAGATGTATCCAAGGGAAAACCCACTTGTAAAGATATATACTTGTATATACACACACACGTGCAGATTAATTTAGTAATTAAATGTGCCATAGTTACGTTTGGTGCAATTAACTGGCCACACAAATACTGTTATATACAATGCTAATGTGGGTAACACACTTGGATTTTGAGATCACTTTATAGTAATGGGCAACATTTTGTAATGTTAAATTGGTAATAATATCATGTGATCTGTAAACATGGGACAAGTCGATATTTTAAAATATGACACTCTTCTTTTTATTTTTTATTTTTTATGAAATGAGGACATTTATTTTATTTTTTAAAATTGATTTATTATTATTATTTTACATTCTAAGATGTGGTTGAGGAGCAGTTGAGAGGGAGGAGAAGAAGGGAAGAGGGAAGGGCATGGGGTGGGAGGATGAAGAATGGGGGCATGGTCAAGGCCCGTGGCACCCCCCTTATTCAGGCAGGGGAGCCAAGGGGGCTTCTTTTGGCAGCTTGGTCATTGCTGGGCTGGATGTGGATGTCAGGAGGGTGTGGCAGAGGCTCTCAGCCCCCCACTGCCCTGGCTCGGGAGCCCAGGGAGCTTCCAGCAGTGGCTTTGTGGTCATCACTGGGCTGGATGTAGGTGTCAGGAGGGCATAGCTGAGGTCCTTGGCCCCCCCAAAACCCCAGCTTGGGAGCCCAGGACATTTCCAGTGGCAGCCTGGTGGCCATCACTGGGCTGGTTGCGTATGTTGGGGTGTGTGTGGCTGAGACCCCAGCCCTACCCCCATCCCTGCTTGGGAGTCTGGGGGGCTTCTGGTCTTTCTAGGTTTTATAGGTGTTCTTTGGTGGTGTTAGACCTTTACTGGTTAATATGATAACTTTTTCTCTGATCTGTGGGTTTTTTACCTTTTCTTTCAGTTCTTTGTTGGATTATTAGCTACCCCCACCACTTACACTATGCATTGGAACTAATTTGTTGTCTTTTGCTTACTTCTAAAATGGGGGGAGTGCCTGTGGGCACCAGCACTTGAGCCCTGTGGTTGAGCTAAATTGCTCCTTTGCTATTGATTCCCTGGGGAAGGCTTTTTGTGCAGCCCAGGTTTTAACTGTTGACCTTGTAAATACTTCCAGGTCTTGTGAAGTCTGGTATACCCAGGTTTTGTGGAAACTCTGGTCTGGGCCTGAGTCTTTTCAGCAAACTGCACCCCCTGCAGTCCTATATTTCTGACCAGTTTACAATGAGTGGGCCTGTGCTGATTGGAAGGCAGTTCAGCTGTCCATGCTGTGCCCCAATGTTTCCCCAGTGGGTCAATCTCCCCTCACTGCTCTCACTCCAAACACTTCCAATAGGACGGGCCATATGCCGGTCCCTTGCAATGACTCACTGGCCTCTGACAGGCTCTTTTTTTCAGTTGTCTGTGGACTGTCACTCCTATATGGGTCCACGGAAACCCTGTTAGTGATCTAGCTGGCTTGGGGGCCACCAAGGCCCTCTTCTCCCTTGCAGCCTCCAAGCAACTTCATAGGAAAGGCATAGCTGCAGCTTTTGCCAGCTCTTGCTCCATGTGCTCACCAGGGCAAGTCTTGAAGTTGTTGGGGCTCAAAATAGTTGGAGCTGTTCTTTCTTTCTCTCATCGTGGCTTCTCCTGCCTTCATGAACTCCATAGGTCTCTCCTCCTCCCCTGAGCTCTAGCAGCCCCAGCTTGGCAGTCATTGCTTTTTAATTGTTGTAAATTGGCTGATTGTGGGAGAAGGTGATGCCAGGGATCATCTATTCCACCATCTTCTTATTTTTATTTTAAAGATGAGGCTTATTGTTGCTGTCACTCTTTAAAAAAGTAGTGAGTTGAGTCATAATTTAGAATATCTATCCAGGTCTCCAACTGGATGACTCAGTGAAACTGACTAGACTCATTATGAAGCCATGCTTTGATAAATTCAGCACAAGGCTGAGGAAAACCATGACCTCCTTTTCAGGATCATAAGTGCAATATCTGAAGTTAAATGTTCTGTGTTAAAATCCTGGTTCCATTGCTTACTGTCTACATGTGTCTTGCTATTGCTTTGATCCTCAATTTTTGTATCTATAAATTTGTTATGATAATTCTACCTACTCGTGTTGTGGCAAAGATTAAATGACTTAATTAATGTAAAGTGCTTATAAGAATTCCTGGCACACAGTAATAAATATTATTATTATTATTATTTCAGTCTCTAAGGTCTTTTGCAGGATCTTGTTTTCTGAGGAGCCTTTTAAGTTGCTACTATTCAAAGCTTTCTTGCCCTCTCTCCCTACATTCTTCCTTTCCTCCCTCCTTTCTTCTCTTTCTCCCTTACTTCTTTCTTTCCTTTCTTCCTTCCATAGCACTTATTGAATATTTATTGTGCTCTAGGCAATGGATTTGAGGGAGGGAATTTTAATTTTTCATGTGTATTATGTAAAAACTCTGCTGGCCTAGAAAGCAACTTGCTTTGAGTTGTTCAACTATTCCAGAATGAATGAAGCAAGAGTGTTGGAATCCTTGATCTCTCAACTCTTTCTATTTTTCAGGTTTCTAGTTCTTTCTGATCTTCGCTAGATTTTATCTTCTGCCCACATAATTTACTCCCCTAGTAACCTTGGTTTTAGATAATAACTAAGGTCACAAGATTAACTCTGCCTGCAAGTGTTTTTATAGTTTGGTCCAACCCAATTTCTCTTCCTTAGTTCTGAAAAAATTCTTTTTCTTGAGCACGTCTCTTTGCCTTTGCTCACATAGTTCCTTCTATTTGGGTATAACGTTTATTGTAGTCAGGAAATTAAATTCTCCAGGGTCCAGATCTCAGACTTCACTCTTCTGTATGGCCTTCTCAGACCACTCTAAGTGTAAGATGTCTCTTTCTCCTCCAAGAGCCTGTTGTATTCATTTGAGCCATGTGTATGGTTCCTGCTGAGTGTCCTTTAAATGCAGGAACCATTTTAATATTTCTTTGTGTCCTTCAATCCAGAATTTGATACTGACAGGTATAATGATAACAGAACTTTGGTAAATATCAGTACAATTGTCTGAATGTCTCCCTCAAAATTTATTGTTGAAAATTGCCAATGTGATGGTATTAAGAAGTGGGGCCTTCTTAAAACTTAGGAGGTGATTAAGTCATGAAGGCAGAGCACCTCATGGGTGGGATTACTGACCCTTATAAAAGAGTTTGAGAGAGTGCATTCATATCTTTCCAACCATTTCACCATGAGAGGACATGTCTTTCGTCACCACCAGAGGGTACAGTAACAAGGTGCCATTTTGGAAGCAAAGAGGCTGGGTCCTCACTAAATACTGAATCTTCTCGAGCCTTGATGTTGGACTTCCCAGCCTCCAGAACTGTGAGGAGTAAATTTTTATTGTTTATAAATTGCCCAGTCTCAGGTATTTTGTTATAGCAGCACTAATACACAGGTCATCAGTTGATGGGTTGATAGAAGGAGTAGTTCTCTTATGTTACATATGTCAGTGCTAAATATAATGTAAATTCAAAAAACTGCTTGAAAACAATTCAACTATGTTAAATCTTTTCATAGTATTTCACAGTTTAGAGAATTTATAGCTTTTAAGTTATAGTCATAGTGCTAGGTACTAGGGGAACATGATAGCTAAAAATTTTCTCTGACTTCAAGGTATTTGAAATTGAGAAAGAGGGAAAAAAGCATAAATCAAGGCAGAAATAAACAGATTTGGAATGCGGGGGCAGGTAATGTGTTTTGGTGGTGTGGGGAAAGGACTATTTAATTTTGATTGGGTGAATTAGGGAATGCTTCATCCCAAAGGTAGATTTGAGCTGAGCTTTGACTCCTGAAAGGAATTCTGGAGAAAGAGAATGGGGTTGTGGGCAAGCTGTCATGATAGGAATGTAGGATACATGGTGGGATCGACTGGGAAGTGCAGCTGAGTGAAGAAGTTTGGGATCAGTTTGTTAAAGACCTGATGGCTTTTCAGAAGTAAAACAGCATGGTCCAAACTGTTTAAGCATGATAGTCTTAATAGCCTCTTTAGAGATGAAATAAGATTTAAATGATTTGAAAAGGAGACTTTAATTTTAAAATAACCAATTTTTCTGCTTTATGCATTTTTAGAAACCTGAGAAGTATGTGAAAAGAGCTATTCAAAATTTGGGTTAAAATTTAAAAAAAACAACCCACAGTTTCTAACGAGGAATGAAGTGACAATATATTCCCCCTTCCTTTTTTTTCAAATTGGAGACTACAGTCTTTCTGATTGACTGAATTCTTTCTTTGCCTTACTGATTTTCTGCATCACCTTTTACCTTGAAGGGTGGTAGAAACATGGAAACATTTTATGCTGCATTACTTAGCTTTTTGTATATAGATTTTTATCATTTCAAGATTATATATAAACAAGTAATTCACAATTCAGCTAAATGTATCAGAGGCATTAACCCCATGATCCAAATTGTTGATATAATTCTGAGTCAGTATTAAATCCCAATGCTAAATTATACCAAAGTGAATATCTAATTTTGTACTTCTTTAAGTATAAAGAATGCTTTGAATGGATTTCTGTTTTTTCATTTAGTTTTGGCTGTTTTAAAAATATGTGTTCGGAAGTACAAATAAAAGAAAAACGTTTTGGGATAGTGCAGTTCTGGAAATGAGGACACTTATTTTAGGTCATCAAATAAAGGTCAAACCATTCTGGAACTTTCTGAGTCTCAGGCCAGTGCTTATATCATATGCGTATGTGAGTGCAGTGTTATTGGACTGGGAAACTTATGTGGGCAGGGAGCTGAAAAAGAATTGTATACTAACTGCTACATTAAACAACTCAGCACTTTTGATGAAGTAGTGGAATAGCCAAGAATGGAAATTAGCTACAACATTCTTGGATTGGTGTTGAAAGAGTCTGAGGTTGTATCTGGACTCACCCTAATTCACTGTGTGACCCTGAAATTTCAGTTTTCCTGTCTGTAAAACAAATCACACAATGAAATGCTTTGATTCCAGTTGATGATGGATTTGCTGTGAGAGTGTTTCATCAGGTCAAGGTGTACTATGAAATATTTGATAGAAATGCCTCAGTGAAATTGCGATCATGATTCTAATGTTGGTATTTTTTAAAAAAGAAATTAGCATTAATTTTGAATAAATGACTGGAGGTGGGAGAGGGGAGGGGCAGAATGAACATTTTTTTCAAATTTCTATAAAAGTGAGAATCTGGTAAGATTTTCCTAGCAATGACGACTGTGATCTACTTTGACAAAGAGATTAAGCGCACAAAAACAGTGCACCTTTGCTTTTCTATTTCATTAAAATGCAGCATAACAATTAAAAAGGTTTCCTTGAAACACAAGAATTTTAGATATAAAGCATTTAAGTAGCAATAAGTGTTTAAAAATGAGGATTAGAAGTTCATTGTTTAACAGATGTTTTATGAAATAAAATCTATATCTAAAAATATATGTTTCTTTAACATAACAATCACATTTATTATCAGCTGAAATGGTTAAAAAACATGCTTGTAAGAATCATTAATTGGATAAATATTTATTATGGGTCTCCTAAGGAGACAGTGTGGGGTGTACTGAAATGGTATGGAATGTGGTGTTAAGCAGGTCTGAATTTGAAATCCAGATCTACTACTGCCTGGATGTGTGACTTTAGGAAAATATTTTAACCTCTCTGAACCTCAGTATCTTTATTTGTAAAATGAGATAAAAAATTCCTACTTCACAGCACTGTGAAGATTACTGATAGAGCATTTAGTATGGCACCTGGTAGGTAATAAATGACCACTGTATAACAGCAGGAATTAAATAGATGGTAGCTATTATAATGATTTCTACTGCTGCTACTGCTGCTAAACCCTGTGCTAGCAGTTTAGAAGAAACGTATTTCTGCACCAAAAGAAAAAAGTTTTCTTTTTTTTTTGAAAACATCTTGTTGGTCACCTGAAATTATGTCACAAAATATTTGATTTTCATGATACGATTGGAAATAGATGACTTTGGGGTCAATAGAAGAACTATGCAGTCTGTTTCTACACACCCTGATTTGGAAAGAAAGTCATCTTCCTCCCTCCCTTCTACAAATATACAGATACTTTTGTTGAGCACATACTTGATACAGGTTGTGTTATGTCTTAGGGATATAGCAGTGAAAAAGAGAAATGACTCCTTATTAAGGAGCTTGCATTCTAGTCAGAAAGACAGACATAGAGAACTATGGGACCTAATGTTAAGTTCATTTAAAAATTAAAAAAAATAAAGCCAAACCAAACACTTTTAAACATGACATTTCTCAAAATGGGCAAGCATCTAGTACTTGTTTCTCCTTGCAAGTTATAGCAGCTTCATGGGACTTTAATAAAAACTTCTTAACATAACAGACATATCCCACTTCAATGATCTTAAGAAAATAATATCCATTTCAAGATTTGAATGGTGACATTGCTACCAGGCCAGCTGACTGTAGCTATAATTTATTTTGTGTTACAGTGGCCTGTGAGGCCAGAGCCTGCATTACGTGATGAGGGGGCAACTCCTACTTGACCGCTGACTTAATTGTGCCCTTGGGGCCTTCCTGAAACCTCATGGGTTTCTGTCCACTCTATTTTTGTATTTCAGTCTCTAAAGATGCCACAGATGACCTTCATCATGGTGATTATGGTGAAGGGAGGGTGGACCTAAAGCCTGCTCAGAGGACTCTGATACGAGATAGCACAGAAATGGCACTCCCCCTAAAATAAAATAAATAAATAAAAATAAAGAAATGGCACCCAAGGGTTCCCAGGAACCATGTCTTGCTCTGGTAGCTTTTTTTAAATAATAATTTTTTCCAAGAATCAAAAAAATCAGCTCTACTGCTATTTTTTTATTTTGGAAGATAGTTACAGGATTTTTTAAAACTAAGATGGTAAAGTAAAGAAACCATGTATGCTATACTTGTTAGCTGTGCAACTTTATCAAGGCTCTTAACCGCTTTGGGTTTCCTTTTTCCTCATCTATAATGACTATATCTCTTTTTTTAAACCCCAAAGAATTCTATATTTTTATAATTCCATGGACTTTTTTTCTTATATCTTTTAAAAAATGATTTCTACTTTTTGTTTATTTGAATATAAAATAGTTAATAGTTCATTTAAATTACAAAAGTTATTTTTCTTCACTTTTACTGAAAGATCGTGAAAAACATGCAAAGCATATGCTGTTTATTTAAAAAACATTTCAAAATAAGCATCATATATCTTGGCTTTGCTCTTCTATGCCTATTTTTTATTCTCTGTCACAAGTATTTGAAGCTCTCAATAAAATAATGTATTTTTTTTTTCTGGATTTTTATTCAAAATTAGAATTCTATTTTTTAGTCAAGCAGCCTGGGAAAACGCTGGTTATGCTAAACCACTAGACTACAGTCTGAGGACCAGAGACCATGGTTAGGTTTCAAGGGTTCTATAAATCACTTGAAATTGTAGGTACAACACTTTGTGCATGTGCCTTGTATAATTATGTAGACAGAGAGTTGTCATCAAATTATCAAAAGAGCCCATAATCCACCAAAAGTTAAGAACTACTTTCTGCATCAGGAAGATCAAAAAAGTGTTACTTTAAGACATTCTTGGTAGCCTTTATAATATGACATGGGATCAGGGTGAATGGAAATTACCAGCTTCTGAGAAAAGTATGGGCTTTGTCATGGACCACAGATGCAGATGCTAAAATGACATTTAAAATAATTTAGTCATTCATTGCCTTTTTTGCTGGTCTTTTGTTGATATTTGTATATCAAACTTCTCATTTATTCTCCTTACTTTCTACTTCATATCTTATGGCAAATTTAGATGTATGGTAAGGATTAGTTCAGTTTTGTGTTGCTGTAACAGAATACCTAAGATTGGGCAATTTATAATTAACAGAGGTTTATTTGTCTTAACGATTCTGGGATAGCTGCATCTGGCGCCAGCCTTGGGCTGCTTCTACTCATGGCGGACCCGTAGGTACAAGCAGATCACATAGCGAGAGGAAGCAGGAGAGAGAAAAAGGGGAGGTGCCAGGGTCCTTTAAACAACCAGCTCTTGCAGGAGCTAATAGCCTGAGAACTCACTCACTACCCACCTCCCAGGGAGAACATTAATTCATTCACAAGGTATCCACCCCCATGACCCAAATAGCTCCCAACATTGCCACATTGAGGATCAGATTTCCACATGAGCTGTCAGGGGACAACACATCCAAACTTTATCTATGCTGTCTAAGAAACTCACTTTGTAGCCAGGACAGATTTTTAAAACTGTCATAAATTAAATGAACTTGTTTATTCTGGATGCTAAGGCATTTAGGTTTTAAGAACTATATTGACATAATTTGAGTGTAATTAAATATTAAAAAATGGAATGGCCTGTCCCTCTACTTTGGAGAATTTAATTTTTTATAAGTCTATATGTTGAAAAATATTGATATCAGAAACTGACCTTAATTAAAAATTTCTTTCTTTCTTTCTTTCTTTTTTTTGACTCATCTATGCCTTTTTTCTCTGGTATGACCATCTAAAACCATTCCATTAGTCAGAAAGATTGAAAAAATTGTAAATAAATGGCTTAAAACAACAAATAACATGTATGTTAATATATAGCAAATGGTATTTCTTGTTACATATATCTAGGTGTCATCTCTGAGAGAGAAAATCATTCCATTTATACAACCATATGGAGTTTTTCTGTGTAAAAGTAAGACAAAATAGGTTTCTCTCATGACACAAGAGTATTAAAATACATAAACACAAACTCCATATCATGTCCAGTAAATTTTCAGTTGTCCTTGGAATGAGATGTCAAAATTTTGGATTATTTTATAATAAGAATGTAATCTTTTAATCTGGAAAGTACAGCCTGGTTTCATAACATTTTTCTGTTTTCTACTATACTTGTGGTTTTTTTCCACAAAAAATCATTTTCTTATTTTGTACATGTGTAAAGGGAATATAACTTAGATAAAAGTAATTGTTTAGAAAAAAACCTTAGGACCACACTGGTTTTATAAAGTAAAATGGGCTTTATAGTTCAGTCAATTGATTCTGGAACACTTTGGAGTTTTATTCCTATATGGTCAAAACTGGTCTATTCTAATAGTAAAAAGCTTTCTAAAGTCCTACATACCAATATTTAGCATTGAAATTTGATATTATAATAATATTTTAGTATGGCTTGCTGATGTTCCAGGAGTTCACATAACTGCAAAAAGAATAATGACATTTCAGGAAAAAATCCAGACTTAGGGAGGACAAAAAGCTGATCACATTGTGTGCTTTTGGGGTCTTATTTATAAAGTCTTTGCCCAGTCCTGTTTCCTGAAGTGTTTCCCCCATGTTTTCTTTTAAGAGTTTTAGTTTCAGGTTTTATGTTTAAGTGTTTAATCCATTTTAAGTTGATTTTGGCAGATGGAAAGATGTACAGGTCTCGTTTCATTCTTCTACATATGGATGTCCAGTATTTCCAGCACCATTTATTGAAGAGGCAGCCTTTTCCCAAGTGTATGTTCTTAGTGCCTTTGTCAAAGATCAGTTGGCTGGAAGTATGTGGGTTGATTTCTGGGTCCTCTATTCTGTTCCATTGGTTGGAGTGTCTGTTTCTATGCCATTACCATGCTGTTTTGGTTACTATAGCTTTACAGTATAACTTGAAGTCAGGTAGTGTTATGCCTTAAGCTTCATTTATTTATTTATTTATTGCCCAGAATTGCTTTGGCTATTCAGGGTCTTTTGTTGTTCCATATGAATGTTAGGATTGTTTTTTCTATTTCTGTGAAGAATGTCATTGGTATTTTGATGGGGGTTGCATTGAATCTGTAGATTGCTTTGGGTAGTATGGACATTTTCATAATGTTAATGCTTCCAATACAAGAGCACTTAATGTCTTTCAATCTTTTCGTGTCCTTTTTAATTTCTTTAAACAGTGATTTGTAGTTCTCATTGTTGAGGTCCTTCACCTCCTTGGTTGAATTTATTCCTAGGTGTTTTATTTTTTTAGTGATATTGTAAATGGGATTGCTATCTTGATGTCTTTTTCAGCTAGTTTGTTATTGGAGTATAAAAATGGTACTAATTTTTTGCATGTTGATTTTGTATCCTGCTACATTTCTGAAAACATCAGTGCCAAGAGGTTTTTTATAAGTCTTTAGGTTTTTCTATATATAAGATCATGTCATCTGCAGACAGGGACATTTTTTTTTGACTTTGTCTTTTGCAGTCTGGATGTCCTTTATTTCCTTCTCTTTCCTGAATGCTGTGGCTAGTACTTCCAACACTATTTTAAGTAGGAATGGTGGGAGTGGGCATCCTTGTCTCGTTTCTGTTGTTGCGGAAAAAGTTTTCAGCTTTTCTCCATTCAGGATGATTTGTTGGTGGGTTTGTCATATACGGCTTTAATTGTGTTGAGATACTTTCTTTCTGTACCTAATTTGCTGAGAGTCTCTTTCATGAAGGGATGTTGAATTTTGTCAAACGCCTTTTCTGCATCCATTGAGATAATTATACAGTTTTGGTCCTTGATGTTGTTGATGTTGTGTATCACATTAATTGACTTGTGTATGTTACTTATCCTTGCATATCTGGGATGAATCCCACTTGTTCATGGTGTATAATTTTTCAATATGTTTCTGTATTCTGTTTGCTAATATTTTGTTGAGGATTTTTGCATCTATGTTAATCAGAACTATTGTTCTGTAGTTTTCTTTTTTGTTGTATCTTTGTCTGGTTTTCGTATCAGGTTGCTGCTGGCCTCATAGAATTTGGTAGCGTACCCTCTACTTCCATTTTTTGGAATAGTTTGAAGAGAAGTGGTATTAATTCCTCTTTAATGGTTTGGTAGAATTCAGTAGTAATGCCATTGGTACTGGGCTTTTTTTTATGTGAGACTGCTGATTACTGCTTTGATCTTGTTGCTTGTTATTGGTCTGTTCAGGTTTTCTATTTATTCTTGGTTCAGTCTTAGTAGTTTGTATGTGTCCAGAAATGTATCCATTTCCTCTAGATTTTCAAATTTGTTAGCATATAGTTGTTTATAATCATCTCTAATGATTCATTGTATTTATGTATCAGTGTTGATTGTAATGTCTTCTTTTTCATTTCAGGTATTTGTTATTTGTGTCTTTACTCTTCTTTTTTTAGTTAGTCTAGCTAATGGTTTGTCTATTTTATCTTCTCAAAAAACCTACTTTTTGTTTCATTGATCTTTTGTATCATTTTTGGAGTTTCTATTTCATTTAGTTCTGCTCTGATCTTAATTATTTCTTTATGTCTACTAATTTGGGGATTGGATTGTTCTTGTTTTTCTAGTAATTTGAAATTTAGTATTAGGTTATTTATTTGAAGTCTTTCTATTTTTTTTAAGTATGTGTTTATTGCAATAAAATTCACTCTTAGTACTACTTTTGCAGTACGCCACAGGGTTTCATATGAAGTGTCTTCATTTTTGTATGTTTCAAGACATTTTTTAGTTTCTTGTTTAATTTCACCTAAACCTGTAGGTTGTTCAGGAGTATTTTGTTTAATTTCCATGTATTTGTATAGTTTCCAGAGTTTTGCTTGTTATTTATTTCTCATTTTAATCCATTGTAGTCTGAAGAGACACTTGAAATGATTTTTTAGAAATTTGTTGAGACTTGATGTGTGACCTAAGATGTGGTTTATCCTGGAGAACATTCCATGTGCTGATGAGAAGAATGTATATTCTGTAGATGTTGGATGAAATGTTCTGTAGATATCTGCCAGGTCCAGCTGGTTTAAACTGTAGTTTAAATCCTGTGTTTTTCTGTTGATTTGTTGCCTACGTGGTCTGTCCAAATCAGATAGAGTGCTGTTCAGATCCCCAACTATTATCACATTGGAGTCTATCTCTTTCCTTATGTTTAATAGTCTTTGCTTTATATATATAGGTGCTCTGGCATTGGGTGTATATATATTTATGATTGTTTTGTCTTCTTGCAGGATAGATCCCTTTATCATTATATAATGTCCTTATCTTTTTTATGGTTTTTGGTTTAAAGTCTATTTTATTCAATATAAGAGTAGATACTCCTGTTCATTTTTGAATTCCATTTGTGTAGTATATCTTTTTCCATCCCTTCACAATTTGTCTGTTTGTGTCTTTACAGGTGAGGTGAGTCTCTTGTAGACAGCATATAGTTTGTTCTAGTTTTTAAATCTAGTCAGTCAGTCAGTATCTTTTGAGTGAGTGGAGAATTTAATCCATTTACATTTAGGATTGTTACTGAAATTTATGGTCTTACTCCTGGCATTTTGTTGATTTTAGTTTGGATGTTTTAAATATCTTTTGTTCCTTTCTTTCATTTTTATTTTTTGTCTTTGTTGTTTGTTGGTTTTTTTGAGGTGGTAAGATATAATTTCTCTCTTCTTGTTTGCATTTTTGTTCTACTATTGGGTTTTGTTCTTTCTTGTGTATTCATTGTGGTGATGATCATTTTTTGGATTCCAGGTGCAGGATTCCCTTGAAGGTTTCTTGCAGAGCTGTTCATGTGGTGGTGAACTCTTGCAGTTTTGTTTTTCTCAGAAATACACAGTTCCTTCATTTCTGAACAACAGTCTTGTTGGGTTTAGTATTCTTGGATGGAAGTCTTTTTTTTTGCCGTTTATTATTTTGAATATATCATCTCATTCTTTTCTGGCCTGTAAAGTTTCTGTTGAGAAATCTGCTCTTAGTTTGATGGGGACTCCTTTATAGGTGACTTGTCACTTTTCTCTTGCTATTTTTAGGATTCTCTTTTTGTCTTTGAGCTTTGCCAGTTTGACTATAATGTACCTCAGAGAGGACCTTTTTGTATTGAATCTGCTTGGGTATCTTTGAGCCCCCTGAATCTGAAAGTTGTGTCTATCCCTATATGGGGGAAGTTTTCTGTTATTGTTTCATGAAACAGATTTTCAGTGTCTTTTCCCTTCTCCTTCCCTTCCAGAACACCTATGATTCAGATATTTGTGTGCTTAAGGTTGTCTTCTAGCTCTCTTAGATTTTTTTCATTTTTGTTTCTTAACTTTTTTTTTTTTTGTCCACCTGGGTTATTTTGCAAAGATCATCTTCGAGGTTAGATATATTTTTTTCTGCCTGCTCTAACCTGCTGCTTAAGCTCTCTCGTATTTTTTATTTTGTTGAATCAATCTTTTAGTTTCAGGAGTTTTGCTGCATTATTTTTTAATTCTTAATCTCTTTGTAAATTTTCTCCTTCATATCCTGGACACTTTTTCTCATTTCATTGTGTTGTCTGACAGTCTTCTTTTATTTAATTGACTATCCTTATGATTGTTGCACAGAATTCCTTTTTACTCATTTCAAGGGTTTCCTTCTCTGTGGGGTCTGGTGCTTGAGAAATATTGCATTCCATTAGTGGTGTCATTTTTTTTCTTTTTTGTATTTTTAGTATCTCTACATTGATGTCTACTCTTCTGGTAAGGCAATTGCTTTTTCTGTTACTCTGGAGTGGGCTTTGAGGAGAGAGACTACTTCCTGTAGATGTTCTTTATATTGGATGTTGAGTAGGGTGTTTTAGTATTGGTCCTGGGTAGATGCAGTAGTGTAGTCTCCATGTGGCTACTTTATCTACAGTCAGTGTTGGAGTTGTGTGTGAGTGCCTTTGTGGCCTAGGCTCTGGGGTGCTTATTGATTTCTTGCTGAGGTTATTGACACTGTGTTGGTTTGTTGGGGATGTGGGCTAGCTCTTGAATTCTTGGAAAAACACCTGGGTTTCCTGTTCCTCTTGGCTTGGGTGGGTGACACTGGGTGGGCTTGCTTGCCCCCTAGCTAGTGTCCTGTAACCCTAATGGGTGTGCTAGGGTATATTTGAGCTCCTCAGTTTGAATGGGTGACCCTGGGTGGGGTTTCTCTGTCCTCTTTTCTACAGGCAGAGGCTCCTTCTGGGTCATTGATCCCCCCAGTTGGGGGATGGGTTGGTGATGATTGGGAATTTTCCTCCTTTATCTATTTAGGTATCTTGGTTTCTGCACTCTGAGGGGGTTTGAGGTGTATCTCTCCCCAGATCAAGGCTATCATGTGGGCTGTGCACATACCTCCCACACCCCCAGTGTGCTACTGTTTATGGCAGTGTAATTCCCCCTGTGGATTGGGCCACTGGATCACAGGTCTGCACTTTCTCAACTCTTTCCCCAGGCTCTTTTGGTGATTCTCCTCGTGTCAATCCAGTCGAGTGGTCTATTGACTTTCTACATGGTGGTTGTGGCTGTTGCAGTGGTGGTGAGCCACTCCTGGGCCAGAAGTGGTGGTGGTGGATCACCTGTGTGGCAGCAGTGTCTGTGGCAGTGTCAGTGTCAGGTGCTGCTCATGCCTGCTGAGGTCCAAGGGCATACTTCCTGCCATCTGCCAGTTGGGTGGGTGGTTGCCCACAGCTGCCAAGGTCCCTGGGTGTGCCTCTAGCCATCTGCTGGTTGGGTGAGTGGCTGCTATGGCTGCTGAGGTCCCCATCTCCCTTGTTGCCATCTGCCAGTCGGGTGGGTGGCTATCATGAAGTCTGGGCTTCCAGGCCCAGGAGTGAGGCCCACAGCCTCCCTGTGCTCTGTCTCAAGTTCTTAACCTATGTGCCATGATGCCATGATGCCGAACTAACTCCTGTCAGAGAAGCCCTGGGGTACAGGCCTTAATTTAAAATTTCTGAGGATTACTTGTACCTTGAATTGCTTCACAGAAAAATATTCAGAATATGTTTGGAAAATGCAGGGTTGCTATGTTCTGCACTTATGTTTGTAGTTCTATATAAATGGTACACTATGGGGTTGTGCTGTATAGTGATTCTGGTAAATGCTGTGTCTATCTCCTCTTAACCTATTACATTAAATGCTCTGAGAAGCTCTACAATAAGAGTTTTAATTTTGTTTATTTGATCATACAGCTTTAAAAATATATATACTTTTGAAAGTAAACACTTATGATTTATTTCAAATTCACTTGTCATCACACTTGTACTCTCCCTGAAACAATCAAATTTGTTAATTTTCCTCTTTAAATTGTTGTACCAAGAACTGCAGCATTGGGTTGAATGTCCCCCAAAACCTAATCCCCACTGTAACTGTTGAGGGTGGGAAATCCTATGATGGAATTGAAAGGTGGGACCTTGAAGAGGTGATTAGATTGTAGGACCATGCTGTAGTGAATGGATTAAAAATGGTGGTCATGGGCGTGGTTTGGAGGGCTTTAAAAGGAGAGTAAATGAGGAGGGTTGTCTTTCTCTGCTTCTGCCATCTTGCAATGTGATACCCTGCTGTCACTGAAGTCACCACCAAAGGAAAGCCTTTACCAGATGTGTTTCTTGGACTTTGGGCTTCCAGCTTCTGAAACTGTAAGCAATATATTTTGGTTTCTTTTCAGTTCATCCAGTTCTTTGTATTTTGTCAAGCAACAGAAGCAGACTAATTCAAACCCCAAACAAAAATCTGAAAAACAGAGTATGGGATGTTCTGCATATTATAAATCCTCTAATTTAACCTAAGATATGTATATAAACATGCGTACATATATCTGCACACACACACACACACACACACACACACACATTCACACATACACACACAACTACTGTCATAGTATTAGTGTACTACACTAATAGTTTATACTGTTTTTAAGAGTGCTCTTTTTCTTCGTATGTTCTGCTGTTAACCCTTATTTTCTGTATTCTGTACTATGCCCTGAATATAATACAAACTGAATAAATATTTGCTAAATTAAATTGTGCTGCTGCATATGTTGAACTAACTGAAGGAGTTGGTATTTCTAACAATCTTATCCCCAATTTGATCCTTTATTCCTATTTAAAATAATGTAATATCTATCAATATTTGGTAAGGATAGTGCTCTGTAGAACACCAGGAAATTATTACAAATGGATTTAAGTAGATAACTTATTCTTCTAGTACAGGATATTGCGCACCTTGAAATATTCAGTTCAGTTTAATGAATTGGGCAAACATCCAGACATTTCCCCAGAATCTCTGTAAAGTTTTGTTCAAATAGTGGTAAGCAATATTTATGAAGCACTTATGTACAAGATACTATCTTAGTGCCTTGCGCCATTTATCTCATTTAATTCTCACAAAAAGTTATGTGATAGGTGCTATTATTATCTTTATTTTATATATGAGAGATATGGTAGAGAAATAGGTAACTTGACAAGATTTGGCACAGCTATCAAAGGGCAGAGTCAGAAATGAACCTGGAAAATTTCTCTCTTGCATGTGGGATTTTTCTGTCCCTCAAATCTTTGATTCTTACTGTGATGTACAATATTACTTTTAGAAGTGGTCATGCATACCTGGAGGGCAAGAGGTGTGTCCTAAAATCACATGGTTTTCTCTTTCCTCATCTGCCTTGTTCATGGGGTATCTCAATTTCCAAAGGCTTAGATGGGAGGTCTTCTTTGCCCATTAGTGTCACCTAATTCATTTTCCTGCTTTTATCTTTTTCACTGTGCATTTTAAAATGTTAATTTTACACAGATAAATCTTTCCTCATAACCTGACTTCTGTTAGGCCTAGCTGAATTCCTCTGAGGACCCAAATCTATCCTCATCCATATAATTGGCTGAGATAATGAATCTGAGAGAGATGAAGTACAAAATGGGAATAGAGTATTGCATTCGATCTCTGAAGAATTCTGAGTACGTCTCACGAGATGAAGAAAGCACTTTGCCTACTTTGCTCATTTTTGTTATTTATAGAGAGGAAGTAATGTACACCTGAAGCTGGAGACTCATCAGTTCTCCTCAGCAATGACTTTAAATCAATATAGAACTTGTTTATATTAATGCCTAAATGAGGGTGGACACAGCTATTTTAAAAAATTTTATTGAGTTGGAATGTACACACAATAAGGTGCATCAATTTTAGGTGTACAATAAATGACTGTTCACATATACATATGCCTATGTCCTCATCATTCTGATAAAGACACACAACTTTTCTAGCCCCCAAGAACATTCCCTCATGCCCCTTCTTAGTTGGTGCCCTCTCTTACCAGAGGTAACCCTTACTCCAAAGTCTATTGTCATAGATTAATTTTTCTTATTGTTGAGCTTCATATACATTGAAATTATACAGTATGAACTTGTTAGTGTCTGACTTCTTTTGCTCATCATTTTATCTGTGAAATTCATTCATATTCTTGCATGTAGCAGTTCACTCTTTTTTTCTATGAACATATCACAATGCATTTATTTATCCATTTTACTATTTACAAACATTGGATTATTTCTGGTTTTGGCTATTACAAATAAAACTGATATGAACATTTCTTAGACATGTGAAGCCTTTCTCTTGGGTATATAATTAGGGATAAAAGTGTAGGGTTATAGATATGAATACATTTAGCTTAGTACCTTATGACCAACAGTTTTCCAAAGTGGTTTCAATTTACATTGTCATCAATAATATATTAGAGTTCTAGTTGTTTCATATACTTATTAACCCTTGGTGTTGATTGTCTTAAATTTTGGTCATTCTGGTGTGTGTTTAGTGACATAGATATTTTATCACAGGGCAGAATTTAAGACTTGTGTACTTCTGTTTGTTTTTGAGCTCAACAAATATTTATTTCAAGCTCATTGTGTTCAATGTGCTCAACTGTATTTAGTGCAGGCTCATAGTCTAAAGTAATAAATTATGTTTCACTTAATGGAACACAAAATCTTTTATTCAGCAAATATTTACTAACTGTTGCTAGTATTTAGTGTACTAGTGATGAGAAGGATTCAAAAAGTAGCAGTAGAAGCCTAGTCCTTGCCCTCAATGATTGTGCACCCTGTGTGAGGAGGTAAAAATAATCTACATAGTGAGCAATCCAAAATGACATGATGGCATGTAATTGCTGAATCCTGTGTGATATTGTGTAAAGGAAGTAGTAAAGGAAGAAGGAATTGTTATTGGTGTTTTTCAGGTTGCCTTTAGAGACTCCTTTCTTCCTCCGTTTTCATACTGAATCAATCACTATATGCTATTATTTCTGCTTTCTAAATCTCTGGAATCTGTTTGCAGGTAAACGTGTGTGTGTGTGTGTGTGTGTGTGTGTGTGTGTGGTATATTAAAATTGGCTTCTAAGTGGTCTCTCTGCCTTTATTTTTATTTTTTTGTTTGATGGCTGGCTGGTACAGGGATCTGAACTCTTGACTGGTGTTATAACATGGTGCTTTAACCAACTGAGCAAACTGGCCAGCCCTCTATACCTTTAGTTTGAGCCCTTTTTAATTCATTCTCTCAGAATATCCTTCTTGAAAGCTAAGTCTTATCACTGTAAGTCACTCTCCTACTTAAACTTCTTCAATTGTTTCACATTGTTTTGGAGACAAAATCAAAACCCTTTAGCCCGTCACCTAAGTTTATCATACTCTAGCCCCAGCCTATACTTCTAGCCTCATATATTGCCACCTCTCACAGGGGTACATACAATTTTCCATACACCCTGAATTACTTCAAATTTTCTGAACCTACTATGATATTTCATGCCTTTGCATATGGAGTTTCTCTTCAGTTTCTGTTCTTAAAGACTTGGATAAAAGTTCAGTTGTTCTAGGAAGCCATTTCTGATCTACCATCTGTGTCGGGTTTACATGCCCTTCTCTATGCTCTCACAGAACTCCCTGCATTCTGCTCACAGTAATGTAATTGTGGGTTCATTTATTCATTTTTTCTATTGGACTGTGACCTTCTGAAGAACAACGCTGTTGTCATTCATACTTAATAGACAGTAAGTAAAAATGAAGATGACCTGGAATTTTAGCCATCTGTCGATACGCATATTGGATTTTAATGGATGAACAGGATGGAATAAAGTATTTCTAAGAGGTAGTACATATGGCAAAAGCATGAAGGTAGGAATCAACATTACGTGGATGAGGAATAACAGAGAGAAATAAGAGGGTAGGATGGGGGGAGGGTGTATGGAAGGGTGGCAGTAATTGCCTAGAGTGGATATTTGGAAGATATGGGATTAAAGGCTAAAAAGTTTGGATGAGGTCAGATTATGGAGGGCCTAGAGTATGATAGGCTTGATATGGATGGGAAGAGGAAATTATTATAGGTTTTTAATAAAAGCAAGTTTTGAGGAATGTTAATTAATTAATTCTCCTCAGCTTTATTAGTTAACAAATAAAAATTATATGTATTTACAGTATACAACATGATATTTCAGTATACATATACATTGTGAAATGAGTAAGGAATATTATTTTAGTAGAGGTCTGAAGAATAGATTTTAGAGGAAAGACTAAAGCTAGTGAGATCATGTAGAAGGCTTTCATGGTAACCTTGGTGAGATGATAAGACTACAGACAATGGTAATGGCAGTGCAGATGCAGAGGAAGAAATAGATACAAGTTATATTTTAAAGGACAAATTAATTTGATTTAGCAATAGACTGGACATTACTCATTTTTTTCATCTCTCCTCAGTTTAGTAAGAAGCCAGGGGTGTTGGTTACTTAAAGAATATCAAATGGCAGTCTTCTTTCTTCTTCGTTTTGTTTGAAGTTGATGCCACTTACTTCCAATCTTCATTATCACTCACTATCCACCTGAATCCATTTATAACTATCGTAGAGAACATAACAGATCATCATCTTCCTTTCCCTTCAGTTGGCTGTCAATATGCATGCTCATGACTCATACAGTTTCTCACTGTCACCACTTCACATCAACCACACATTGTTAATGACTTAATTGTAATGTGGCATTAATCCACCTAGAATAAGAGGCTCGCAGAACCCTGAAACCAGAAGGGAATGTAGCATTCATAAACATTTTGGAGATGAGAATTTGAGGCCAGAAATATTAAGTGACTTATCTAGTGTAATACAGCAAGGTAGTTCGTAGTCTTAGGAATTTTAGTTCAGTATGCTTTCCATTAATATCACAATGTATTTTCTAATCCTGAATTTTTGTGTTTCAAAACATGGTTAACCTTTTCCTAGATCAAAAACTTAGTAACTTTGCTGCTGTATTCCTATACTTAGTGTATGAGCTCCCTGCCTTTACCAGGATTTCTACCTTCAGGAGCTAGTTTACTCCATTAAACACATTCTAACTGCATATGACTCCTTGTTTGGCCTGCAGGACATTTATAGCTATTTTTTTATTTTTAAATTTTTTATTGAAATGTATTTAATTGTACATATCTGTGGGGTACAGAATTGAACATCAATACCTGTGTGCAATATGTCATGCTCAAATCAAAATAATTAGTATAGTCAACATTATACAATGTAATCATTTTTCATGGCCCTTTACCAATTCAGTTCTGTTCTCTCCTTTGAAAGTACAAGGTCTCGTTGTGACTGCTATATTTTTCTTTCTTTCTTTTTTTCTCTTTATTTTTCTAGCTCCCACTTGTGAGTTAAGACATGGGTATTTCTCTTTCTGTGCCGGGTTTATTTCACTTAGCAAATTTTTTTCTAAGTTCATCCATGTTGCTGTGAATGGCAATATTTCATTCTTTTTTATGGCAGAATGGTATTCCATTGCAGACATATACCACATTTTCCTTGTTCAGTCATCCATAGATGGACATTTAGGATAGTTCCAACTCTTTGATATTGTAGAGTTGTGATAAATATATTGCTACAACATGATGATTTCCATTCTTTTGCATATATACTCAGCAGTGGAATTGCTGAAATAGTATGGTAGTTCTATCTGTAATTGTTTGAGGAATCTCCATACGGTTTTCCGTAAAGACTGCACAATTTGCAGTCTCACCAACTGTGTAGGAGGGCTCCCCTTTCTCTGCATTGTCGCCAGCATTTGTATTCTCTATCTTCTTGATAATAGTCAGGATAACTGGGGTGAGATGATATCTCAATGTGGTTTTAATTTGCATGTCCCTGATGCTTAGTGATGTTGAGCATTTTTTCATGTGTCTGTTGGCCATTTGTATGTCTTCCTTTGAAAAATGCCTATTCAGGCTTCTGGTCAAGGTGGCGGGATAGATGGTCCCTAGTGTCACTCTCTCCCACAAATCAACCAATTTACAACTATAAAAAGGCAATGACAGCCAAACTGGGGCCGGTAGAGCTCAGGGGAAGAGCAAGAGAGACTGACAGAGTACATGAAGGTGGGAGAAGCCATGATGAGAAAAAGAAAAAAATGCTCTGACTATTTCAAATCATGGCTGCTTCCAGGCTGGAGCTGCTGAGCGCACAGAGCAGGAGCTGGCAAAAGCTTCAGCTGTGCCCTTCAGATGAAGTTGCTTGTAGGAGGCAGGGGAGAAAAGGGTCTTGGTGGCCCCCAAGCTGGCAAGACCACTAATAGGGTACCTGTGGAAACACGTAGGGCCGAGGAGCCACACAACTGAAAAAAAGGAGCCACTCAGAGGCCAGTGAGTCATGGTCCATCCCATGGCAAGTGTTTGGAGCATGGGTGGTGGGGGAGATGGGCCCACCAGGGGCACACTGGGGCACAGCAAAAACAGCTGATCTGCCCCCCAATCAACACAGGACCACTCAGAGGAAACTGGTCAGGAATATAGAATTGCATGGGGTGCAGTCTGCTGAAAAGACTCAGGCTCAGATCGGAGTTTCTACACAACCCAGGTGCACCAGATTTCACTAGACCTGAAAATACCTATAAAGTCAACCATTAAAACCTGAGCTGCACAAAAAGCCTTCCCTAGGGAATCAGCAGCAAAGCAGCAATTTAGCTCAACTGCAGAGCTTAAGTACTGGTCCTCACAGGAAGTTCCCCCATTTTAGAAGTAAGCAAAGGACAACAAATTAGTTCTAGCACAGAGTTTAAGTGATATGAACAGCAAAGAATCCAAAACTGAACTGAAAGAAAAAACAAAATACCCACAACCAGAGACAGAGTTTGATATTAACTAGTAAATGTCTCATTTTACTAAAGTACACCTATAACACCTAGAAGAATTGAAGTCCTCTGGGCTACCAGGGCAGAAAGGGGGGAAGGCCAGGGGCCTCAGCCATGCCCCCCAAAACCCAAAACCAGTCCCAAGGGTGGGGGCCTCAAGCCTCAGCCACACCACCCCAACATGCACAACCACCCCAGCAACAACCACCAAGCCACCATGGAAAGTACGTACCCTGGGCTCATCTGAGCCAGGGTGGTGGGGGGCCTTGGGCCTCGGCCATGCCCTCCAACACCTACAACCAGCCCAGTGATGACCACCAAGCTGCTGCAGGTAATTTCCCAGGCCCTTTGGAGCCAGGGTGGTGGGGGACCAGGGCCTCGGCCACCCCCCTGACATGTACAACAAGCCCAGTGATGATGACCAAGCCACAGCAAGATGGACCCCTTGTTCCCAAGCTGGGGTAGTGGGGGGGCAAGGGCTTTTGCCACTCCTCCCTGACATCTGCACCAGCCCGGAAATGACCAAGCCACCACTGGAAGCTTCATGGTCTCCCCTGTGGGAATTAGGGGGTTACCACAGGCCTCAATTTCACCCCTCCCCCTTCCTCCTTCTTACATCACATTTCCTTCCACTTTCCACCTTCCCCTCCCTCAACTGCTCTGCATCAACATCATAGAATGTAAAAAATAATATTAATAAAATAAAAAAAGGAGTAAAGAACAAAGAGCACAGAAGGGAAATCAAACAAGATGATTATATAATCATCTACTTCCTGCTTTTAAAAATAATTAAAAATTAAGCCTAAAAAAAAAAAAATGAAAAATGCCTATTCAGCTCCTTTGCCAATTTTTAATTGGGTTATGTGGTTTTTGCTGCTAAGTTGTTTGAGTTCCTTGTATATTCTGGATATTAATTTTTTGTTGGATGCATAGTTTGCAAATATTTTCTCTCACTGTGGAGGTTGTCTTATTCTGTTAATTGTTTCTATTGCTGCACAGAAGCTTTTTAATTCGATATAATCCCAGTTTTTCTTTTTCCTTTTGGGGTCATATTCATAAAGTCTTTGCCCAGTCCTACCTCCTGAAGTGTTTCCCTAAGTTATTTTTTTTTTTTTAGGAGTTTTATTGTTTCAGGTCTACGTTTAAGTCTTTAATCCATTTTGAGTTAGTTTTGGTATATGATGAGATGTATGGGTCTAGTTTCATTCTTCTACATATGGATGTCCAGTTTTTTCAGCACCACTTATTAAAGAGACAGTCTTTTACCCAATGTATGTTCTGGATGCCATTGTCAAAGATTAGTTGGCTGTAGGTTTGTGGGTTGATTTCTGGGTTCTCTGTTCTGTTCTATTGGTCTGAGTTTCTGTTTTTATGTCAGTACCATGCTGTTTTGGTTACTATAGCTTTGTAGTATAATTTGAAGCCAGGTAGTGTTATGCCTCTGGTGTTATTTATTTATTTTTGCTCAGGATTTCTTTGACTATTGGAGTTTTGTTTTTCTGTACAAATGTTAGGATTGGTTTTTCTATTTCTGTCAAGAATGTTATTGTTATTTTGGTGGGGATTGCATTGAATCTGTAGATTGCTTTGGATAGTATGGGCATTTTTACAATGTTAATTCTTCCAACCCAAGGGCATAGAATGCCTTTCCATCTTTTTGTGTCCTCTTTTATTTCTCTCAGCAGTGATTTGTAGTTCTCATTGTAGAGATCCTTCACCTCCTTGGTTAAATCGATTCCTAGGTATTTTATTTTTTTAGTGACTATTGTAAATGGGCTAGCTTTCTTGATTTCTTTTTCTGCTAGCTTGTTGTTGGAATATAAAAACACTACTGAGTTTTGCATGTTGCATTTGTATCCTGCAACTTTACTGATATCTTTTATCAACTCTAAGGGTTTTTTTTTTTTTTTTTGTATGTGTGTGTGTGGAGTCATTAGGATTTTCTTTATAAAAGATCATGTCATCTGCAAACGGGGACAATTTGACTCCATCTTTTCTGATCTGGATGCCCATTATTTCTTTCTCTTGTTCTTGCTAGTACTTCTAACTACGTTAAATAGGAGTGGTAAAAGTGGGCTTTCTTGTAATTTTCCCATTCATCCTGAAAAAAAAAGCTGAAAGCTTTTCCCCATTTAGGATGATATTGGTGGTGGATTTGTCATACACAGCTTTAATTGTGTTGAGATACTTTCCTTCTATACCTAATTTGCTAATTCTTTATCATGAAGGGATGTTGAATTTTGTTAAATGCTTTTCCTGTGTCTATTGAGACAATTATATGGTTCGTGCTTGATTTTCTTGATGTGATGTATCACATTTACTTGCTTATGTTGAACTCTTCTTACATCCCTGGGAGGATTCCCACTTGATCATGGCAAATAATTTTTTGATGTGTTGCTGTATTCTACTTGCTAATATTTTGTTGAGAATTTTTGCCTCCATGTTCATCAAAGATATTGGTCTATGGTTTTCTTTTTTGTTGTATCTTTGTCCAGTTTTGGTATCAGGATGATGCTGGTCTCATAAAATGAATTTGGGAGAATTGCCTCTGTTTCAACATTTTGGAATAGTTTGAAGAGAATTGGTATTAATTCCTCTTTAACCAAATTTTCAAATTTGTTGGTGTATAGTTTTTTATATTAGTCTGTAATAATTCTTTGCATTTCTGTGGTATCAGTTGTAATGTGTCTTTTTTCATTTCTAATTTCGTTATTTGTGTCTTGTCCTTTTTTAAAGTTAGCCTAGCTAATGGTTTGTCTATTTTATCTTCTTAAAAACCCAACTTTTTGCTTCATTGATCATTTGTATCATTTTTTTGGTTTCTATTTCATTTATTTCTGCTCCAATCTTAATTCTTTCCATCTACTAATTTTGGGATGGGATTGTTTTTGTTTTTCTAATTGTTTTAGATGTATTGTTAGGTTGTTTTTTTGAAGTGTTTCTGTTCTTTTTGTGTAAGTGTTTATTACAATAAGCTTCCTTCTTAGTACTGCTTTTGCAGTATCCCACAGGTTTTGGTATGATGTGTCTTTATTTTAATTAGTTTTGAGAAGTTTTCGAATTTCCTTTTAATTTCTTCTTGGACCATGTGTTGTTCGGTAGCGTGTTGTGTAATTTCATGTATTTGTATAGTTTACAGAGTTTTGCTTGTTATTGATTTCTAGTTTTAATCTGTGTGGTCTAAAAAGATTCATGAAATGATTTCAATTTTTTAAAAGTTTGTTGCAACTTATTTATGACTTAACATGTGTTCTATCCTGTGGAATGTTCCATGTGCTAATGAAAAGAATGTGTATTTTGTAATTGTTGGATTAGAGATGTTCAGTAGGTATCTGACAAGTCCAGTTGGTCTAAAGTGTGGTTTAAATCCTATGTTTCTCTGTTGATTTGTTGCCTAGATCACCTGTCCACTGCTGAGAGAGGGGTGTTCAGGTCCCTGACTATTACTGCATTGGTGTCTATCTCATTTCTTAGGTCTAATAGTGTTTGTTTTATATATCTGGGTGTTCTGGGATTGGGTGCTTATATATTTATGATTATGTCTTCTTGGTGGATAGATCTCTTTTTCATTTTAAAGTGCCTTCTTTGTCTTTTTAAATAGTTTTTTTTGTTTAAAGTTTATCTTAACCAATATAAGAATAGTTACTGGCACCTGTTTTTGATTTGCATTTGCATGGCATATCTTTTTCCATCCCTTCACTATTAGTCTGTGTGTGTCTTTACAGGTGAGGTGCATCTCTTGTAGATAGTATGTAGTTGGGTCTAGCTTTTTAATACAATCAGCCAGGCTGTGTCTCTTCAGTGGGTAATTTAATCCATTTATATTTAGGGTTGTTACTGAAATGTATTGTCTTACTCATGTCATTTTATCTATTTTCATATGGATGTGTTAAATATCTTTTATTTATTTCTTCCACTTTTATTGTCTTTGGTGTTGGTTTTTGGAGGTGGTAAGATACACTTGTTTTCTCTTGTTTGCATTTTTGTTCTACAAGTGAATTTTGTTTTTTCTTGTGTATTTATCATAATGATGATTATTTTTTGGTTTCCAGATGTATGATTCCCTTGAGGATTTCTTGCAGGGCTGGTCAGGTTGTGGTGAACTCTCAAAGTTTTTCTTTGTCTCGGAAATACAGTATTTCTTTTCCATGTCTGAAAGATAGCCTTGCGGGGTATAGTATTCTTGGCTGGCAGTGTTTTTTCTTTTAGTATTTTGAATATGTCATCCCATTCTCTTCTAATCTTTAGAGTTTCTGTTTAGAGTCTGCTGTTAATCTTATGGGGACTCCCTTATAGGCTACCTGATGCTTTTCTCTTGCTATTTTTAGGATTTTTTCTTTGAGTTTTACTGGTTTGACCATAATGCATCTCAGAGAGGATCTTTTTGGATTGAATCTATCTGGGGATCTTTGAGTCTCCTGAATCTGAATGTCCATGTCTTTCTATATACCTGGGAAATTTTTGGTTATTATTTCATTGAATATGTTCTCAATTTCTTTTCCTTTCTCCTCTCTTTAGGGAACACCCATGATTTGAATGTTTGTGTGCTTAAGATTGTCTGCTTTCATAGATTTTCTTCATTTTTAAAACTCTTTTTTTGTCCGCCTCAGTTATTTTGGAGAAACTATCTCCAAGATCAGAAATACTTTCTTCTGCTTGCTCTAGCCTGCTGTTTAAGCTGTCAATTTTTTTTTCATTTTGTTGAATGACTCCTTCACTTCCATAAGTTTTGCTACATTCTTTTTAAAAGTGTTAATCTCTTTGCAAATTTCCTCCTTCACCTCCTGGATAGTATTGTTCAGTTCGTTTTGTCATCTAACTCCATCTTCATGTATGTCATTGAGTTTCCTTAAGATTTTTACTTAGAATTCCTTTTCTGTCATTTCAAGGCTTTCCTGTTCGATAGGGTCTAGTACTTGACAGTTACAATATTCTTTTGGTGGACTCATATTTTCTTTTTCTTTTTCATATTTCTAGTATCTCTATGTTGTTGTCTGATCATCTGGTAGAGCAGTTGCTTCTTCTATTGCTCTCCTTTCCTGCACTCCACTGGTGACTTACCTTGTGTCAGTTCAGTCAATTGTTCAGAAGTCTGCCTGCACAGCAGCAGTGTTGTGGCTAGTACTGTGTTAGCAGGCTGTCCTTGTGGTGGTGGTGGCTATGGCAGTGGCTTTGGTGGGCTGCCCGCAAGATAGTGGTAGCTCCAGCAGTGGTGGGCTGCTCACATGATGATGGTGGCTGCCTGGCAGAGCCAATGGTGGTGGTGACTGTAGCACTGGTGGTTGCAATAGCCTCCCTCTTTCCTGTGATTTCCACAGTGGTGGCCCATGCAGCTACTGTGTCTGCAGCAGCAGCAGGGTTTCCTCATGTGGGTGGCAGTGGTGCCATTGGCTGTAACTGCCTCCCTTCTGTCTGCAATGTCTGCAGTGTCAGTGAGGTTACCTTATGGGGGTGGCAGTGGCACTGGTGGCTGCTACTGCCTCCCTGGCATCTGCTGTGTCCTTGGAAGCAGCAAGGTTACCTTGTGGGGGTAGCAGTGGTGCCAGTGACTGCAACTGCCTCCCTTGTGTCTGCAGTGTCCACTGTGACAGCAGAGTTATCTTGTGGGGTTTGTAGCAGAGCCAGTGCTGCAATTGTCTCTCTTGTGTCTGTGGTGTCCATAGTGGCAACAGGGTTAGCTTGTGTATGTGACACTAGTGCCAAAGGCCACGACAGCCTGCATTGCATCTGTAGCATCTGCAGCAGCAGAGGGGTTACAGTGTGCAGGAGGCAGTCATATAGGCAGCAGTAACAGCCTGTTGTGTCTGTGGTATGTATGGCAGCAGTGGGGTTAGTTTGTGGAAGTGTTAGAAGTGTCAGTGGCTGCCTCTGTCTTCCTTGTATCTGCAGTGTCTTTGGTGGCCACAGGGTTAACCCATGGTGGCAGTGGTGGTTGCAGCCATCTCCCTCATGTCTTCAGGATCTGTGGCTACAGCAGTGGGCCATCCACAGTACTGCTGCTCTGTAGGGAGCTGCTTTACAGTGTGTGACAGTTCTGGGACTGGACAATGGCTCTGGCAATTGTGGTGACAGTGACAATGATCCTGTTCATACCTTTCTTTGTGGGAGGAATATTCCCTGGGTACCACTAGTCTGCTGTCTTCTTGGAAGTCTCCAGGACTTGATGTATAAGTTCGAGATTCAGAGGCTGGAAAGTTCAAATCACAGGGAACACATCTGGTGAGGGTCTTCCTTGGTGGTAGCTTCAGTGACACAGGGTATCATATTGCAATATGGAGGAAGCAGAGAGACATTTATAGTTATTTTTATACTTTCCTTACTAATATACACTAGCTTTCTCATCTTTCAATCTTTTGATGTGATCACTGGGGCTGTTTTTTCCTCTTAATTTCTGCATTTCTATTCCTAGAATGCAGACCTAATTGAGGGAAAAAAGAACCATGGAATTATGCTGACATAGAACTCTACAATTTTATGCTTTTGGTTCTTAGTATTGTTATACCTATCCCTATCTCTGCATTGAGTTGATGTAACTATTTTCTCTACTTTTTATTAAAGTATAGTATACATATGAAAAATGTGCTTTGCTTTTGCCTTTTAAGAGAATGAAGACCTTCACGGAAAATCAGACTTGTCTTCTTGAACTTAATATGTAACTTGTCTTTATTTTGTACATTTTCCTCAAAGACATTCCAAAAATGTGTTTTGTAAAAATCTAGTCCCACCAAATACTTTGTAGAAAAGAGGATTCCATGTCGAATATGTTTGGGAAGTGTTTGTTTTGTATCCCCCTCTTGAATTTAGCAAGCTTAATAGCAAAGTCTCTGAGAAATCTAGATGAGACATTTTTATAATTTCTTTTATTCCAGTGTTTTAAAAAAATTGCTGTCTATGAAACCATTTTTGGTCTAACATTTATTAATATCTTCAGGAATAAAGTACCATAAAATGAGTGAGTATAGATGATGTTTTTAGAGTTCTATGCTTGTGATCATGGTAAGTAAATACAGGGGAAGGAAGTTGGTTTTATGGAACTTGAATGGGAAAAAAAAATGAATTCAATTTTTAGTTGTTAAGATTTAGGTGGTGACACATAAGTAGAAGTTTACAAGATTCGAATTCAGTGAGATGCTATTTTGTTTGTCTATTGCTGCACAACAAACCATAGTAAAATTAATGGCTTAAAACAACAATCATTTTAATTTTATTTGCTCACAATTCTTCAGTGTAGGCTCGGCTCATATGTATGGCTTTTTGGCTGTTGTGGAGTGTTTTTACTCATGTGGTTGCAGTCATCTGGAGCTGGCTGGGGCTGGGCTCAACTGGGATGCTGGGTGGCTGTTTTTTTCTCTCTCTTTTCATGCAGTCTCAGGACCTCTCCCACTGCACTTGGTCTGTCTACATGGTATTTCTCCACATGGTGTCATATGGGTAGATAAGCCATTTACATTGAAGTTCCTGGATCCTAATAGCACAAAAGTGGAAGCTGCCAGAACTCTTGAAGGTGTAGGCTCAGAATGGGCCTAGCATAATTTATAATAAATTTATCATATATAAATATCATGAAATTTATATATAACATATACAAATTTATAACATATATCTGAATTTATAATAAAATGCTGCATTTTTTTTCTTCATGCAATTCACAGACCTAGCTCAGATTCAAATGAGGGGACAACAGAGGGGTGTGAATACAGGGTACATGGTGCCACCATGCATCAGACTACCACAGATACCACATACCAAATAGAATAGAAAGTAGATCAGTTTGAAAAAGCTTTATTTTTAAAAATTTTAAAACTGTTTTTAATTGAAACATATTGACTGTACATATTTATGGGGTACAGAATTATATTTCAGTACATGTATACACTGTGTAGTGATCAAATCAGGGTAGTTAGAAAATTCATCGCAAAAATCTATTGTTTCTTTGTGATGACAACATTTTAGCTCCTCTCTTTTAGCCATTTGACAGCACACAATAAATTATTGTTGATTATAGATGACTAGCACATCTACAAACCAGTAGAACTTATATTCCTATCTAGCTGTAATTTTGTGTCCATTTACCAAATTCTCACTATGCCCCCTCCCTATCCCCTCTTGCATCTCCAGTATCACAGTTCTGCTCTCTATTTCTAAAAATTCAACTCATTATTTTCTTTTTTAGTTCCCACATGTGAGCAAGAACATGCAGTATCTTACTTACTGTGCCTGGCTCATTTCACTTAACATTTTTTCCCAAGCTTATCCATGCTGCTGCAAATGACAGAATTTCTTTTTTTTTTTTTTTTTTTTGCTGAGTAGTATTCCATTGTGTATGTGTACCTCATTTTCTTTATCCAATCATCTATCAATGGACATTTAAGTTTGTTCCAAATCTTGGCTATTATGAATAAATCTGCAATAAACTTGAGACTGCAGGTATCTCCTCAACATGTTGATTTCCTGTTCTTTGGGTTGCTGGATTGTATGGTAGTTCTATCTGTAGTTGTTTGGAAAAATCTCCATACTGTTTTCCATAATTCCTGTACTAATTTACCATCTCACAAACAATGTACATGGGTTCCCATTTATCTGCATCCTCCCCAGCATTTGTTATTTACTGTCTTTTTGATAATAGCCAATCTAATTGAGGTGAGATGAAATCTCAATGTGGTTTTTTTTTGTTTTTGTTTTTGTTTTTTGTCTTTTTGTGACCGGCCGCACCGCACTCAGCCAGTGAGCGCACCAGCCATCCTTATATAGGATCCGAACCCGCGGCGGGAGCACTGCTGCGCTCCCAGCGCCGCACTCTCCCGAGTGCGCCACGGGGTCGGCCCTCAATGTGGTTTTTTAATGCATTCTTTTTAATGTGTCTGTTGGCCATTTGTACATTTTCTTTTGAGAAATGTTTATTTGTCTCCTTTGCCCATTCTTTAATTGGATGTTTTTTTTTTTTACTATTGAGTTCTTTGAATTCCTTGTTATACTCAATATTAATCCCTTGTCAGATGCATAGTGAATATTTTCTCCAATTCTGCAGGTTGTATCTTTATTTTGTTGATCATTTCCTTTGATGAACAGAAGCTTTTTACTTTGATGTAATCCCATTTGTTTATTTTTGCTTCTGTTTCCTGTGCTTTTGAGGTCTTATTAATAAAATCTTTGCCCAGTCCTATGTCCTGAAATATTTCCCCTATGTTTTCTTCTAGAAGTTATATAGTTTTGTGTGTTACGTTTAAGTCTTTAATCGGTTTTGAGTTAATTATGGTAAATTGTGAGATGTAGGGGTATAGTTTCATTCTTCAACACATGGATAATGTGTTTTCCTAACAAACACCACTTATTGAAGAGGCTGTCCTTTCCCCGATGTATGTTCTCAGCACCTTTATCAAAGATCTGTTGGTTGTAAATTCATAGGTTTATTTCTGAGTTCTCTGTTCTGTTCCATTGATACTTATGTCAGTTTTTATGACAGTAACATGCTGTTTTGGTTACTATAGCTTTGTAGTATAGTTTGAAATCAGGTAATGTAATGTTTCCAGCTTTATTTTTTTGCCTGGGATTGCTTTGAATATTCAATTTCTTTTGTTGTTCCATATGAATGTTAGGATTTTTTTCTATTTCTGCAAAGAATGTCATTGGTATTTTGATAGGAATTACATTGAATCTGTATATCACTGTGGATAGTGTGGTCATTTTGACAGTGTCAGTTCTTCCAGTCCATGAACTTTGAATGGCTTTACATTTTTTTGTGTGTCCTCTTTTATTTATTTTATCAGTGTTCTGTAGTTTTCATTGTAGAGATCTTTAACATCTTTTCTAATTTGGGTGCCCTTAATTTTTATTCCCAAATTGCTCTGGATAGAACTTCCAGTACTATGTTAAATGGGAGTGGTGAGAATGGGAATCCTTGTCTTCTCCCAGATCTTAGAAGAGAAGCTTTGAACTTTTCAACATTCAGGATGATGTTAACTGTTGGTTTGTCATATATGGCTTTCATTGTGTTGAGATACTTTCCTTCTTTACCTAATTTGTTGATAGTTTTTATCATGAAGGGATATTAATTTTTAATCAAATGATTTTTGTGTGTCTATTGAGATAATCACATGGTTTTTATCTTTTATTTTGTTGATGTGGTGTTGTCACATTTATTATTTTGTGTATGTCGAACCATTCTTGCATCCCTGGGATAAATCCCAATCGATCATGGGGTATAATCTTTTTGATGTGCTGTTGGATGCTGTTTACTAGCACTTTGTTGAGAATTTTTGCATCTAAGTTCATCAAGGATATTGGCCTATAGTATCCTTTTGTTGTGTCTTTGTCTAGTTTTGGTATCAGAGTGATGCTGGCCTCATAGAATGAATTTGATAGAATACTCTCTACTTCAATTTTTAGGAATTGTTTGAGAATAATTGGTATTAATTATTCTTTAAAAATTTGGTAGAATTCATCAGTGAAGCCATCTGATCCTTGGCTTTTCTTTGTTGGGAGATGATTACTGATTAAATCTCCTTGCTCATCATTGTTCTGTTCGGAGTTTCTGTTCCTACTTGATTCAGTCTTGGTAGGTTTTATGCATTCAGAAATTTACTCATTTCCTCCAGATTTTCAAATTTGTTGGCATATAGCTGTTCATGATTGACTCTAATGATTTTCTATTTCTGTGGTATCAGTTGTAATGTCTCCTTTTTTATTCCTAATTTTAGTTATTTGGGTGTTCTCTCTTATTTTCATTGTTAGTCTAGTTAATGGATTGTCAATTTTGTTTATCTTCTCAAAAAACTGACTTTTTGTTACATCAATCTTTTGTATTATTTTTTGGTCTCTATTCTATTTCATTTTTTGATCTCTATTACATTTATTTCTGCTCTTAAATTATTATTTCTCTCTGTCTACTAATTTTGTGGTTGGATTGGAAGTCCATATCTTTCCCAATACTTGGGAAGTTTTCAGTGTTTATTTCTTTCAATAGGTTTTTGATGAGTTTTCTCTTCTCTTTCTCTTCTGGAACACCAACAATATGGATGTTTGTATGCTTAAAGTTGTCCCATAGATCTTGCAGGCTTTCTTCATTTTTTAAGATTCTTTTTTACTTTTTTTTTTAATCTGACTGGGTTATTTCACAAAGCCTGTCCCCCAGTTCAGAAATTATTTCTCCTGCTTGATTTAGGCTATTACTTAAGCTCTGGGTTGTATTTTTTATTTTATTGAATGAATTCTTCAGTTCCAAGAATTGTTCTTTTTTATGATATCTATTTCTTTGTTGAATTTCTCCAGATCTTGAATTATTTTTCTTATTTTGTTGTTCTTTTCTATGTATATTTTCTTGCATCTCAATGAATTTCCTTAAGATTATTATTTGGAATTACTTTTTCTGGCATTTCATAGGTTTCCTTTTCTTCTGTGTCTGGTACTAGAGAATTATTGTGTTTCTTGGGGGGAGGGTCATGTTTCCTTCTTTTTTCATGTTTCTTGTATCCCTATGTTGATATCTGGGTATCTGGTAGAAGAGCTGCTTCTTCTAATACTCTGGAGTAGCTTTTGGTGGGAGAGACACTTTTCTGTAGATGTGTTCTATAGTGACAGTTGGGTAGGGTGTTTTATGTTTGGCTCTGGGAAACACAGTAGTGTATTCTCTGTGTGATTTCTTTGGCTGTATTCAGTGTTGGAGTTATCTGTAAGTGCCTCCATGGCCTAGACACTGGGATACTCAGAACCTCCTTGCCAAAGTGGGTGACACTGGGCTGGGTCACAGGTGTTGTGAATGAGGTGTCCAGCTCTTGGGAAAAGCACTGGAATGCTCGGCTGGTTGTTAGCTGGAGCAGGTGATCCTGGAAATGCTCATTGGTGCCTCATCCAGGATCCTTTGCCCCTCATAGAGGCACTAGGGTGATTTGTAGCTCCTCAGCTTAAATGGCCAGCCCTGGATGGGATTCCTGGAGTTGAGATTAGTACCTCAGGCTTTGAGGGAGACAATGAGGTTCTCAGCAGCTCCTCAGCTGAAGCAGATGACTCTGGGTGAAGTCACTGGTCTTTATACTGGGCCCTATTCCCCCAAAGGTGACTCTTGGGTGCTCTGCATAGCTGCTCAGCTGATGTTGGCCACTGTGGTCAGCTCTCTGGCTTTAGAAAGTGTACACACTGAGTCCTTCTGTCCTGAAGGTGGACTCCACAACTGTGCTGGACTACCTGTTCCCAGGGTACAGGACACTGTGTGGGCTCAGGTGCCAGAGATCTGGTATGAGTAGTGGGCCTCAGAGCTGTGGAGATGCCAGGGTTATTGGGCCCCAAGGCAAAATGCACTTGGATATTGGCTTCAATCCCACAATGGCATCTACTGAGGCAGCCTGGAACCTGGGGAACCAGGGGGAATCTCATCATGAACTCCCTCCCTGGGTGGGCTCCCAGCAGCTGCCACAGTGGGCTTATGGCCTGCAAGTGCCACACAGCTCTCTTATAGCTTAGATTATAGGCATCTGTGATGCTGCTTTCAGTTACCCATCCGCTGCAGGCTGAAATTCCTCCTGGGTTCCTGTTGCTCCTGCCTGGAGAATGAGGTGTTGGAAACCAGGTATTTCTTCTGTTCTGTATTGTGGCTATCTTGAGTTTCTGTGCTCACTAACATTTCTGTTAATCCTTTGATGTGCTCCAGCACTCTTTTTTAGTTATTTTCGTCCAAGTGTAGTATATCTTCATTGTTTTGTCTGTCTTTGTGGAAGAGATGAGTGGTAGAGTCTTTGAGTCAGCCATCTTGCTACACCTCTGCTTCTACCATTATGAGAAAGAATTTTACAATTTCCTATTTGGTTGTCTGTTTCCCACACAAGAACAATGAGGCAAGGACAATATTTGGTTCAGTATTATATTTCTAGCCCCTTTGCATAGTAACAATCACTTAGGAGGAATACAATAAACTTTTGTTTAATAAGTGACTATATACAAAGAGAAGAGCAGAGGGTTCAGTACCGAACTTTCCTTCAGAAATGATTCACAGAGGGAGTATTTAAGGAACAGTCAGAGAAACACAAAGGGAGAGTTTCTAAGGAAAGGACAGTGGATGGTAGTATTTATTGTAGCAGAAAAGTCAAGGAGAACAGGTAGAGAAAAGCCTGTAGGCTTTTATTAGAATTCCTTGAAGTTGCAAATGTCATTCTTTATTCTGTCTACTCTTGTTGGTTGGTTGAAATGTTTTTAGAGATTTTTCAGGTTTTAAAATCTCTAATAACCAAATTTCATGCTTTTAGGCATTTTAAAGTGTAATGTCCCCAGTGAATCTGTATTATATTAAGGAGAATGAAAGAGGAATGAATAATGTTTGGCATAACTTTTAAACATTTTTGTAAAATGTTATCATTTGTAAAATTTTTAGCAATATCTAGGGGAAATAAAAACAAAACAAGACTTGTAAGACCAGAAAAAGCAATAGACTATAGAGTTACAATCAGAAGTAGAAATCACACCCATTTTTTTTATTGTGGTAAAATATATATAAGATAAAATTTACCATTTTAAACATTTTGAGTGTACATTCAGTGGCATTAAGTTCATTTACAATATTTTGCAACTCATTTCCAGAACATCTCCCACACTGAAACTCCATACCTATTGAACAATAACTCCCCATTTCTTCCTTCCCTCAATGCCTGGCAACCCCATTCTACTTTCTTCTTTATGACTTAACTACTCTAGGTACCTTATCATACAGTATTTGTCCATTTTTGTGTGGTTTATTGGACTTAACATAACGTTTTCAAGGTTCATCCAAGTTATTATTGCATGTATCAGAATTCTCTTTCTTTTTAAGGCTGAATAATATTCCATTGTATGAATATACCACATTTTGTTTATTCATTCACGTTCCAATAGACATTTAAGTTGTTTCTATGTTTTGGTTATTGTGGCCAGTTTTTTTCTGCACGATTATAGTAATTTTGCATTTTTTCCCTCCTTGTAGTCTATTTAAATTCTCCATATTCTCTTTTTTAGTTATGCTTATTCAGGAAAATTTCTGCAAAAGTGCTCTGGAGAGATCAGTAAAAAACATATAGGTAGAAACCAGGGCCATGCTTTTCTCATGGTTGAAGACAGGCTTGAACAAGGACTTGAAAGAAGAGGGTATTTGTCTGGGTTTCGATAGCATTTTTAGAAAAGGAAAGGGATAGAATTTTGCCAGTTAAGTAGCTGTGTGACTTTGGGCAATGTACTTGATCTGTTTGAGTTTCAGTTTCCTCAACTGTAAAATGTAAAAATAGTATCCATCTCACAATTTTGTTGCAGGGATTCAATGAAAGTACTTGGCTTACAGAAGGTTAATAAATAAAATAAAGTTTCTCTGTATCTGTGTCTTTGTTTCTCACATCATGGAAAAATGGCTGATGGATTTTCACAAATTTAGGTTGAATGCTTGGGATGACATAACTTAAAATACAATCTGTGACATAATCCTTCACAATTGGGACTGGGGATAGTATAGCCAGACACAGTCAGTCATCTTTCAGAGTTGCTAATTCTGAGTTACAAAAAGAAACCAGTTAAGGGATCACATGATATGCATGTTAAGATGCTATGGGAAGAGAGATAAGCAACAGGTTTGCATATGGACCTGGTAGAGAGGCATGAGGCCAAACAGCCTAATTGCAAGCATTGCTGTGCTATTGAGATGCTTATCACCTGGGCAACTCAATTATGCTATATTCAGAGTGATTGCCAGCAGGGATTTATTTACTCAGTCATGGTTACTGATTCTTCTAAGCAATACTGAGTAGGTCAGTTAAAAACTAATAATAGGAACCATTTGTTGTTTACTGTGTTCCAGACCCACCCTGGGGCTAAGTGCATTACATATGTCATTTTATATAATCTTCAGTTATTCTGTGAGGTATGTGCCATTACCAATCCCACACTACAGATGAAGAAATTGAGGTTTAGTGAGATTAAATAATTTGTCCCAAATTGCACAACTAGTAAGTGAAGTTGGTATTTGAGCTCAAGCACTTTGATTTAACTGTGCTTTAAAAACTGTACAAAGATCAATTTTCTCCTTCCTTTTTATGTCCTGATAACTATCATCCAAGGTTATTTGATTTAATTTCAATTACATTTATATAGAATTCATCAAGATGTTTCTCAATTACTAAGATATAAAAAGTTAACTGAGAAGGTTAAAATGAGAAAAGGATCACTATTTTAGTGTTAATTTTCTCTTTGATAAGGAAAACTAAAGAACTTCTTTTTTTTTTTCTCACTTTCTTTTTATTTATTTATTTTTTATTTATTTATTTTTTATTTATTTATTTATTTTATTTATTTTTTTTTAAATTTTATTTTGTCGATATACATTGTGGCTGATTATTGCTCCCCATCACCAAAACCTCCCTCCCTCCTCCCTCCCCCCCTCCCCCCCAACAATGTCCTTTCTGTTTGCTTGTCGTATCAACTTCAAATAATTGTAGTTGTTATATCTTCTCCCCCCCCCCGGTTTGTGTGTGTGTGTGTGTGTGTGTGTGTGTGTGTGTGAATTTATATATTAATTTTTAGCTCCCACCAATAAGTGAGAACATGTGGTATTTCTCTTTCTGTGCCTGACTTGTTTCACTTAATATAATTCTCTCAAGGTCCATCCATGTTGTTGCAAATGGCAGTATTTCATTCGTTTTTATAGCTGAGTAGTATTCCATTGTGTAGATGTACCACATTTTCCGTATCCACTCATCTGATGATGGGCATTTGGGCTGGTTCCAACTCTTGGCTATTGTAAAGAGTGCTGCGATAAACATTGGGAAACAGGTATACCTTCGACTTGATGATTTCCATTCTTCTGGGTATATTCCCAACAGTGGGATAGCTGGGTCGTATGGTAGATCTATCTGCGATTTTTTGAGGAACCTCCATACCATTTTCCATAGAGGCTGCACCATTTTGCAGTCCCACCAACAATGTATGAGAATTCCTTTTTCTCCACAGCCTCGCCAAATTTTTGCAAAGAAAGGTAAAACATATCAAAATGATTCAAAGTCAAAGATATTGGGGTTAAGCCTAGAAAGGATGTTATGAAGTCACTTAATATTGTATTTTTCAAGTAATATCATCTTTTTAAGAATTTGCCTTCTGGAAGTTGCACCAGGGCCAAGGCATGTTCTTTCATTTCATTCATCAGTAAATATTAGACACCTACTGGTGACTATGTGCTATAAAGGTTTGCAGTATTAAGAAAGGCACTGTCCCTGCCCTCAAGGAGGCCATAGCTTGGTGATGAGAATGGACCAGCAAGTACTATAATAAAGCACAAGATACTGGAGCCAGAGGAATTTGCCCCAAACAAGAAAGTGAAGAAAGGAAAGCTAGAAGAGAGAGATTCAGGTGAAGATGCATTGCCTAAGGCTCAAGGGGAAATGACTGAAAATAGGGTAAGTAAAATTAAAAACCAAATTACAAACTTAGAAAAATATTTACAGCATATATGATCTTCAAAGTGTTGATATTTTTAGTATATAAATCACTTTTATAAACAATCAAAAAATCAAATACCATAGATCGGGATTTGAGAGAGGAAGTTTTCAAAGCATATTGTTAATGTCCTTACGGATGAAGAAAGAGAACAATTCTCAAAAGAATTACAAATGCCCTCAACAGTATTAGAAATTACAAATGAGTACAGAATTGAGATTTTTTAAAACTATCGGTTTGTTAAAGGTTACAAGACTGATAATACCCAGTATCGATGGGGCAAGGATAAGAAAAAGGGCACTGTCTTTCACTTATAGGTACATATTAAATAGTTTCATCCATCTCAGAGGACAGTTTGACAATATGTATAGAGAACATTAATTTCTTCTGTCAGATAAATTTTGCTTCTAGTAATTCATTCAAAGGAAGCAATCAGAAACCTTGGCAAAATTTTATGTAGGAACAACATTGCACCACTGTTTACAATAGCAAAATATTGGAAATCATGTTGGTTAATTACATATGCCCTTAGAATAGATTGATGTCCTGCCATTAGCATTAGATTTTAGAAGACTTTTAAGGAAGATATCAAAAAATGTGCATGATGAATTGGTAAGTGGATAAAAAAAGGTTACAAAGAATATACACATTATTGTTCTATGTGTGTGTTTAAATATTGGAGAAACATACATTAAAATATATGCAGTGTCTTAATGTGTTAAAACTTCAGAGAGTTTTTCTTCTCTGCTGCTTGCATTTTCCATCCATTTTGTAATAAACAAGTATTATTTTAGGAATTAGAAAAAAAGTGTAATAATGTAATATCTTGGATTTATAAATTGGAACAATCATATGAGTCAATTAAGCAAGTGTCTTTCATTTGAATTAATGTAATTAAGTGAATTATAACAATTTAAAACTTTAATATAGCCTTTCCTGATTTTACCTGTATTTCTCTCTAATCTGTACTTTTTCCAAAGAAAATGTCTTATAGATGTTTGTTAAGCAATGTCTACACATTAAGACACATGGAGAGCAATGCTCACCTTTCTACCAATGTAATTATTTTTTATTGTTCATACATGATGGAGTTTGGATGTGTCGTCCCCTCCAAACTCATGTGGAAATTTGATCTCCAATGTGGCAGTGTTGGAAACTGATTGAGTCATGGGGGCGATCCCTCATGAATGGATTAATGCTCTCCCTGGGGGAGGAGGGGTGGTGAGTGAGTTCTCGCTCTATTAGTTCCCAATCAGATATGATGCAGTGAGATACAAGTATAAATTTTCATTGTACATTGAGATAATAAAATACAGATTTAACTCAACAGTTTATTTACTTAAAAGAGAAACTTGAATTTAATTAAAAAAAAAAGACTAGGTTCCTATAGATATAAAATTAATATTGTCATCATTAAGGAAAACATTAAACATTATAAAGCACTTATTATGCACTCAATTCTATGATTTTAAAGAATCATAAAATATGGTTCCTGCCTTCAGGAGGTTTATAATCTTATTGAGTAGATAGGCCTTCCTTTCTTTTGTTCAGCAAATATTTGTTGAATATTTACACAGGCAAATTTGAAATTCTTTCCATTGAGGAATTTACAGGCTAAGGATGAGATGAAGCGTGTACATGAATATTATGAAGCAAGTTTGTAAGTGGTAAACTGGCATGATAGAAGTTCAATTAAAATTTTTTATGTGTGGGGGCCACCTGCATGAAGAGAAAGGTGCTCCTGTGAAGTACCATAAGCTAAATGTGAAATGAGTGAGGTTAATAACACAGAGCTTTAGAGGAAGGATTAGTCACATAGGGTGAGAACAGTTTGGGAAAATTTCCTTTAGGAGATAAGACTTAAATTATCCTTAAGAAAAGAAAAGAGCAAGTGAAACCTGTGAAGAGGACACTCCAGAAGGGAGGGACTTATAAACATGTGATTCCATGTATTGGAATAATTATATGATCCTCTGTCTTTTCATAAATTAGCATTTCTCAGAGACTTTTAAAAATTTTATGTAGTTATGTAAAAATGTAAAATTAGATAATTACTCAAAGAAAAATATGTAGCATTAATTAAATATTGTGGTACAATTTCCTATGGACTGAAATTTTGAATGTTGAACATATTTGGTTCACTTCATTGTAAGAAAAATATTCCTTGTCTGCATTAGTATAGAATTTTGTTGTAGTATATTGCACCTTGTGTATTTGAATATAAGATAGTAAGAGTGTCTCATAAGAGTTAAACTTTAAGTCAATACTTAATACATAATATGAAACATTGCTTTAAAGAGACCAGATTACTTCCCAGCCTAAAAGTTTATTAAAACCATTTTGAATACTAACATTGCTAAAGAAAGACTGGTTCAATCAGAAGGAGGAATAGTCAGCGGCCAGGAGAGCATGTACAAGGGAAGATCACTGGGACAAATGATGATAGACAGTATCCATCAAGTCCAGTGTGGGGAACTGAGCTCCAGACCTATCTAAAATCTCTAATGACCTATCTAGATATATATGGGATTTCTTTACCTTATACGTCAAATATTTGAATCTTAACTAACTCATCTAGATTTGATGCTACACTCACTAAACAAATTTCTAATTGCACTTTGGTTTCCCATGGTGGTCTATTAGGGGAGGGGTCAGTAGCCTCAGCAGCCGTACATTATAAATGAACAGATATTGGTGAGCAAACACAATTGTATTTCTTTTTCTTTTTTTTTTAACAATGCAGAAGGGAAGTTTTTTATTTTCAGGTTGCTTAAACTGAAACAATAAGCAGTGTTTCATGAATGATTGCTGTGTCCCCTTTTATTCCAAAGGGTAGACTGAAGAGCGATCCTCTCAGAACCACAGAAGGCAAATTAGTGTGGTATTACTTTGTTTAAATTCCATTATGAACTTTTACTTTTACACAGATGCCCTTTAAATTACAAAACTTCTTTCTGATTTCAAAACTTTAAAGGGAGAAAGGGAGCATCTTGGTGGTTTGCTGCTGGTACTGCTTTATATGGGGTTGGTAAACTCTGAGGCATATGAATTGACCAGGAATTACAGAGTTGCTTTTCATTTAAAGTAATTTAAACTTTTTAGATACTAATTTAAAGCATATCTCATCACCAGGATTCCAAAAACAATAATATCCCCCAAACAACAAAAATAAAAGTGGCAGTTTAGAGTATGGGCCTGAAATTCCAGATGTGAACTGAATTGTTCTCTACTTCCTAGAAATCTGTGGGCCAATGATGCTTGTAACAAGAACTCATCTAGCAAAGATTTGCTGCATTTTTTGTGTGTGCTTTACCTGGCTTTTATTTTTTTCAGCTTTATTGGGTTTAACTGACAAATAAAATTGTGTATGTTTAATGTATACAATGTGATGACGATATACATTTTGAAATGACACAAGCTAGTTAGCTAACACATCCATCACCTCACGTAATTACCTTTTTTTGGTGAGAAATCTTAAGGTTTATTCTCTTAGCACATTTCAAGTATACAATAGAGTGTTATCAGCTAGATCCACCATGCTGGACATGACATCCTCAGAACTTAGCAATCTTGTAACTGGAAGTTTGTACCTTTTGACCAACAGCTCCCCTATTCCCTACCCCACCCCCACCCAAACCCCTGGAAACTACTGTTTTATTCTGTTTCTAGTTTGATTTATTTATTTTTACGATTCTGCATATAAGTGATACCAAATAGTATTTGTCTTTTTCTGTCTGGCTTATTCCACTTAGCATAATGTCCTCTAAGTTCATTCGTGCTGTTGCAAATGGCAGGATTTCATTCTTTTTTTATGGATAAATATTATTCCATCGTTTATATATACCACATTTTCTTCACCAATTTATACATCTATGGATGCTAAGGTTGTTTCCATATCTTGGCTATTGTGAATAATATTGCAGTGAACTTGTGTGTGTAGATATTAAAACTGTATTTCTTAGGGTGTAAGTTTAAGAGAAATACTCAAAACTTGGTGCATTCAGAAAAGTAATGCCAATCTTTGAGGTATTTTGAGAGACACCAGATTTTAGGTGACAGGCCCTTTCCTTTTATTACTCATTTTACCTACATTGTCCAATAATTTTGTTAAGAACACATGTGACTTTGAGACACATCATTTATTACATGTTAATATCATACTGATATCATAGCTGCTTAGAATAAATAAGTAAATCAAAATTGTGGGGTCAGGGGAACAAATTATTTGAATTTAGAAATTAATCATGAAAGATACCTGCAAAGGTCCAGACCACTTAACTGCCATAAAACTTGTATGTACAATGCATATGCTTGCACTATTATTTGTGCTCAGATCACCCCACCCAACATACTTTAAGTCCTCTAAGGCTAGAGACCATATTTTACTTCTTTTAGACCTCAAAGTTCTAAAGCATAAGCACCATAAAATTGTTTAATAAATGAAATTCAGAAATTACAGCAGGTTTTTAAAAACAAAACAAAACAGAGACTTTTTGCTTCTGGTATACGTTTTTTTAAAAAAGGAATTTATGTTAGAAGTAACAGAAAAAAAAAAAAACTCTTGGTAAGGATGAAACTTTAGTGGAGAAACATGTAGGCATAATAAACTATTTTGTTTGAGGTTAATGGCCAGAGTAATTCAGATTCTTGTTTGACTTATGTTCTGTGAAAGAAGTATGTTTGATATGAGTTTAAAGCTCACCTAATTAATTTCAAACAGTTTAAACCTTCTTAACCCAATTTTAAATCTGAAAGGTAACCATCAGTCGACAAAAGATAAAGTTGCAGAATTTCTCTTTGGAAGAAATATTAACACATCCCTTCTGCCATTATTATTTTAGTTTAAAATTACTACTGGATGTAAATGATATTGAGATAGATTATTTTAAAAATCTTAGTATGTCAACATTGAATAATTTTTAGATCTTTGTGCCCTGCAGTCAAAGTCATTATGATCTTCGGCTAGATTTCAATAATTTATTTAATTCTCTATGTACCCAAAAGAACCAAATGTGAAATTGTAACTAGGCTAAAATATTTGTGTATGTGAATATGATGTAGTAATTACTTTTTGTCCTCAAAGTAATAACAGTAAGATATATGGGTAAAATGGATACTGGATAAATATTATAATTTTAAAGTACAGAGAAATTAAGAATCCGAAGGTCAATTGAGTAGAAAAAAGGTTGTTTTTCATCCTTCCCTTATTTCTGAAGTTTTCTGTCTCGTGCCACAGACTGAAACTAGTTTTTAGCACATCTATATTCAGCATTTATTTTGAATATTATCTACAAGTCAACTCTTATTGCTGATGTTTCACTTATACAACTTAATTTGCTCTTGTATGCCAAATACTGGTTGTTCTTAGAGGGAAAGAGAGAATAGTTTTGGTGGTTTTAAATTTCATTTTCTTGAGGTCTTATAACTAGTTTCATTTTCATCCTTCAGGAAGTAGGGTTTTTGAGACAAATCCTCCTTGTCCATCTCCTCAATCAAAATTCCACTGATATCAATTGTTATCCGTGAAGACTTTTACCTACACATTTATAACCATTTATATTCAACAAAACATTTGTGGGTTAACATTTACAGCTTTTCCTGTATTTTGCTGTTACAAATAAGGCTGCCATAAAATGTCATTGCCCTTACATCTTTTTCTTCTCATTCTTTAAGGTCTTTTTATAGACTACATTCCCCCAAATTAAAATGTTTAAAATTATTATAGCTTTATTTGCAGTAAAGCTTAAGAATTCTTGCTTTCTATAGCCATAAGCATTAAAGAGAACAAGATTCAGTGGAACAAATATCCGATGATAGCAATTACATAGCTACCTGACATTTATATATTTCCTTTTTTGGCTTATCTTTGCAACTGCTCTTCTACTTGCCATGAGAGTACCAGTTTTGAAATAACCATCCTAACATGGAATGCTACATTTTAGTGGCCTGAAAATTGACTTTATTCTTTTAGTGATTCAGTAAATATTTTCATGTGCATATTAAGTTCAGGAATGTTTTTAGGTGTGGTGGGGGATATGAAAATAAATCATACATAGATTTTGTCTTAAGGATCTTAATAATTGAAAATGAGAGATAAGATCAAGCCTAAAAGAAAATGCAAATGTTTCAGAGAAGTCTGGAAGTTAAAGTTGAGGATTAATTAGAGCTGTGAGAGAGGAAGGTAAGACAAAAAGCATGTAATCAGGGAAAGTTTTCATGGAAGATGTGTTTTGTTAAACTTTGATGGATAAATAGGATTTAGACCTATGAAGATGAGGGAGAAAAGCAAGTATTCTAATAATAACAAACAGCAACATTTGTTAAGTATTTATGTTTTAGGAAGGCACTATGGGGATTAAACACATTATATTTTTAATTCATCTAATTCTTAAGGAACACTAGGTAGATAGGTACTGTTACTATATCTGCTTTACTGCTAGGGAAACTGAGGTCCGTAGAAATTTTGTGACATGTAAAATGTGGGACAGTTAATAAATGACAGCACCAAGATTTGAATCAAGATCCAAATGTAATGGAATAAACAAAGCCAGAGGCCTTAAAACATAGAATGATTATTGGGAATTTTGAGCAATTGGGTTTAGGTGGAATATCAGACAAATATTCCACCTAAACCAAGAGAGTAGTGGCTTATGAGATTGGAAAGATCTGTCAGTCAGCTGTGGAGGTCATCAAATACTAGAATAAGGCATTTGCAGAGTTTTTGACTAGGTAGTGATGTAGTTTCAGATAGGTTGGAAATAAGATTTTAAAAAGGTTGCTGGATTTGGTAACTAGCTGGTCATTAATATAGCAACCATATTTACTCAGTAATTTCTCTGTTTCAGTATTGTGATGCAAATGCTGCCAGTGTTGCAAATAATGAGAGCAGAGAAATGGCCATTGGATGTAAGGGAAGGAACTGACCATCTTCCATTATGTACTCTCTCTCCTACCTTCAGCTTATCAACTTTTTAAATGAACCATTAATTCTTCTCTCAATAGTGGAGATAATATTATTATTATTGTTTATTGAGCTTATATATGCTAGACTATGCTGATTGCCTTTTGTATATTTTCATATTTAACCTTCAGAATAACTCTGTGAGGGAGATAGCATTATTAACTATGATTTACAGATGAAGGAACAGGTTAGGAGATTAATCAACTTGCTCATGGTTATTAATTGGCGAATCTGAGATTTATTCAGTGTTTTTCTGTCTCCAGAGCCATTATAGTATAAAAGTTGTGTTGAAGCCCAAAATTTTTTTTAACATGTTCTGCTCTACTAGGTCTGGAGTGTTTACATTGCCATCTTCAGATCTTGGAAACTACTGCTCAATCATGTATATATTTCTGATTATTTCGTAATCTTGTTTTATACAGTTCGTTTTTCTTTTCTTTTTGATACTGTAACAAGTCAATCTTTCTTAGAATGGTAATAGCAAACATTTATTTAGCAATTACTCTGTGCCAGGCAATGCTTTACCTGCTTCACATGTATTAATCATATTTAATCCTTGTAGCAACAGTACTAGGGTTATCATCACTTCACATGTGACGAAACTAAGGCTGAGAGAGTACATAGAGATCCCAAGGTTAAAACTGAGATTTGAACCCAGTAGTCTGCCTCCATAGCCTGTGCATTTAACCACAGACTTGTGAGTACTCTTGACAGATGGAGAAAAGGTGGATTTTGAGTTGTTTTCACATTTTTCTTCTCAGTGTTTTTCAAATATGATTAAAAAAAATTGTTTATGATTCATGATCCTAAATCCTTTATAATTCTGAGATATTAGAATTAAAAAAGACAAACCTGTCTTCAGTTTTCAATAACTGTCACTTTAAGTACAACTTTTTTATTACTGAGATTGCATTTTAATAATAGCTAAGTATATCAGAAAATTTCACTTAATGGATCTTTTTTTTAACAGTGAAAATTTTTAAAGATTAAATATATCATGAATTATTATTTATATTTTCCTCTCATTTACTTAGACTGGAATGGTGTGTGGAGAGAATAAGTATACACATAAAAAATATTACCTTTATACATGTTATTTTGAAGCCTTATCAGTTCTCCTGAGTGGTTTCTTGGCTGAAGGTATATCTGATAGCCATTTGAAAGGTTTCATAGTGCTACAAAAATCTGTCTTTCTGTTTCAGTGAGTAAAATAGTATTGCTCTGGTGAATGACTCCTTCTTTCCAGGTTCATTCATTCCACAGATGTCACAGACAAAAAGTAAAGACCAAGTATACATTTATCATTGCACTGGTTTTTAATTAGTCTCCTTTGCCATCTTTTAGTAACTTCTATTCAAAACGTTGTTGCTTTGCTTTACAATCCTATGTACATTCCCTAGGGACCAGCATTCTATCTTTGTGTATAAGCATAGAAACAGGGAAGATTTATTTATCCGAAATTTTGTTATTATTGTTACAAAACTTATAAAATAAACTCTACTTGGTTTAATTATCCTTAATTTAAGCCTTTGTGTTAATGTCTGCTCAGTTTTCTTTTATCTTCATATTGAAGACTGTGTGATAACCAAGTTTTGGCAAGACAGTAAGGAAACAAGATATTTCCGGGGGAGAATGTAGATATAAGCCTCCAAGAGGGAAATTTGGCAGTTTTTATTCAAAGCCTCAAAAATGTTCATATCCTTTAATCTAGTAAGTTTACTTACTAGAATTTATCCCAAGAAAGTAGAGGATATTTGTAAAGCTATGTGCACAAAGATGTTTATAACACTGTTATTTATAATATTGAAAAATGGAAAAAACTGAAATGTCCAAGCATAGGAGATTGACTAAATAAAGTATGGAACTTCTATTTGATAGAATACCATTTAGCTATAAATGTTATATTGCAGAAAAATACTTACTGACTTGGGAAATGTTCATAATACAATGCTTGGTAGAGATGAATAGGTTAATATAATTTTAAGTGTATATTAATTAAAATACTAAAAGTAAAATATCAATAATGGTCATATCTGTATAATGAAATTTTATGAGTGATCTTCCCCACTTTTTTTATCTTCTGATTTTCTTCTGTCTATATAGATATGAAGTTCTTTTGTATCTAGTATAAAAATTTAGTCAAGTACAAAATCAATATTATCCAGCAAATTGTTGCACCTTTTATTTTCCTCTATTGTGTGATCTGCCATACAGTTTACTAAGGGAACTAATAGAATGATGATGAAATTAGAAAAAATGGAATCTTTTAATAATGAGTAAAAAAAAAAAAGACATGATATATTATTGAAGTTTGGTGTTGTAATTAGTATATTGAAAAAATACCATCTCATTACCTGTTTAGAAGGTAAAAAGTGTTTTTAAGGCACAAACACTTCATTTGAACTGACTCTGTGTTGTGGCACCCCACGACATCTACACTATTAGGCAGCAGTGATTATATATCATGATAATTAGGGTTTCAACAGGAATGGCCAGTTTTTCACATCTATGAGGTCTTTCCTTTTATTTTTCTTGTACACTACATAGACTTCGCAACTTATGCCTCCAAGTTCAACTATGTTCCTTGTAAAAGTGAAAATAGGACAGTTTCACCATTTCTCAAAAAGGAGAAGTAGGTACTCTGCAGTACTCTCAGCACTCCCCATTGTCCTGCTGTTTGTGAAAATCACTTTAGATCAAAACAAAATTATTAGCTAAAAGAAAAGTAACACAAAGTCAGGCCACACTCATTCCTTCCATTTCTTTTTATATGCCACTAAAACTGATGAGAGAGCTGATTTGTTGAAAACAGTCTGTACCAGCTTTAGGTCTATGTAAAGAAAGTGCAAAAATAAACAATCACACGCACATAATAAATGATATGCATGAAATGCAAAGAATTATTTTTAAAAGTTTAAATAATATAACAGAAAGAGGTTTGAGTATTTTCATGAAGTTAGAGCAGAAAAATGAGTAAAACACTAGAAAGGTTGAGATCTGAGGCATAATTTTTAGTGGAAAGAGGAAGCACATGAGAAATGGGTAATTTGTTCAACTATTAAAATACTCAAAAACTAGTTCCTATTTTTATAAGAAAAACATGAGTCCATAGGTATATATTTATAAAATGAGTCATATTGGGTCCATCTTTTAGAAATTCAATGTTTTGTCTGTTTTTTGCATGTATATTTTACATAGTTGAGATTGGTCTCCATAAATAGAGATCTTGTTTTTTTTATTTAATATTCTATCATGATATATCTTTTCCTTTGTTATTAACACCTTTTATGTAATATTCAGTGATTACATGGCATTACACTTTTGCTGTATTGTAATTTAATTAATCTTTCTTTTATTGTTCCTATTTTCTCTTCTAAATAATGTAACACCAGCCATCTTCGGGCATAAATCTTAATCTGCATTATTGCCTTCAGACAGATTGTCCAAACTAGAAATACTGAAGCAAAGGACTGAATATTTTTAAGGATCTTACTACATTTTGCCAACTAACTTTGAAAAGTTGAATTAATTTACACTTTTTAAATAAAACCAAATGAATTACTTTGTTTTCAGAGGTATTCTTTGAAGTAAATCACTTTTAAATAAAATAAAGGTAAATGCTTTACGGTAAAAGTAAACTTTAATATAGAAAACTTGTGATTCTTATAGGTTTTTCTGAAGTATTTACTGTATTTCTCAACCTAACAAAATATAGAAAACAATATAAAAATGAATGTTATTTTATTTACTGAAGATAGAGTGTATTTTTACAAAATTATAATTAAAAGAGAGTGATTTATATTGGGGAAAAATTTGAAACTAGGAGACAGGAATTCTAAATTCTGGCCTTGGCTTTACTACTAGCTGACCTTGGACAAATCACTTAACTTCTCTAAATTTTAGTTACTTTATCTATAAAATTAGGGCATCAGATCACATGGTCCTTGAGAAGTGAAAAGCAAGAGCTAAACATGTGGTAATTATTATAAAGCTCTTACTATTTTTAAGACACTGATCTTGTATTATTTGGGATGTTCTGGTGTTTAGCAATCGATTAAATACATAATGTTACCCTCAGTTTGTGCTTTTTACCCTGCTATAATCTGAATGTATATGTCCCCTCAAAATTCATATGTTGAAAACCTAATCTCTGATATGATGGTAGTAGGTGGGGCCTTTGAGAGATAAATAGATCATGAGGGAGGAGCTCTCATGAATGGGATTAGTGCCCTGATAAAAGATGCCCCAGAGAGTTGCCTTGTGCCCCTTTTTATGCCATGTGAGGTTATAGCAAGAAGATAACCCTCACCAGGCACTGAATCTGCTGGTGGCTTGATCTTGGACTTCCCAGTCTCCAGAGCTGTGAGAAGTAAATTTCTGTTGTTTGTAAGCTGCCCAGTCTATGGTATTTTGTTACAGCAGCCTGAAAAGTCCAAGACACAGCCTTTTGGCTCTCTCTTCATTTAATTTAGGACCACCTTATTGAGAAAATAGATCTCAAAGGGTGAGCACTTATTCTGATTACAATAAGAGGATAAATACTCCATAGAAAAACCATATTTGTCTATATGTGATTTTTCATTCAAGTGTGTCATTGTATACATACAGCCAAAATACCGAGCCCTACGTATGAACTTGTTAGAGCAGTTAGAGGTAGTCATTTCTCCAAAGGGATAGCGTGGATCAGGCCATTAAAGAAGCTCAATTTCTTAAGATTCATTTTGACCAGTCTCCATGATAATATATATTATGCTCATCAAATGTTGTGAGTTGGAGAAGGGAATTTATGCTGACATCATTAGTCTACATTTATTGAAAATATTTTCTGTTGAGCTCTGTAGCTGTCATTAAATTTCAATTAATTTATTTCATAGGTATATAAATAAAGTGTTCATAGCATCATTAATTCAGGCTGCACATAATGTGACAGCTGTTTTTGGGTAATATAATTGGTGTTCTAATTTTGAATTCAGTTAAATTGACTATAATCTTAGTTTTTTGTGTTTGCTTTCTTTATTTCTAAAACAAAATCTTTTGTCACATGGTAAAGAGAAAAGCATTTTAAATTATAATTTTGAGGATATTTGTTCTCTATTATCAGACTACTTTATGAATCTTAATATTTCCTGATTCTGCAATGTTGTAACAAAAGAAAGCATTACTAGAATCTTGACGAATAAGATTCAATGAAAATTCTTAATAAAAATGCCAACAACTTACATAGGTTTAATTCCTAAATTCAACTTTGCAGCCTTGGAATTTGATAATAATATAGTATGTTTTACATGTTAAACTTTTTAGAAGATATTAAATAAAAGTATAAAAGTATTTTGATTTGGAGCATATTTGTCTGAAGTATGTAAAATAAAAATGACATTCCTGAAAATTAAAAAAGTAAATATGCATTCACCTATCTGTCTACTATTACATATAGTTATCAAAGATCATCAGAATAAAAATTCTTCATTTTTAAGAATTTCTAATTTTAATGGTTTGGGTGATGATACACATGGTTTGGTTTGGAGGAAAGATTCTTTTAAAAGACAGTACAGTTTTGCTTGCTAAATCGTTATACTAAAGCTTAGTCATGTATGGAGAAAGCTGCCTAGTAATTAAGAATTGACATTTTAACATGGTATTTGCAACAGACATATTGGATATTTAATTAAATGGAGCATTGCTTATTTTTAAAAGATTGACAAAAAAACCAAGCTCTCCTTGGCAAATGAAATCTTTATAGTAGCAGAAGTGAAAAACCTGAAGGATGTCGCTCATTCTCTGTTTGGATGATGCAGAATTGCTCCAAGCAGTAAGCTTACTGTTTTCAGACAGCATTAGCAGCATCAGCAAATACAACTGTGTCAGCCTCTCTTAGTATGGGGTGTTTGTAACTGCACAGGAGAGACGATAAAACAGTATATGAGATTTGGTATCTTGATGATAGCTTAGACAGATACTGATGAACAGGTCTGCTGTTTGATGTTTTCTTCACTAGCCCTGAAGATGCTGAGAGATAGAGATGGCTGTGATTATCTTTTCTAAGACAGGAAATGCAATCTTTAGGGGTTTCTGGAAATAGAAAGGTCATGCGGTCTGGAACCTGTGAGCCTTTTCAATCTCTAAGTCATCAGGTATGACCTCCTGAATTATGATGATACTGTTAGAATGTAGCGTTATTGCTTTTCTGAGTTCTTAGTCATTTTGAATATATTAATCAATGTAATTATTTATTGTCATATTTTCCTTAGGATATTTGAACAATATTTACAGTAATGGACAGCAGCTAAACAACATGAATATTAGAAATGTGTATATGTATGTGTGTTTGAGTTTATGTTTACTTTAGCTTTTTGGGGGAAGTGGGGAGTAAGGGAAGAGATTCTTTATATGTGGTTAACAGCAGGATTTGAGGCTCTTCAGATTTTTAAAGATTAAACCCGAATGGAGTGAACTTGCATCTTTTACTTCAAGTGATAAAAATAGCATAAATTGATTGAACTGATAAGGGTACATCATAACTAGCTGCTTACAGATAGTGCTATAAACTTTTTTTTATCTGAAATTTCTTAAGAATAGATATAGATGGTGCTACTATTGTAGTGTGCCACACAGCAATAGAAGTTTAGTGAGTAGAATCATGTTTATCAGCATCTGGCTATAAGCTAATTTTCTGAAATTTATATTGCCATATCTGAACTGTTTTAAAAGACATTGGTTTTAATCATTCTTCAGATCTATTGAAATACTGATGCTCTTGGTGCTCTTAATGTAGATATCTGCTAAAGCATTGCTTATAGATGAAAGCAGACTGTGAATCTGTTTTTCACAAAGAAAGCTTGTGACATTTAAGCTTGCTGAAGATTTTTTGACCTAGAGAGATTCAGCATTTGCTTACTTTCATTTTCATTCTGACTACATTAAAGATTAAGACTTGACTACATTAAACATGTTAACTACAAAGAGTCAAGTGTTGTCACAGCAAAGGATCTGGATTTATGTGTTCAGTTTGTTCTGAAACTCTGCTATTTATTTAGAATATTTTTACCTTTAAAGTTATGATGCATTTAACTGTGGTTTGTTATAGCATATCCTTAGAATTACATACTTGAGTAAGAAACTACCTGTATTTGACACTCAGATTTTGAAGGAAATATATTTTATTTGTTTTTTATATTACACATATTTCTGCCTCAATTGTAGAGAACTTGTTAGATACTCCATATTAAATCATCAAAAAAGATTAAAATGTTACAGCATTTCTCAATGAAAAGATAGTTTTAACATTATGATTCTGTAGCATGATTATGATTTAATTAATGCCACATCAAGATGACATGACATAGTATTAAAAATGAATATATTTAAGGAAGGCTGGAACAGTGAATTGATTCAGTTAAGGGTGTTTCTCCTTTTTAATTAAAAACACATTGAAAAAATTCTACCTACTGATATTGGCTATAATTTATATGTTATTCAGGCTACTTAGCCAGCTTATATTCTTATTAGTAGGGAAGATTGCCATATTCTTAAGCTTGATTAATTTTGGAATGATTTGAGTATACCTTTTAGTTGCTACAAAACCTGTTTAATCTGTTAGAATTTATTTCCAGTATTTGCATGTATTAGTCACTATGAGTACATTCTGTTTCTTGGCATTGCTTTGGGATTCCTCTAGGTATTGGCTTCACAGCATTCTGCTAGTTCTTACTGTATTTATAACCTTTCAAAAGATCCAGACCATTAAGATTTTTGGTTACTTTTTAAAATGGCACTTAATTGAGGATATCTCAATAATTTTGCAAGGTGGAAAAAAATTACTGTTTTAGAACTGTCTTTTTTTTTAGAAATCAGAGAGAAATTTATCTCCATTTTTGTGTTGAAACACATTACATTAAAAGGTAAAGACTGGTTAAAATGTAGCAGACATGTAAATATAATGTCAATCTTTCTGTGCGGCGAATGTCAATCTTTCTGTGTGGCGAGATGATCTTGATCTTTTGAATGGTGAAGTTGATTGTAAACCTGCCCAGTAACAATTGGTCAACTTATTTTTATAAAGATTGCTTCTGTCTGTACTATTTTACATATGCATTTTGTTATACATCATAAATGTTTTTAAAGGCAAACTGTCTATAAACAACTATTTGAGTAATTCTTCAATTCAGTAAACGTGAAAACTGATCATTTGCACAATACTGTATTTGTTGTTGTGAGGAATACAGAAAAAAAGTCATTTCCTGCTTTCAAGGAGATTATGAAAAAATGTATGCAATAAACTGTTCACATTTTGAATTGACTTTTCAAAGGTGTTTTGCTATGACGGTTTTAACTTAATCTAAAAATTTATGAATACTAGAATGAGTTATATGTAACTCTATTTTCTCTTGTGTAAATTTCTTGGTATTAGAGAAATAAAAGTTTGGGTAAAAGTGTATAATCATGTTTTTCATAATCTTATTGACAACTGTATTAAATTATTTTAGAATTCTTAATTTATTGTACCAGGGCATAATAAACTGTGAATCAATAAGATAGCTTTGTATGTTTTATAAGCAATCATTGTCAGTTTATTTTCAGAATAAAGGTGGACTGAGCCCATTGGTAGGAGGCAGAAGCAGGGATCCCAAGAATCAGCTCTAAGTAGGGATATAACCAATCCAGTCTAATGTCAAGCTAGGTATGAGAAATAAAGTATTTTGGAAGTGGGTTTTGACTTCATATGGATTAAATTTTGGAAATAAAGAGTAGCAAGTGTGAGAATCTGATGTTAACTAGATCATTTGAAGAGTCCTTTGAATAAAAAAGGGGGAATAGGATTCCTCAGGCTCTGAGAAAGAATTAGTTCTTCTCTGAGGGAAGAACTAGTTATGCAACTAGGCCTTAGCTGCCGGTGGGCAGTTGAGCAGTACTCTCTCTCTTTCATACCAGTATGCTTGCTGAAAGTAGCAGTGAGGTAGGTAGAGCAGATGTAAAACCCTTGTTTCCTCAGAACCCCAAACTGGGGCATGCTGCCCAATAGTGCATCCCATGTCTGTTTTCTTGTATCAGAGCAATCAAAAAGTAGATTTGTAAATTCTTCTGGTTTGTAACAGCTGGCTGCAGTAAGAGGCTGTGTTGTGTGGTGGTTAAGTATCCTGACTGCCATGTTCGCTGGGTTCAGATCTTAGCTATACTATTTACTGGCTGTAGGACCATGGGTCTGTTCCCTCATTTGTAATATACGGATACTAATTGTATCTACCTCAGAGTTGTTGTGAAACTTAAAGTTTATGTAGCATTTGGAAGAGTACCTGGAGTATGGCATGCACATTATTGTCAACATTATTTGTTAACAGACTTTATTATATACATTCTAAAAGCTAGGATAGGCTACTGGTAGAAGTTTATAATGGTAATAATGCAGTTTAGTTTTGTCCCTTTATCAAATAAGAAATCCAGCCAAAAACATGTGCTACACTGGAATACAGATGCTTATAAAAATGCAAACAAAGAATGACATACTACATCTGATTAAATTCTAATATTTACTGAAAATAAGAATTGTGAATTGATGATAAATTTTGTTTTTAGGTTTTTGTGTCTCCTTACCAGGCTGATTTAAACTCTGTTATGATTCTTTATGTGCAGATCCTTCACTTTCCTGTATTTTACCAAATACTTCATTCATGACAGAGATTACCCGGCCTTTGAGCTACTTTAACAGCAATTTCAGATCTTTCTTGATTATAATTTAAGATTACAATCAAGGGGTAAAAATCAAGGTTTAAGGAAAATAATAAGGGCAAATTTACATAGCTGAAATTTAATAATCTGAATTATTTTCTTAAACATCAAAAATGTTCAGGACAAAAAAATTCCACTGAAACTTAACTTTAGCAATTTTATTTATTAATGAGCATTTTTCTTCTAGATGAAAGACTAAAATGAAATATGTTATATACACAATACTGTATCTATATATGAATAGAACAGTTGAAGTTCCTGTTTAAGAGAGGATGATATTTTGAATTGCTGGTGATTATATAGGGTTAAAACATCTATGTATCTGCTTAAAAATTGTTGTTAAACTCCTAAGTACAAGTGAGTAATTTGATATTTGGATGAAATTTAAATGCTTAAATGTCACATTTTGTGACATCTCAAAATTTCAGTTCTCTTCTCTTGAGCAATTTCCTCAACATGCAGCTATTTCCCCAAAATTGGCACAAGGTGAATGGAATCTCAGCATAATGCAATTTGTTCAACAAACAAACATTCATAACCCCACAGTGCTCTGATAAGCATAATACTGGACAAGGATATAAAGACCAATAGTCCCTGCTTTCAGGAGGTCAGAAGTAGTGAGTTATAAATATTAAGTACAGGTAACTATAACAGAATGTGGAAAGTAGTGAGTGCCGTAGAGATTCAAAAGAGAGACGAAATAAGTATAAATTATTTTGCTGGAGTTCAGTGGGCAGAATATTTTAAGCTGAGCAAGGAGAGAAGAGATGCTACACTGGGAGTTAGAGAAGTACAGAAAAGGTAGCACCTGAGGCGGACCTTGAGGGTTTGCCAACATATGAAAAATGTCATTTAAGGCAGAGCAAACAACGTGATTAAAGGTAGGGAGGCAAAAAGAAAATAAATAACATGTTTGGGTAGTACAGAATAGTCCATTTTGTCTGTAGCCTAGGGAAGTAATTCATACTATCACAGGAAAGGTTTGTTGGGACCAGATAGTGTAGAGTCTTGAATACCAGATTATGATTTATAAACTGAGAACATTTCTTTGCTGATCTACTTATTCCTGGAGAAAAATAAAATGAAAAATTAAAAAGCAGTACCTATATTTTGAAGTCATTTTCAGAGGTCTAACCCTCTTGAGACTTTAAAAATGAAAATTAAATTCCTTAGTAGATTTACTAGTTAGTAGACAAGGTAGGGGGTAGAAGCAAAATGAAAGATTTTAATAAAATTTTCTATCAAAATTGCACATGAGAGCATTCTCTGTCTATCCACAAGCAAGCAAAAGTCCTAGATTTCAGAACCTAAGAGACCTCCTGCTTTTCCCTGATGTAAACTCTATTTTATTGGTAGGTAATCTGATTTAGCTTTGGCTTTGTTTTTGACATTTCCTAGAACAAGGACAATCTAGTGGGATCATTTCAATATAATGAATACTCGTGTCACTGAGGTGAATATTTGGATAAAAAGGACTTTGTTATAGGAAAAATTGGAAATAGAAATTGCTATTTCTAATTATGGAAGCCACATGGATACTTTGGTTTTTCTCTTTGTTCATTTAGAAATGATAAAGTAAATCATCATTGCTAGTACTTTTAATATTGCCTTTAAATCTTCTACTCTGTACACCAGAGGCATTTCAGAATTGCCTAGGGTTAGTAAAAAAGCTGGGTAACATCCAAGAGCATCTTTCCTTTAGATATGATGGCTGGGATATGACTTTTAGTATCAGACCAAAGAAGGTATCATCTGTACATGGAAAATGTGAAAAAATTAGAATGTAATTCTGTTATTTAGTATATCATCCATGTAAAGTATGTCAGAAGTAAAACTCCTAGAGTTTCACAAGGGTGAGTTAAAATAAAACAAGACACAGATGCTGTTTTTAGAACAATAGCAGACCCATATATTTAAGAATTCTGTTTCTTCCTGTACATATCTGTATTATTCAAAAATCCTGTTTTCCAGAAGTTCCTGTGAAGTTTGTTTTAATTAATTTTAGTAACTTCACTTTGCCTAGGAAAGAGTCATACACATGGTAGGGGCCCAACAAATTTTCAGTACTTGTTTTAGAAAAATAGACCCATTTCTAGAAGAAAGCTTGGAGACCATTGGGCTTTGAGTTGCTTTAAAACTTCTAAACATTTAAAATTATTTTTCTTTCTTAAAAAGCAGACAAGAGACATCCAGGGATGAGGGGCTCTTTCTTCACTTCAAGCCTTTAAAAAATCATTAAATCATTAAAAAATGATAATACAGGAATATCAAGAAGTAAAATAAATTAAAAAGGTAATTGATTATTCCTTCATCAAGCTCCTCTTTTTTAATTTTAACATTTATTTGTGCATGTTTGTGGGGTATGGTGTGTTATTTCAATACATGCATATACTGCACAATGATTCATTTAGGGTAGATAGCAGAGTTTTGTACCTATTAGTCCACCACTTCTCCTCCCCGTCTCCCATCCCCCCTACCCTCTAGGCCTCTGGTAACCATTATTCTACTCTCCACTTCTATGAGAACCACTTTTTTTTTTAAGATCCCACATACAAGTGAAATCATGAAATATTTGTCTTTTTGTGCCCGACTTACTTAACATAATGGTTTCTAGTTACATCCATGTTGCTGCAAATGATATCATATTCTTTTATAGCTGAATAGTATTTCATTGTGTGTGTGTATATATATGTGTGTGTATATATATGTATATATATGTGTGTGTGTGTGTGTGTGTATATACACACACACACATATATATACACACACACACATATATATATACACACACACACATATATATACACACACACATATATATATATACACACACACACATATATATACACACACACATATATATATATATATACACACCACAATTTTTATATCCATTCATCTGTTGATGGGCATTCAGGTTGATTCCATCTCTTGGCTTTTGTGAATATGAGAGTGCAGGGGTCTTTTGATATATTGATCTCATTTCCTTTGGGTATATACCCGGTAGTGGGATAGCTGGATCATACAGCAGGCCTATTTTTAGTCCCCTGAGGAACCTCTGTACTGGCTATCCCAATATACATTCCCACCAACAATGTAGGAGGGTTCCCTTTTCTCTGCATCCTCACCAGCATTTGTTATTTTCTGTCTTGATAATTGCCGTTCTGGCTGAAGATGATATCTCATCATGGCTTTGGTTTGCATTTCTCTGATGATTAGTGATTTTGAACCTTTTTCATGTGCTTGTTGGCCATCTGTTTGTCTTCTTTTGAGAAATATCTGTTCAAGTCTTTTGCCCAGTTTTTAATTTTTTTTTGAGTTGTTTGAGTTCCTTATATATTCTAGATATTAGCCCCTTGTCTGATGTGTGGTTTGCGAACACTTTCTTCCATTCTCATCAAATTCCTCTTTCTAAAAGGCAGTAGAGACTGGTTCCAATGAAGTATATTGCAAAATGTATATTATTATTTCTACCCGTGTCTCTTTTTTTTTCAAATTTGATTCAATCTTATAAATATTTAGTAATTCTATTGTATAGTAGGGAGGGAGGCTTTATAGCACAGTAGTTAAGAGCTAGGACTCCTATATTTGGATCTCATATCTTCCACTTTACTGGCAATTTTTATATTAGAAAAGATACCTAATCTCTCTTTTCCTCAGTATTGTCATCTGTAAAATGGAGATACTAATATGCTAATCTCTAGAGTTGTAATAAGAATCAAGTGAATTAATTAATACTTGAAACACTGCCTAGAGTGCTTGATACAGTGCCTAGCTTAATAAATATACCCACTGAATTAGGTGCATTTGAGGAGAAAGCTACAAATATGTGTGTGTGTATACATATATACACATATATATTTAAAGCATACTGTATGTACATATATTTATTACAAAAAGTTCATGGAAATATTCATATTATCTTTTAATTTCATTTTTCCACAAACTTTTGAAATGCCCTCATATAAATACATACTAACATACATACACACACATTCTATTTTAAGTATATACAGTACACTAAAAAAGAAATTAAATAACTTGCCTAAGATCAAAATTGCCAACAAAGAATAGGATGATATGGGATTCAAACCAGGAAGTGTAACTCCTGAACTGCTGCTCTTAATCACTGTGTTGTAATGTTTCAGGTTACATACATCTGAATTAGATAGCCATGTGCAAATTAGTATATTCTAAATGCCAGATTGAGACAAGAGATATCAAGGTAAACTGAAACTACCATGGAAGACTTCATGGAAGAGGTGTGACTTGGCTTTCACTGATTTCATTACACTTTGCCTGTCTGGTTTCTTTTCCACTGGAAATAATATATATGAAGTCATTAGCACAGTTCCTGCATAGGTGCTGAATAAATTGTATTGTTATTATCATAATCTTTATGATAATTTCTTCTTAATCTCTCCTTATAAATGTAACCTACAGTTTGAAAAACAGAAATCGAATTTATACTCATGACTTAAGTTACTGGTCAGTGGTTCTTAATCGTGACTGTGCTTCAGAATCAAATGCATAGCTTTTCAGTAATACTGATGCCCCACACTTGTCTCAGAAATACTAAAAACGTCTATGGAGATAGAACCCAGGGTTCAATAATTTCAAAAAGCTTCCTGAGAGAATCTTAATGAGCAGCTAAGGTTGAGAACTGCTGCTTTACAGCTGATGACTTCTGAGTCTATAGCTCAAATCCATACCTTAACCTGTGTCTAATGTTCCAGACATTGCATCCTGTTAGACAACTCTGTTCATTTGTCTTATAAATATCTCATACTTGGTATCTCCCAAACTAAATGTACTGTTTTCTCTTTAAAACCTCTTTGTCTTTAATAACATGATGACCTGACAATCATCCTCAATTTTTTAATCCCAACCTCAGATCCAATTAATTAGCAAGTTAGGCAGATTTTTTTTCCCTAAGGAGTCCAAACTCTTCCCCTTCTTTCCATTCCCTATTGTCTTGGCCTTGGTGTGAGCTCACATTCATTCCTCATTGGGACTATTGTAACCATTTCTTAACTGATCTTTCTTTTCCTCTCCTCATCCCTCCCCAAACCAATCCACTCATTACTCAGCTGTCAGAGTACTCTTTCTAAAATATAAACTGGGAACAGGTATTTGCCTACTTGAACTCATTCAAAGGCTTCCCATTGCCTTCAAATTAATTTTCAGAGTTCTTTGCATGTCATACAAGTCCCTTAGTTCTTTTTTTTTTTTTTTTACTTCCAGATTATTTATTTATTTATTTTTTTTTTTGTGACCGGTAAGGGGATGGTAATCCTTGGGGTGGTGTCGTCCGCACCACGATCAGCCAACCAGCCATCCCTATATAGGATCTGAACCCGCGGCCTCAGCGCACTCAGCGCCACACTCTCCCTAGTGAGCCACGGAGCCGGCCCAAGTCCCTTAGTTCTTATTGGTCACCTCTTGCTACATCCCAACATATACGCTTCACCTACTCCATCTATACTGAGCCATTTGTAGTTTCCCCACGTTCATTCACCACTTATTCATTTACCGAACAAGCACATAATGAACACCTATAGTGTGCTAAATTCTTGGGGATCCGTAGTGAACAATATAAAATGTGTGCAATCTTTATGTGTAGTAGCGAAAAGAGTCAGTGAAAAATTCGTCGAAGTGTGATGTGTTTAACAAAAGGAATGAAAGTAAAGGGTGCTAAGGGAGTCTAAAACAGGCAATTTACCAAATATGGGGATGGGTGAGAAAAAAAAAAAAGCCTTTCCGAGGAAATCATATTTAAACATCTTTAATTAAACTTAGCCTTAAATTTTACGAGTTAAATATAAAGAGACAGGCTCTCTCAACCTTGTAAGATGCTGTTCCTCTGCCTATGATGCCTTTGGCTCCTCATTTCTCTTTGTTTTTGTCTGGCTTGCTTTTTCTTATTCTTCAAGATTTATTTAGGTTAAGCCTAAATAAATGTTTAGGTGTTTTTTTCCTTATGTTTTTCTGTATTCCAATATTTACCTTAATTGAAGTATAATACATGCTATATTGTAGTTATTGATTTTCTTCTGTCTTGACTATGGATTATTTAAGAGAAAAGGCAGTGTCTTTTATTTCTTTAAAGCCAGCAGCACTACAGTGCCTGGCACATGACTAATAAGTTTTTGTTGAATGACAAAATGGGGAATGAGAATGAAATGTTCATGGAAAAATATGGCCTAAATCACTTTGGACATTAGGAATTCATATTAGCTGAAGTGTATAAGTAGGGTTGGATCAGACTCTGAAGTGTTTTAAAGTTAAATTGAGCAAGTTTAGATTTCATGCTTAACTAATACTAGGGTACTTCAAAGCCCATGGAAAAATAGAATTAAAAGATAATACGAATCTTTTCATTAACTTTTTGAAGTACCCTTGTATAATATCTTTGTAGAATAGCATATCAGCTAAGAGCATTGAGCTGCCTTTCCTGGGAAAGTTTCTTAATCTCTTTATGTCTCAGAATACTCATCTGTTTTGAAGATTTTTAAGAGATAATGTGTGTAAAGTTGCAGCTCTGTGCCTGGCACATTGTAAGCCTTACAATGAATGTTAGTTATCATTATTATGCAATTATATGCAACACTGAGAAAAATCAGACAGCTAAGGGACTAACAGTTTCAGAATGTTGAGTTAAAATCATCCAGTGATTAACCATTCAGATGGCAATCAGGAAACCAAAATTTTAGTTCTAGTTCTAGCTCTGCTATTGGCTTGAATGTATCTTAATTTCTGCCCACAAAAATTACGGTAAGAGTACTAGTATTAATGCTTTCCTCACCAAGATTGTGTCATCATTTGGGATATGTAAAGAAAAAAAACCTGTCAAATTAAAAAGAGTGGGGATTTATATCCTTTGAAGTCACTGATAACACTGTGCTTTTGTACAAGCTGTGCCATCTGTCTGAAATCCCCTTATTCACACTTATAATCCTGTTTGTCCTTAAAATTCAGTGCTAGCATAAATTAGTGACATTAGGTACCCATTTATGTACCCCGTAGAATACTAAGCCTACTTCTGGTATAGCACTTACCATGTATGACATTTAAAAGAGTGCATACTTGTAGGTTTTCTGCCTTAGAATGTGAAATCCTAGAAGACAAGTATGTCTTTTAATTCAGAATCCCTAGTACCTAGTACAGATTCTGCCACATGTTAAATGATTAGTAAATATTGGCTTGATAAATAGATTATATTTTATAAATTAAAGAATACTGAAAAATGCTTTCGGGTAACAAAGAAAATTTCTGAAGCTCATTCAGGGGTTGTTTACTGTGAACTGAAGATTTGAAAAATGTGTTAATTATAGTGAATATCTATCTTTCTTTCTTTCCTTCTTAACACCGGTTATGAGTGAGGATGTGGTATTTCTCTTTCTGTGTCTTGCTTATTGCACTTAACATAATTTTCTTCAGGCTCATCCATGTTGCTGCAAATGGCAGAATTTCATTCTTTTTTATGGCCAAAGAAAGAAAGAAAGGTAGGTAGGTAGGTAGGTAGGTAGGAAGGAAGGAAGGAAGGAAGGAAGGAAGGAAGGAAGAAAGAAAGAAGAAAGTAGGGAGGAAGGAAGAAAGAAAGAAAGAAAGAAGAAAGAAGGAAGGAAGGGAGGAAGGAAGGAAGGAAGGAAGAAAGAAAAGACCGCAATAATATGTTGAACTTTTAGATGGAGAGGATAAACCTAAGGATACTAGAGATGGTGAGAGGGGGAGGGAGAGAGGAGGTTTGGGAGTGATACATCAGGTAAGGGGTGTAAAGAAAAATTATGGTTTATAATAATGAATATGCTAATAAAAATTTCTAAAAAATAACACTCCCCCCCACAGAAAACAATTATAGTAGGTAATAATAGTAGCAGAATAAGTATTAGTAATGCAAGAATAGTGATAAAATAATTTTACTCTGACTGATATGTTGTTCTGAAAACATAGTAGGGATAAAGATTAAATAAAGACAGGAGACTAAGTAAAGCTAACATATAGAACATATACAGCTACTTTTCCTATCTTCAAAGATCCTATTAAAATGACAAGCAATGGTATTTTTATTTAATATTTTTTATTTTAACTTACACATTGTAATTATACATACTTATGGGGTACACTCTAATTTTTTTTTTAAATTTTATTTTGTCTATATACATTGTGGTTGATTATTGTTGCCCCTTACAAAAACCTCCCTCCCTCCTCCCTCTCCTCCCTCCCCCCCAACAATGTCCTTTCTGTTTGCTTGTCGTATCAACTTCAAGTAATTGTGGTTGTTATATCTTCTCCCCCCCTCCCCGGTTTTTTTTTTTTTTTTTTTTGTGTGTGTGTGTGTGTGTGTGTGTGTGTGTGTGTGTGTGAATTTATATATTAATTTTTAGCTCCCACCAATAAGTGAGAACATGTGGTATTTCTCTTTCTGTGCCTGACTCGTTTCACTTAATATAATTCTCTCAAGGTCCATCCATGTTGTTGCAAATGGCAGTATTTCATCCGTTTTTATAGCTGAGTAGTATTCCATTGGGTAGATGTACCACATTTTCCGTATCCACTCATCCGATGATGGACATTTGGGCTGGTTCCAACTCTTGGCTATTGTAAAGAGGCTGCAATGAACATTGGGGAACAGGTATACCTTCGACTTGATGATTTCCATTCCTCTGGGTATATTCCCAGCAGTGGGATAGCTGGGTCATATGGCAGTTCTATCTGTAGTTGTTTGAGGAACCTCCATAACATTTCCCATAAAGGCTGCACCATTTTGCAGTCCCATCAACAGTGTAGGAGGGTTCCTTTTTCTCTACATCCTTGTCAGCATTTATTATTCTCAGACTTTTGGATATTAGCCAGCCTAACTGGAGTGAGATGATATCTCAGTGTGGTTTTGATTTGCATTTCCCGAATGCTGAGTGATGTTGAGCATTTTTTCATGTGCCTGCTGGCCATTTGTGTATCTTTCTTTAAGAAATGCCTATTCTGCTCCTTTGCCCTTTTTTTAATTGGGTTACTTTTTTTTTTTTTGCTGTTAAGCTGTTTGAGTTCCTTGTATATTCTGGATGTTAATCCTTTGTCAGATGCATATTTTGCAAATATTTTATCTAACTCTGTTGTTTGTCTTTTTGCTATGCTAATTGTTTCTTTTGCTATGCAGAAGCTTTTAGTTTGATATAATACCATTTGTTTATTTTTCCTTTTGTTGCTTGTGCTTTTGGGGTCATATTTATAAAGTCTGTACCCAATCCTACTTCCCAAAATATTTCCCCTATGTTTTTTTTTTTTTTTTTTTTTTTAGGAATTTTATAGTTTCAGCATGTATATCTAATTCTTTAATCCATTTTGGGTTGATTTGGGTATATTGTGAGAGGTATAGGTCTAGTTTTATTTTTCTAGATGTGGATGTCCCTTTTCCTAGCACCACTTATTGAAGAGGCAGTTTCTTCCCCAGTGTGTGTTCTTGGTGCCTTTGTCAAAGATCAGATGGCTGTAGGTGCATGGGCTAATTTCTGGGTTCTCTATTATGTTTCATTGGCCTGTGTGTCTGATTTATGCCAGTACCATGCTGTTTTGGTTAATATAGCTTTATAGTATAGTTTAAAGTTGGGTAGTGTTATGTATCTGGCTTTATTATTATTTTTTGCTCAGTATTTTTTTGGCTATTTGGGGTTTTTTGTTGTTCCATATGAATGTTGGGATTGTTTTTTCTGTTTCTGTGTAGAATGTCATTGGTATTTTGATGGGGATTTTATTGAATCTGTTGATCACTTTGTGTAATATGGACATTTTCACAATGTTAATTCTTCCAATCCAAAGGCATGGGATACTTTTCCATCTTCTTGTGTCCTCTTTAATTTCTCTCAGCAGTGGTTTGTAGTTCTTGTAGAGATTTTTCACATCCTTGGTTCACTTTATTCCTAGTTATTTTATTTTTTTGGCAACTATTATATTGGGCTAGCTCTCTTGATTTCTTTTTCTGTTAACTCATTGTTGGAGTATAGAAATGCTACTGATTTTTATGTGTGGATTTTGTATCCTATAACTTTGCTGAAATCTTTTATCAACTCTAAGAGTTTTTGTAGAGTCTTTAGGCTGTTCTATATATAAGATCATGTCATCTGCAAAAAGGGACAATTTGACTTCATATTTTCCAATCTGGATGCCCATTATTTCTTTCTCTTCCCTGAATACTCTGGTTAGTACTTCCAATACTATGTTTACTAAGAGTGGCAAGAGTGGGCATCTTTGTCTAGTTCCTGTTCTTAAGGGAAAACCTTTCAACTTTTCCCCATTCAGGATGATATCAGCAATGGGTTTGTCATATATGACTTTAATTGTGCTGAGATACTTTCTTTCTATACCTAATTTGTTGAGTCTTTTCATGAGGGATGTTAAATTTTGTTAAATGTTTTTTCAGCATCTATTGTGATAATCATATGGTTTTTGTGTTTGATTTTGTTGATGTGGTGTATCCCATTTGTTGATGTGAGTATGTTGAACCATTCTTACATCCCTGGGATGAATCCCAGTTGATCATGATGTATAATTTTATGTGTGTGTTACTGTATTCTATTTACTAATATTTTATTGAGGATTTTTGCTGTATATTCATCAAAGATATTGGCCTGTAGTTTTCTTTTTTTGTTGTATCTTTTTCTGATTTTGGTATCAGGGTGATGTTTGCCTCATAGAATGAGTTTGGGAGAGTGGCCTGTTTCAATTTTTGGAATAGTTTGTAGAGAATTGATATTAATTCTTCTTTAAAACTTTGGTAGAATTCTGCAGTGGAGCCATCCAGTCCTGGGCTTTTCCTTGCTGGCAGACTGCTGATTACAGCTTCAACTCTTTGACTGTTATTGGTCTGTTCAGGTTTTCTATGTCTTTTTGGTTCAGTCTTGGTAGTTTTTGTGTTTCCAGAAATGTATCCATTTCCTCTAGGTTTTCAAATTTGTTGGCATATAGTTGTTTATAATAGACTCTAATGTTTGTATTTCTGAGATATTGGCTGTAATATCTCCTTTTCATTTCTAATTTTTAAAAAATTTTTGTCTTCTCTCTTCTTTTTTTAGTCAGCCAAGCTTGTGGCTTGTCAATTTTATTTATCTTCTTGAAAAACCATCTTTTTGTTTCATTGACGTTTTGTATCATTTTGGGGGTTTCTATTTCATTTATTTCTGCTCTGATTTTAATTATTTCTTTCCATCTACCTATATTGGGGTTGGATTGTTCTTGTTTTCTAATTCTTTGATGTGATGTGTTATTTGTTTACTTGACATCTTTCCATTCTTCTGAAGTAAGCATTTATTGTGATAAAATTCCATTTTAGTACTGCTTTTGCAGTATCCCACAGGTTTTGGTATGATGTGTCATTATTTTCATTAGTTTCAATAAATTTTTTGATTTCCTGTTTAGTTTCTTCTTGGACCCATATGTCATTCAGTAGAATTTTGTTTAATTTCCATGTATTTGTATAGTTTCCAGAGTTTCATCTGTTATTGATTTCTAGTTTTTATCTATTGTGGTCTGAAAAACTAAATGGAATAATTCCAATTTTTAAAAATTTGTTGAGACTTGATTTATGACCTAACATGATATGTCCTGAGAATGTTGCATGTGCTGATAAGAATGTATATTCTGAGGTTGCTGGATGAAATATTCTGTAGATGTCTGCCAAGTCCAATTGGTCTAAAGTGTTGTTTAGATCTTGAGTTTTTCTGTTGATTTTTTGCTTACATGATCTGTCCAATGTTGACAGTGGAGTGTTCAGGTCCCCTACTATTCTGGCATTTTTTAAAAAAAATTTTATTTTGTCGATATACATTGTGGCTGATTATTGCTCCCCATCACCAAAACTTCCCCCCCAACAATGTCCTTTCTGTTTGCTTGTCATATCAACTTCAAGTAATTGTGGTTGTTATTCTGGCGTTTGGATCTATCTCTTTCTTTATGATTGATGGTGTTTGCTTTATATATCTTGCTGCTCAGATGTTGGTTGCATATATATTTATGATTATTATGTCTTCTTGCTGGATAGATCCCTTTATCATTATACAGTAGCCTTCTTTATCTCTTTTTCTAGTTTTTGGATAAAGTCTATTTTATCTGATGTAATAGTAGCTATTCCAGCTCATTTTTCATTTCTATTTTCATGGTATATCTTTTTCCATCTTTTCACTCTTAGTCTATGTGTGTCTTTACAGGTGACATCAGTCTCTTGAAGAGAGCATATTGTTGGGTCCATCTTTTCATTCCAAACTATCAGTCTTTGTCTTTTGAGTGGGGAATTTAATGCTTTACATTAAGAGTTATTATTGAAAGGTGTTGATTTACTCCTGGCATTTTATTAATTTTTGTTTAGACATTTTAAAATGGCTTTTTTCCTTTCTTTCTGATTTACTGTTTGTCTTCTGTGTTTGTTGGTTTCTTGAGATGGTAGATGAACTCCTTTTCTCTTTATTGTTTGCATTTTTGTTTCACTGGTGGGTTTTGTTGTTTCTTGAGTATTCATGGTAGTGATGGTTGTTTTTCAGGTACCAGGCACAGTACTCCCTTGAGAATTTCTTGTAAGGCTGGAGTTGTGATGATGAACTCCCGCACTTTTTGTTTGTCTGAGGAATATACCATTTGTCTTTCATTTTGGAAGGACAGCCTTGCTAGATTAAGTATTCTTGGCTGGCAATTTTTGTCTTTCAGTAATTTGAATATATTCTCTTCTGGCTTTAGGATTTCTGATGAAAAGTCTGATGTTAGTCTGGTAGGGTCTCTCTTATAGGTGACTTGAGGCTTTTCACTTGCAGCTTTTAAGATTCTCTCTTTGTCTTTGACATTTGCCAATTTGACTATAACATGTCTTGGAGAGGATCTTTTTGAGTTGAATTTGAGTATCTTTGAGCCTCCTGGATCTGAACATCTCTCTATATATATAAATACCTGGGAAGTTTTCTGCTATTATTTTTTAAATATGTTTTCAATGTCTTTTCCTTTTTCCTCCCCTTCTGGAACAGCTATGATTCAGATAGTTGAGTGCTTAAGGTTGTCTGCTGTATCTCAGGTTTTCTTCATTTTTAAAAAATTCTTTTTTCTTTTCTTTTTCTCTCTCTCCATCTGTGTTATTTTGAAAAGGCCATCTTCAAGATCAGAAATTCTCTCTTCTGCTTGTTCTAGCCTGCTGTTTAAGCTCTATGTTGTGTTTTTTATTTTGTTGAATGAATCCTTCACCTCCACAAGCTCTGCTACATTCTATTTCAGGACAAAAATTTCTTTGTACAATTTCCTCCTTCCGGTCCTGTATACTTTTTCTCATTTTGTTGTGTCATCTAACTGAGTCTTCTTGTATCTCATTGAGTTTCCTTAGAATTGTTGCTTGAAATTCCTTTTCAGGCATTGAAGGAATTCCTGTTTTATAGGTATTTGAGAATTATTATATTCCTTTGGTGGTGTCATATTTTCTTTTTTTTTTTTTTTTTCATATGTCTAGTATCTCTCTGTTGGTGTTTAGTCATCTGGTGGAGAAGTTACTTTTTCTAGTACTCTTGATTGGGGTTAGTGGAGAGGGAGTTCCTCCTGCAGGTGTGTTTTATAATGATGGTTGAATGGGGAGATTTAGTATTGGATCTAGATAGAAGCCACAGTGTAGTCTCTGTGAAGGTATTTTAGCTGTATTCAGTGTTAGAGTTGCATGAGAGTGCCTCTGTGACCCAGTACTGGGGGCTCTTATTATTCCTTTGCTGAGGTTAGTGATACTATATTGGTTCATTAGGACACAAGCAGGCTCTCAAATTTTGGGGGATAGCACCTTGGAATCTTGTCATTCTTAGGTTATAGTGGTTGTTCTTGGGTGGGACTGTTGGCACCCTGGCTAGCTCATGCTGACCCTGATGGGTGCACTGCAATATACTTGTGCTCCTCAATTTCATTGGGTGACTCTGAGTGGGTTTTCTCTTTTTTCGTTCCTCTTTCCCTGGCCTCTGCTGGTGATGTTCCTTTGTCCATGCCAATGAGTGGTCACTAGGTAACCTATGAAGTAGCGGTGGCTGCTGTTTAGACAGTGGTTGCTGTGGTGGAGGCCCTCACTGCCCATTTGTTCTGCACTGCTGTCAGAATTTTATTATGAATTATGGCTCAATAGTATTCCACTGTGTGTATGTACCATTTAAAAAAAATCCATTCATCTGTTGTTGGACACTTAGTTTGATTCCATATGTTGTCTATTGCAAATTGCATTCCAATAAACATGGGAGTGCAGATATCTCTTTGATATAAATGATTTTTATTTCCTTTGGGTATATACCCAGTAGTGGATTTCTGGGTCAAATGTTAATTCTATTTTTAATTTTTTGAGTAACCTCCATACTGTTTTCTATAGTGGTTGTTCTAGTTTACAGTCCTACTAACAGCCTGCAAGTGTTCCTTTTTCTCCACATCCTCGCCAACACTTGTTTTCTTTTGTCTTTTTGATAATAGTCATTCTAACTGGAGGGAGGTGGTACCTAATTGTTTTGATTTGCATTTCTCTGATGTTTAGTGATGTTGAGCATTTTTTCATATGCTTGTTGAACGTTTCTTCTTTTCGGGAATGTCTATTAAGTTCTTTTTCTCATTTCTTAATTGGGCTATTATTATTATTATTTTTGCTGTTGAGTCATTTAAGTTCCTTACATAGTCTTGATATTGACTCCTTGTCTGATGTACAGTTTGCAAATATTTTCTCCCACTCTGTAGGTTGCCTCTTCACTCTGTTAACAGTTTCCTTGGATATGCAAAAGCTTCTTAGTTTGATGTAATCTCATTTGTCTATTTTTGCTCTCATTGCTTGTGTTTTTGAAGGCTTATTTAAAAAATCCTTTCCCAGCGCCATGTTGTGGAGAATTTCCTCTATGTTTTTTTTTAGTAGTTTCATAGTTTCAAGTTTTACATTTAAGGGTTTAATCCATTTTGAGTTGATTTTTGTATATGGTAAGAAGTAAAGAAGAGAGGAAAATAATTCATTCTTCACTATTAAAATTTAAACATTTACTTGGCAAAGAGGATACTTAGGAATAACTGTAATTGTTATCTTGAAATATTTAAAATATCATCGAATAGAAAAAGAATTGAAATTAGTTATACTGCTACAGAATGGGAAAAAAATAAAACAAAATGGGTTGAAATCATTTGGAGTCAGATTTTGATCTCATTCATTCACTCATTTATTCACTCACTTGCTCACAAAATGATCTGTCATCTACCTACCTACCTATCTACCTACCTACCTAACTATCCATCTATCATCTTTCTGTCTTCATTGTGATAAATCCTGAGAATACAAAGGTGGTCTTACAATCTAACAATATCCCTAAACATTATAACTTTCCACAAATACAGTGGACTTCCTAGTGCTCACTTCCTTGTCAGCTCTCTGTTACTGGTTTTGTTCAAGCAAAGATCAGATTATGTTGTGGATTTTGAGACATTGGACCAGAAAACCTCTAAGATCATGTCTGGAAAGCATAAAAATGGAATTTCCCATTAGAAATATGGGAACAGCTAATGTCAGCAAAATCGAACCAGAACCACATCTCAAGGCCTACTTTTGTTTTTCATTGATCATCTATTGCACTATTGAACCTGATTTTAATTCATATTCATAACAACTGGCAAAGAACTGTGGAAGTTGCCACATGAAAAACAGCTGGCATTATTTTTATTTCTCTTCAGCATTTTGATGTGTACTATTTGCAGTTAGGTAACAATAATGGGATCCTAAATCCAATAACAGTTGATGAATCATGAAGATGTTAATTTCTAGTCATTTAATAAATGTTACATGAATTGAAATTGTGTTTTAATTAGTTTCCTTCTTTGATCAAACCAACAATGACTTCCATGAAAATGAAAAGTGTTGTTTTTCTTTCGAAAACATTTTTGAGTGCCTGGCACATCGTAGGTATTCTATGAATAAATGTTGATGCATGAGTTTGCCAATAATTAAATAAGAACCTCTTTTTAAATGTAACAAGGCAGTTGAGTTTAACTGACTTCATGGGTCTGATGCACTACTGATCTTTTGAATATTTTCTTTTATTTCTTATAATGCTCATTAAAATGTTATATTTGGTGGGAAAAAAACTTTTGTGATGCTGCTAAAGCCATGCTTAGAAGAAAATTTATACCTTAAAATCCATATTATTAGTCCATTTCTGTTGCTTGTAACAAAATACACAGAACCGGGCATTTTATAAAGAAAACAAATTTATTGCTTACAGTTTCAGAGGCTGGGAAGTCCAAAGTCCAAGGAACACATCTGGTGGTGATGACAGTGACCTCTCATATTGCAAAATGGTAGAAGCAGAGACAGCAGCAGACTAACCTCCTCATTCACTCTCTTTTTAAAGCCCTCAGAACCATGCCCATGACCACCATTTTAATCCATTCATTATGGCACAGTCCTAGGATCTAATCACCTCTTCAAGGTCCCACTTTTCAATTACCATAATAGGATTTCCCACCCTCAACATATACAGTGGGGATTAAGTTTTGGGGAAATGTTCAACTCAAGGCACCACATATTATAAGATAAATAGCAATAGACACATGTTATTTAGTGTCATTGAGAATGTAAATTTAAAAAGTCAGTTACAAGAATTAGAACTAGTTATATCTAAGAAGGAAGAATTGTGGGGACGGGTTTCTTTATAGCAACCCTGTAGAGCTAATTTGGCTTTTAAATTCATGTACCTATATAATTGTGACAAATATGAAGATAGAAAAATAAGGCAGAAATGGATATTTACAGTTTTAATTTAAATTAAATACAGTTTAACTTATTATGTAGAAAGTTAATTTTAGTGAATAGGAGTCAAGAGATCTAATATGGCAAATGGAGTGAATCAGGCCTATAAATTTGTTTCTATGATAATCTGTGTGGTTTTTAATGGGTTACATACTTAGCCAATTCAAGTATACAGGGTTTAAAATTTGCATCTTGTTTTTAAATTGTTTACTCTTTCTGGACTGTGTTCCTGTAAAAATTCCTTGAAAATAGTCCTTAATCAAAATTAGACATACAAATACACCAAATCAATAGAGCAGACAGTAATCAAAAAGTTATCCATATTTTCTAGTTTCTTATTTATTTATTATTGTATATATTTAAAGTATACAACATGATGTTTTGATATACATATATGCAGTGAGATGATTAATACAGTCAAACAAATTAACGTATTCACGTACACATCACCTAGCATAGTTACCTTGTTTATTTTTTGGTGATCAGAGCACCTAAAATCTATTCTCTCAGTATATTTTTCATTGGTTTATTTGTCTCTCAGCTGTTGAGTTGCATGAGTTCCTTATATATTTTTTATATTAATTCCATATCAGAATAATGGTTTGTAAATATTTTCTCCCACTCTGAAGGTTACATTTTCATTTTGCTTGTTCTTTACTGTACAGATGATGTGTCCTTCTTAAATGATAGCTTAGCTGGGTATACACTTCTAGATTAATAACAATTTTTTCTTGGTATCTTAAAGATATTACCTTACTGTCATCTGGCTTCTACTTCTGTAAATTTGTGATGGAGTTTGGATGTGTTGCCCCCTCCAAAACTCATGTGGAAATTTGATCCCCAATGTGGCAGTGTTGGAAACTGATTGAGTCATGGGGTCGTATCCCTCATGAATGGATTAATGCTCTCGCTGGAGGAGGAGGGGTAGTGAGTGAGTTCTCCCTCTGTTAGTTACTGCCAGAGCTGATTGTTTAAAGGACCCTGGCACCTTCTCTCTCTCTCTTGCTTCCTCTCTTGCCATGTGATCTGCTTGTACCTGCCGGTTGCCTGCCACTTTCTGCCACGAGTAGAAGCAGCCTGAGGCCTGTGCCAGATGCAGCTGTCCCAGAATCGTAAGCCAAATAAACCTCTTTCCTTTATAAATTACCCAGTCTCAGGTATTTATGTTATAGCAACACAAAATGGACTAAAACATTTTGTAATTCCTTTGTAGGTAATTTTTCCCCCTCCTGCACTAAAAATGTGTCATTACACAGTTTCACATGATATGTGTAGGTGTGAATTTTCTTTTAATTATCCTGTTCGTCATTCATTGTGATTCTGAGAATCTGAGAATTCATGTCTTTTATCAATTTTGGAAAATTTTCACCTATTATTTTAAGGTAGTACTTCTCTCTCACTCTCTCCCTACTCTTATTTTCTAGAACTCCAGTTAGGTATATGTTAGACTTTCTCATATTATCCTCCATCTTTTTAATTATTTCTTTTGTATTTTTTGTATTTTTGTCATTCTGTGTTAGGTTCTATGTATTTTCTTGAGACCTTTTTCCTGATTCCCTAATTCTTATATCATCTGTTCAGTTAATTGTTTTGCCCATCCATGGAGTTTTTAATCTTAAGAATTATACACATAGACATGCACACGTAATTTCTCAAAGTCTACTTTTTCCACATCAGGATTTTCAATCCTATCCCAGGTTTTGGGAGAAGTTTTTCTTTCAGGCATTAGGACCATAAGGAGAACCAAATCAGTAGCTTGGTCATTTACTAGCCTGTCAGCCTTGCTCTGGGGTTCACTCATGTCTTTCATTCTTATTCAGATAACTAGGCTCTTGTCTTGATACTTATGACCAAACTACCCTCTTTGCCCTCTTGCCAGTCTGGCAAAGATTAATTTATCTGTTAAAAATCAGCTTAAGTATCTCTTTTAATGGAGTCTTTACTGGCTTTCTCAGAGAAAAATAATAATCTTTATGGCCAAGTGTAAGTCGTATGTATTTCTTTCACAATACCACCATACTATCGTACTTACATGAAGTCTGTGATCTCAGTAGGAACCAGGATTTATTGATTTTTGTCATCTTAGTAATACAAGTAATAATATTAATAATAAATAACATTTATTGAGAACTTATTACTTTCCGGACAAATTTGTGAACTTTATGTGTCACTCAAGACACAGAGAGATTACATAAAATACCCAAAGTCACACAGCTAGGAATCCATTAAAATAAGACTTAAATCCATAAAACTGTTAGCATCTATCTAACACTGTCTTTCTGATACCTCCAGAATGGGAGAATCAGCAGCAGAAGGATAAGTTATACCAGCCAGAACTTGGACTTGGGCACCAAACAAACTCATGGGGGATGTGGCAGATGCTTAGGGAAGGACGAAACAGGACAAATAAAGGAAAGCCTGCAAAATAGAAAGAGCCTTGTCCTAGAGCATTTATGGGCAAGCAACATGAAGACAGCATAAGGCAACAATAAGGAAATCTAGCACCAGTTAATATCTCGTTCTGGGTACAAAACTGAGTTCACAGGCAGAATTAAGGCTCCAGAAGGACTCTTAAGAACAAGTCAGGAATCAAATCCAGAATTAAAAGCAAATGAACCCGGTAGAAAAATAAAGCAGGTATCACTACCCTTTAAATTACTTTGACTAATTAAAAACTGTCCTTAACTTCTCAAGCACCTTTTATCCTTAAGCTATCAGATGTTAGGTCCATTAGGATAAATAGTATTCCTTAGGTCACCATGGCAGACATAAATATAATACTGTATGTTGTAATGAAATTAATCCTGACCCAGAAGTAGCTCCAGCACTGGAAGACTTTTACCCCTGAAACTTTCACCCTGAACTTGACTCGGAACTATTCTATTTCAGCAAACCAGAGTCTCCTTGACCTAAATGTGTGATGCCCCCAGTGGTCTTTCAAGTTTGCAAGGGTGGAGTTTCCCAAGTACATGAGATAAAAAAAACTTTGAGATTTTTATGTGATGATTTATTTCATGCCTTCTTAACACTGTTCCTACAACAGAGGCTTTTACTTCTTATTCTCAGTTCTATTTTTTCTTGTATGTGTAAAGATGAAACAACGCATTTACTTTGCATAAGTAAATGAAACCTAATTTTGTTGGTTTCTAACAATTTTTGTTGCCAACTCCCCAATTAGATACTTTAGAAAGAAACTGAAGTGCTTCTTTAATAAAAATACACAGAAAAAGACAAAGAGTAATTTATTGGGCTATTTTAGAAGAAACATTTTTCATATTATTTAATTAATATGATATTCTGTATCAGAATAGATACCAGATTTTAAAAACCTAATTTCAAAGTCATGTGCTAATAAAAAGAGATGGGTTCATTTATTTTATAGAACTATAATATGTTCAGTGAAATTAAAAGTTAGGCTGACTTATGCTTAGGTTTCAGTTTAGCTAGTATTTAAGAAATCCTATGACATGCCAATTTGTGAGCTGATGTTTTCACATATATTGTCCAATTCAAAACAACATAATAAAATTGTGCAATGATAATTACTCTGAATTGATCATCACACATTGTATACATGTATTGAAAAATAACTCTGTATCCCATAAATGTATATGGTCAATATGTTTCAATTAAAGAATAAACTTTAAAAAAAATTAAAATAAAAACAATTAGAGGTTAGGCAGTTGAGCCTTTTATTTATATTGTATTTTAACTTACATGGTAATGAAAAAATGGAATGACTCTAGAGTAAATAATGAATGCATTTGTTGAATATTAACATTGAGTCTAAATGCTAATGTTCAATTTTCTTAATTTCATAATTTAAAATAAAAGTAATGAGATGGATAAGAAAACCAAGAAGTTGAAATCCTGCATCTGTTATTTACTGAAACAGTAGCAAAACATTATTAAAGTTGGGTATGAAAATAATGTCACATGTGAGATGGTGCAAGTCTGGAAAATACATGTTTTAACATAGTGAAATGAGTAAAATTAACCTTAGCTTTCTATGAAATATTTTAACATTAATGAAAATTGACAAGTTTAGAGTCTTTGGAAATACTAAACACTTAAAAACTAGCTCTTAGGTCATGTTTATAAAATACATGTGTCCATATATTTCTCCAACCCCTTAAGTTAGTATTATAAAATGTTTTATTCATATTAGCCAAAGTACTAAGCCGTGGATTGAGAGAAACTATATATTCCTTGAGTTATGGGAACTCTTCGTTGAAAGTGTTCCATACTTATATTTTATTAGTTACTCTTGTTCACTTCCTTTTACACATCTAGAAGTTTACTCCATACCCTCTATTTCATTTCTGACAGAAATTAAGCAATTTTGAGTTAATCATGCTGTTAAGAGTTCTTTGATCAACTGGAGTCTCTTTCCCACCATTTTCACTCTATCCTTTGTTTGGCAGTATTTTTTGATAGATATTTCTTAGTCAAATGCATGTATGTAGGTTGCCATTTTGATTCCATGTCCATTTCTGCAAAATTTGAGGTCATGAACTTTTAATTATTAAAATAAATCTGACTCATATGTAAAGGTCAGTTTCACAGCAGGAAACAGATGGTCACTTAGAAGGGGTGATAAAAAGAGTTTACTGAAGGGACTACTTATAAAGGTGTGGGCAGGGTAAGGGGAAATCAACTAGAGTTAGTGAAATGCTAGGGACTTGCAACAGCGGAAATCTGTTACTACTGGTACCTAGGACTATAAGAGCAAGGTGTGGAAGCAGTTAATGCAAACTGGCACAAGCTATCACTCTAAAAGAGTCATATGACAAAAGCTTTGGTAGCTGATAGAGGAAAGCTGCCATTGCCAGACTATGACCAAACAGAAACCATGTCTTTCTCCTCCCCTCTTCTAGTCCTCTGCCATTATATCTCATTGGTTGAACTCAATAGGAAGCTAGAAGGCAAGGAACCTGGTGATGCAGTCCATAAAGACAGAGCATGATGGAGAGGAGTGGAGAGTGGATTTGTAAGAGTGGAAAATATACAGCACACAATACTATCCTAATACCTAATAAAAAGGCAGAAAAGATGGTTGTTTTTTAAAAATTGATGTAATAAATGATGCAGGTGGATATAACCTTATAGAGGAGAATTTGGAGCATCTAGCAAATTCGTCTAATCTCAAAAAATAAACTGGCAAAAATACAAAATGATATTTGTACAAGGATATTCATTGCCAATAATTGTAATAGTAAAAGAATGAAGGCAATCCCAATGTCCATCAATAGGTAACTGGTTGAATAAACTATGGTACATTCATACAATGGAGTATTATGCCGCTATAAAAATGAATAAAAATAATTTCTATATACTTATGTAAATAATTTCTAGGACATATTGCTAAGTAAAAAAAGCAAAGTACAGAAAATTGTTTCTTGGATGCTATGTTATGCTTAATAAAGGGAGTTATATGAATATGTAAACATATTTGCTTATATTACCAGTGGTAATGAAGGAACGATAAACCAAAAACCAATAAAAATGGGGTTCTATAAGGAGAGGAAAGCACAGGGAGAGGGGCAGGGATGGAAATAGTTCCAGAGAAGGAAGAATTCCAAATTGAAAATGACCTGCTTTGTTTTCTGTTAATCCATCCTAGAATACAAAGAAAATTACTAAAAGGATTATATAATGGACATGAAAAAATTTGAATTTTTCTGCTCATGGCATTACCATTAGATTTTATTTTGCAAAACTGGACAAATTATATTTCTTTGAAGACTGGATAAGAATTGTGGTAAATCAAAACAATGCATTATTTACATATTTATAGAGAGCTTAATGATATTCACAAACAATTCTAGAAAAAATTGTTAATTGTTTTTGTCTGAACAGTTCAACAAATATGCTGGCCCATATTAGTTGTTCTTCTGCGAGAGAATGCACTGGTTCAAGGACACTTCAAATGAGAGAGCTGAGCTAGAAAGCTCTTTTTTCTGCTATTACTCTCTAATATTTGTAAATAGTAACAAACTATTAGTAAAAAATAACAACAGCAGCAACAACTCTTCCCTTTAAAAGATTATTTTGGAGGTAGAGATGTTCCTAATTTACATTTTTATACATTTGGATTCCAAACACAAATGTCTTACTGTTCAGAAGTCATCAAATTGCAGAAAATCATAGAGTGCTTTTGGCATCTGCCAAGTACCTGAAGTTTGCCTTTCAAATGGATGAATACAGATTCTGTGTGGTTATAAGCAGGGTTTAACTGGAGCAAGGATGTAGATAATACTCTTTGCTCTTACTTGAGGAGGCATGGGAGATATGTACTTCAGTGGAATTAGGAAGAGTAAACCATTACTTTTCTGATGAAAGGAGAAAAAAGTCAAAATAATTCAGCAAAAGATATATGATTTATGCAATTATAAATAATATGTTTCTAAACTTAACATGACTGAAACTTGAAAAATTGAAAAATATTAACTTGAAAAGTAACAAATCATTATTTGTTCATTTGGTTAGAAGCCTATGTAGTTGGACTTAAGATGTGATTTCTATGTGGATTAGTTACTATTTCTCTGTTCCACGGCCACAGTCTATACCAATGTTTTTCAAATTGCAGGTCATAACCCATTATTAAATCCTGAAAAAAAATTAATGGAAAGTGACTAGTATTTTTAAATGAAATAGAAAATATTTTGAATAGGATGGAGAATATCAGAGTGCTTTGTTTATAGTAAGGATAAGTATCAATTTCTGAAACTCGTTTTGGTTACGTATATATGAATATGTGACTATGTTATGATATGTAAAATGTATTTCTCACTAGGAGTCATGCCCCCCAAATTTTTAAAACATTTTCCTCTACTACTTACTGGAATAAATCAACTTATAAACGTTCCCCCCAAGATATAGCAAGGGTAAATTTTATTGAGGGGCAGTGTAATGTATTTGCATTATCTTCCCTACACAGTGCTACAATTTGCTCCTAAGTGAATAAATAACATGTGGAAATTAGGGTGCATTAATGTTTCTGATACTCAACAAATCTAAAGCAAGTAACGCAGTACAAAATTAAGTTAAAATTTATCTTACTAGCATATTTGGGGTAACCACGAAGTCTGGTAACCAGTGCTGTATGCCCCTCTGTGTTCCCTTAATCATAGCCCATGTTTACTTGATCTTGGCAAAAACAAGGACTGGAAATGCTCTATTAAAAAATCTTGAATAATATTGAAATAATTTTTTAAATCATAACAAAAGTAGAGAACTTCCAATACAAGTAATCACATTAATTTGTATCTTGAGAATTTTCAGCCTAAAAGATCATACATTTGATGGTTTTATGGAACATCTAGTGAGTATTTAAAAAGCATAATGTATAAGAAGATTCACAATGAGACACACTGAATTATATTCATTTTCTAGCTTCTAGTTATTTTCCCTTTCAAAGAAATATTAAAATCAAGTCATTTCTACTTGCAACTTGTATAGCAATTATCAACTATTTTCAAAATTTAGATGCCACTTCTACTTTTGCTACAAATTTTACTTTACCTCAATTTCTTTCCATTAGCAATTCAAGAGAATTATCTTTATTTGAGGGCAGCACATACTTTATATGAAAAAAGGAGAAGAGCCATTTTGGATAATTGAAAATGGTTGAAAATTGATTCAGTCCTTGAAATAAAAATTAAATGTTTTATTGTATAGGAAAAACATCTTCTTATCTTCCATATAAAACTTTTCCTTTTGCAATTGTTTTTAAGAGACTGCCATTGTAACAAATAGTGAAATAGCACTCCTTCTGACCTTTGAAAATGGACACATGACTAAGGTTTTGACATTCTGCCTAACAACATCTCAGAAGGCAGAGATGTATTTCAATGTGACATATTTTTGCATATGTCTTGTACAGATGATACATTTGATTTGTAAATCTATCAATAACAGCTCTAAATAGACTGAAACTTGCATTTGTCTGGTTTAGGAAAATTATGTAAATCCTGTCTTTATATTTTTTATTGCTTTTATTGCTCAAACTGACAGATTTTTTAAACTTTGCCAAAGAGCAGCAATGGCCTCTGAATCCTATGTTCATTTTAATTTATTCTCTAATTTTCTCTCATACTGTATATTTCTTTAAGTCAGATTTCAGACACTTTGCTCTGACCTGTTTCAGCACATCAGAAAGACACAGGACCATAGGCTAAAAAACATGTCCTTCCACTGACATGTATATTTTGCTGTGTGAAGCACATGAGAGCTGGTCTTCCTAGGTTGCAATATATCTATCATAATTTACCTGAAAGTACTGATTTGTAAAACATGGAGTCCAAATCTTTGTTTTTTTCAAGGACTTGAGAGTAATTAACCATTTTAATTTTATTTGTTTATTTATTTGTTATGAATATTCATGAGATACAAAGCTGATTGTCACCCCTCGTGCCCAAAATGTGAAGGCCAGATTCATACTGGCAGCCTGCCCATTACCACAAATTGTGTTTGTACCCTGTGTCCCCCACCCAATTAACCCAACCTGCCTCCCCCTCCTCGTTGCCTCCTCCACTCCATTTTGTATACCAAGGTATGTTCTCTCTATTTGTAAGTCCAAACTGTGGTCTTTCCTTCCTTCCTTCTTTCTCTCTTAGCTCCCACTTATGAGTGAGTACATGTGGTATTTATCTCTCTGTGCTTTGCTTATTTCACTCAACATAAGTTTCTCCAAGCTCATCAATGTTGCTGCAAATGGGAGAATTTAATTCTTTTTTATGGCAGTGTAGTATTCCATGGTATATGTATACCACAATTTCCTTATCCATTCATCCATCAATGGACATTTAGGTTGGTTCCATGTCTTGGCTATTGTAAACAGAGCTGCGATGAACATGGGAAAGCAGGTATCCCTTTGACATGATGATTTCCATTCCTCTGGGTATATACACAGAAGTGGGATTGCTGGATCATATGGAAGATCTATCTATAGTTGTTTGAGAAACCTCCATACTGTTTTCCATAGTGGCTGTACTAATTTACACTCCCATCAACAGTACAGGAGCATTCCCTTCTCACCACACCCTCGCCAGCATTTGTTATTCACCATCTTTTTTAATATAGCCAATCTAACTGGGGTGAGGTGGTATCTCAGTGTAGATTTTAATTTGCATTTCCCTGATGACTAGTGATGTTGAGCATTTTTTCATGTACCTGTTGGCCATTTGTATGTCTTCCTTTGAAAAATGTCTATTCAGCTCCTTTGCCCATTTTTTAATTGGGTCATTTGTCTTTTAACTGTGTATTTGCTTGAGTTTTTTGTATATTATGGATATTAATCCCTTGTCAGATGTATAGTTAGCAAAAATTTTCTCCCACTCTGTAGGTTGTCATTTCACTCTGTTGATTGTTTCCTTTGCTGTGCAGAAGCTTTTTAGTTTGATATAGTCCCATTTGTTGATGAGAGTGTGAGTGGGCATCCTTGTCTCGTTCCTGATCTTAAGGGAAAGGCACTCAGTTTTTCCCCATTCAGAATGATAATGGTGGTGGGCTTGTCATAAATGGCTTTTATTGTGTTGAGATACTTTCCTTCTGTACCTAATTTGCTGAGAGTCTTTATTATAAAGCAATGTTGAATTTTGTCAAATGCTTTTTCAGCATCTATTGAGATAATCATATGGCCTTTGTCCTTGAGTTTGTTGATGTGATGTACCATATTTATTGACTTTTGTATGTTGAACTATCCTTGCATCCCTGGAATGAATCCTACTTGATCATGGTGTATAATTTTTTTTAATGTGTTGCTGTATTTTGGTTGCTAATATTTTGTTGAGGATTTTTGCATCTGTGTTCATCAATGATATTGGCTTGCAATTTTCTTTTTTTGTTGTGTCTTTATCAGGTTTTGGTATCAGAGTTATGTTGGCATCATAGAACGAGTTTGGGAAAGTAGCTTCTGTTTCAATTTTTTGGAATACTTTGAGGAGAATTGGTATTAACTCCTCTTTAAAAGCTTGATAAAATTCAGCTGTAAAGCCATCCAGACCTGGACTTTTCTTCATTGGAAGATTGCTGATTACTGCTTCAATCTTGTTGCTTGTTATTGGTCTGTTCAGGTTTTCGATCTCTTCTTGGTTCAGTATGGGTAGTTTGTATGTGTCTAGAAACTTGTCCGTATCTTCTAGATTTTAATATTTGTTGTCATACACTTGTTTATAACAGTCTCTAATGATTCTTTGTATTTCTGTGGTATCAGTTGTAATGTTTCCCTTTTCATTTCTGATTTTTGTTATTTGGGTCTTCTCTCTTTTTTTTTTTTGTTAACTTAGCCAATGGTTTGTCTATTTTATTTATCTTTTTGGAAAACCAACTTTTTGTTAATCTTTTCTATTGTTTTTGGGTCTCTATTTCATTTAGTTCTGCTCTGATCTTAATTATTTCTTTCTGTCTACTACCTTTACGTTTGGATTGTTGCTGTTTTTCAAGTTCTGTGAGGCATAGCATTAGGTTGTTTATTTGAAGTCTTTCTGTTCTTTTGATGTAAGCATTTATTGCAATAAATTTGCCTTTCAGTACTGCTTTTGCAGTATCCCACAGGTTTTGGTATGATGTATCTTTATTTTCATTGGTTTCAAGAAAGTTTTTGATTTCCTGTTTAATTTCTTCTTGGACCCATAGTCTTTCAGGAGCCTATTGTTTAGTTTCCATGTATTTGTATATTTTCCAGAGTTTTGCTTATTATTAATTTCCAGTTTTGGACCTGTAGTCCAAATCTTATCAAGATCATGTTGAGGAATTAAAAAGCATTTATATATGTAAATAATTCAGGACTTTTTGCAGACATGAGAATTTTAAAACTTTATTTGATGTAAAACAGAATGTGTGTGAGGTACAGTTTTCCCCGCTTAGACATCTGACTATAATATCTGTTTCGTGTTTTAACACTGCTTTCATTTCATCTTTATAAATAGGAAAACAGTTAACTATGTAACTCCCACCTCATTTAGCAGGCTAGTATCTAAATTCTATGAAGACATTCCTAAGACATTAATAACTAATCAGAAAAGCTCATTGGAAACACATGTTAATGTCTAGGAATGGTGCAACTTGCTATACTATGCTCTTACAGGGGTTTTAACTGTCTTTAATGCTTTACCTAAAGGAAATAGAAAGTATTGTGGTATTTTTTTTCTTAGAATCCTTTGCATTGGCCATCTTAAATTAGAGCACCTGGGAATAGTTATCTATTCTGATTATCATTAAAAAGGTGCTAATAATGTCAACCAAAACATTCTCCAAAGGAATTTGAAAGTTTTATTCCTCACCATGGCTCAATTCCTTCATGTACTCTACTACTCTATTTGAGGATGTCACCTTTCAGTTTGCCCAATAAACAAAGCCACCTAGTAGAAGCTTCCTCACCTACCCTTTCTCTTTGTTTCTTCAGAACATCTCTGACTGTATAACAACCCTCCCAATCATCTTTCCAAATCTCAGAAAAGATTCCCTATTTCTAATGCTAGTCGATAAGTGCTTAGATCAGTGTCATATTCTTTCCTGGCTTCTGGGCCAGGGGGATTTTTCATTTACTTCTTCCCTAGCATCTCAGTTCTCCTCTGTAATGGCACATTACCTTTAACCTTCAAACATACAAAGGTCTAACTGACTTGGAAAGAAAAACGCTAATCTAATTTTGAAGACTCCTCTAATTATAACCTGCGTATCTTTCAATTATTCATTCTGGAACTGGGGAAATAACCATAGGATGTGTTCAAGACCCCAGTGGACCTATGGTGAGATGGACTAACTCCATTAATTATCTGATATCCATGAGCCTTTACTCTGACTGGTGGGTCATAGTCTGCCGGGATTAGTGTCAGTTCAAAGCCAATGTCCAGTAATCTCCCAAAAGTCTGATTATTTCCTTTTCCTCAAGGACTTTTTTGTCCTTTTTTGTGACTTTTTTGCACAGCCACCCTGGTAAAAGGCAATAGATCCCTTTGGGGAAGGCTGTGTGAAAGACAATACATTTTTGGCAGTGTAGCAGTGTCCTTTCTCAAGTGGACCTGGCCTTTCCTTCATTCAAGGGATTCTGGGTTTCTAAATTGGCTCAAGTATGGGAATTAATTGACCATGACTCTCTGTTTTGATAGTTGAAGTTAGACTTCTGTTCACTTGACCTAAAACTTTTTTGCTTATACAGATAAAATAAGAATTTAGTAGACTGCCCATCTATTTCACTTCTAGGGACACCTTGATCAACCAGGCAACACCATAGGTCTATGTGAGTAAGACTATCCTGATTACTGTTTTAACTCTGCTGTCCATATGGTAAGCACACCAATCTTGTCTGCCCATTAAGTGCTATCACTTGGCCCCTGCTCCCCTTGGATCTAATTACCTCCTTGCACTTAAGGATCCCAGTTTGAGGAGAGGACAGCATTTTCCATTTTAATTCCTGACCTACAGAGAAGAAAGACCACAGAGTTCTTCAAGGATACTGGGGTTTCCTTCACAAATTTATTTCGCACAGCCATCAAGTAGGGTGTGTCCTCTGAACCCTCCTGGCATGGGTGAGCAGGCCTTTTATGATATATCCACTTTAACATTTCAATCTCCCTAAACTTTTGGACACTTTCCTCTCCATTATACCATGACATCTCTGACATTTCAACTTCATTTAGTATAGACCATCTTTTGGTCCATGTTTTACCCAACCAACCAAACTCTTAAAGCCCTTTCTATCTCTGAGCTACAACATTGAATTTGGAATCTCTGCTTAGTGAGCCCATATCAATAAATTCAGCCTATACTTCCTTTATATTCCTTCCACCATTATCCCACACCTTTAATATCCATTCCCCAGATTTTTGCCTGTATAAACTGGAAAAATCTTGCAGTCATTTTGGAGTATAGTTAAACTCCTCATGATCCACATTTTGTACCTTACCTTTCATGGCCTGCTGGGGCTTAAGTCTGTTTATAGTTCTAGAAGCAAAAAGGGGTGGTGGGAGTGGGTCCTGAGAAGAATTAGCAGTGTCTTTCAGGACAATGATCTATATCCTCTCTCCCCATTTCTTCGCCATAGATTACCTCATTATTTTCATTTGTTAGGATTGACTTTGGTATTTTCCTTATATGTTCCCCCTGTCAAGGTTACCAATGATCATGTGGTCCAAGTACAACAACATTGGAAGATAATTTTACATGATTTTTTAAAGTCTATGTGTAGCTTCACACTATTGATTCTTCTTTTATTTCTTTTCTCCTTACTCTAATTCTTCATGTATCCTGTTTACAAGAATTACCCAAGATTGAGACATTGCCCTATTTTTTCTCCCTCTTTCTCTGTTCTGTCCATAACTTTTATTTTCAGTACTACAAATTATGGCACTTAGTCAAAGATTGTTTTCTTAATGAAATAAAAACAGGTCCCCAATGTTTGATGTTCCAGTATAGTTGATGGATAGAAATAAATATGAGTTTTTTTTTTTTCTTCTTCAGTATACTCTTTGGCTTTCAAAGAAAACAACAAGAATCTTTTTTTTTTTTTCTAACAGTCATATACTAGAATAAACTTAGAAACATCTTGGAAACTTCATTCATCTTTAGTCGATTTTTTCATTTCTTGTTTTGTGCTCAGTGTTCACTTTTAAGGCAATTTTTACATAGGTGTTTACAACCAGATAAAAGTTGGAAATAGCTTATATCTCACTTAATTCAGTGTTTTGAATTTTGTCCATTCCCACATGGTAAAAATGGATTATAATTAACCCTCCCCTTATTGTTTTATTGAGTACCAAATTAGTGAGTATATTGTTTTGAGTATGTGTGCAATGTTCAAGGGACATAGTCTCTGCCCAGCCATTCTAAAAAGGTAAAAAATATATAGAAGTTAAGTGAAGGTGTAATGCACAGGATCATAATTTTCTATGTAGTTTGAACGAAATGCATTATACTGAAGCAAAGTAATTAGATTTGTCATTTATCTAATAATTGCTACTAATTGCTTTCAAGGGACTAGATCCCTCCAACCCCATTTTTAATGTCAGTGAAATTATTTCACCCTACCGCAGCATTAGTGGTGGTTAATACTAATGATTTTTATATTTTCCTTGTATAGTTCAAAATGTCACCTTGTTAACAAGAATTCTTTATTGGGGATAAAAATGTATGTTACTATGTTGACAGGATAACTGGTTATTTTCTGTTTTTCATCTCACTAACAAAAGATGCTAACTGGAATGTTTGACTGCCTTTGATGTCATGGAAAAATGAAAGGATATTCTTTCTCTGAATATGTGGTCAAATTCATTTTAGATTCCTTTTTAAATCAACACTTAATAATCAGATAGTCTACTCATGCACAAGTAGATTTAAACTGAATTAAACTCCTAAATATTAGATAATATTGTTTTATTTTTTGAAATTAAGATAATATGAATGTTATTTAATCTTCTTTCTCCCCATTCCACAGAGAAATGATGAAGAGGCCATTGTGGATAGAGGTGGAACTCGTTCTATTCTCAAAACACACTTTGAGAAAGAAGATTTAGAAGGTAAGGCATTCTTTTTCTTGGGATAGCTATTGTGTGCTTTCCAAATGTATTTCACATTGTAGAGAATTGCAAAAGTTGGTATCAAAGTAATTGTGGTGCAATAGTGAAGGGTAGATATGATTATTTTGGTGCGGTCTGGAATGCCAATAGGCAGACCTGCAAACAAAGAGAAGCATTCATTCATCCAACATATTTAACATATATAACATTGTACATATTCCGGGCACTGTGTTGTGCGCCAGTCTTTCAATAATCCTTTCTTCATGGAATTACAATCAATTGGGGAATAAAAAGAAAACATGGTGACATATCAGCATATCAAGTGTTGTGTGAAAGGTGAATACAGGGCAGGAGGGACATCTAATTTAACCTGTGTTGTCAGAGTAGGCTGTCACAGGAAAAGAATTAAGAACAATTGACATGCTAGTTTTTCTCATATATGTATGTATGTATAAATGAGAGAGGTAGTGGCACCATTTACATGTGATCTTGTCAATAGGAAAAAGGACAGATATTCAACAGGGAGGTAGTATGGTCTAGTGGTTAACTCTATAGGCGCTGGAATCAGAGTGAACTTAGTTCAAATACCAGTTCTGCTCCTTATTTGCTGTAGAATCTTCTGCCAGCCAGTTAACTTCTTTGTACCTCAGTTTTCTCAACTAAGAGTAACAATGGAATATATTTCCTAAGGTTTTTATGAGAATTAAGGGGAAAGTACTTTGAATGGTACCTGGCACGAGAGTTACAGAAATACTGACAATTGTTGTTACATCACAATTTAATGTACCCACAATGTTAGCTCATTTTTTTTTTTAACAAGAAATTGTTACTGGTGAGATTCAAGGTATATAATATTAGTCATCTTTTGATTGAAAAGTGAAACCCAGGTAATCTTAAGTACAAATAATTAGAGACACCTCTTAATAACCCACTGAGCTGAGAAGTAAGATCTTTTTCACTTTAAGCATTGTAATGTAACCATTTAGGTTACAATTAAATTTATTGTTCTTGGATCTTACCTTTAGCCACAACAGTTATATAACAGGAGAGTTAATATAATATTTAGAAACAACTTTCAAAAACTATACCTTCTGTTCCTTACATTTTGTTTGGTGCACAGAAAATACTCAGGTGCGAAAAGGTTATATTTATTTGGTGGGCCTAATGATTTGTTGTGCTATCCACATTCATTACCTAAATTGAAGGGAGCAAAAACTTGAAAAATCTAAGCTGGTAATGAAGAATATAAAAGTAATTTCTCTTTGGATTCAAAATATCATTGTATTACATTTTTTTCAACTGCATATTTACCTTTCTGTTCATGTCATGCCCTGACAAGCTATGCTTATATTCACTAAAAACACACCCAAAAACCTAACAAAGCAAGAAGTTAGCCTAGAAATATACAGATGCTCCTCAGTTCATGATGGGGGTTATAATCTGATAAACCCATCTTAAGGTGAAAATACCAAAAGTCGGAAATGCATTTAATACACGTAACCTACAGAACATCATAGTTTATTTTAGCCTTGCCTACCTTAAATGTACTGGAACCATTACATTAGCCTAGAGTTGGGCAAAATCATCTAACCATAGCCTATTTTTAATAAAGTGTTGAATATCTCATCTAATTTACTGAATACTGTACTGAAGGTGAAAAACAGAATGGTTGTGTGGATTCTTGAAATACAGTTTCTACTGAAAGCATATCACTTTTGCACCATCGTTAAAGTCAAAAAATCTTTAAGTCAAACCATCTTGAGTTGGGGACCATCTGTATTTAATTCTGGGGAAAAGTCATTTTGGGTTTAAAGATTGTGATGGATAATCCACACATAGTACTGAAAATTAGGAGCTAATAATTTATAAACAATTACAGTAAAATACTGAATGGGCCTTTTGGATGAAAAATACATAATACAAAAATAAGATTTACTAACGTAATTTTAATTATTGTTTCTACATATATTACATACATTTTCTTTTGTTGGGCATGGCTAGGGAATACACGTGTTAGTGTACAATGTTTATTAAAAGAGATTTCTGATTGGTAGAACACAAATGGATTAGCCAGATTTTGTTCTGTTTACTGTTGTCTATAGTGCGTGTTTTAACCCCAGAAGCTAATAATTGTGGCTAAGTCATTGGTAATAGTACATTTTAGCATTTTGAAGGAAAATAGGAAAAAACCTCACTTTTATTGATTTTCTAATGTATGTTCTCTCCCCAGCCCATGCTAAATAGCCCATATAAATTTGCGTACATTTGAGGATGCTGTGAAGGGTCCTATTGTGATGCACACAAAAACTTGTAGATCGATTAGTAGTTCTGGATTGATCACCCAGAATTAGAAAATAATGCAGGGGTGATGTGATGGATGTCGTGATTCAGGAAGAATCAATTGGCAGCATCATATAAAATGAGAAAGTAGGAAAGCACCAGTCAGAAAGGTAACATTACTGAGAGTAAGGGTGGTGGTAATTCCTCCATTCAAGTAATTAAAGGAAAAGAAAAGAACTACACTTTTTTTTCCCTTAAATGGATTAATTTATTTGATTTTTAATTGAATAAACAATATTTTTTTAATAAATGGATAACTAAACCCATAGAAATAGAAAACAAAAAATTAAGAAATCTAGACCATGTATATTTCAGTCCTCTTGTATGTTGTTGCTATGAAAGTCCTTTGAGGCTAGTTTTCAGCATCTGGAAAAGTCCTTATAGGAAGAAGAGGCTGTAAAAAAGATCTTAAACCAAGATGACCAAGGAACTGGGTGATAGCTGTCCCTCTATATGCTGAGAGTTTTCTGAGGAGCACACTGTAGAGCACAGAAAAATTCCAGATTCTGCAGGAATTGAGCATCAATGTGTCCTTAATGACTTTTTTCAGATTTCTGATAAGATGAATTTCTTTTCTTTCTTTTGATTTTATCATTACACAATGTAAACATTTTTATTTTTGTGTCCCTTTACCAATTTTTCGCTAATCTCTCTTCCTCTATCCCTTTCCCATGTCTTGTGTCCTCAGTTCCATTCTCTAATTTTGAGATTTCAAGGAACTGTTGTGATTGTTGTATCTTTCTTTCTTTTTTTCCAGCTTGCACTTATGAGAGAGGACAAGCAGTATATCTCTTTCTGTATCTGGTTTATTTCACTTACCATAAGTTTCTCTAAGTTCCTCCATGTTGCTGCAAATTGCAATATTTCATTCCTTTTTATGGCAGAGTAATATTCCATTATGCATATATACCACATTTTCCTTATCCAGTTGACAGTTAATGGACATTTAGGTTGTTTCCAACTCTTACTATTGTAAATAGAACTGCAATAAACATGGGAGTGCAGGTATCTCTTCTATATGATGATTTCTCTTTCTTTGGGATGATTTCTGTACACTCAGTAGTGGGATTGCTGAATCATGGCAATTCTATCTGTAGTTTGAGGAACCTCCATACTGTTTTCCATAATGGTTGTACTAACTTATGGTCCCACCAACAGTGCTGGAGGGTTCCTCTTTCTCCTCATCCATGCCAGCATTTGTTATTCTCAGTTTTTTTGATAGTAGCCAGTCTAGCTGGGGTGAGACAATATCTTCATGTGGTTTTGATTTGCATTTCCCTGATGCTGAGTGATGTTGAATATCTGTTATGTCTTTCTGTTGGCCATTTGTATATCTTCCTTTGAGAAATGCCTATTCAGCTTCTTTGCCCATGTTTTTAATTGGGTTACTCTTTTTTACTGTTAAGTTGTTTGAGTTCCTTGTATATTCTGGATATTAATCCCATGTCAGATGCATAGTTTACAAATATTTTGAACCATTCTATAGGCTTTTTGCCTGTTAACTGTTTCTTTTGCTGTGCAGAAGGTTTTTAGCTGATATAATCCCATTTGTTTGTTTTTCCTTTTTTACCTGTCATTTTGGGACCTTGTTCGTAAAGACTTTGCCCAGTCCTACTTCCTGAAGTGTTTCCCCTATGTTTTCTTTTAGCAGGTTTATAGTTTCGGGTCTTACATATGTCTTTAATCCATTTAAGTTGATTATGGTATATGGTGAGAGGTACAGGTCTAGTTTTATTCTTCTACATATGGCTGTCCAGTTTTCACAGCACCACTTATTGAAGAGGCTGTCCATTCCCCAGTGTATGTTCCTGTTGCCCTTGTCAAAACCAGTTGCCTGTAAGCATGTAGGTTGATTTCCAGGTTCTCTATTCTGTTCCATTAGTCTGAGTGTCTGTTTTTATGCCAGGACCATGTTGTTTTGGTTACTATAGCTTTGTAGTATAATTTAAAGTCACATAGTGTTATGCCTCTGGCTTTATTTATTTAGCTCAGAATTGCTTTGGCTATTTGAGGTCTTTTGTTGTTCCATATGAATGTTAGGATGTTTTTTCTATTTCTGTGAAGAATGTTATTGGCATTTGGAGGGGGATTGCATTGAATCTGTAGATCGCTTTGGGTAGTATGGACATTTTCACAATATTAATTCTTTGAATCCAAGGACATGGAATGTTTTTCCATCTTTTTGTGTCTTCTTTAATTTCTTTCAGTAGTGTTTTGTAGCTCTCATTGTAGAGGTCTTTCACCTCCTTGGCTAAATTGATTCCTAGGTATTTTATTTTTTGGGTGACTATTGCAAATTGGTTTGCTTTTTTGATTACTTTTTCTGCTAGTTTGTTATTGGAGTATTGAAAAAGCTACTGATTTTTACATGTTGACTTTCTATCCTGAAACTTTACTGACATTGTTTATCAGCTCTGAGATTTTTTTTTGTAGAGTCTTTAGGTTTTCCTATATATAGGATCATGTCATCTGCAAGCAGGGACAGTTTGACTTAGTCTTTTGCAATCTGGATGTTGTTTATCTCTTTCTCTTGCCTGTTTGCTCTAGCTAGTACTTCCAACACTATGGTAAATAGGAGTTGTGAGAGTGGGCATCCTTTTCTTGTCCTGTTCTCAAGAGAAAGTCTTTCTGCTTTTCCCCATTCCAGATGATATTGGTGGTGGGTTTGTCACATATGGCTTTTATTGTGTTTAGATACTTTCCTTCTAATTTGCTGAGAGCCTGTATCATGAAGGTACGTTGAATTTTGTCAAATGCTTTTTTTCTGCATCTATGGAGATAATTATATGGTTTTTCTCCTTGATTTTGTTGATGTAGTATATCACATTTATTGATTCATGTATGTTGAACCATCCTTGCATCCTTCAGATGAATCCCACTTGATCATGGTGTATAATTTTTTTACTGTGTTGCTGTATTCTGATTGCTAATATTTTGTTGAAAGTTTTTGCATCTATATTCATCAGAGATATTGGCCTTCAGTTTTTTTTGTTGCATTTTTGTCTGGTTTTGGTATCAGGGTGATGCTGGCTTCATAGAATGAGTTTGGGAGTAAGGTCTCTGTTTCAATTTTTTTGGAATAGTTTAAGAGAATTGGTATTAATTACTCTTTAAAGGTCTAGTAGAATTCAGCAGCAAAGCCATCTGGTCCTGGGCTTTTCTTTGTTGGGAGACTGCTGATTACTGCTTCAATCTTGTTGCTTGTTATTGGTCTGTTCAGGTTTTCTATTTGTTCTTGGTTCAGTGTTGGTAGTCTGTATGTGTCCAAAAATTTATCCATTTCCTCCATGTTTTCAAATTTGTTGGCATACAGTTGTTTATAATAGTCCATAATGATTCTTTGTGTTTCTGAGGTATTGGTTGTAATGTTACCTTTTTCATTTCTGATTATTATTTAGATCTTCTCTCTTCTTTTTTTAGCCTAGCTAATGGCTTGTCTATTTTGTTTATCTTCTCAAAGAAACCAACTTTCTGTTTCTTTGATCTCTTGTATCATTTTTGGGATCTCTATTTCATTTAGTTTTGCTCTGTCTTAATTATTTCTTTCTGTGTGCTAATTTTGATATTAGATTGCAGTATTCCACTTTTTAAGAGCTTCTTTAGTAATGTAAATAATATACAATAATTATTTTAAATAAAATAGATTTGGAAATCACTATTGTAGACAAATATATTTTATAAATATAAACTCTTCTTTCAGTTAAGATTTTAAACTTAAAAATTAGTGTTTGTTAGGATTTGTGTGCATATATTTAGCTAACAGAATTACTGGTATAATTTAACATCCTGAGTACAGCTTGTATAAATGCCAAGTGGTTAAAAATATCTATAAATTCTCAGGTGCAATAAATTTAGTAGAAAATGATCATCTGCTTAATAACAACAGCTTGGTGTGATACATTAGTTAATTTATTCATGTACAGTGTACATACTCATTGATATGTCAAAAATATAATTTTCTCCTTCCAAACCTACATTTTTACATATATCTTGTACTATTTTAATCTCTTTTCCTCCTATTACCTAAAGTCAAGAAAATACAATTTTACTAGTTTTCGTTCACCTATTTTTGTACGTCATGCATTCAGTAAATTCTTCAACTCTATCTCAGGGGTGTCTCTTCTCATCCCCTCCTTTCCATTTCCACTGCCACTGCCCTAGTTCTTTTCCTCTTTCTGTATAGTGTGTACTGTCTTTCTACAATCCAGCCTCTTTAATAATGCTACAGTGTTCTCTCTAAGCATACTTATGTTTATTTCTGTAAAACGTAGTGAAGAGCATTGAATCCCTATAATTAGACAACCTAAGGGTTTTGAATAGAGCAAAAATTGTTGAGGTTAGCTAATTTTTATTTTTGGTCTCCAATGTCAGTGTGCGATTAGCACTATCTAAAATGTAAGATTACAAAAAGAGAAATTCATTAATATTCTTAAGTTTCTTTCTTCTATTTGCCCTTTAGTACATGTGTAGTGGATAGTGTTGCCAATTAAAATACAGGATGCCCAGTTAAATTTGAATTTTGGATAAGCAATGAATAACTTTTAAGTATAGGTATGTCCCATGTAATATTTTTCTTTATTGTTTTTTATTTGCTAAATATGGAAACCCTAGTAGTGGATGTTATAGTGAATCATAACTATCTTCCTGTAAGGAATGAGGCACTTATTTCTTCGTTTGCCAGTGGTGTTGCCTGCTGATGGCTCACACCTGAATTCCTCTTCAGGAATTACCTTCAGCTGAAGGGATCTGCTTCTTGTCTATGGGAGGCATCTCCCCTGTGGCATACTAAATTCAATGAATGAACAATAAGGAGTGCAAAATCTTACCACCCTTGCCTCATCTTGGGATGACTCTTAAGGGCTGTCTGAGCTTCATAGTTGCCTGTGAAATCTATTGAGGCCTCTATTGCAACTGCACCATAATTCAACTTCTCTCTGTGTTAAATTCTGCTTAATATAAATCCTCACAGGTGTTACTGCTGATAGCTATATTCAACAAACTCCCTGAATGCAAATCTCTATCTCAGAGTATTTTCTGGGGAACCCAATCCTCCATTGATCATTTCCCACGTCCCTGAATAGTACCAATAGACATACTTGGTAGTTGACAGGACCCTCACATTGGTTCTTCAGCCTGTGGGGTTAAGAAATATAGTAGTGGATTAGAGGGCTCTGAAACTACTTGCTTTGGTCATAGTATTAAATACATGTGAGGAGGAATGGCAGAGTTAGTGCCACCTTTAAAGACCTGAAGTATGTACCAGTCTGGCCACAACAAAAATTTGTCAGATTCTAGAGGACAATAGTGGACTACTTCGAATTCAATCAAGTGGTAGCACCAATTGCAGCTGCTGCTATATCAGATGTGGAATCTTTGCTAGAGTGGGTTAACATGGCCTCAAGAACATGGTATGCAGCTGTTGACCTGGAAAATGCATTTTTTCCCTATTACTATCAAGAAGGATTATCAGAAGTAGTTAACATTCATGGGGAAGTATAACAGTATACATCTAGGGTCTTGCTCCAGAGCTATGTTAACTCTTCTACCTTCTGTCACAATAGAGTCCAAAAGGATTTGAACTGAATGGATGTTCTGCAGAAAATCACTTTGGTTAACTATATTGATCTATTGATCAAACACACAGGAAGTGGCAAGTATGTTGGAGGTCTTGGTAAAACAGATGCATTCTGGAGTCTGTTTCTCCGTGAATTTGATTAAAAGACAACATGAAAGAGAGTGCCACACTACACTGAGACTGGAACTCCAGGGTAGATAGGTGGGGTCAGTTTCCACATGAATCTAATCAAAAGAATCAAGTGCCACTTCAGTTATTCTTAGACACCTCATTCCCCTCTTCATTGTTCACCCTTGTCCTGTCTGGTTTTTCTTACCATGGATGTGGATGCTCGACTTTAAAAAAAATTAACAAATACTTTTTTATTTTTATGTTTCTTTTTTTTTTTTTTTTTTTTGTCGTTTTTTCGTGACCGGCACTCAGCCAGTGAGTGCACCGGTCAGTCCTATATAGGATCCGAACCCGCGGCGGGAGCGTCGCCGCGCTGCCAGCGCAGCACTCTACCAAGTGCGCCACGGGCTCGGCCCTATTTTTATGTTTCTTTAGATATGACCATTGTTGTATCTTCTGCAGGTATAAGGGTAAATTAATGTAGCAAGTCACTGAAAATAGAATGTCCTATTAACTAATTAAATGACCATAAAGAGAAGAAAAATCAATAACTAAATGTGATATGCTGTCATTTAAGCCATTTGACTGATCAATTTCCAATCAAGGCAACACTGTCAAACAAGTAGATTGTTTTTTTCTAATTTTTTTAAAAATATTTTTATGGTGGTAAAAAATGGATAATAAAATTTACCATCCTAACCATTTGTAAGTGTATATAGTTCAGAAGCATTAAGTAATTCAAAAAGTTCATGGAAAGATTTGTATTATCTTTCAATTCTATTTTTCCACAAACTTTTTGAAGTACCCTCTTATATTCACATTGTCACACAATCAATCTCCAGAACTTTTTCGTCTTGAAAATTGAAACTTTATAAACACGTAACTCCCCTCTTCTCTCTCTCTCCAGTCCCTGACAACCACCATTCTCCCTTGTGTTTCTATGAATTTGACTATTTCAGATAACCTCATATAAGTGGAATCATATGGTACTATTTTTTGTGTGTGACTGACACTTCACTTAGCATAATTCCTCAAGGTTCATCCATGTTGTAGCATGTGGCCTTCCTTTATAAGGCCAAATAATATTTCATTCTATGTACCAAATTTTGTTTATCCATTCAACTGATGATGGACTTTTAAGTTGCTTCTACATCTTGGCTATTGTGAATAGTGCTGCTGTGAAGATGAGTGTGCAAATATCTCTTCAAGATCTTTCTTTTTATTCTTTTGACTCTATACACAGAAGTAGAATTGCCGTATCATATGATAATTCTATTTTTTATTTTTTGAGGAACCACCATATGATCCCAATAGCAGCTGAACCATTTTACATTCCTATCAACAGTGCACAAGAGTTCCAATTTCTCCACATCCTTGCTAATATTTGTTATTTAAAAAAAAAATTTTATGGTAGTTATCCTAATGGGTTCGAGGTGATATCTAATTGTGGTTTTGGTTTGCATTTTCCTTTATTAGGATAATTAGGATTATTAGTGATGTTGAGCATCTTTTTATGTGCTTGTTGCCAATTTGTAGAATAACTTTGGAGAAGTGTCTATTGAAATCCTTTGTCCATTTTTTAATAGGAAAATAACTTGAATAGACATTTAACCCTGTTAAACTGTAAAAAGTATAAAAAAATTAATAGGGTTAAATAGAATTCTATTTGTTTCATTGTTCAGTTGTAGGAGTTCTTTATATATTATGGATATTGGCTCCTTATTAGAGATTATTTGCAAATATTTTCTTCCATTTTGTAGGTTGCCTTTTCACTCTGTTAATTGTGCCCTTTGGTACATGGAAATTTTTAATTTTGAAGTAGTTCAATTTGCATATTGTGTTTTCATTGCCTGTGCTTTTGGTGTCATATCTAGAACATTTTTGCCAAATCCAATATTGTGAAGCTTTTCCCTATGTGTTCTTCTAACAGTTTTACAGTTTTGGGTTTTATGTTCAGGTTTTTGATCTATTTTGAGTTGATTTTTGTGTAAGATATAACATGGCTGCTTTTATCCTTCATATTCCTTTATTTCCTAACATTACACCTGTTATTACCTTATTCTTCCCCACAGTTTGAATTTTTCCCCACATCATTTATATATAGCAAACCTATTTAGAGAAAGAAAATGTTATTTCCCATGTTTTTAGAAAACCTCTCTAACATAATTCATGCTAATTTTCTATAGTCTGAGAACACAGAAGAAGCAGTAAAACCTCAGGAATATTATTACAGACTTTCTGTTCAAAAATCTTTTATGTTGCCTCATACAAAATTGGTGCCTTCTCATCTCTTCCATTTGCTAGTGTTTTCACTCCATATAGAAATAGAATGCTTATGCTGCCCATCCATTAGTGTTACCTGATCCCTTCCAAGAGAAGAATTATCTTCCTCCTCCAAACCTCTCTGAGTTTACAACTTTTCTCAATTATTGTTATATATATATGTACTTTCATATCTTATTTTCATTATTTGATTATAGACTCTTTGAGGAATGAATTTTCATCCCACACATCTTTGCATTCTCCCCTGGTATCTAGCAATTTTTCTTAAACTAGATAGATCATCAAATTTTCAAAAGTCAAAGACAAAAAGAGAATTTTGAAAGCAGTGAGAGAAAATTGACTTGTTAGGTATTAGGGAAACTGTATAAGACTATAAGCCAATTTCTAAGCAGAAACTCTGTAGACCAGAGGGAGTGGTATGATATATACAAAGTGCTAGGAGAAAAAAAAATAGCAACAAAGAATACTATACCCAAAGAAACTGTCTTTCAACAATAAAGTTGAGATAAATTCTTTCTTGGACAAACAAAAACTGAGGAAGCTAATTAAGCCAGAACTACCTACAAGAAATGTTAAAGGAAGTTCTTCAACTTGAAATGAAAGGATGCTAAAAAGCAACATGAGAGTATAAGAAACTATAAAACTTGTTGATAATGGTAAATATATAGACAAATAGAGAGCTGTAGTACTATAATAGTGGTGAGTAAGTAACATTTAATTCTACTAAAAAAGTTATGACAAAAGTGCAAAAATGCTTTCAATAACTATAGTACCTTTAATAACTAAAAACTATATTAATTGGTATATAACATAAATAGATATAAATTGTCACAACAATAACATAAAATGTGTATGGGAGGGAGAATTAAAAGGGTTTATATTTTTGGGGACGACCCCGTGGCTCACTCGGGAGAGTGTGGTGCTGGGAGTGCAGCAGCACTCCTGCCGCAAGTTCAGATCCTATATAGGGATGGCCGGTTCACTCACTGGCTGAGCGCGGTCACAAAAAAAGGACAAAAAAAAAAAAAAAGGGGGTTTATATTTTTGTATGTGATTGAACTTAAATTATAATCAAAATAAAATAGATTGCTATAACTCTGAGAGATCTTCAAAAAGTAACTGGAAGGACTCATACTGCCTTTTAATTCTATTTTTCCATGAAATTTTGAAGTACGCTCATATAAACCACAAAGAAAATGCCTATACAACTTACACAAATGAAAAAGAGAAAGTAATAAAAGCTTATCAACACACAATATATCAACAAAACATAAAGGAAGATAGGAAGAGTGGCAAAGACAAACAAAAGTACTACTAGATTAACAGAAAACAGTTGACAAAGTGACAATAGTAAATTTTCCCCTATTGATTATTAGTTTAAAATTAAATGGATTAAACTTCACAATCAAAATGAAGAGAGTGGCTAAATGAATTAAAAAGGTGACCCTATTATGTTCTGTCTGCAGGAAACTCACTTCAGATTTAAGGAAAAATACAGGCTGAAAGTGAGAGAATGAAAAAGATATTCCATGAAAATGTCAAAAAAGAGAGTGTAGGGATAGCTACACTTATATCAGACAAAATAGAGTTTGTCAAAAGCTATAATGAGAGACAAAGAAGAAATTTATTTATTTTGTAATTAACATGTATTTGTTGTATATATTTATAGAGTACAGAGTTGTATGTCAATACATGTCTACAATATGTGCTGATCAAATCAGAGTAATTAGCATATTCATCATCATAAAAATTTATTATTTATGATGAGAAGATTTGAGCTCCTTTCTTCTAGCCACTTGAGAACATAAAATTATTGTTAATTATAGACACCTAGTAGTACTGTAGATCATTAGAATTTATTTTTCCTATCTAGCTGTGATTTTGTATTCAGTAATCAATCTTTTCCTATATCCCCTGCCTTGGATGTTTCCCAGCCTCTAAAAACCACAGAAAAGGACATTTTATAATGATAAAAGGATCAATTCACCAGGAAGATATAACAATTATGAATACTAATGTAGCCAACATTAGAGCATCTAAATAAATAAGGCAAACATTAACAGATCCTCAACAGAAGTAATCAGCAATACAATAACAGTAGAAGACGTTAGTACCCCACTTGCAAAAATAGGTAAAACACCTCGACAGAAAATCAGTAAGGAAATGGAGGACTTGAGCAACACTATAGACCAAGTGGATCTAATAGACACATAAAGAACATTTTACCCGATAGCAGGAGAATACACACTCTTCTCAAGTACATGCACAATATTCTCTAGACCATATATAAGGCCAGAGAATAAGTCTTAATAAATTAAGAAGATCTAAATTATACTAAGTATCATTTCTGACCACAATGGGATAAAATTAGAAATCAACAGCAGCAGGAAAAGTGAAAAATTCACAAACGTGGATATTAAACAAAACACATTTGAACAACCAATGTGCCAAAACAAAATCAAAAATAAAATGAGAAAATATCTTGAGACACATTAAAATAAGAATACAACCTACCAGAACTTTTGAATGCAGCAAAAGCCATAGTAAAAGGGAAATTTATGAAGGCCCAGGAGGTAAGTGCCCACAGGACCAGCAGAAGCCAAGGTGAACTGAGACTCATTTGGCACTGGGGGCTCAGTCTTAGGCACAGAGGGAAGTGCTCATAAGACCAACAGGTGCTGAGGTGATCTGAGACCCACACAGCACCAGGGGTTCAGTCTAAGGCCTGGGAGGGAAGCACCCACAGCCCCAGTGGGTGCTGAGCTGAGTCAAGTCTGTGTGGCACCATGGGCTCAGTCTACGGCCTGGGAGGGAAGCTCCCACAGCCTGAGCAGGCACTGAGTTGAGCCAAGACCTGCACAGTACTGGGAACTTAGTCTAAAGCTTGAGTGGGAAGCTCACACAGCCTGAGCAGGCACTGAGGTGAGCTGAGACCAATGAGGCACCAGGGCTCAGTCTAAGACCCTGAAGGGAAGTGCCCACAGGCTCAGCAAGTACTGAGGTGAGCCAAGACCCACATGGTACTAGGGGCTCAGTCTAAGGCCATGGAAAGCCAGAACAGGAGACAGGTGGTATAATATAGCCACTAGCATACCTACTGTTGCTGAAAGGACAGTTCACCATCACAGTAGCAGCCAGGGCCACTCTACATGCAACTTGTCACTCAATCAACTACATTGATAAAAGAAAAGTCACCAGTAGAGCCTTCAAATAGAGGAGGAAATCTTTATTCTCATAGTCAACCCCTACTTCTTCTATAAGTAATAGAAGAAGCAAGTTCTCTAACAGATGACCAAACATCAATGAAAAAATACTAGAACGACAAACAAACAAGAAAATATGACACCACTGAAGGAATGTAGTAATGCTTAAATTTCAGACCCCATGGAACAGGGAAACCTTGAAATGTGTGAAAAGGAATTCCAAGCAATGATCTTAAGAAAACTCAAAGAGATAAAAGAAGACTCAATTAGAGAACACAATGAAACAAGAAAAAATATCCAGAATGTGAAGGAGGAATTTACAAAGAGATTAATACCTTAAAAAAGACTGTAGTAGAACTCCTAGAAATGAAAAATTCACTCAGTGGGGGTGGGGGGGAAGCTAAAACACAACAGAGAGCTTGAGCAGCAGACTAGAGCAAGCAGAAGAAAGAATTCCAGATCTTGAAGATGGTCTTTTTGAAATAAACCAGGCAGAAAAAAAAAAAAAAGGAAAAATGAATTAAAAATAATGAAGAAAATCTAAGAAATAGCAGACAACCTTAAACGCTCTAACATCCAGATTGTGGGTATTCCAAAAGGGAAGGAGAAAAGGTTTTGAAAACCTATTCAAGGAAATAATAACAGAAAACTTCCCAGGTGTAGGGAGAGATGCAGACCTTCAGATCCAGGAAGCTCAAAGTCCCCAGATATATTCAATCCAAAATGATCTTCTCCAAGACACATTAGTCAAATTTGCAAAGCTCAAAGACAAAGAGAGAATTCTAAAAGCAGCAAGAGAAAAGTGCCAAGTCACCTATAAGGGAACCCCATCAGACTAACAGCAGACTTCTCAACTGAAACCCCAGAAGCCAAAAGAAAGTGGAATGATATATTCAAAATACAAAAAGAAAGTTCACAGCAAGAATTCTTTACCCAGCAAGGCTCTCCTTCAGAAATGAGGGATAAATGTTGTATTTCCCAGACAAAAAAAATTGTTGGGGTTCACCACCACATGACCAGCCCTACAAGAAATTCTCAATGGAGTTCTTCATCTAGAATCTAAATAATGATGATCACTATCATGAGCACACAAGAAAGAGCAAAATCCACTGTTAAAACAAAAATCCAGTGAGAAAGAGAAAGAAGCTAATCATGTCACCTCAAATTTCCAACTAACATTGAAGAAGAGAAATAAAAGGAGAAATAATGATAAAAAGATATTTAGAACTTCAAAACACAAAGCAATTAAATGAAATTGAACAGTACCTGTCAATAACTACCCTAAATATGAATGGATTAAACTTCCCATTCAAAAGACATTGACCGATTGGATTAAAAAGCTAGATCTGAGTATAAGCTGTCTTCAAGAGACCCATCTCACCTGTAGAGCCACACGCAGACTAAAAGTTAAAGGATGTAGAAGGAGTAGCTATTCTTCTATTAGATAAAATAGACTTTAAACCAAAAAACATAAAAGGAGACAAAGAAGGCCACTGTATAAGGATAAAAGGATCTATCCAGCTAGAAGACATAACAATCATAAATATGTGTGCATCCAGCACTGGAGCACCCAGATAAATAAAGCAAACACTCTCAGACCTAAAGAAAGAATACAGTAACAGTGGGTGAACTGAATACCCCTTTCTCGGTATGGGACAGATCTTCCAGGCAACAAATCAACAAAAAGACACAGGATTTAATCTACACCTTAGACCAACTTAACCTGGTAGATATGTACAGAACATATCTCCCAACAACTAAAGAATATACTTTCTTCTCATCAGCATGTGGAACATTCTCCATGATAGACCACATATTAGGTCACAAATTTAGTCTTAGAAAATTTAAAAAAATAGAAATCTCTCCAAGTATGTTTTCAGACCATAATGGACTAAAACTGGACATTAATAACAAGCAAAACACTGAAACTATGCAAATACATGGAAATGAAACAGTAGTCTTCTGAATGACCTATGGGTCCAAGAAGGAATTAAATAGGAAATCAAAAAATTCCTTGAAACTAATGAAAATAAAGATACATCATACCACAACCTGTGGGATACTGCAAAAACAGTACAAGGATGGAAATTTATTGCAATAAGTGCCGACATCAAAAGAATGGAAAGACTTCAAATAAATGACATAATGCTACACCTCAAAGAACTAGAACAAACAACAACAATCTAATCCTAAAGGTAGTGGATGGAAAGAAATAATTAAGATCAGAGAAGAACTAAAGGAAATAGAGACCCCCCAAAACAATAGAAAATATTAATGAAACAAAAAATTGGTTTTTCAAGACAATAAATTAAATAGACACACCTTTAGCTAGGTTAACAACAAAAAAAGAAGAGAGAAGACCCAAATAACAAAAATCAGAAATGAAAAGAGAGGCATTACAACTGATATCACAGAAATACAAATAATCATTAGAGACTAGTATAAATAAGAGAGGCACCCCCCCCAGAGTGGCCCGAGTCATGAGGAGACCACACACCCATGGCGTCAGTGTGTGACCAAGCAGGTAGGCCTTGCTGCCATCAGACCCCATCCTCAGCCTGGCTGAGTGTGCACCAACCAGAGAGGAACCCTCCTGGAGAGGCCAAAGTCCTGCTGAGACCATGTGCCCTGGGGCACCAGTGCATGACCTAGCAGGAAGGTCTCGCTGCTGCCAGACCCCATACCCAGCCTGACTGAGTGTGCACTGACCAGAGAGGCACATCTCAGAGAAGCCTGAGACCCATGGTGACCACGCACGTGAGGTGCCAGCAGGCAATTGAGCAGACACTGAGGCAGCCATGCCAAATTGGCAGCCCCCTAGCAGGATCCTAGCCAGACAATAGTGTCAAACCAGTGGACCATGTAATCCCTTGCCACAATGACTAAACATCAAAGGAAAGATACCAGAAATATGAAAAATCAAGAAAGTACACCACCGAAGGGTAATAACTCTCAAGCTCTACAGAACTCTCAGATCCTACAGAACAAGAAGCCCTTGAAATGTCTGACAAGGAATTTCAAGTGATAATTCTAAGGAAACTGAATGAGATACAAGGAAACTCAGCTAGACAACATGAAGAAATGAGGAAAAGTATACAGGACCTGAAAGAAGAAATGTACGAGGAAATCAATGCCCTGAAAAAGAATGTAGCAGAGCTTGCTGAGCTGAAGAATTCATTCAGTGAAATAAAAAATACAACAGAGAGTTTAACCAGCAGGCTTGCAAAAGCAGAAGAGAGAGCTTCTGACCTTGAAGATGGGTTGTTGGAAATAACACAGGCAGACAAAGAAAAAAAAGAAAAGAAAAAAGGATTGAAAACATTGGAGGACATCTAAGAGAGATATCAGACAACCTTAAGCACTCAAATATCTGAGTCATGGGTATTCCAGAAGGGGAGGAAAAAGGAGATCACATTGAAAACATATTCAACAAAATAGTGGCAGAGAACTTCCCAGGTATAGGAAAAGACACAGATCTTCAGATTCAGGAAGCTCAAAGATCCCCAAATGTATTCAACCCCAAAAGGTCTTCTCCAAGACACATTATAGTAAAATTGGGAAAAATCAAAGACAAAGAGAGAATTTTAAAAGCTGCAAGACAGAAGCATCAAATCACTTATAAGGGAGCCCCAATCAGACTAACATCAGATTTTTCATCACAAACCCTAAAAGCCAGACGGGAATGGGATGATATATTCAAAATACTAAAAAACGGGGATTGCCAGCCAAGAATACTCTACCCCTCAAGGCTATCCTTCAGAAACGAAGGGCAAATAGTATATTTCTCAGACAAAGAAAAACTGCGGGAGTTCACTACCACATGACCACACTTACAAGAAATTCTCAAGGGATTACTGGGTTTGGTACCAGAGAAATAATTACCATTGCCATAAAAACTAAAACAAAACAAAACAAAACAAAACAAAAAACAAATCCCACTAGTAAAATAAAAATGCCAACAATGAAGAGAAAAAAAAAGGTTTATCTACAACCCAAGGAACTAACAAATACAGAAAACAAACAGTAAATCAGAAAGAAAGGAATAAAAGACACTTAAGACATCCAAACAAAAATCAATAAACTGCTAGGAGTAAATCAACACCTTTCAATAACAACTCTTAATGTAAAAGGATTAAATTCCCCAATCAAAAGACACAGACTGGCTGATTGGATTAAAAAGGAGGACCCAACTATATGCTGCTTTCAAGAGACCCACCTCATCTATAAAGATTCAAACAGAGTAAGAGTGAAAGTATGGAAAAATATTTCCCTTGCAAATAAAAATGAAAAACGAGCTGGAGTTGCTATTCTTATATCTGATAAAATAGACTTTAAACTAAATCCCATAAAAAGACATAATGAGGGCCACTAAATAATTACAAAAGGATTCGCCCATCAAGAAGAAATAACAATCATAAATATATATGCCCCCAATGTCAGAGCAGCCAGATTTCTAAAGCAAATTCTATTAGACCTAAAGAAAGAAATAGACACTAATACCATAATAGTAGGGGACCTGAACACCCCACTATATATATTGGACAGATCATCTAGGCAAAGAATCAGCAGAGAAACACAAGATCTAAACAACATTGTAGACCAATTGGAATTGGCAGATATCTACAGAACATTCCATCCAACAACCTCAGAATATTCATTCTTCTCATCAGCACATGGATCATTGTCCAGAATAGATCATGTGTTAGGTCACAAATCAAGTCTCAACAAATTCAAAAAAATTGGAATTGTCCTATATATATTTTTTCAGACCACAAGGGATTAAAATTAGAAATCAATAACTAATGAAATTCTGGAAACTATACAAACACTTGGAAATTAAACAGCATTCTACTGAGTGACATATGGGTCCAAGAAGAAATCAAACAGGAAATCAAAAATATTATTGAACCTAATGAAGGCAATGATACATCATACCAAAACCTGTGGGATACTGCAAAAGCAGTACTAAGGGGGAAATTTATCGCATTAAATAATTACTTCAGAAGAATGGAAAGATGGCAAGTGAACAACCTAACAGTTCACCTTAAAGAACTAGAAAAACAAGAACAATCCAAACCCAAAGTTAGGAGATGGAAAGAAATCATTAAGATCAGAGCAGAACTTAATGAACTCGAAACTCAAAAAACGATACAAAAGATCAATGAATCAAAAAGTTGATTTTTTGGAAAGATAAATAAAATTGACAAACCATTAGCATGGCTAACTAGAAAAAGAAGAGAGAAGACTCAAATAGCAAAAAATAGAAATGAAAAAGGTGATATTACAAATGACATGTATGAAATACAAGGAATAATTTGAGACTACTATAAACAACTATATGCCAACAAATTTGAAAAACTGGAGGAAATGGGTAAATTTCAGGACACATGCAAGCTACCAAAACTGAGCCACAATGATGTATAAAATTTGAACAGACCAATAACAATAAAGGAGATTGAAGCTGTTATCAGAAGGTTCCCCAAAAAGAAAAGCCCAGGAATAGATGGATTCATAGCAGAATTGTATCAAACATTCAAAGAGAAATTGACACCAATGTCTACAAACTATTCAAAAAGAGTGAAACAGAGGCAATTCTCCCAAACTCATTCCATGAAGCAAACATCACCCTGATACCAAAACCAGGTAAAGATACAACTAAAAAAGAAAACTACAGGCCAATATCCTTGATGAATATAGTTGCAAAAATCCTCAAAAAAATACTAGCTAACAGAATACAGCAACACATATGCAAAATTATACACCATGATCAAGAGGGATTAGTCCCAGGGATTCAAGGTTGGTTCAATATACTCAAATCAATAAATGTGATACACCATATCAATAAAATCAAGCACAAGGACCATATGATCATCTCTATAGATGCTGAAAAAGCATTTGATAAAATTCAACACTCATTCATGATAAAGACTCTCTACAAGTTAGGTATAGATGGAAAGTATCTCAACATAATTAAAGCCATGTATGATAAACCCACTGCCAAATATCATCCTGAATGGAGAAAAGCTGAAAGCTTTTCCCTTAAGAACAGGAACTAGATAAGGATGCCCACTCTCACCACTCCTATTCAGCATAGTGTTGGAAGTAGTAGCCAGAGCAATCAGAGAAGAGAAGGAAATAAAGGGCATCTAGATTGGAAAAGAAGAAGTCAAACTGTTTGCAGATGACATGATCCTATATATTGAACAGCCTAAAGCCTCTACAAAAAAACTCTTGGAGTTGACAAATGTTTATAGCAAAGTTTCAAGATACAAAATCAACACACAAAAATCAGTAGCCTTTCTATTCTCCAATTATGAACATGCAGAAAGAGAAATTAACAAAGCTTGCCCATTTATAATAGCCACCAAAAAAATAAAATACTTAGGAATAGTGTTAACCAAGGATGTAAAAAATCTCTATAATAAGAACTACAAACCACTGCTGAGAGAAATTAAAGAGGACACAAGAAGATGGAAAGATATCCCATGCTCTTGGATTGGAAGAATCAACATTGTGAAAATGTCCATACTACCCAAAGTAATACACAAATAGAATGCAATCCCCATAAAAATTCCAATGACATTTTTTTTCAGAAATGGAAAAAACTCTCCACACATTTATATGGAATAATAAAAGACCATGCATAGCCAAAGGAATTCTGTGGGGAAAAAAATAAAGGTGGATGCATAACACTACCTGACTTTAAACTATACTATAAAGCTTAAACAACCAAAACAGCATGGTATTGGCATAAAAACAGACACACTTATCTTTGGAATAGAGTAGAGAATCCAGAAATCAATTCACACACCTACAGCCATCTGGTCTTTGACAAAGGCACCAAGCCTATACACTGGGGAAGAGACTGCCTCTTCAGCAAATGGTGCTGGGGTAACTGAATATCCATATGCAGGAGAATAGAACTAGACCCATACCTCTCACCATATACTAAAATCAACTCAAAATATATTGAAGAATTATGTATACACCCTGAAGCAATAAAACTTCTTAAAGAAAACATAGGAGAAATACTTAGGAAGTAGGACTGGACACAGACTTCATGAATATGATCCCAAAAGCAGGGACAACCAAAGGAAAAATAAACAAATGGGATTATATCAAACTAAAAAGCTTCTGCACAGCAAAAGAAACAATTAACAAAGTTAAAAGACAACCAACAGTGTGGAAGAAAATATTTGCAAAACATACATCTGACAAAGGATTAATATCCAGATTATACAAGGAACTGAAACAACTTTATAACAAAAAAACAAGTAACTGAGTTAAAAAATGGGCAAAAGAGCTAAATAGGCATTTCTCAAAGGAAGATATACAAATGGCCAGCAGACGTATGAAAAAATGCTCAACATCACTCAGCATTTGGGAAATGAATGCTGAAAAACTATACTGAAATACCATTTCACCCCAGTTAGGATGGCTAGTATCCGAAATACTGTGAATGATAAATGCTGATGAGGTTGTGTAGAAAAAGGAACTCTCATACACTGTTGGTGGGACTGCAAAATGGTTCAGCCTCTATGGATAATGGTATGGAAGTTCCTCAAACAATTGCAGATAGATCTACCATACGATCCAGCTATCTCACTGCTGGGAATATACCCAGAGGAATGGAAATCATCAAGTCAACGGTATACCTGTTCTTCAATGTTCACTGCAGCACTCTTTACAATAGCTAAGAGTAGGAGCCAGCCCAGATGTCCATCATCAGATGAGTGAATATGGAAAATGTGGTATATCTACACAATGGAATACTCCTCTGATATAAAAAAGAATGAAATACTGCCATTTGCAACAACATGGATGGACCTAGAGAGATTTATATTAAGTGAAACAAGTCAGGCATAGTAAGAGAAATATCACATGTTCTCACTTATTTTGGGGTCTAAAAATAAATAAACAAATACACAAATAAACTGGGGTGGTGGAGGGAAGAGCACACAACAATTATAATTCCTTGAAGTTGATATGACAAGCGAACAGATATGAGGTTTTTGTGAGGGAGGACGGAGAGAGAAGAGAGAGGGAGGTTTCAGTAATGGACCACAATAATCGACCATATTGTATATTGACAAAATTTAATAAAATTAAAAAGAAAGAGACTATTATAAACAACTGTATGACAACAAATATGAAAACCTGGAATATATGGGTAAGTTCCTGGACACATGCAAACTACCCAGACTGAACCAAGGAGAGATAGAAAACCTGAACAGATTAATAACAAGCAACAAGATTGAAGTGGTAATCAGCAATCTTCCAACAAAGAAAAGTCCAGGTGTGGATGGCTTAACAGCTGAATTCTATCACACCTTTAAATAATAATTAATACCAATTCTCATTAAAGTATTTCAAAAAATTGAGAGAGAAGCTGTTTTCCCAGTCATTCTATGAGACCAACATAACTCTGATACCAAAACCAGATAAAGACACAACAAAAAAAGGAAAATTATAGGGCAATATCCTTGGTGAATATAGATACAAAAACTCTCGACAAAGTATTAGCAATCAGAATACAGCAACAAATCAAAGAATTTAAACAGCATGACCAGGTGGGATTCATCCCAGGGATACAACGATGGTTCAACACATGAAATTCAATCAATGTGATACATCACATCAACAAAATCAAGAACCAAATCCATACGATTATCTGAATAGATGCTGTAAAAGCATTTGACAAAACTCAGCCTCCCTTTATGATAAAGACTTTTAACAAATTATGTATAGAAGGAAAGAATCTCAACACAATAAAAGCCGTCTATGAGAAGTCCACCACCATCATTCTGAATGGAGAAAAACTGAAGGCTTTCCCCTTATGAACAGGAACAAGACAATGATGCCCACTCTCACCACTTCTATTTAACATAGTCCTGGAGGTATTAGCAAGATCAGTCAGGCAAGAGAGAAAATAAAGGGCATTCAGATTGGAAAAGATGAAGTCAAACTGTCCCTATTTGCAGATGACATGATGCTATATAGAGAAAAACCTAAAGACTCTATCAAGAAATTTCTAGAGCTCATTAATAATTTCAGTAACAGTGCACATTACAAAATAAATGCCCCAAATCAGTTGCATGTTTGTTCTCCAATAATGAGCTAACAGAAAGAGAATTCAAGAAAGTAAGCCCATTTACAACAGTCATGAACAAAATAAAATACCTAGGAATCAATTTAACCAAGAGGTGAAAGATCTCTACAATGAGAACTACAAGCCACTAATGAAAGAAATTAAAGACACAAAAAGATGGAAAGATATTCTATGCTCTCGGATTGGCAGAATAAACATTGTGAAAATGTCTGTACTACCCAGAGTAATCTATAGATTCAATGCAATATCCATTGAAATACCAATAACATTCTTCACAGAAATGGATAAACAATCTTAACATTGATGTGGAGCAACAAAATACCCCAAACAGCCAAAGCAAACCTGAGGAAAAAATAAAGTTGGAGACATAACACTACCTGACTTCAAATTATACTACAAAGCTATAGTAACCAAAACAACATGATACTGTCATAAAAATAGACACTCAGACCAGTGGAGCAGAATTGAGAACCCAGACATCACCCTTCAGGCTTGCAACCATCTAATACTGGACAAAGGAAACAAAAACATACATTGGTGAAGATACTGCCTCTTCAATAAGTGGTGCTGGGAAAATTGGATATCCATATGCAGAAGAATGAAACTAGATATGCATTTTTCACCATATACTAAAATCACCTCAAAATGGATTACAGACAAGTATAAGAATGGAAACTGTAAAATTACGAAGGGAAAATATACGTGAAACACTTCAGGAACTAGATCTGGGCACAGAATTTATGAACATGAGCCTGAAAGCAGAAGCAATAAAGGAAAAAGTAAACAAATGGGACTATATCAAACTAAAAAGCTTCTGCACAGCAAAGGAAACAATCAACAGAGTTAAATGACAACCTACAGAGTGGGAGAAAATTTTTGCTTGCTATGTATCTGACAAGGGATTAATATCCATAATATACAAAGAACTCAAACAATTACACAGTAAAAAAAAAAACAACCCAATTAAAAAATGGGCAAAGGAGCTGAATAGACATTTTTCAAAGGAAGACATACAAATGGCCAACAGGTACATGAAAAAATGCTCAACATCACTAGTCATCAGGGAAATCTGAATTAATACCACATTGAAATATCACCTCACTCCAGTTAGACTGGCTGTAATCAAAAAGATAGAGAATAACATATCCTGGTGAGGGTGTGAAGAGAACGGAACACACCTGCACTGTTGGTGGGAGCGTAAATTAGTACAACCACTATGGAAAATAGAATGGAGGTTTCTCTAACAACTACAGGTAGATATTCCATACAACCCAGCAATCTCACTTCTGGGTATAAACCCAAAGAAACGGAAATCATCATGTCAAAGGGATACCTGCATTCTCATGTTCATCACAGCTGTTTTTACAATAGCCAAGATATGGAACCAACATAAATGTCCATCGATGGATGATTGGATAAGGAAACTGTGGTATATATACACCATAGAGTACACACTGTCATAAAAAAGAATGAAATTCTCTCATTTGCAACAACATCGATGAGCTTGGAGAAACATGTTGAGTGAAATAAGCAAAGCACAAGGGATAAATACTGCATGTACTCATAAGTGGGAGTGAAGGACAGAGAGAGAGAGAGAGATAGAGATAAATAAGAGAGAGAGAGAGAGAGATGGAGGGAGAGACAGGGAGGGAGGGAGGGAGGGAGAGAAAGAATAATCACAATAATGCATTGAACTTTCAGAAGGAGAGAACAGATCTGATATGGTAACTAGATGTGGGAGAGGTGGTGGGGATGGGGTTTAGCAAGAAATTGGTTAATACACACAAAGAATGATTATGTTTTGTAATGATGAGCATGTTAATTATCCCATGTGACCATAACACATTGTATACAGATATTGATATTCAACTCTGTACCCACAAATAGATTTAACTAATTTTCTTTCAATTAAAGAAAAAGAATGATTAGATTAGAAAAATGTTATTTCACAACTTCCAGTGAAACAATGAATTTAATAATCATCAATGGTGGTTAATGGGAAATTTGATAGTGGTTGAATCATACTGATGACACAAACTCATGGATCAATCTTAGCATCATTAAAAGTGGGACAAATAGGCATTGGGTGCCCATTGATGTGATGCAGTATCAAGTGCCCAACACTGCTTATGAAATATTCTTTCCTCCCACAAAAAATAAACTTAAATTAAATCATATTTTTAGATTCACTATCAGTTGACAAGAAATATGGGGCATATAGAAACCAGTTAATCAATACTGCAGGATGCAGTCAAAAAGCCCAGGGTGTGGGAAATTCAACAGAAAAAATGATTTATCTCATCAACAAAAATATGGCTTGAAAAAAAGAGGGAGGGTAAATTTAAACAGCAGTGGATGCATCAGAGATATCTCAACCAAATTGAACAAAGGAACTTGTCTGGGTTCTGATGTGAACAAATGTAATGTTAAAAAAAATTTTGGTATTTACCATGATAGTTGGTTGAATTTAATTCTGTTGATAAACTGGGATTCATCCCCGGGATGTAAGGACGGTTCAACATATACAAATCAATAAATGTTATACATCACATCAACAGAATAAAAAGAAATATGATCATTCCAACCAGGTGATTATTTATCAAAAAAAGAATTTGATAAAATCCAACACTCTTTCATGACAAAAACACTCAACATTAGATATAGAAGGACTGTACCTAAACACAATAAAGGCATATATGACAAACCCACAGCTAATATCACAGTGAGTAAGCAAAAACTGAAGGCTTTCCTTCTAAGACCTGGAACAAGACCAGGATGCCCACTTTCCCCACTGTTATTCAGCATAGTAATGGAAGTTCTAGCCAGTGCAGTAGGCAAGAGAAAGCAATAAAGGGCATCCAAATTGAAGAGGAGGAAGTCAAACTATCCCTATTTGCCGATGACTCCACCCAAAATTACTAGAACTAATAACTGAATACAGTAAAGCTGCAGGATTCAACATCAACATACAAAAGTCAGCAGCATTCCTATGGGCCAGTAGCAAAATATCTGAAGAAAAAAATCAAGAAACCCATTCACAATAGCTACCAAAAAAAAAAAAAATGAAATGCTTAGGAATAAATTTAACCAAGGGGGTGAAAGATCAATATAATTAAAGCTATAGAAAATTGGTGAAAGAAACTGAAGAGGACAGAAATAAGTGAAAGGATATCCTATGTTAATGGGTAGAATTAATAGCATGGAAATAGTGCACGGGAAGAATTAATAGCATCAAAATATCAAAATTACCCAAAGCAATCTGCAGATTCAACACAATCCTTATCAAAATATCAATGACATTCTTCACAAAAATAGAAAAAAAATCTTAAAATTTGTACGTAACCACAAAAGACCCTGTATGGCTAAAGCAATCTAGAACAAAAAGAACAAAGGTAAAGGCATCACACTACCTGACTTCAAACTATAATATACTATAAAGCTGTAGTAACCAAAACAGCATGGTACTGGCATAAAAACAAATAGCCCAATGCAACAGAATAGAGAGCCCAGAAATAAACCCACACACTTACAGCCAACTGATTTTCAAGTAAGGTGCTAAGAATGAACATTGTGGAAAGGACAGCCTGTTCAACAAATGGTGCAGAGATAACTGGATATGCACACGCAGAAGATTGAAACTATACTTCTATCTCTTACCATACACAAAAATCAACTCAAAATGGATTAAAGACCTAAATTTGAGACCAATACTATGAAGCTATATAAGGAAACATAGAGGGAACACTATGTAAAATTGGAGTGGACAGTGCTTTTTTGAACAAGACTACAAAGGCACAGGCAACTAAAGCAAAAATAGACAAATGGGACTACATTTAACTAAAAAGCTTCTGCACAGCAAAGAACTCAATACACAAAGTGAAGAGAAAACCTATAGAATAGAAGAAAGTGTTTGCAAACTACATCAGACAAGGGACTAATATCCAGAATATGTAAGGAACTCAAGAAAACAGAAAAAAAAAAAAGAAAAGAAAAAATTAACATTGTTCCTTATGCCAGTTAAAAAATGAGCAAAGAACCTGAACAGACAGTTTTCAAAAGAAGACATGCAAATGGCCAACAGGCAAATGAAAATATGCTCAACATCACTAATCATCAGAGAAATTCAAATTAAAGCCACATCGAGATATCATCTTACTACAGTTAGAATGGTTATTATCAAAAGACAGAAAATAATAAATGCTGGTGAAGATGCAGAGAAAAGAAAACTCTCCTACATTATTGGTGGGAATGTAAATTAAAACAGCCACTATGAAAAACAATACGGAGTTTCCTCAAAAAACTAGAAATAGAACTACCGTATGACCCAGCAATCCCTCTACTGGGTATATACCCAAAGGAAATGAAATCAACATAAAGAAGACACCTGGACTCCCCTGTTTATTGCAATTCTATTCACAATAGCCAAAAGATGGAATCAACCTAAATGCCCACCAACATATGAATGAATAAAACAAAACTGTGGCATGTGTACACAATGTAATATTATTCAGCTATTAAAAAAATGAAATCTTGTCATTTGCAGCAACATGGATAGAACTGGAGACTATTATGTTAAGTGAAGTAAGCCAAGCACAGACAGAAAAATGCCTCATGATTACGTTCATATGTGGACTCTAAAAAAAAAAAAAAAAATTGGTTCTCATAGAAGCAGAGAGTAGAATGGTTACCAGAGGCCATGAAGGGAAGGAGAGGTGGGGGGAGGGGAAGTGGTGGATTAATGGGTACAAAGTTACAGGTAGATAGAAAGAATAAATTCTGGTGTGCCGGGGTGACTACAGCTAATAATTTGTATTGTACACTTCTAAATAGCTAGAAAAGAGGATCTTGAGTATAATGACCACACACACACAAAAGATAAATGTTCAGGAGATGGAAATGCAATCTACCCTAAGTGAATCATTGTGCAATGCATACATGTATTGAAACAATAAGCTGTATCCCACAAATATGTACAATTGAATTATAATATAAAAACATTTGAGACAATAATTTTTCCCACAAGAAAAACTTGGGCATATTTACTCACTTTTTCATGACTATTTTTAAAAAATTGAAACTATTTTATTATGAAGCAATAAAGAATTTAATATTTAGTTGGTACTCATATCACAGTAGTTTGCCAAATGATTTTACGAAAGTTTGAAAAGTTTTATAATTAGTAAATTCCCATTAGACTGTGATTTATTCCCATAAATAGGAAAGCCACTCTCGCACTGGAGATTAGTTTTATTATAGCCTCATGATCTTTTATTTTAAATTCTCTTCTCTGCTGCACCACAAAATGAATGATCTTATTGTTTTATTTCAAATGTCTTCTCTTTTAAAAAGAAAAAAAAGACATTTTTTCCCTGCTATTATTTGTTAACTTTTGTGCAATTTAGTATTGTTGATATAGGATTAATGTCAACTGATGGGCAATTCTAAGTGGTATTTGGTCCACTGGTAATAACTAGTGGAGTGGAAGATAACCTACTGATTGTGAGAAAATAATTGCAAACTATACATCCAACAAGGGATTAATATTCTAGAAAGTACAAGGAACTCAAACAACTTCACAGTAAAAAAAAAAAATCCAATTAAAAAATGGGCAAAGGAGCTGAATCTTTCAAAGAAAGACGTATAAATGGCCAACAGGTATATGAAAAAATGCTCAACATCACTAATAATCAGGGAAATGCAAATCAAAACCATACTGAGATATTATCTCACCCCAGTTAGACTGGCTATTATCAAAAAGACTTAAAAAATGCTGGTGAGGATGTGGAAAAATGGGAATTCTTCTGCACTGTTAATGGGACTGTAAATTAGTATAGCCATTATGGAAAACAGTATGGAGGTTTCTCCAGTAACTAGAGATAAACCACCATGCACTGTAGCAATCCCACTTCTGGGTATATACCCAAAGGAATGGAAATCATCATGTTGAAGGGACACCTGCACTCCCATATTCATCACAGCTCTACTTACAATAGCCAAGTTATGGAACCAACCTAACTATCCATTGGTGAATGACTGAATAAGGAAAATGTGGTGTATATACACAATGAAATACTACTCAGCTATGTAAAATGAAATTCTGCCATTCTTAGCAACATGGAAGAGCTTCGAGAAAATTATGTTAAGTTAAGTGAGCCAGGCAGAGATATAGAAATATTGCATATCCTCACTCATAAGTGGGAGCTAAGAAAGAAAGAAAGACCACAATAATACATTGATCTTTCAGAAAGAGAGAACAGATATATAATAATTACATTTGGGAAAGAGAAGAGGGAGTGGGGTTAAGAAGAAATTGGGTAAGGGACGCAAAGAATAATTATGATTTGCAATAAGGAACATTCTAATAATATTAATTTGATCATCACATAGTGTATGGAAATACTGTTAATCATCACTATACCCCTAAAATGTGTATAATTAATTATAATTCAATTAAAAAAACTGTGCAGAAAAAAATAAATTGATGCTGTAAAAAAAGAACAACAGGGCCGAGCCCGTGGCGCACTCGGTAGAGTGCTGCGCTGGGAGCGCGGCAACGCTCCCGCCGCGGGTTCGGATCCTATATAGGAATGACCGGTGCACTCACTGGCTGAGTGCCGGTTACGAAAAAAAAAAAAAAGAACAACAATAGAATCAATATTATGAACATAATATTAATTGTGCGTTGTGAACAGACACATAATTATAACTAAATTGTGTATAAATGGAATTATGACACAGTTTATCTTTTAAAGTGCTTTCTTTCATTCGGAAAAATCAACATCTTTCCATGTTAATAAGTGTAGATATTATCCATTTTAATTTTGACGTAACATTTCATTGCATGGTTATGCCTTGCTTTGTTTAACCAATCTCTTATCAATAGACATTTTGATTGTTTCTCATTTTTCTCTTTTAAACTGAGCAGGTTTGAACATTATTATATTGCATCTGTGTGTGTTTGATGATCTTTCTGATGTCAATTCTCAGAAGGACAATCAATGAATCAAAATGTTATAAAGTTAAAATTTTGATACATGTTTTTGCATTATCTTCCAGAATGATTGCTACCCATATTTACTCCTACTAACATAATGTGAGAAGTTCTAATTTCTTTAAGACTTTGACAACCCTCACCTATCTTTTAAATTTTGGTTTCTTTTCACATTTATCTTTGATTTTTTAAAATTCTTATTCTTCATGCTCTTGCTGGATGATTTACTTCCTGAAGTGTTGTTTCCATCTATAAATGCTGGAGGAGTTAATATGGATATAACCAAAATGCTGTAGGTGTGTCTTGTGGCCTTTTATACATAGAATATACCTAACACAGACACACTGAAGATGGCTATGATTGCAACAGAAGTCTAATACATCTAATACATTAGTTGAGGAAAATGCTGTGGAAATACTTTGAAAGAACGTGATTGCTAATTTAAAGTATTTGAAAGATTGCTATGTAGAGGATGGTATATCTTTCATTTTGTTACATGGAAATAGTAAGATTTCATAAAAGAAAAAAAACTAAGTAGGTAAAATTGCCCAAGAATTGATAAGGATAGTGTATTAGTCCATTTCTGTTGCTTATAACAAAATACTCGGAACTGGGAATTTTATAAAGAAAGCAAACTTTATTGCTTACAGTTTCTGAGGCTGGGAAGCCCAAAGTCCATCTGGTGGTAGTGATAATGACCCAGGGGTCTCACGTTGCAAGACGGTGGAAGCAGAGAGAGCAGAAAGAGAGAGACAAAACTCTCCTCTCTCTTCTTTTAAAGCCCTCAGAACTGTGCCCCTGCCCACCCTTTTTAAGCCATTCACTACGGCATGGTCCTACAATCTAATCACCTCTTCAAGGTTCCACCTTTCAATTACCACAACAGGATTCTCCACCCTCTTAACAGTCACAGTGGGAGCCAAGTTTCTAATTCATAAAACTTGGGGGACACAATTCTAGCTTCAGTGAGTTTTGGGGGGACATAATTCAATCCCCTACAGATACTTAGCAATATTTAGTTATAGAAATGTTGTGTTAACTTCTTTAACCCCAGTTTAATTCACATGTTAAAACGAGAGGTTTCAACCAAATTATCTCTACATTTTCTAGCTCTAAATTCTGTAATCTTTAAGTGAACTTCTAGAATATACTGTAGAAAAACAAATACTTCATGATCTCACTCACATGTGGAGTCTAAAAAAATAGATCTCCTAGAAGCATGGAGTAGAATGATGGTTACCAGGGGCTGGGGCAGTTGAGTGGGGGGCACTGTCAAAGGATACAAAATTTCTGTTAGATAGGAGGAATAAGTTCAAGAGATCTATTGTACAGTACAACATGGTGACTACTGTTAATAATATATGGTATTTTCAAAAAATGCTAAGAAAGTGAATGTTAATTGTTCTCAACATAAAAATGATAGCTATATGAAGCAATGCATAGATTAATTAGATTTAATTTGCTATGGATGGAATGTGTCTCCCAAAGTTCCTTTGTCAGAAACTTAATAGCCATTGTAGTAGTATTAAAAGGTGGGGCCTTTAAGAGGTGATTAGGTCTAGAGGGCTTTGCCCTCATGAATGGATTGATGCCAGTATTGAAGGAGTAGGTTAGTTACTGCAGGAATTTGGCCCCCTTTTCTCTATGTTTTACATGCTGCATCTTTCTCTTGCCCTCTCTCACTATGTGATACCTTCCGCAATGTTATAATGTAGCCCAAAGGCCCTTGCCAGATGCTGGTACCATGCTTTTGGACTTTTCAGCCTCCAGAACTATGAGCCATTCTATTGTTTATGTATTACCCAGTCTGTGGTATTCTGTTATAGCAACAGAAAATTGACAAAGACACAGTCATTTCACATGTATACGTACTTCAAAACATCATGTTGTACACAGTAAACACATGCAATTTTAACTGTCATTTTAAAAAACAAATAAAAAAGAAAAAGAATATTTATCTTATTAACTTTGCTTAATGTTTAAATACCTTAAAGTTTTTCAGTTCTTGGGCCAGCCCCGTGGCTCCCTCGGACCACACTGTGCCGAGGGTTGCGATCCCCTTACCGGTCAGAAAAGAAAAAAGAAAAAAAAAAAAAGATTTTCAGTTCTCACATGCACTGACAAGAAAAGTTTCTTAGTTTTCAATTTGAAAAGGACTTCTCACTCCATACAGATGAAGGGTTTCAAAAATGTCCTATAAATTCTTTATGCCTCTTAAAAACCACAGAAACTTGTTTTATACCTTTCTTGAGGGAGAAAGCAATTTGAACTACAGTAGATGTGAAAAAAAACTATAAAATATGAAAATATTTCTTTACGGAAAGGGTGTGTCTACTTCATAATCTTGAGATATAAAATTAGGTCATATTTGGCCAACATTAAAAATATATTAACTCAGAGGTACACGATAATCTAGTGGCTGCTGTTGAGTTTGGGAAACTGGCCAGAGCCTCCTCCCAGCAATGGTGTTTTCTTTTGATGGAGATTAGTAATGGGATCTGTTATCCATTCCTACCAGTTTGTCTTTATTTATGGCACCATAGTCCTTCAGAAGTAGTTTAATGACTTTAAATCTCAAAGCAAAGGGATTTCAGTTCAGCTTCCCTTCTTCTTAAAAGACTCTTTGTGTCCTATGTAAACTTGAGGATGAAAATGGATGCAGGAGGGAGTATAACATCCTAATTTAACTTTTCAACATCATTTTTGTTCTATACTTTTGTCTTGCCCAAAGTGATTCTTTGACTTTCTTCACTTAGAGGGGGTACTTACTCAATATACACATAATTATAGAACTGTTAAAGCGACTCTTTTGAGAAAGTGAAGTCAGCTTTATTAACATAAATTGATCAGAACATAAATTTTCTTTGAGCATAGAAAATTGTCAGCAACTAAAAACAGAAAATTAGGAAATCCCATCTTTATGTCCTCACCAGACACCAGGCAATGGTATTCTAATAATCCTCCTGCTTTCAGCCCCCCAACCCTCCTGCCTCCCCAATAGTTTTGATTTGTAGCATTTGCCAATTTCTGTGGTTAAATACTTTCTCTTTGGCTGATTTCATGTCACCTAAGTATTTTCACTCAACACAGAGTTAGGAAGAGATGTGCACAACTGGCTCCGGAGAGCTGGTGAGAGCTGCCTCCAGCACACCACTGCTGCCAGGTTATAATAGTATATGGCAGGGTGCAAGCCATTGTTTTCATCTAAAATTTCCTGTAAAAAAATCATTGAAAAATAAGAAACATAGTTTCTATGTGTCAGTATAAGTTCATGTTTATTGTGTCAAATGTTTAAGGAAATAAAAATTCTGTTTGCTTCCTGATGAGAACAGGTAAAGTATGTTCATGTATGTCTCTGTGTCCTCTGTGTTCTTGTGCCTCCCTTCACAAGGCATGCTATCTATTTTTGCCCTGCCAATACAGATCTTATCTTACTTAAAGACCTGTCTCCTCTGTGAGCCATTTAAAAAAATATTCCAGCATACTCCACCATATAATGCTATGAAAAAGGCTTTAGATTTTGTTTCACTCATTATTTTATCAAGAAACATTGATTGAGCTTTTAATAGCCATGTACTAGGAATATAAACATGATAAGACAGGTCTCATAACAGCGTATAGAACCTATTATTTTTGCTACATAGTAATAGCTGAGTAATAAAAATTATGTGGAATAAAAATTAATAATTGATAAAAGACAGATGACAGCATATAAAATACTGTATTGAATGAAACAGGGGAAAGTGATTCAGATTAGAAAACAATTAGAAAATGTTAACTAATGACAGACATCTCAAAGGGAGGGCGAATTAACAAGAATCAAGAATCAAAAAGTAATGACCCTACAACATGACCAATGTTGATAACAAATTATATTTAAGGACCTGCTTAAGAGCACTGGCATTATACACCTGATAATACAATGTTATTTACTTGAAATTTTGAAAAGTTTGATAAGGAAGTATAATGTGCTAAGAGAGTGTATACTGGCAGTTATATGTATAAAATTAGACAGATTTAGTAGATCTAATTTTTTTTTAATTGAAACATAATTTATTGTATGTATATGTGGAGTGCAGCATTGAATATCAATACCTGTGTGCAAAATGTAATACTCAAATAAGGATGGTATATTCAACATTACACAATGTAATTTTGTAGCCCTTTACCAATTTCTCACTACTTTCCCCACCCCCTACCCCTTTCCCACCTTTGGTGGCCTCAGTTCCATTCTCTTCCTTTGAAAGTTCAACACATTATTGTGATGGTTGTATCTTTCTTTTTTTTAAATATATACTTGTTCATTTTTTTAGCTTCCTCTTATGAGTGAGAACATACAGTATATCTCTGTGTCTGGCTTATTTCACTTAACGTAATTTTCTCTATGTTCATCCATATTGCTGTGAATGGCAGAATTTCATTCTTTTCTAGGGAAGAGTAGTATTCCATTGTGTATTTATAGCATATCTTCTTTATCCACTCATCCGTCATTGGACATTTAGGTTGGTTCCAACTCTTGGCAATTATAAATAGAGCTGTGATAAACATGGGAGTGCAGGTATCTCTTCCACATAATGATTTCCATTCCTGTGGGTGTAAACCCAGCAGTAGGATTGCTGGATCTTATGGCAGTTCTATCTGTAGTTGTTTGAGGAAACTCCATACCATTTTTCATAATGGCTGCCCTAATTTACAGTCCCAGAAACAGTGAAGGAGTGTTCCCTGTTCTCAGAATCTTTGCCAGCATTTATTATTCTGTCTTTTTAGTAATAGCCAGTCTAACTGGGGTGAGACAATGTGGTTTTGATTTGCATTTTCCCTGATGCTGAATGATGTTGAGCATTTTTTCATGTGTCCATTGGCAATTTGTTTTTGAGAAATGCCTATTCAGCCTCTTTGCCCATATTTTAATTGGGTTACTTGTTGTTCTACTATTGTTTGAGTTTCTTGTACATTCTGGATGCGAATCCCTTGTTGGATGTACAGTTTGCATATATTTTTTCCCATTCCGCAGGTTGTCTTTTTGCTCTGTTAATTGTTTCTTTTCCTTTGCAGAAGCTTTTTAGATGGCTAGAATTCCATTTGTTCATTTTTAATTTTGTTGCCTTTGCTTTGGGGCTCTTATTCATTAAGGCTTTGCTCAGTCCTTTTCTTTTAGTTTTAAAGTTTCACACCTTATACTTAAATCTTTAATTCATTTTTAATTGATTTTGGTAGATGAGAGGTACAAGTCTAGTTTCATTCTTCTATAAATGGATGTCCAATTTTACAGCACCATTTATTGCAGAGGCAGTCTTTTCCCCAATGTATGTTCGTGCTGCCTTTGTCAAAGATCCGTTGCCTGTAAGTATGTGGGTTATTTTCTGGGTTCTCTATTCTGTTCCATTGGTCTGAGTGTCTGTTTTTCTGTCAGTACCATGCTACTTTGATTACGATAGCTTTGTAGTATAATTTGAAGTCACATAGTGTTATGCTTCTGGCTTTATTTTTTCATTTTAATTTTTTTGCTCAGGATTGCTTTGGCTATTTGGGGTCTTTTGTTGTTCCATCTGAATGTTAGTATTGTTTTTTATATTTCTGTGAAGAATGTCATTGTTATCTTGATGGGGATTGCATTGAATCTGTAGATTGCTTTGGGTTTATGGACATTTTCACAATGTTAATTCTTCCAATCCAAAAGCATGGAATGTCTTTCTTTTTGTGTCCTTTAATTTTTTTTAGCTGTGATTTATAGTTTGCAGTGTAGAGATATTTCATCTCCCTGGTTGAATGGATTCCCAGTTGTTTTATTTATTTATTTATTTATTTTGGTGACTTTTGTAAATGGGATTGCTTTCTTGATTACATTTTCTGGAACTTTGTTATTGGAGTATAAAAATGCTACTTATTTTTGCATGTTGATTTTATATCCTGCAACTTTACTGAATTCATTTATCAGCTCTAAGAGTTTTTTGGTAGTCTTTAGGTTTTTCTCTATCTTGAATTATGTCATCTACAAACAAGTACAGTTTGATTTTGTCCTTTCCATTATGGATGCCCTTTATTTCTTTCTCTTGCTTGATTGCTCTGGCTAGTACTTCCAACACAATATTAAATAGGAGTAGCGAGTGTGGGCATCCTTGTCTTATTACTGTTCCTGAGGGAAAAGCTGAAAGCTTTTAAGAAAAGCTGTAAGCATTCAAGATGATATTGGTGATGGGTTTGTCACAAATGGCTTTTGTAGTGTTGAGATACTTTCCTTCTATAGCTAATATGCTGAGTCTTTATTACAAAGGGTGTTGAATTTTGTCATATGCTTTTTCTGCACTGGTTGAGGTAATCATATGGTTTTTGTGCTTGACCCTTTTGATTTTGTTGATGTGGTGTATCACATTTATTGGTTTGCATATGTTGAACCATCCTTGCTTCCCTGGCGGAGTCCAATTTGATCATGGTGCATAATATTTTTATGGGTTGCTGTATTCTGTTTGCTAATATTTTGATGTTAATTAGTAATTCTTGAGGATTGGGGGGTCTATGTTCATTGAAGATAGTGGCCTATAGTTTTTTCTTTCTTTCTTTCTTTTTATTTTGTATTTTTGTCTGGTTTTCATATCAGGGTGATGCTGGCCTCCTAGAATGAGTTTGGGAGAATAACCTCTACTTCAATTTTTGGAATAGCTTGAAGAGAATTGATATTAATTCTCCTTTAAGTGTTTGGTGGAATTCAGCCGTAAAGCCATATTGTCATATAGTTTTTTCTAGTTGTCTCTAATGATTCTTTGTGGTAACAGTTGTAATGTCTTCTTTTTCATTTCTAAGTTTTTATTTGGGTCTTCTTTCTTCTTCTTCTTCTTTTTTTTTTTTTTTGTTTACCTAGCTAATGGTTTGTCTATTTTGTTTATCTTCTCAGAAAACCAACTTTCTGTTTTGTTGATATTTTGAATCATTTTTTGTGTCTTTGTTTAGTTCTGCTCTGATCTTAATTATTTTTTCCTGTCTACTAATCTTGGGATTGGGTTGCTCCCGTGTTTTAATTCTTTGAAGTGTAGCATTAGGTTGTTTACTTAAAATATTTCTATTCTTTTGACATTAGCATTTTTTGCAATAAACTTTCCTCATAGTACTGCTTTTTTAGTATCCTACAGAGTTGGTATGATGTGTCTTTATTTTCATTGGTTTGAAGAAATTTTTTGATTTCTTGTTTAATTTGTTCTTAGACACATAGGCCATTCAGGAGCATGTTTTTTAAAAAAATTTCCATGTATTTATTTATTTCTAATTTTTATCCATTGTGGTCTGAAAAGATACTTGAAATGATTTCTGTTTTTAAAAATTTGTTGAGACTTGATTTATCACGTAACACATGGTGTATCTCAGAAAAAAATGCATATTCTGTAGTTGCTGGATGAAATGTTCTGCAGATATCTGCCAAGTCTAATTGGTCTAAAGTGTAGTTCAAATCCTGTGTTCTCTGTTGATTTCTTGTCTTGATGCTGTGCTGAGAAATGAGGTGTTCAGGTTCCCAACTATTATTGTATTGGGGTCTATCTCTTTCTTTCAGTCTAACAGTGTTTGCTTTATATGTCTGGGTTCTCTGGTGCTGGAGTGCATACATGTTTATGATTGCTATGTCTTTTTACTGGATAGTTCCCTTTATCATTATATATCAGCCTTCTTTTTTCTCTCCTTATGGTTATTGGCTCAATGTCCATTTTATCTGATATAAGAACAGCTATTCCTGCTTGGTTTTGGCTTTTGGGGTGATATATCTTTTTCCAATCCTTCTCTATGGTCTGTGTGTCTTTACAGTTGACATAAGTCTTTTGAAGACAGCATATAGTTGGGCCTGGCTTTTTAATTCAGTCAGTCAGTCTGTGTCATTTGAGTGAGGAATTTAATCCATGTGTATTTAAGGTTGTTGTTGAAAGGTATTGTCTTACTCCTGGCATTTTATCACTTTTTGTTTGAATGTTGGTTGGTTTTTTGAGTTGGTAAGATTTATTTTCTTTCTCTTTCTCATTTGCAGTTTTTCTACCAGTGCATATTATTCTTTCTTATGTATTCATTATAGTCATTATCAGTTTTTGGGTTCCAGATACAGGAAATCCTTCAGGAGGATTTCTTGTAGGGCTGGTCACATGATAGTGAATTCCTGCAGTTTTTGTTTGTCTGGGAACTACACTATTTCTCCCTTATTTCTGAAGGATAGAATTGCTGGGTCTAGTATTCTTGGCTGGTAGTTGCTTTTTTTTTTTTTTTTTGTATTTTGAATATATCATCACATTCTCTTCTGGCCCGTAGAGCTTCTGTTGAGGAGTCTGCTGTTAGTCTTATAGGGACTCATTTACAGGTGACTCATCCTTTTCTCTTGCTGTTTTAAGTATTCTGTCTTTGTCTCTCAGTTTTGCCATTGTGAGTGTAACATATCTTGGAGAGGACCTTTTTGAATTTAATCTGATTGGGGATCTTTGAGTCTCCTGAATCTGAAGTTTTGTGTCTCTCCCTACACCTGGAAGTTTTTTGCTATTGCTTCATTGAATATGTTTTCTTTTCTCTTTTATTCTTTTCTTTGTTTGTTTGTTTATGGACTCATAATTGATTATACATATTTTGGGGGTTCAACATTGACATATGTTAATCAAATCAATATTATTAGCATATATATTATTACAAATCATACTTATTCTTTATGCCCCTTGTCCGATCTCTCCCCATTCCCCTCTCCCTCCAGCTCCCACATCAGGTAACGCTATATTTCTTCTCTCCTTCTGAAATAGTTACAGTTACTCTGTTGATTTATTGCCCAGATGATCTGTCCAGTGCCAAGAGAGGTGTATTCAGGTCCCCCACTGTTATCAAAGAGTAGATGCTTCTTCTATCACTCTGGAATGGGCTTTGTGGAGAGAGACATTCTCTTCATTTCTTTGGTCTCCACTGGTGACTCTCCTTGTGTTGGTGCACTTGAGTTGCTGGTGGGCCATCTGCACAGTGGTTGTGGTGTCTAGTTGCTTTTGCAGCAGCTGTGGCTATTTTGGTGGCTGTGGTGGGCCACCCACATGGAAGTGGTGTTTTGGGCTTGCTCCTTGCCTGGTTGCAGGAGGAAGGGTTGGTCCCTGGTTCCATGCCTCAGAGTCCTGGTGGGCCCATGGCAGTGGTGGCATGCCTGGATGTGGGAGGAGAGGTAGGTCCTTGTCTCTACCTGTTTTTACATTGTACGTTGTTGCAGAGCATTTGGCTGGTTGCAGGAGGAGGGGTCAGTCCCTGGCTCCATCTGTTTTTATATTCTGCCTTGTTGTTGCAGAGCAGTTGGGTGGGAAGTAGTTTGCCCCAGGCTGGTGGATGAGTCCAGAGCAAACACTGTGGATCTTTGTTTGGGGTGGGTGTCCCTGAGCAGGCTTTTTGGCCACCTAGCTAGTGTCCTGTGACCTGATAGATGGACTTGGGTGTACTGGAGCTCCTCAGTTTGAATGGGCAGGGTTTCTCTTTCTTCTTTCCTATAGGCAGAGGCTCCTCCCAGGTCCTTGCTTCCCCTGGTTGGAGGATGTGTTGGTGGTGGTTGGGAATATTCTTCCTTACTCTGCTTCGCTGTCCTGGGTTTCTACACTCTCTGTGGTTCCACGTGTGTCTCTCTCTCTCTGGATTAAGGCAGTTGCATGGGCTGTGCAAGTATATCCCATCCCCATGTGTGCTACTGGGTCCCAGGTTTATGCTCAGTCACCTATTTCCTGGGCTCCACTGGTGACCATCCTTCTGTCAATGCATTTGAGTGGTCAATAGACTGCCTACAGTCATGGTGGCTGCTGCTATGGCATCAGCTTGCATGACAGCATCCTGCACTCTAGACAATTGTCAGTGGGGGCTGCCCTCGGCTTCTGAGGTCCACGCTCCTGCTGGCTGTGGTAGAGACTGCCCTTGGTTCTGGTAGATATAATTTTGAATCTTGGTTCAGTCTCTGTGTCTTTGAGCAAGTTGCTCCTTTTTATTTGTTTTAACTTTATTGAGTTATGAGTGGCATCTAAAAAGCTGTACATATTTGATGTATACCACTCAGTGATTTTCAGGATAAATAAAAAAAAACCATGAAATCATCACTCCCATCAAAGTTATAGACATATCATCACCTTCCAAATTTCCTCTTGCTCTTTTTATTATTATTATTACTATTGTTTTTGTTTTTATGTGTATGTGGTATGAACACAAGATCTATCCTCTTAGGAAATTTTAAGTATACAATACATAATTGTTAGCTATAGGCACTATGCTGTACAGTGAATCTCCAGAACTTATTTATCAGTATGTTCCTTTCTTGAACCTCAGTTTTCTTATCTGTAAATTGAGGGAAATAGTTTGCAGATTACAGGAATTTTGTGAAGGTTAAATGAGAAAATATAAACAAAACACTTAGCACAGTAGATGGTACATGGTAGGTTCTCTATAAATGTTAATTTCTTTTTTTAGCTTTAAATTCTTATAGCTATCTCAAGTACCAAATGACTTTGCACTTATTTATATTTATAATTCACCTTAAATTTTGTTTACCTTTTCTAGTACTCTCAGCTTGTAATCTTAAGCAGGTTCTTATACGTAGTTTGTTATCTCTGTCAACGTCGGTCACATTATAGGATCTTTACTCTTTTATTCTTGTTAATTTGCCTTCCTTTTGAGATGTCTGTCATTAGTTAACATTTTCTAATTGTTTTCTCATCTGAACCACTTTCCTATTTTTTTCAATTCTGTATCTTATATCCTGTTTATTCATCATTTATAATTTCTTAATTTTTATTGCAAATAATTTTTATCACTCAGCTCTTGCTGTGTAACTAACCATCCCCAAACTCAGTGGCTTTAAAGCATTCTTTTAGGACATAATTCTACAGCTTGTCAATTTGAGTTGGACTCAGCTAGCTCTTCTCATCTGAGCCAGCTGTCTCCTGCATCTATAGTCAGCTGATGGTTTGGCAGGTGAAGCTGGCTGGTTTATGAAGTCCTCAACTGGATGGCTGTCATCTAGAGATTCTCTCTGCATGATCTCTTATAATTCAGCAGGCTAACCTGGGCATGTTTACGTGGTAGCATGAGTTCTGAGAAGCAATAGATGGTAGGATCTAATGTATAAAGACTATTTAAGCCTCTGTTTGTGTCATATTTGCTAGTGTCCTGTTGGTCAGAGCAAGTAATGTGGTCAAGTCCAGATTCAAAGGTTGGAGGGATAGATTCCAGCTCTTGCTGAAAGAAGCTGCTAAAACATTGTGGCCATTTAAAAATATCTACCATATTACTATTTATATCTTATCTATAAGCATCTGTACAGAAGTGCCAAGTGTTTTTTATCTTTGCTTTCAGATGTTTTATTTTATCCCTTCAGTTGCACAGTTAAGTTCCATCAGCTTTTCTCATGGAAATCTCTGCTTTTCTCATCAGCAACTCTTCAGTTTTTCCAAGCAAGTCTTTCTGTCTTTAACTACCATCATTCCCAGAATGAGCCCCTTTCTACATATGCACATGTCTTTTAAATTAATAGAATACAAAACTAAGTCTGAAAAAATGTACAGTTTTACTTATATTTGCATTCATTTTCTAACCTATTTCCTTGAAGTAAAGTGGCAGGACTGTTCAGAAATCACAGTTTAATTAAAATGGGGTTGGGGATGTGGGGAAGTACCACCTTCTCTTTTGCATTCATTTTTTAAGTATTCCAGAACATATGTTGGTCTATTTTCTCCCTTTCCCTTGCAAGATAAAACA